>NC_140583.1:304465584-305200584 GCF_964204655.1 Triturus cristatus | reverse complement strand
CACTCACGCACCCACCCACTCACGCACCCACCCACTCACGCACCCACTCACGCACCCACTCACGCACCCACTCACGCACCCACCCACTCACGCACCCACCCACTCACGCACCCACCCACCCACTCACGCACCCACTCACGCACCCACTCACGCACCCACTCACGCACCCACCCACTTGCAACCATTCGGGAATGGCGCCGCCCTCTAAGGACCTTACATTTACTGCTCACCAATCATGACCTTACCGCCACATGCTAGCATGGTTGACCGACTATCTAGCCCCCCCCCCCCCCCCGCCTGTGCTCACTAGAAAGGTCATTCCCTGCGACTAAGGCCCCCCAACCACGCCAAAATATTCTCCAGGAAAACCTTGTTGCCTACTTTTGACAAGTGAATGCCGTCTTTTAGGAAGCACGGTCCACCCCTAATGCATCCATGGGCGATGGTCTGTAAGTGGGGAGCCCTGAAAAGTCTCTCAATCTTGTTATTTATTCTCCTTGCGGAGTGATTCAAAGCCCTCACAGATTCCCCCCCTCTCCATTGGAATCGGGGTATCATCTGAGACCACCTGATAGTGCAGCCCTGACCAGTCTTGGCTAACCAGCCTATTTCTGTGACTATAGTTTCCACCAACCCTCTTCTTCCCAGCCCTGCTAGATCATTTCCCCCCCAAGTGTAGTATGATTATATTATATTATATTATTCCTTAATAAGTCCAGTATGATACCCCTGAACTGACTAAAACAGAGCCCCCCTTTCCCATGACACGTTATTTCAAACCCCGCCTGCCGTGCTCTGTCCCTGTAATTAACTGTAGAGAAAAGGTTAGACAGACGTCTTACATATGAATGGCCTACAATCCAAACTGTCTGTGGTCTTTCCTTTTATGGTGATGATATTTGCGTTGCCAAATGTTGCTGTCGTTGTGTCCTCAGTTTCTCCCCTGCGTGACAGGCTTGAGAAACTGTAATGGAAGCAGAAAAAGACATGCATCAGTGTTTTGTGAACTCTCTCACTTACAGCATGTGTAGACGCACATGTAGTTTGTAACAATTGGAAGCCCATCTCCCGATCCTCTGTACATTGCTGTTTGGCAGACCCCTGGCCGTTGCTTCAGTGGCAGACCCTATCCTAAAGGAGTGGGTACCAAAACTGCCTGGATTCAGACCTGCCTTTAGAATTGCCATGTCCAAACCCTTTTGAATTGAAAGCGTGTCAGTGGGACCCCATCCGCATGTATCAGGAAAGGCCCCCCTTCCTTATGTCGTCTAACCTGCAGGTAGCTCTCAACATGTGATCTAGGACAGCAGGGGTTACCCTGTGCCCGGTGTTGAACTACCCCATCACCCCGGGCCTCCTGATCGGTCTTGGACTTCTTGATTGATATTAGTAAGGTGTCGGCCTGGACCTTAATGCATTCAAACTGTAGGCCGCCATGTATATCCCGTTTGTTTTGGGCCACTAGTTCCCCAATTCTAAATGCGCCGTAGAAGGCCAATGAAAATGCCGCTGTGAATAACCGTACTTCCCCTGATGTGCTGCAGATTGCGGGGAGGGCTGCTAGTTATGACGTCAGGAGCTCCAACCCAATTGGCTGCCTTGTGTCTGCGGCCGACCATTGGAGACGTTGCCAACCTTTTAGAGCCTTCCTTATTGTAAAACTATTAGTGGGATCCCCCCTGTCGCTGATCTGAGCGAAGGAGATCGCCGCCACATGCCGCTGAGCTGCTGCAGCCGAACGCCCATTGCTCTTTAAACCACCCAGGTACTGAATGAGTGCCCCAGTGTCGTGCCACCTCTCAGCCCACCCCCTACCCAAGAATGAACAATATTGCCAGAACGCCCCTTCGTATGCTTTCCTGGTCCTGGGTGCTAGGCTAGCTGCCATGAGGTCCGGTAGGTGGGGGCACCAATCTGCCAGTCGTTCTGGGAAGAGGGTGGCATACTCTGCCGCTGCTGGGAGGTGAGCCCTGAAACCCTTCATCTTAAAGCGAGAAAGTGCATCAGCAGCATGATTAAGGACACCAGGTACGTGCTTAGCCCTAAATTGTACATTCAATTTTATGCATGTGAGAACAATCTCCTTCAAGAGGCGGAGAATCATCTTACACCGGGCTGCTTGCTGGTTGATGCATTCAACAACGGTCATATTGTCTGACCAGAAAACTACTGACTGGTTACACAATTGTTCTGGCCACACAGTCCATGCCACCCAGATAGGAAAGAGCTCAAGGAACCCAATGTTACCTGTTAGGCCGTTCTCTATCCACCATGCAGGCCACCGTTGTGCCACCCACTCGGTACCGAGTATGGCGCCAAATCCCTCACTGCCCGCGGCGTCCGTCATTAAACCTAACTCCGCGGAGGCAGTGGGCGGACCGGGCCACACTATTCTGCCATTGAAATCCTGCAGGAATGCCATCCAAATCCGCATGTCCTGCCGAACCTCAGCTGACAGCCTTGTGTGGTGATGTTTCTCCCTGAGGCCAGCCATGGCCTGGGAGATGGATCTGGAGAAAGGTCTAGCCATTGGAATAACCCTTAAAGCAAAGTTCAGTTGCCCTACTGTCTGCTGCAGCTGGTGTAGTGTGACCTGTTTTCCCAAGCATAGCTGTAAAGCTGCTCTGAATTTGTTGACTTTGTCCATAGGTAACCTAAAACACCTCTGAATAGAATCCAACTCAATGCCCAGGAACTCTATCGTAGATGCCGGCCCAACTGTCTTTCCCGGAGCCAAAGGAACCCCCAAAGCCTGCATGAGCGCGCAAAATTCCTGCAGCGCCCACCCACATTCCGGGGAACCCCGTGTCCCCAGGATAAGAAAGTCATCCAGGTAATGCATGACCCACTGGTGCCCTGTCTTCTATCAGAAAGGGAGCAGGAAACCCTAGACGACAACAATTTAGTTATCAACATTTCCTCTTATTCTTTGAATCCAATGGAACTGAAAACTCTACAGAAAGGCACATCTTTCGTACCCACCTGCCACACCACCTCTCTGGAATTGTAAATCAGTTTTTTCAAACTCATGCGCAACTTACGTTTACAAAATTTCTTTGAAAACATAACTCAAATTGATGATACCCAGAGAAGTGATTTTCTAAAAGGCCTCAAATCACCCAGCACCTACATGGCTCCAGTGAGCCACAAAAGCTTGGACACCTTTGAGACACTGGTAAAAAAGGATTTACAAATGTTACCTTTCACTTAAAAATCCAAACACCGAAATCTTTCGGTTAAGGAGCACAACATCCTCTTGAAACTAGCTAACAATTCCAACATAACCTGTCAAAATGCTGACAAGGGAGGAGCACTAGTCATCATGGACACAGAGTATTACATCCAACAAGTACAGAATCATGTATCCAACACTGACACCTACATGAAGTTGACCCAGAATCCCACAGAAGAGTTCACATCCATTCTTCAAGAAATTTTGCAGAAAGCTCTCAATGAAGGCGTGATCCAAGAAAAGGCATACAAATTTTTGTTGAAAAGCTACCCACGGTCACCTTCTTTATATATGTTACCTAAGGTACACAAGAACATTGAAGAACCTCCTTTTCGACCTATCGTTTCCACCAGAGGCAGTTTACACGAACCCATCGGAAAACTGTTGGATAGATATCTACAACCGTTTGTGTTAAACATGAGTAGCTATGTACGAGACACCACTGATTTCATCAACAAAATCAACAGCATCACTCTAGATGATAACAATGAATATTGGTTATGTACTGTGGACGTGACATCCTTGTACACTTCCATTCCACATGACGTAGGCATCTCTGCCATTGAACATACTCTGGTCAATTCTAACTTGGATCCTCAACTACAACTGTTCCTACTAGAACTATTGTACTTCACCCTGTATCATAGCTATTTTAAATGGCAAGATCAATGGTACTTACAGCTCACAGGTACATCGATGGGCAATTGTGCCGCTCCGGCATATGCCAATATCTTCATGGAAAAATTTGAAACCGAGAACATTCTGAATAACACCACTTGGCAGAATCACGTCACCATTTTTCTCAGATATATTGATGACATATTCTTTATTTGGCAAGGAGCACATTCTGAACTCATGACAGCACTTAACTCTTTGAATACTATTGATGAAAGAATTCAATTCACTTTTGAAATGCAAGAGGATTCTGCTACATTTCTGGATGTTAAAATCAGTCTGATTCATAACAAGCTTGAGACCACCATACACCGAAAAAAAACGGACCGTAACAACCTGTTACACTTTACCAGCTTTCATCAACCCGCACTCAAAAATCACCTACCATATTCCCAACTATTACGTGTAAAAAGGATTGTTTCTCAAACTGATACTTGCACTCAAGAAATGGAAAAGATGCTCAACAAATTTTCCCAAAGAGGATACCCACAACAAATCCTCACGCAAGCAGCACAACGTTGCTCTACTACCTCCCGAAACCAATTGTTGAAAAAATCTGACAAACCTACTAATCGACGAGCAGTTGTAGTTTCTAAATTTTCAACCATGAGCAACTACTACAAAAAACTAATCTTGAGACATTGGCCAATATTGTCCATTGAACCAGATTTCAGAGGGCTATTTAAAGACAAACCTATTTTCGCATTCAAAAGAGGCAAAAACCTCAAAGAAATACTCACCGAACCCACTGACACATCTTGTACTACTTACAAAGGAACGAGACCTTGTTACAATTGCAGTAATTGTAACAATGTGATTACTGGTCCCTTCATCAATCATCCAATGAAAGGTCACAAAATCAACCTCAAAGTGAACGCCACGTGCAACACCATGAACGTTATTTACCTTCTCAAATGTCCCTGTGGATTTGTGTACGTTGGCAAAACCGAAAGAAAAATAAAGACCAGGACTCATGAACACAAGAGCAATATTCGAACTAACAACACCAAATCCACCATAGCTGTACACTTCACTGAATTTCATCACAACATCAGTCAGCTTAAATTCATGGTACTTGAAACTGTGGAAGTCAAAGAAGGAAGAGACATTCACAATCTGCTTCTCCGCAGGGAAAATCACTGGATCAAATTGTTGAACTCAATGAAGCCAAAAGGACTCAATGATCGCATGAAATTTTTGTGTTACTTGTAATCGCTACTGTTTCTTATGTTATCACACTCGTGTGTCAATTTTGTTTTCATTTCATTTCCATTATTTTTCTTTTCTATCATTATCATTTACCTTTTGATAACCATAATTACAACAATACACACAACAGTCACTGTTTGTCAATTCCTACACTATTTGTCACTGCAATATGGCGCTCGCACTTGCTCGATTTTTTTTAGTCCTCTTTTTATACCCATTAAGCGCGTTATTTAAAACACCCTAGAAGCGCACTTCCGCGTTCACGTCTGTCAACCACGAGACATTCGGAGCACCAAGAAAGCACTTAGCGTTTCGTAAGTTTGTTTCACTTTTTTGTTTCAACTTGTCACATTTAATTTCACAATCACGCTGCTCGTTACACTGGCACAGGTTGCGTTTGAGCATCTTCACTTCGTTTTAGTACACTCAAATTGGCACAGTTTGTCTGCACTGAATTTTCATTTTTTGCTGTTTTATGTTTTTATCAACCTTGAACTTTGTTCACGACCGCTATCACAGTTTAGAGCATTTTTTAACAAGAGCACCCGTTTACACTTTGTTTTTAAATCCGTACAGCTTCCGAGTGATAGCCTTACATCTTTGTGATTCACTGACGCGCTGTCATTTTTTACGGTACATGTTCCGACCAACTTTATTAAGCCTCACGCATTTGAACATCTTTATCGCCTTTGTACAATGTGAGCTATTTTCGTTTTCAATGACTTCCTGACTCTAGTGTTTTGTTATTATTCATAGATATGTCCCCTGACGAAGGTCCGTCTGGGACCGAAATGCATTGGGCTATTTTCCGAAATGTTTAACGTTTGGATGTAAAACGGATGAATATTCATTTGATATGATCTACTAAACATCAATTGAAAGACCCAACTAAAGCTTCGTTGCATCTTATTTTCTTACAATTCATGAATATTGAATGATTGAACTTCATCAACCCCGGTTCATAGGGGCCTCGAGCTGTGCACAGGGGGACGTCTCCTAACTCTAGGATACGCTTCATTTGGTTTATATTTTTCAAAATATGTGCATACAACAGAGCAGCCCATTGGCATACACATATCCATATAAAAACTTCCTTGAAATTTAAAACCTAGCAGATGATAATCATCCGGATGTACTGGGAGTAACCGAAAGGCTGATTCTATGTCAGATTTTGCCATCAATGCTCCAGGGCCCAAACCCCTGAGGATCTCCACCGCTTGGTCAAAGGACGCGTTTTTTACACTGCAGAACTCATCATCAATTGCATCAATCAGAGAATTACCTTTGGGAGCTGACAAGTTGTGTATTAGTCTGAATTCCCCTTCTACCTTTTTGGGGACCACGCCCAACGGGGAGCAGACAAAATTCTCAACCAGCACAGACTCGAATGGGCCCGCCACCCTACCCAGGCGCAATTCCTTGGCAATCTTTGTGGAGACTATCCCTGGATTGGTCCGAGCAGAGAGTTGGTTCTGGCACTCAGGTGATCCCACATAGTTTGGAGCTGGTATCCTAAAACCATCCCTGAAACCCTCCAACAGATTTCTTGCCGTAAGGTGGCATGGGTATTTGTTGAGCCATGGTGTCAGAGCCGTCACATCAATGGGGGACCGCGCTTTGTGCGGGGACCCCACCTCACTCCTGTTTCTTCCTACCTTTATCCTTTGATCTTTTGAGGCATTTGGATTCGGGGTGGGATGGGTTGGCGCAAATGGAACACGCGTGCTTGAACCTGCACTGACCCTGTGGTCTGGTGCAAGTCCGCCTGTTGAAATCCCAGGACGTCCCTTTCCTTCCCCCATTACCGTTTGAACTAATGATGTAACTTGTGCTACCCTGTGACCGAAAGGGCTGAAAAGGCTGAGCTGACTGTGGGAACTGACTCTTTGCGTTACCATGCCCCTCGCCCCCAAAAAGATCCAACCAAGATATTGTGTAAGTTCGGTCCCATGACCGGGATGGGTCGGATGCCTTGGCCACCCTGAAATTCTTGTAATACACTAACCACCCTCCGCCTGCTAATTTATCTTGGGCCAGTACTATCCTGTTCTGGTAACAAGCCATCTGCGCCTGCAAATTAGGGAAACGCTCAGCTGTGACTGCCATGAATATGGAAAAGGCTCTGATCCAGTTGAGTAAGTTTTCCTCCACCCTGTACTTCAACATCTCACTAGCCCATTCCCTGGGGAGCATATAATCTTTGTTCTTCCTTGACTCCTCCCTCTCCCTTTCGCAGATCAGTAATGAAAACATGTTAATATATTCACCAGCCCAAATTCTGTTCTTCAACTCAAGAGACACATGCCTGCCTAAAAACTCCCGCTCAGAGCTGGTCTCGCCCACGCCCAACATTGGTAATGTTGGCCGTTTACCTGTTGCCGCGGTCCCAGGTGCCTCCTGTTGAATCACCGCTGCCGCACTGGGGACTGACAACCCCTTGTTCTCCAGAGTGCCGGTACCCCCGCCCCCCCTGGAATGACAGATAACGATGCAGCTGGCCCAGTAGTGATTTGCTCCTTGGGCCCCGCATTAAACTTTGACACAATTCGTGTTGCTTCCGCTAAAGCATCGGTACCCAACTCTTTCGCCCCCCCCTGCTGTAGCGAGAATGCCTGCCTTCCCCAACCATGGCAAGATTGCCGCCAACTGCGACACAATGTCTTGTGGGACCCCCCTCCCCTCTTCCCCCCCCCCCCCGGCGGTGTCTCCCCAGCGGGTGTTGGTAAAGGAACGGTAGATGGGTTGCCCGTGACTGGCGCCCCTGGGGGGGTGGGCTGGGGCATTGGGACCACAGGAAACGCTTGCGGCTCTGGAAGCAGAGGTGGTGTCTGTGGTGCCACTGGTGGTGCAAGCACTGGCACCACCGGAGGGGCTGTTGCCGGAACTGGTGACATTGGGCACACTGGTACTGGGGTAGGTGGCACGGGGTCGTTACCACTGGGGATCTCAGGAGTGGGTGGAGCTAGTCCCTTCTCCACACGCTTCTTAGTTCTCGCCCTTTAGGGAATGCAGCCTTGGGGGGCACGTTGGGGCGCCTAGCCTTCTCTCCCTGTCCCTCCTGCCCCTCAACTTTCTCCCTGAGGTTAGCGAGATCCTGTCCCATCTCAGTCACTTTCAGCATCATATCCTCCCACAGCCTTTCCATTCGGGAACCCTGCTCTCCCCCCTCTTAGCCTTTCCCGCCATTAAGCAATAAAACCTAAAAAAAACCACACAAACGCCCACTAAATACAACCCTTGCCACAACCTTGATCTTAAAAGCGGTAGCAAGGATGTGACCGGAGGTAATGTAAGGCTGATAATTACATTGAAACAGAAAGAAGTAAAAAATCACGGTTAGACCATGCAGAAGTAAAAAGGCAGCCCTGTGTAATAATTCACTCCCGTTTAGCTTACTGAGACCCCACACAAGCAGAAATCAGGCAACGTTTTAGCAGTTCAATATGAGCCAATAAATTGCCCCCAAAACTAGACTGTGTTTTATTTGTGAACACTTTTGCACAATCATTTTGCCCCAGCTGAATGACATCCGCGCATTTAACATGCGCTGCAACCGACGAAAAAACAGCTGACGTGCGTTTTAATGAAATGAAAAGGCCAAAAACTAACGGGAATCTACCCGCCTATCCTCTGGATCGAACCCTCGCTCCTGGAATTCACCAGCTGCTGACTAGCAGCGCGCGCGGTGAGCAATGCCCCGTAACTTAACTGTAATTAATTAAAGGGGCCGTTACAACGATGTGGACGCGCCTATGCTTCTGGTGCGGGAAAGAGATCTAGCCGAACAGAATCACTGGGAATTGAACCTGTAACCTTGAGAGTAAGAGACTCTAACGCTTAGGCCACAGTCAGTCTGAACAGTGCGGGTAAAGCAAATCGGTTTAGAAACCCCGCGCGCTACGACAGTTATACGCTTGGTGAGCAAGACCCCACTAGCGCTCAGACTAAAACCGGCGCCCTGCTAAGCAAAATTAGGCTCCCGCAATTAGCAGCTGGAGGGGTGCGCGCTCCCACGAGCCTCTCGCGCCACCACCTCCCGATACCTGGTGTGTTCCTGCACCGTCTTGCCCCGCAGTCTCCGCGATCGGGCCCTCTGTCCTCGTCACATGACCCAGGCGACCTGCGACCAGGACACTAACGTTCCGACGCAGAGTCGATGTTCCTGCGCGTATGTCGATCGGCAAACCAGGACCGGGGACCAGGACACCAACGCTCTGACGCGACGCTCGAGTCTCCGATCCAGCCAGGAAATATCGACCTGCAGAAAGCAAAAAAGCATAAGTTAAAGCCTCCTAGCGAGGCTTGGGGGCAAGCTGGGGAGCCAGGAACAAAGAGGCAGATTCCTGGGCTCCCCAGCCATTTATAGCCCACAATGGCCCGGCCAGGGCTACTGGCCGGATGTTGGACCATCGGCGCGATCCGGAAGTGATTCTAATCACTTCCGGGTCGCGCCTCAAGACCAGGACCTATGGGGGGGTAGGGGGCACGCCTACCGCGTCACAGAGGTGCGCGTGAGGCACGCCCCCTGTTGCAGCGGAGGGGGCCGGCTCGACCGCCATACCTTTGGCGTGGCTGATGCTGGCCCCGCCGTTCTAGACCCCTTTCCCGCCAATCCTTTTTGGTGAAATTTTCTTTTCTCTCTTGGTTGTGCAATGCAACATAAATACACACCTTTCACTCAAGCTTGTGCTATATAAAAAAAACAACAAAAAAAACAATTGCTATGCAATAGGTCTCACAATACTGAATCTTTGAGCTGCTATTGGTGTTGCATTATTATTAGCAATGCCAACAGCTCAAACTTTAATAATGCAAGACCTATTGCATTGAAAATGCTTGTTTTCTGTGATTCTGTTCTTTTCCAGCGCCTTCCTCTCCTTATTTTGGTTTAAATGACAGATTTTTTACTTAGTTCCCTAACCAGATTACTTGCCCATTCTAGCTAGGCTCATGCCGAGCTTTGGACTGCGAGTGCCGTGTCTGATTTGTGGGAGAGCAGGGCATCTCAAGTCCCTCTGAATACAGCCACCATTTTGCCGTTGTTTTCCAATGGTGCATTAATCTCCTGCTTCTGACCATTTGATACTCACCTCGCCACTATGGGCAAAATTAGGTTTCGCCTGAATTTCTCCACTGCTCTTGTCTAGTTGAACTGGAGTGTGGTTTGATCTAGATCACTGTTGTAGGACCTATTGCCATGTCCTGGCAATGGTGGTTCAGTCTCTTTCTATGTCCTTTAGTAGGTACCATCTGCTCTATTCTGTCAGGGTGTCCCCCTGCCCCCACACACACCTTCACCCCCCGTGTATGGCGAGAATGACTGGCTTTGTGTGGTTTGTGAGCAGGCCCCTAGCTGATAGGATGTGTTGCTCCCACTGAATCCCTTGTATCTGTGTTAGTCCATAGGAATCCCTTTAACAGCTGCCTCCTGGCTGCCCAACGCTGTACCATAGCTATTTGACACATACTATCTTTGTGTCTGTCTACCTGACCTCTCGATAAAGAGTACTGTGTTACAGCATGTTTGGCCTGATATAACTCTTATACATGTTTGGTTTTCACTTGCCCACATACATTATTCGTTCCTTCTACACTTCGGGTACAGCTGCTGTTGTGGCTGCCAAGAAACGTAACTAGTGGGTGTAAAATTTGGATTTGAGTAGTTCTGCTGTGTGTAAGGCTTTGCGCATTAGAGCAGCAGAGTGGCACTTATTTGAGTGTAAGCCATCCCAGTTTTTAGAGAAGCCCATTACCAGGTAGCCTGATGATTGCAAATGCTGTCAGGGTGCATATGGGATCGTCCTATGGGTCATCTATGCAGTCCAGCTGGACCAACTTTACTTTACATTCCTGATCCATCTTTGGTTTCCTAACTTTATGAATAGTCTGTTCTTTTCTAATTCTACGACTCTTGCCCTTAAGCTGGAATCACCTTTCACAGTTTTGAAAGGTGGGGACCAGTACACTCAATGTGAAGTGCGGCAAAAAATGCAGGACCAAAGGCCCCTTTGAAAGAACCACCTCAGAACGCGAGGCACGTTATAGAACTATTGCCTTAATTATGGTTGTACACCAAATGAGATCAATCGGTAGCCTGGCCTGGCCTGCCCTTAACCCCCCCTGACCTTTAATCACATCACATTGATGGTAACGCCTTGTAGGGTCTGTTCATATCTGTAAATTCTCAAAATGGGCAACAACCATGAGGTTACCTGGGCGCTTGCCTGCTCTTTCTTACCCTTCATGCCCAAAAATATGAATCTCTTCCGCTAGCCCTAGGGTGGCACCAGTGCCAAGCTCATGAATTGCTGAGACTTCTCTGAAAAGTTCCAGATTTTAGTTATTTGCAAGCTGTCTTTGGAAAAGTTGTTACCTGCCAGTCAGCATGAGATGCTGGTTGTCTGAATTTGTCCACAGAAGCTCTCCTCGGAGGACCCAGTTCGTCTTCCAGGAGTATCTGTGCTCCCTTCATAGTCCAGCTGTATTCCCAAGAAAGTCAGCATGGTGGAAGTGCCCACTGTTTTGTCTGCTGCATTAGAAATCCCAGTTTGTTTGCTAAATGTATAAATGTGGCAGCCGTGTGGTACGTTGCTCCGATTGGGCCTTGCTTATGAACTAAAAGTGAGCCAGATAGCAGTTTACCCACTTGTTTCGTTACTTATGCAAGGTCCAGTCTAGGACGTACTAAACATCACGAGTTAGGAACATGAATTACAGCAACCCATGGTTAGTAATTAGTCCAGACCACTGGAATGGTCATTCTGCGGCAGCATTTTCCGCATGTTTTTGCAATTGCCACAATTGTCATATAATCCATTGTCAGATGCATAATCCACAGATTTTAATAAAAGACAAAAATGTTTCTAGCTCAAATGCTTCAAAAGTTACTAAAAAAAAGTAACACGTTGCAGCGCAGTGGAGTGCCTTTTGCAAAGGTTGAATGTACACCTTTCAGTTGCTTATTTCTGCATGAGTGTTGAACTTTTATTAATGAGGTGAAACCATCGAGCAGACAGTATTGCTAGGTATAAAAATTTCGAAATAATGAAATACAATCACAAAATGTGCTGCATTATGGCATATAATTGTTTTTTCTTGCTACATATTTAGTCAGCTATGGAGCATAAGTTGGTCCTCCTCTGCCGTATAATTCCAATGGCCCTGGGCATAGTAGTACTTGCCTCATACTCAAAGCCTAGGAGATCAAAGTTTTTGGATGGACTGTCAGTAACCTAAAAGTTGTCTCTAAGTTGGCTTTGGCCATAAGTTCCACCACCCTTACTGACGGCTCTGATATTTCCAATGTGTGTTCAATTGAGACCTACGCTACGGAGCATTGTTCCTGATCAATCCTGGTCAGTACACCAGTTGCCTCCGGGAAATTCAAATGTCGTATTAGTCTGAACTGACCTGGCTCTTACTTGGGGAATGCACCTAAAGCGGTTACTATGAAATTACTAATTGCAGGTCTCTCAAACGAGGCCTTTATTCTCCCAAGCCTCTTTTGTTGAACAATTTTCTCCCTTCCATTGGGGGTGCTGGGCCGCTGACAATGTTGTTGTTAATCCATGCCACGAGAGGACCACTGTATGGTGATTTGAAGCCACCTTTGAATATTTCTATTGGTTGCCTTTTGTCCTCTTCACTGTGGTACTATTTAAAACTAATACTTTTGTTCTATCTGTTGGCACTGGCGCCAAGGAATGGTGACGCACCTTATCATGGCTTCTTAGGCCAGCCTTTTTGACCACTAGAAACCTTTTCTCAGCTGTACTTACCAACTGGATGCCAACCTCATCAGCTGCTGCAGGTGTGCCTGGATTTACAAGCTGCTCCCTATGTTAATACTCCCTTCTCACAATTCGAGCATGTTTAACTACATCTTTTGCTTCTCATGTTTCCCTTTGCTCCTGGGAACTTCCTAGCTTTATATTATCTCTTGAACGTCACTAGATTTCCTTTGGCAGTTGATTGTCTAAAGCGGTTCTTGAGCATGCTCAAGTCCTCCCGGTCTTCCACCATTTTTGACCTGCGAGATCCTCATGATGCCTTTCCATCGTGGGCCAAGTTTGCATTTTCAGTCGGAAGCCTTGGTCTTACTTCAGCCATGCATCAGCCGCCGCGTAGATTCTGTATGCTTCATGAGTCTTATGCTTATACCAATTAATATATCAGTAGTGGTGCCTGAAAATATTTCGGACACATGCATTCAAAGACCCTGAATGCATAAATCCCAGTTATGTGTTCCTATTCTTCCTCACCCTCTTCTTTTTTTTTTTCCCTCTTTCTTGTTGTTACTCAGGAGAATGAAGCCCTCAATGTGCACATCTAGCAGTGAAAATAGATCTTGAACTCTTTCCCCCAGATGCGTTCTTTGACTAAAGGAGAGTGGTGGATTTAACCACCATGGGCGGGAACCTGGTTATGGTTTTGTCAGTTTTGCAGCGTGAATCTTTCTGGATTCACTATGCTGTGCATTATTCCGCGATCTTGTGGTTGGGTCCGGATTCGTAGTCTTTTCTTTGTTTTTTTTTTTTTTTGTAGCCCAGTTGGGCGTCGACGACCACCATTTGGTGCACCTCCCGTGACGTCGTCGTGCTTCCTGCGGAAGTCCCACCTTTGGGGCGCCATCTTCAGATTCTTTTTTCCGCCGTTGGGTCTGGATCGTCATCGGGAAGCTCCAGAATTACACTCGAAGGAAGAAGAAAGAAAAGCGAGTTTCGTCGATAAATACTAGAGGATATCACAGGAAAGGAAGAGATTTCATCAGGAGCGCGAAGAAAGGAGGTTCAGCGCCCTTTTTCTTCGACGACCTTGGAGAATGCGCACTCAGAGGCCCTGAGCGCAATGGACAAGACGCCATTCAAGTTCTGCCCAAACTGCCACCACAAGTTCGCGCAGAAGGACCAGCATCCGGTCTGCAACCTCTGCCTACCGGTCGAACACCAGAGTAAGGACTGCAACGCCTGCTCAGCCTTCGCGCCGAAGACGCTCAGGGTGAGAGATCGGCAGAGAAGAGCAAACGCCAGCATGGATGGCAAGGGTAAGGCCCCGTCGCTCTACGATCTGGGCCTCTCCACGGACGACGAGGACAACGTCGCCGAGACAGCCGAAAACTTCACGGTCGTAGAGACCGACAAGAAAAAAGAAGACGAGGTAAGAGAATCGTCGAGCGCAAAACAGAAAGTACTTCAAACACGAGGGTGACTCGAGAAAATCAGAGTCTAAGTCCACGAAGGGAGCCCCGGCGCCGAAAACTTCGACGACCAAAGGGGGAACCATGGACAAGAGGCCGAGCGGATCCTTAGAAAAGGACTCCCTGGTGCCGAAAGACGCCGAAAAGCAAGGGTCGTCGAAGACAACCCAGGAAACGGGCCGATCGACGCAGAAAGAACGGTCGACGTCGACGCAAGTTTCATCGAAAAGACCCGCGGTCGACGCCGAAAGCATCTCCGAGATGGAGAAAAAGAAGAGGCGGCTCGAGGCCGAAATGGAGAACATCCTTCAAAGGAAGAAGGAGTTCGACGCCAAGATGAAGGAATTCAAGATTCCAACGGTTTCATCGGCGGACGTCGTCGAGGTCGAATTCGACACCGAAGGACTAACAAGGGATCTCGAAGAGGAAGAAGAGCCCTATTATGATGGTGAAGCCGAGGAAGAAGACCAACAGTCGTTCTACGACTCGGCGCCATCTACCAGCCACGACATCGAATGGCAGGATCTCGACACCGAAAACCCGGAGGAGCCCGTGGACACGTACCCTTCGAGGCCTTCGCCACCCGACGACATCGGGGTGTACAATATGGTGGTCAGGAGCGCAGCAACAGCCTTCGGCGTCAAACTCGACGAGGAGAAGCCGAAAGCCGATTTTCTCCTCGAGACCCTGCTCCCCATCCAGACAAGGAGCCAGTTCCTCCCCATGCTACAAAGTGTGATGAATCAGGGGAGAGAAGCCTTCAAGGAACCAGCGACCTGCAGGTCGATCACGCCCAGGACAGAGAAGAAATATAAGCACTCCTCCCTGGACCCCCCTTACATCAAGGGTAGCGTGACCGCCGACTCCATCATAGCTTCCACGGCCAGGAGAAGGGCCAACGTACCAGCAACTTCGGGCCCACCACCTGATAAGGAGAGCAGGAGGATAGACCTCACAGGAAGAAAGGTCGAGAGGAACGCCGCAAAGACACCAGTACCAGCACTGGGACGAGATGGGGGAGCTAGTAAAGCACCTCCCCGAAGAATACCGCCAGAGAGCCTCACACCTGATAGACGAAGGCAAGAACATCGCCAACTCGTGTATAAAGACGGCGTTGGACGGGGCAGAGACTTCAGCAAGACTCATGGCCATAGGGGTCACCGAGAGAAGGCATGCATGGCTAAGAATCTCGGGATTCAAACCGGAGGTGCAGAACAACATCCTTGGCACCCCCTTCAACGGAGAGTCAGTGGAGCAACAGTGGACGAGAAGCTCACCCAGCTGAAAAAGGAAAACAAAACGGCGAGGTCCATGGGGGCCCTACAGCTGAGGGGAATGAGGCGAGGCAATCCCTCGAGGAGACCCTACGGTAGGGGAGGAAGCCAGCAGGGGCCGTCGCACCAGACGTTCCAGCAGGGTGAAAGTCACGGACAAGGTCAGCAGAAGCAAAACTGGCAGTACCAACCTCGGGGCCAGTCCTTTCGCGGGAGAGGGAACGGACGTGGCCAAAGGAGGAGAGGGGGCGAACTGCCCTCATCAAAGTGACTCAGCACGCAAGAGGACGCCTACCCTCGTCATGCCCCCAAGGGTGAGGCGCAAAAAAGTAACATCAGGGGGAAAAGAATATTCAAAAGCCTACGAGCATACAACACCAGTAGGCGGAAGACTGAGGTTCTACCTTCAGGAGTGGCGGCGTATAACCACAGACAAGTGGATACGGAACATCATGCAGTACGGATACTGCGTAGAGTTGGAGAAAAGACCTCCAAACAGGAAACCAAAGGGAAGACAGAGATCGGCCCAAGAACTGGCACTACTCAGAGAAGAAACACGGAAACTTCTAGAAAAGAGAGCCATAGAGGCAGTGCCGTTCAGAGAACGCAACAAAGGGGTCTACTCAAACTACTTCGTGGTCCCGAAAGTAGACGGAAACCTCAGACCCATCCTGGACCTGCGTTACCTAAACAAGTTCATCAGAACGCAGAAGTTCAAAATGACTTCGCTGCAGGAGGTACTGCCCCAAATAAGAGACGGAGACTTCATGGTCACCGTGGACCTCAAGGATGCCTACCTTCACATCCCAATAAACAGAAGACACAAGGGCCTTCTAAGATTCAACATCGAACAGGAACACTACCAGTTCACAACCCTGGCCTTCGGATTAAAATCGGCACCAAGGGTTTTTACAAAATGCCTGTCGGCGATCGCGGCCCACCTACGAAGACAGGGAATCCATGTCTACCCCTACTTAGACGACTGGCTGGTCAAGGCAAACTCACGCGAGAAGTGCGAGAGGCACGCAAAACGCGTAACAGACACCCTCACGAATCTGGGGTTCTCGATCCACTGGGGCAAGTCATTGCTGGAACCGGAACAGGTGAAGATTATCCTGGGGGCGAAAATCAACTCCCTCAACAGTACAGTAGTGCCCAGCGACAGGAGGACAGATGCACAACTGAGGGAGACGCGGCTCTACCAGAAGGGGCGAGCTCTGACAGTGAGGGCTGTGAGCAAGATGATGGGGATGATGGCGTCGTGTATCCAGCTGGTGCCGAATGTATGCCTGCACATGAGACCATTCCAGGAATGGCTACAACAGCAATGGTCACAAGCAAACGGAAGTTGGGAGGATCTAGTGGTTGTTACGCACGCAGTGCAGGAGGAGATAACTTGGTGGAACAGAAACAACATGACAGCAGGGAGAAGCCTGACACCACCAATCCCAACAGTGACCATTACCACGGACGCATCGCAAAAGGGATGGGGAGCGCACATGGACAACCTCAGAGTGAGGGGTCTGTGGGCTCCAGCAGATGCGGTTCGCCATATCAACTACCTCGAGTTGAAAACAATCCTGCTAGCCCTGAAGGCATTCCAGAGGCACCTGTACAACCAGAGGGTGTTGGTTCAAACAGACAACACCACGGCAATGTTCTACATCAACAAACAAGGGGGGACACAGTCGTTCCCTCTCTCCTCTCTAGCTCAGGAGATTTGGAGATGGGCCATACCTCTCAGGATAGATCTACTGGCAATTCACCTACCGGGGAAGGACAATGTGGAGGCAGACTGGCTAAGCAGGCAGACCTCGGCATCGCACGAGTGGGAGCTCAATGGCCAGGAAACGGAAAAACTCTTCCGGAGATGGGGAACTCCCACAATAGACCTATTTGCAACACGCCACAATGCAAAATGCCAAAGCTTCGCGTCCAGACAACCAGATCAGCAATCCCAGGGAAATGCCCTATGGATAAGCTGGTCGAGGACATTTGCCTACGCCTTTCCACCGATACCCCTGTTGCACAGAGTGCTCGACAAGTGCAGAACCAGCAACATGACTCTGATCCTAGTGGCTCCGCAGTGGGCGAGGCAGACATGGTTCTCACTAATTCAAGAAATGGCACAAGGCAATCCATACAGGTTCGAGAGGAGGAAGGACCTGCTCTCAATGCAAAACGGAGAGGTCCTGCACCCAGAACTGTGTGGTGCAGGAAAAAGGGCCTGCAAAACAAAATGACAAGAGACTCAACAGTACTGAGGTACCTCACACACCTTCTAAAGAGTAACCTCTGCTCGAGCTCCCTAAGGGTACACCTAGCGGCAGTCGTGGCCTACACCAGAGGTGAAAAGGGTGGAAGTTTCTTCACCTCGCAGGTGGTGAAGAGATTCATGGAAGGAGCCAAAAGGATGGCCCCCCCGAAAAGGTTGCCGCCGCCGGCATGGAACCTGAACGTGGTGCTGACGGAGCTCATGAAGGCACCGTTTGAACCCATTCACAAGACCACACTGCAGATGTTAACGATGAAAACGGCCTTTCTGGTGGCCATAACCTCACTACGCAGGGTGAGCGAGCTTCAAGCACTAACACTACAGGAACCCTACATTCAGATTCACAAGGACAGAATAGTCCTGAGAACAGACCCACACTTCATGCCCAAGGTGGTGTCGGCGTTCCACATGAATCAGAGTATTCAGATACCAAGTTTCTTCCAAAACCCGACTTCAAACGCAGAAAAGGCCCTACACACCCTCGACGCAAGAAGAGCGGTGATGCACTACATTGAGAGAACCAAGGAACTCAGGAAGTCGAAGCAGCTGTTTGTGTCCTTTGCTACTAGCTTCATGGGTAGGCCAGTAACTAAGGGTGGATTGCCCTCACTATTCAATTCTGCCACAAACAGGCTGGACAGGAGCTAGCGGAGGGGCCTCAGGCTCACTCCACAAGGAAGAAAGGGGCCACCGTGGCCTTCCTGGCGAACACGCCCATCCAGGACATATGCCTCGCGGCAACTTGGGCATCTGTGCACACGTTCACGAAACACTACTGCGCGGACATTCAGATGAACAAGGAAGCACAGGTTGGACAGAAGGTGCTTCAACACATTTTCAACGACCAACGCTCATCTACCACCCAGCCGCCACAAAATTAGGAAAACCGCTACAAAGTCTATGCACAGCATAGTGAATCCAGAAAGATTCACGCTGCAAAACGAATAGTTTCTTACCTGTCGGTGTAGTTTTGCAGCTTGAAGATCTTTCTGGATTCGCTAGCGAACCCACCCACCTCCGCCAGGAAGATGAGGCTGGAGGAAGAGGGGGTGAAATGGAAAAGATCAGAAGGAATGAAAAATTACAGAAAATGGACAAGAAGAATTAATCAATCGCCTAGGGTTAAAAAAAAAAAAAAGGGAAAAAAGAACCCGAAGATGGCGCCCCAAAGGTGGGACTTCCGCAGGAAGCACGACGACGTCACGGGAGGTGCACCAAATGGTGGTCGTCGACGCCCACCTGGGCTACAAAAAAAAAAAAAAAACAAAGAAAAGACTACGAATCCGGACCCAACCACAAGATCGCGGAATAATGCACAGCATAGTGAATCCAGAAAGATCTTCAAGCTGCAAAACTACACCGACAGGTAAGAAACTATTCGTTTTACGGTGTGATGTTATGGTGGGTAAGGTAGCGTTCTCTTCGCTTGCCACTGTTTGATCCATATTGCTGACCGGTTGGCTTACAGCTGCATACTCTGTGGAGATCCAGAAGTCGTTGCCCATGGACCGTGGCCTGGCTGAATCGTCCCCTTGACCCACCTCCATGAACTAACACAGAGGTTTTCCCTGCTCCCCTAGCCTCCTGTTGTTTAAGTCTCATACCATGTTGGCTGGCTTACTGCTACTTTTGGGTTTCCATATTAGCAGTGCTTTGCGGCTGGCTGTGAGCTATGTTAATCAGTGCACAGTGTGATCTCCAGCAACCCTGTTATAATCTGGTCCTGCACATTTTATGAATTTCTGTTGCAGTGGATGCTTTGCCAGGCATGTCTTTACTTCCTCTGTGTTCTGCAACTAGTTGCTTATTTGGACACACATCATGGTGGGGTTGAGACCACAAGATTTCCAGAGCTCGCATTGTATGCAGCTAGACTGGGCATGGAGATGTTTCTGCTGCCGGTAATCTCACATGCTATGCTTTGCTGTATGGAGACTATCACTTTTAACCCTATGAACCCCGATGTGCTTTGCTGGGCACAGGATTGTGGTAAGTAACTGCTCACCTGTGGAGTATTTGTTAACCTCTCCTATACAAAGTTGATACTAGGGTACTGTGCTCTACATTGCTCGTATCATTCATGATTAAACCCATTTCCTGCTGTGGCTCATACTGAATGAATATGCTCATAGTTACTTTAAAAAAAAGTCTTCTCCCGCTGGTAGCTTATCGAAATTGGGGGACCATTTCCCTCGCTAAGTGGCCATCTGGCTGCTTCTTGTGCTTTGCCCAATAGGTGAGCTATGTTGTCCACTGCTTGAGAACCAGTAGTGCCGGTTATGCTTTGCAAGTTGCTGCATTGGGGCTTGGGTGAAGTAGCTATTGTTTGTTGAATTGTTGATGATGATACACCTTGTGGGTCTGAAGTGGGGGTTGGTTGCTGTATATTACTTGCCTCATTGCAATCAATCTGTGGACATGCTTGTGTTAACTGTTGCCCCATCTGCATTGACCCTTTCTACACCGTCCCCTTGCAGGTTAGACTACATATTTCACCCTCAAACATTCCAATATTCTTTTCTAAAGGTGCTCATAATTCATGCTGCTGGGTGTCCCTTTTGAAGAGGTCTTG
The DNA here is from genome assembly GCF_964204655.1 of Triturus cristatus. Lineage (NCBI taxonomy): Eukaryota > Metazoa > Chordata > Amphibia > Caudata > Salamandridae > Triturus > Triturus cristatus. The sequence goes on along the minus strand of NC_140583.1, from coordinate 305,180,151 downwards.
GGTCCTTTAGTTGCCATGCTAGCTGCCCACTCCCTCCATCTCAGTCTGCCTTTTGCTGCCCCCTCTTGTGTTTCTTGGCTTCTTCTTGGGCGCTCTACTTGTTCTGGTCTTAGTATTTGTAACCCCTCCTAACCCCGCCCATCTGCTGCTGTCCACTTGTCTGCTGTTGCCCTAGCCTCATTCGGTCTTCCCTTGGGGCAACTTGTTCTTCTGGTTGAGTCAGGCTGATCTTGCATGTTTGATGTAGCAACCATTTTCCTCCAGTATCTCATTGGCGTCCTCAGCTATATTGACTGTGTGGAAACCAGTTTGCCCGCCTACCAATGTGTTTCTGGCATTTATCCCCAACCGATGTTGTGCCCAAACGTGCCAGTGGTGTGCAGTAGTCTGGACTTTATCAAGCTCACAACACTCCGGTTGAGTGTGGAAGCAGCAATTAGAATCCATTTGAGCACCCCCCGCCCCCTATTCTGCCTGCCCTATGTTTCCTATGAGGTGGGCCCATAAATCCATGGAGTAGAACAAATCTGCCCCTGCTCTATCAATTAGGCCCCCTGACCCTCCTGCATATTCTGGTGTACTTGAGGCGGGGGTGTTTGGCTGCCACCTCTGCTGTGCTCCAAGCCTGTCCCTGCTGGGATAATTAAAGGGTTAAGGTAATAGGGTCCACTGTGGAAAGCCACCTCCCATCTAGAATCCAGTATGAAAGCCAGAGTTGCTGCAAACGAAGGAAGAAATGGTGCCAACTCTCTGTAATTTTCAGCTACTCCAAAGTCTGGCAATGCACCCCTGGCAGGACTTAAGGGGGAGGATATTTAAGCCCCTTACCTTCCAGAACTCAGTTTTGTTTCCTGTATGGTGGCACAATGCCACTCACCTGCCACAAAGAGGAGATAAAGTGCAGAATACCAATGATATTACTTAATTAACCTAGTTTTTTAAATTAATTTTTTGGTCACAGCAATTGCTAAACACAACTTAGAAGACTGTAATGTAGCTGCAAGCTCTGCCGCCAGCCCAGGCATTTGAGGGAGGAACCTTGGCCATTCACTGAGTCACAATCTCATAGTCAAGAAGAGAATAACATAAGTTATAAGGCAAGGGATATAATGTCATCAGTGAAGGGGCATGGGTGGGTAGGGAGTAGTATGGTAATTTGGTATCTGTGTCCAAAGTGAAGGTGAGTGAAGCATGACTGCTGGAAGTGGAAGGCCACCATGAGTGTCTGATTGCCTGAAGCCTGGCTACTGGAAGTGAACTGCCAACTGGCAAGACTTAGACTTAAGTTAACAAAGTATGTAAAATTGTGACCATTGAAGCACAGCCAACGGAGGGGAATTACTGCCTTCTCTTCAATATACAATACAACATGAGTTTTAGAGGAATCACATGTAAGCAAAAGCAGCCAATAAACTGCAGCCGTTACTCTTCCAGACTAATCAATGTGGCCTCCTCTATTAGGATGGGGTGGGGGACTGCCTCAGGGTACCATCACTATGACCTTTTACCTGGAAGGGGTGAGGTTTGTGAGCCACTTCTGACCCTTCCCCAAACACCCCCTCTTTGCTGTAGTGCTCTGTTATCTGCATTTGTGCCTGGCCTCACCATCCCTTCCTGGGCAAGCAACGAGAACCTTCATGCTGGAACAATGGGGCTGCATGGTTTTTCTATCAGATATATCAATGTGCTTTCCTGCTGCCTTGTCTCCCCTACCCATTTTCTTTTTTTTGTGGTTATATGCAAAGGATTAGATGGATATATATCGCACAATTCCACGTCTCGCAGCTATTCCTCGTACACACACTAAGTTCTGATTGCGATCTCAGAGGAAAATCAGGCATTTTTATTTCACTTTGTATCCCAGGCATATATGTGCGCTATGGTCGCGCACGCTGTTTACAAGCAAAATCGCCTTCCCTGGCCCTTCCTTACTTTGTAAAGGGTGATGCGCCTCCATAGAGTTGTCCCTCCTGGTGCAGTGCAGGTACCTGGGAGCAGCCAGCATGGTGCTGCTTAAGAGGCTCTGCTTCCTGTCATGTGTGCAATGGGCGGTGACCGATGACGTCACAACGCGCAAGAGTCTACGTGCGTCAATAATGCTGGAACGCTAACCTTGTGTGGCGCTTAGGGCGATGGGCAGTGGCTGGTGGCATCCTGTTGTGTATGCGTCAGCGCGCTACTCTGATGCTGGGATGCTAACCTCGCGCAACGCTTTTTTGTATTAACGGTCATTGTCATTAGATAAAGACATGTCAGGATGCATTAATATATTTCAATTAGTGGCCATTAATACTGGATGAAAGCAAAGCTAATATGGTGGTCAAGTTCAAATGCCGCAAAGAAATCCTTTTTAAACAAGAAGTGCTGCCAAAAGTATTTTATTGTCGAGCCGCGGAGGACAATAATACACCCTTCTACTCGCGGCAAGCAGCGAAGAAGTATTTCACAGCATGACATTATGCACCCCATTGGTACTGGACCATTACGGAGCTACTTGGCAGTCAATTTCAAATGCTGTTAAACAATCTCACGCCGCGTAAGAGAAGTGCACTATCCTACACACTGCACGCAGGGAGTAAATGTCTCACAGAGTGACATTATGTATCCCATTAGTACTCATCCTTTAATGATGGAGCTAAGAATACAGAGTATAGAAAGCTGAGACGTGGTGCCCTCCCTCCCAACCCCACCCCCCCCTCCCCTCTGAGCTAATTTGCTTAGGTCTAATTGGTGGAGGCTCCAGTTAGGTACTTGCACACTCATGGCCTTCCCAAAGTGGTCCATGGGATATCATCATTGTGGCCACACTCCTGAATGCGCAACCTGTACACCCATTCTTGTTCTCGTAGAAACAAGACCCTGTTAGGGTCCCTCGTGTTGGGTGCGATGTAGGGTTTATCTATTACTGTCCAGTGCAGATTATTCACTGTTTCATTTCTGCATAATGAGTAGTGAACCGTGTCATTGTCCTTTCACACCTGATATTACTACGATGTTCCATTATCCTCACTTTCACTGATGTCATCCCCACACATATTAGTTTGTATGGACATCTGATCATATATATCACATTTGTTGGATTACAGTTTGTATGTCTGCGTTGTTCCCATATGAAATTGAGGCCCACATCTACACTCTTGGTGTTTGCAGTGAGCCCAACAGACATCACAGGAGTCACATCTGGTATGTTCAGTCACCGGAGGGAGCTCCCACAGGGCTTGTTGGTCTTTCTGTATCACTGGGTGAGGTCTTGTGTGGACTAGATGGTCCCTGATGTTGGGACTCCTCCTAAAGGAGAACAGTGTTTTGTCCAGATTTAAGCCATTAGAATTGAGTATCCGCCAATTCTTAAGAATAATGTGTTTCACATGTGTGGAGGCCGTGTTAAATGTTGTCACACAAATAGCGTTTTTGTGAGTAGGTCTTTCCACCTTTTCCAGTAGCGCTGCCCTATGGCAGTTCTGTGCTCTCTTCTGCGCTCTCCGTTCAACTTTTGTGGGATATTTACTACATTCCAGTTTCCCTGCTAAAGTTACTGCCTCCTCCTTGAAATCCTCTAGGTCCGGGCAATTTCTCCGCAAGTGCAAAAAATGTTTTACAGGAAGGTTCTCACTGAGATTTGGGGCGGAAACTGTCAAAAAGTAGGAGCCTATTTCTGTCGGTGGGCTTATGGAAAACCTGTGTGGTCAGTTTTCCTCCGTTCGTTATTATCCAGACAACATACACTTCCTTGGTAAAAACCATTAAATAGCTATTAAAGTATTGCTGTGTCAGCAATATAAATACATCGGATAGCACACTCCGGCTTATAGTCTAACTAAAGAACTACTTGATTCCAAACTGTCAAAACTTAATGGCACTACAAAAGGGATAATCTAGCAATCCACGTAATTCCTTTGACTTGATGAACTGACCCAACCAAGCAATGACAAACCATGAAGAACACATGAAAATGCAATGAAGGTGGATTGGGGGAGAAATTTACTGACCGACTGGAGGTGCAAGAGTTGCAGCCCTAAAGTCCCATTGGCTGATTCCTGAGGCAGCTTGGTCCCTAGTTCAAAGCATAAGACTGCAACCATACTGGGGATGCATCTACCAGTGCTGGAAAGATCCAGGATAAAGGGCCCGTTGTCTACATAATATCAGATTTAAAGGTAGACATTTATGTATTTGTCAAGGCTGTGAGAATGGTGAGAATAGAACCAGTGTAAACGTAGCTTTTGCTGTATCAAAGAAGGATAAAAAGGTACAGCACCAAAAACAGCTGTTAGTATAAAGATCGGATCACGTTTTATTAAGCAGTTACAATTTTTTTTAAAATAGAGAGAATCTTTAAAGGGCTGTCCATTAGAGGGCCTTAATTGGTTTCTGAATTCAAGCTTGGTGACTGAATTCAAGAGGACATCCATCAGTGGTGCCTGAACTGGAAATGGAAATTAACTGGAGGAGTACTTCCGATATCTGCTATTGCGTTCTCTCTGTTTCAATGTACAAGTCAAAGTTCTTAGACAAACTGTAATGCAGAATCGACATCAGCTAGTAGTACACTTAAAGGATCATGAAAGACAAGTCCAGTTCTGCAGTGCTGAAAAACATTTGTGAGATTATTTTCCATAGCATTCGACTTCCCTTGTTCCAGTGCAGGGCATCCAGACCTTTAGCCAGAGTTGACCTGTATGATCAGTGGCTGGACACAAATATGTCCTAGGCACATCTTGCAGTACACCTTTTGGATTGCATAGCTTTAGGGAGAGTCTGTTGGCAGGATAGCTAGCACTAGGTTGGAAGGCTTCTCATTCTCTTGGATTGGGTAAGGCTAAAACTTAGGGTGGTATGCTCGCTTTCCAAGAGTGAAGGTCCTGGACAAATATGGGCTTTCATTGTATTTGAGATGAAGCATTTGAAACAAATGTACCCAAGGACATAGTTGATGATTGGTAGCATAGAGAGGATTGTTAAATGAACTGTGATGAATGGAAGCAAGAACATTGATTGTACAGCACATTAAAATGGCTTTTTAATCAAGATTTGTAATTGTGTATAAATGTTTTTGCAGGCTCCACAAGCCTATATATTAACATCTATGATGTGATAGGCAGGCCCCCACCGCCCCCCCGCTCGGTTGGTGGGAGAATATTTTACCTGAAATACATAGTCTTTCAGCATTCTTTATTGTGGATGTTTATTTGTACCCCTAGTTCTGAACGTCGACCTGCTCTTTCCCAGATTCTCTCCGCCATTAGCAAGACCCTTGCCAAGCTCTTGTTGCAGTGAGGTTTGTGGGCATTAAGATATCACGTCTTTGTCGAAGATATTGCATTATAGAGTGTAACCTAACTCTAGGATGATGGGAATGTCAAGGCACTTGATTACCAATGGTTGATTTGCCAGTCTCTGGCACTATCTCACCTTTGACAGTAAAATAGGTTTGAGGAACTCTGAGGTGATTCCTTCACACCAGCCTCATGCCGCATATCTTATAATTCAAAGAGGGCTTCAGAGCATCTTTTAAGGAAAATTCTGCTTTCACACAAAAAAATGCTTGTAGCTGAAACAGATGAATGTTACTAAGAACTCAGTGTATGCACATCCTGTCACATTGCAAAAGTTATGTGCAGTTTTTTTTTTATCTAGTGTGAACTTGACCGAAGGGCAAGCCCTTTTACATGACCACCAGATCACATTATGCAAGTTCATGGAGTGTTTTTTGACACAGGGAGATTAAATGATTTGCCCAGAATCGCAGGCTGTTAAGCCCACGCCGGGACTCGAACCTGGTTTTCCAGTTGCGCGTCGACAGCTGTGACCTAGTCCACATCTGCTGTATGTGGGCACCAGGTCTTAGGCGCCCTAATGGATGGTTGAGGGGGAGACGTCCTGCTTGCAGCAGGAAACGAAAACACCCTGTGTGTGTATGTATGTATATATATGTATATATATATATATATATATTCAAAAAACACTGTCAGCTCCTCCTGGGATTTCGCCCGTTGTTGGGTGGTGCGCTACGCCGGTAGAGCCACCGCCGGCATATAGTATACTGGTTATCTGCTAATAAGCACAACGCACTCTCAGTCGCTATACAGGTAACTTTAATTCGCACTGTAACGCGTTTCGGGAGACACGCTCCCTTGGTCACACAGTGTGGTATCGGATCACACGCTTCCATTAGTACACGATGAAATCAACATAGTCAAGGGACTGCCGGTAACCATGTACAAAAATATACAAAACAGAATGGCCTAATATTCATTGTGACAGTTATGCGCTAAACCTATGTCCGTAGAGTAATGAGGCCTTAATTCAACTTTTATTAACCACTTGGTTTTACTTCTACATAATCACAAGATGGCCGCTCAGATTATTTTACAGCAACAGCCGACAGTATATGTGACCATAATTACAATCGTTAACAAGTCACTATGACGAAGAGGATTGACATAGGTTTAGCGCATAACTGTCACAATGAATATTAGGCCATTCTGTTTTGTATATTTTTGTACATGGTTAATGAATGCCTTTCGGTTTGTATATTATGACACCTCTTTAAGATGGCCGCCATGATTACGTATTGATTTGCACTGTTTACCGGCAGTCCCTTGACTATGTTGATTTCATCGTGTACTAATGGAAGCGTGTGATCCGATACCACACTGTGTGACCAAGGGAGCGTGTCTCCCGAAACGCGTTACAGTGCGAATTAAAGTTACCTGTATAGCGACTGAGAGTGCGTTGTGCTTATTAGCAGATAACCAGTATATATATATATATATATATATATATATATATATATATACACATATACATATATATATATGTGTATATATATACACATATACATATATATATATATATATATACATATACATATATATATATATATATATTCACTTAAAAAACCATAGGTTTCACACGTTATAGTTAGCTGTACATTTCACTCGTAAAAAACCAATGAAATTCCACGTTATAGTTAGATCAGGTAACTATAACTTGCGCGCCCACAATAAACTGCTGATGACGTCACATAGTACATCACTCATGACATGGTCAGTGACATCACTCATGACATCAATGATGACATCTGAAATTACACATTGTGGATTGCGGTCGCGCAAGTTATAGTTACCTGATCTAACTATAACGTGGAATTTCATTGGTTTTTACGAGTGAAATGTACAGCTAACTATAACATGTGTGAAACCTATGGTTTTTTAAGTGAATTTGCAAGGTTTTGTAAATGATAATTCCTAACTATAACGTGTGTGAAACCTATGGTTTTTTTCAGTGAATTTGTACGGTTTTTTAAATGCTAAGTTATGTATTTATTTTTTATTTTTTTTTCTGTTTTTTCACTATGCGCACACCCTGCGCGCACGGTGCACTTCGGGCACCATGCGCGCGCTGTGGGCACTCGGTGCGCTTCGCGCACCGAGCACCCACGTTGCGCAGTCCATGCCGTGCGCGCCTCGCCTTTTTTTACGCAGTAACATTTGTTTTTTTCTCCCTTGTGGGTCCTTTAATTTATTCAATAAATGTGATTGTTACTTCTTTATTTTTTTTTTTTTTGCCGTGCGCGTACGGTAAGCTTACCGTACGCGTACCCCGCAATTTTTTTTTTAAATTATTAAATTTATTTTTCGACTTTTGGGTCCTTCTTGGACCCCCTGACAAACACTAGGGGGTCTGCAACTCTCTTCGTTGCCCCCGTTTCACGTTCCCCACCTTTGTTTCTCAGTGCGAGAGACAGAAAATGGCGGCCGACACTTCCTGATTTCGACCGATTCGAATGTTTACAGTCATGTAACCATTAATCAGAATTGAGCTCGCGCACGGCACCGTACGCGTACGGTAAGCTTACGGTAAGCGCACGGAGCGCGCTTACAGATATATATATTGATTTAAATGCGATTTTCTCAGGACCTACTGAACAGATTTACACCAGACCTACAAAAGGCACATCCTTGACCTGAGGACTACCTCTCTGCCAAATTTCAAGTAATTCTGTTCAGCCGTTCGGGCTGTAGCTGTGTCTAAAGGTCCTATGGAAAAATGCATGGGGAAAACGCGTTTTGGGACCCCCCTTTTTTCTCAGCCCCCGCTTGACGAATCCCCCCCGAGACTTTCAGGGTAGGAGCGGAGCGTAGCGCCCCATTAGTTTTGAAAATTTCGCGAGGATTCATCGACCGGCGCCAAAGTTATTCCAAATAGAATGTTGCGGATTTCCTATGGAAACACGGTCCTAACTATAACTATCTACTGGCGACCGCCAGTAGATAATATATATATATATACACATACATACAGGTGAAACAAATTATTTTTTCTTATGAAAGCATTTTGCTCCATAAAGTTTTCTAAGCAGTAGTTACTTGAAAAGGACTTTCTGAATTTAGAACACTCCCAAGGGTTATTGATATATATATATATATCGGTCTTCTGACTCCATGTCAAACGAAATCATTAAGTGAAAGTAAAATATTTTCCATTTGATTATAGCTCTTTGAAAACACCTCTTGTAAAGCATTGAGCTGCATCTTCTATAAGAAGCTATGTGTTGACCTACACCATAGCTAGATAAATATTCCGCAATTATCATTTAATCTCCTGAAATGCCACGTCTAGGATATTTTTGATCCAAGACAAAAAAAATTGTAGTATCCTTATTCTGAAAATCTTACTGACGGTTGCCAATGATTTTAGGGGTGGAGTAATAAACGTGTGTTCAACTTTCAGCATTTTTCATTCTGTGTCACCGCTTCCTCATATTTGCCCAAGATATGGAGTGTCCTGGTTCGATTTACATCACTCCTAGTCCTAAACAAGGCACCTGTCTTTGTGATCTCTAGCTTAAAAGTAGTTACAAGTAAATGGATCTTGTTCTGTTGGTCAGCCTAAGAATATGCAATGCATTTCTAATAATGGTAAATTGACGTCCCAGTTGTGTGGAGAAGTATGAAGGGTTGCCAAACAGAATAGTTTTGTGTCTCTTCCACGACGCCTCTGGAACCTCTGGTATTGCATGTGTGAGTAATGAAAATCCTACTCTAACCACAAATTGACCTTTGATTAGTAGAAGTTGGACTTCCTTGAGGAAACCATGGCTGGTCTGCAAGAATTTAGTGACAATTCCTCATTCACATTCCAAAACACTTCTCCAATGCCTCGGGGTCTCGGGTTAACCTTCAATCCGCATCTTACCACCACGCTCCTTCCTGCAGATCATGCTGTAGGACAGATCGGATATACTTGTCAATTGACAGGAGCAGCAGTTTTATAAGAAACTGGTATCTAATCACTAATTGCAACGGGCTCCAATTCAAAGCACATATATTAATATACAAAATGTTTACATGGTCTATGTAACAAATCTGTGTATGTGGGCATTGTAAGCAGCCCCCTCCCTAACTCCAAATCGCATTTATTCGTATGGTATTCCGTACATGACATTTGAATCCAGAAAAGCAGAATATACCTTAAACACTAATACAATTAATAGCTTTGAGTACTACCTGGCCTCAGTCTCTGTACAATGAATTGTTGCTTACAGTGCAGACTTCAAGTACATCACATATAGTCTGTGGCTACAGTACTGTGATTCGAATCAGTAGGTGCATCTCAGTGACTAACATGTTTGCTCACTATAGCTTGAAGTTAAACAGTCCCTATGCACTGCTGCAGAGCCCTTACTAGGCTGATAGGACGATACTTGCTGAAGAGGGAGTGTTGTTTTTGTGCAGACACGGCTGTCTGTCTGCATCAGCCACGTTCGAGCCATGCTACATCATGACGCTGACCATTTCACTGAACGCTGCCCTATAAGATCGTTCCTGACGGTGGATTACTGTCTTACTGAAGTTGCCTTGGCTGCTTCTGCCAAGGAGATCATTGGTAGCACGGTCAATTTTAGAGATGCTGGAAGTCAGGCAAGTGTAGCTTTGGGAATCTGCGATAGGCTCAGGTATGTTTCTATCCACTCTTGCCTGTGGGGTTCCATTAAATGGCAATTATGCAGTTTCATTTATCATAGGAGTATGATGAAAACCAGTACCTGTAGATCAATGTATAGACTTGCTGAACATCCGAATAACCTGCCAGCCTGTGGACTGGTCCTAGTGTCCTTTTGGTATTTTATTTATTTGATATCCGTAACATGACCTTTGCAGCTGACATGCCACACAAATTGATAAAGTTGGTTCCTAGTATGATGCACAGACAGGAAGAGAAACACAAACTATAGTGCCCGATTGATTGGTTACTTCGATGATACTAATTTGAGTGAAGGTTGGTGGTACACTTGTCAAGTGGTTAGATCAGATATGTGGAGGCACTGCATTCAATTGATGGGAACCTAAAAGATGGAGAGATTACTTGTAGTCCTGGTTTTTGCCGAGAGCCATCCAGTTTTTGGGTAAAGAGGGAGTAGTGGCATTGAGTCTAGGCAATTGGAACAAATGTCTAAAGCGCAATGTCATATGGGAAGGAGGAGAAGTGAAAGAGGCTGACAAGCATGCATGCCCTTGCCTGAGCAGTGCAGAATGTGGGCTATCTCTGGATTTTTCTTATGTTATTACTTTCTGTCCTGCTGCTGTGGTAGCAATAAACGCTTCCATATGTCCAAAGAGTTGAAAAGTACACCAGCATCTCTTGCAGAAGCAAATGACAGGCACTCGGGAGATAACAGAACGTCAGTTTTGGAGGAGTTCAGCATGCATTACCTGAAGTTCATCTTCTATTGAATTGAAGTGTCAGATGCCTGATTGGAGGTAGAGAGACAAGGTGGGTGAAAGATGTGTGTTGTCACTGTAAAGAAGCTAAGAAAAGCCAAAAAAAGCTGATGTCCGCAGATGAGTTGTGTTAGAGAGAATGATGGTACCTGGAAGTGAGCCTCAAGGGGAAACCCCCAGGAAGAATTATCGGCATGATCTTTTGAAAGTACACTTCACTGAGAAAGTGGACATACAGAAACAAGGAAATATCAGTGACTCTGTGTTCCTAATTTCTTTGGTTATGTATTTTGTTGATTTGTAGAGCATGCTAATCACCTTTTAGGGTATCTAGGCGAGTAATGGTTTGAAGGTAGTAGAATAATGTGGGTGAGCTACAGATATATCCATAATAATGAGAATTGAAAATTGGTTATCGTGCTGAACTGAGAAAAAGTTGGCAAGAGGGGACGTGGGGACGTAGCAATTTCCATTGAATGATTGGTCTGAAAGACACATTGGAAGGGGATGAGAAGGTTGTTCCAATAGACTTGTCTGTTAAAATAAGTTTGAGAGTGTTTTAGGCCCAAGAGGAAGGAGTGATAGATAATTTTTCGAGGGCTATCAGAATTAGGATTTGTTTTCCATTGGTTGTAGTATGGCTAATGATTTGAAACCATGACGGTAGGCTTCAGTTAATTGGGAATGATTAAATAGTGAAGTAAAACAGAATTACTTTGGAGGAATGTGCTAAGGGTTTAATAGTTTAAGGACAAAATTGTAAAATGGTGAACATGTTGGATAAGCTGATTTTAGAATGGAGATGGTTTCCAATGGTGAAATAGACGGGAGTTTCAAAAGAGTGGTGCAGCAAAAGTGGTAGAAGTGAGAGAGGGAGGAGGACCGACATCAAAGACAGTAGTGATATTATCTCTTAGTTTAGTCATCATATTTATAAAGCATGGCAAATACCTTGAAAGGTGTCCTAGTACTAAATACACAGGGAAGGAAGCGTCCAAATGAAAGCACAGAGACCAGGCTACCAACCAACTACTGCTACTAAGTGTACTCTTGGAGAAAAATGTAAGAGCAAAATCATTGGCTGAGAATGTTGAGTGAGTGGTGGGTAGGTGGTAGTGAGGCAATTTAGTTGATAGATCGTGAGGGGCCGTCTGGCTGAGGCCATTGTGATAAGAAGTTGGTTTGAAAGTATGTGGACTTGGCATTGTCCGTTAGTGTGCTATTGGCAAGTTTGTAGGTATGAACGTTTTCTTAAGTATTCTACTTAGGTCGTTTACATAGTGCTTTTATCGGTTGTGGAGTGTGTGAGTAGAATGTATATGTGGGATTGAGGGTCAAAAGCCTGTTGAACTGTTTAGCTTTATCTTCCAAAGAAAGTGGCTTGCTGGAGTGATGGCAGATCATTGTGAACAGCATGCTGAGGTGGTGCAAGGCCATTGCGCATTCGGTGTTGGAAGGCAGTTACAGAATTTAAAGCATTTTTTTTTTCAAATCATAGAGAAAGGCTTTAAAGCATTAAGATATTTGCCACTATATAAAAAGAACTAGTCAGAGGGATCAAATATCAAGATGAGATGCAGTAGGTTTCTTAGCTTGTTTGTAGTTGTGGGTGTGTTAAATCAGGTTTTGTCTGAGAGTGATTAGGAGAAAGGAGCATTCGGCGGTTAAATTTTGTGTCCTAATTTGAAATCCCCACGTAGGGTAAGAGGTGGTGGTTTCAAATAGATGTGATAGTGCCGAGGTCACCAGTGCTAGCACAATTTGAGTCTTGTAGGTGGTTCAGTGCTAGAATATTTACCTTGTTAGGGGCAATGGGAGAGGGAAAAGGAAATGTTCATATCACGTGTGGCCGAAGATGCACATTCTGTGCATACACTTGCCCAACACTAGATGGTATGGGTATGCCCCGCCTGTGAATCTGCAGCATTGCATTTAGTGAATAGATGCTTACAGGTAAGTAACATATTCCTTCAAGGTTGTAAGTGTAGCTGATGTAAGCACCACCAGGCTGGTACATGTGTTTTTGATTGTAAATCTAGCTCATTGCCTTTGAGGTTGCTTTGTGGAATGAGTGAAGGTGGTGTGGAGAGTCTTAAGCATTGAACCATGCCTCAGTAATATTGCCGAAGTATAGTTTGGAGCTGTGGGCATTGGGATGATTTTTGATTAGATGTTTTGTTATAGTGGTAAAGTGCGTTCCATAGGCAGAACGATGTGGTGAGTACTCTAGCGTTGGGGTCAGTGTATTTATTTGGAGGTCTATTTAATGTTCAGACCGAATTGATTGCTCAAGTGATAGTTGTATGTTATTTAGGGGAGCTCTTATGGTGGGAAAGGTGGTGTGATGTTGTGTGGAGACAAGTTAAAGGTGACATGAAGCGGGTACCGAGATAGTCAAAATAGTGTTCCGAATTACATTAGAATGAAATGTAGGCGTGAGAATGTTTGGAACGGTGTAGTGGGTTGGTTGAATTCCTGTGTGTAATAAGTAAGTTCCAAAGCCTTGTATAGCTTGTGTGCGTTGTGTGTATGTGTCGATGTATGTATATATGTATGTATATATATATATATATATATATGTGTGTGTGTGTGTGTGTGTTTACCTATATATATATAGCTATATAGTGTACTGCAATTAAGAAGTCTATAGTAATGTGAAATAAGGGAATGCTAATTGATCTGAATTTTGTATAAACATGTAACAGAAATCTTGCTTCCCTACCCACGCACTAGCACTCAACACGTTTTCTCCTGCTGTTGCTGAGGCACTTTTCTCTCAATGGAGGACAAGGTGGAGCGCGCTATTTCGAAGAGGGAAGATATTCTTGATCTCCTCCTAGTCCTTCATGCCTTTCTTTGTCAGGGTTCTTGTATATGGATGGGATAAAATTATTTCCTTTACTGGAGCGAGACAGCGGCGTAGTACATCTTTGGCTGCCCGAGGCGTTCCTTGAGTTTGCCGCCCCGGTACAGCTGCAGGTAAGGGCGGGTGGGGGGGTGGGTATGGGTATGAGGCCGCCACCCCAAAACTCATGCCGGGGCGTGCATGCCAGAGTTTGATGGTCACTGCTAGGAGCCGAAGTATGCTCTGACGCATCATTAGTTTACAGTACCTGTGTCCGGCTCCGACGCTGATTTCACCCACCATTGTTTGAGGTGAACACCAGTTGTGCAAATTACCGAATTGTGAAGTGACGCATAGTCTTGTTGCTGAGGAAAGGGTCATATAACATGAACAGCCACTGGTAAGAGAAACGGCAAGTTGTGTTGACCCTGAGCGAATTTAAGTTGCATGCAAAGACACGAGGGTTAGTATACGTTAGACGATCTGATAGTTACGCGGGTACTACTTCCACCTAAAGGTTTGATTTGTTAGAAAGCAAAACCTTTTTTTGTTGCAAAAATAAAACTCACCAGCATACAAAATACCCACACATGCTGTCACAGTCGGGCTCACAAAGAGGGAACCGCTATACAAATGCTACAATAATGTCAAGCCCACACATACAGACAATGACAGACGCCCACGCACAGACTTATCCATACAAGCCCCATACACTCAGACACACAAATGCATACACAGACAGACCAAGCAACAGGCATACACATGGATGTATGTGGACACAGACACAAGTAAAACCCAGACACACAAACCCGCACCCAGTTACTGACAGCGAGGCATGCAGAAGCTCACAGGCCTATGCAAAAAAATGCATGCACATGTAACGTTGCCGTCACGCAGATACACTCAAGCACATGGGGACACAGACAGAAACCAAGACAGATACACACATCTTATAAATAATCTGTCAGACATATCGCCGTTGCTTGTCCTGTCCCGCTAGTGCTGTTCGTCGACTTGTTGCCCACTACAGGGCTGAAAGTCCATGTGCATTACAAGGATGCTGCATTATGTAGATTGACTTTACTGAGTGAAACATAGTGCATTCTAGGATACGTAGTGCCACAGATAGCAAGCTGTTTCAAGCCAAGTGAGGTGCGAGCTCATCCTTTTTCCAATTCATCGTTTGTGTTCTGGTCTGTTGAGTCCAGGGTCCTGGCCTTGCCTGCTCGGATACATAGTCCAGATATCTCATCTGGTCCTCAGACACTTCTTTGTATTCTGTTGCATTTAGTCTGGGGAGGGGGCTGGGTGGGGGTCAGAGTTGCCTTAGTCAGGTGTTGTATTGTCCCACCCAGCCTCTATTTAAAGTCACTTTGGTGCATTGTACTAGTTTAACCACTCAATGGAGTAATGTGCACAATGTACCCATAGCATGTAGTAAGCTGTTCTTACAGTGCTTTGGTTTAAAATAAACCAGTGAAACGCATGTGGTCCCCTACATTGGACTGGTATTTGCACAGTCTTTTGAAGAACATTTAATAGGAGTCGATGTGCTTAAAACGTATTACTACACACTGTTGTACTAGGATGACATATAATTTGTGCCAGTGCATTGTACTGCTATTAGAGAATCCTATTAGCAAATATTTAACCTGCTATACTTTGACAATGGCAGATAAGATATAAAGTGCAAGAAAGGGTAACGTAATCTGTGCATTGTCCTGTCATTGACAGACGCTGATTGAGGCGTTGATGTACTTTTTAGAATGCCTGCACCTGTGTACTGTTATCGCACCATGTTGCAGTGTGTCATACTTTCAAGTGATGTACAGGTCTCTTAGGTGTGTCCAAGCGCAGGTCTGTCAGAGCGAGCTGGGTCCATGCCAGAGTTTCAGTTATCTAAAGAATATTTGCAGCCCCACCCCCCCATCCTCCTAGTCCATCTACTATCCATCATACCTCTCCTCCACCAACCAAGAGTGGGGAGGTAGAGAAACATCTTTTCACCGGTGGATACAATATTGACAGTGTCTGCAAGCCTCATGGTGAAAATTGTGTCCGGTTCCGGTGGTCACACCTGAGACAAGACCTTGTATCCAGGGCTGAAGCACATAACCCAGTGGCATTACAAACATTGGCAAAGCAGTCAGTCAGTCAATTACTTTTATTCGATTAATAAAAATCAAAAAAAGACACCACAAACAGATAGTCACATGAAATACAGGGCAAAAGTTAATCAATTACACTAATGGTTATAAATAGCATTGTCAAAGTTAAAAATTAAAATAAACATATTTCATAAGTTCATTTCAAGGTTAAAAAATAAATATAATACATTGGTATATTTACAATATAGAAAAGTCTGATAAAAAAATAAAAAATATAAATTACCTCCAAAAATAAAAACCCCCAGCCCATCTCATCAAATCATAATGGGGCTTAGCCGTACATTGACACGCTTCTTGTTTATACGAACGCCTGCAACTAAAAAACTTGCTACATGAAATGCAATACTAATGCTGGGTAAGAGTTGCAAGAACAGGAGCGCTGGCCTAACTTGTAAAAAACCGGCCTCCTTCAGGATTGGTAACAAGTATTTTTTCCTAATCTGTGCATAGTGTTCGCAGAACATAATAAAATGTAGCGTGTCTTGGGTGGAAAAGTTATCACAATCACATGGGATTG
This sequence comes from Triturus cristatus, assembly GCF_964204655.1. Lineage (NCBI taxonomy): Eukaryota > Metazoa > Chordata > Amphibia > Caudata > Salamandridae > Triturus > Triturus cristatus. The sequence continues at coordinate 305,163,894 of NC_140583.1, read as the reverse complement.
CATTTTCTGGGGTAGCCCATGTGGGGTAGGAGCCAAGCAAAAAATGTATCAAATTAAAACGAAATTTAATTAAAAGAAACCGATGAAATGGTCTGGTTACAAAAGCCAAATAGGGTTCAAGACCGGGAACAGTTGTTAGTGCGTAGTTCCTTCTAACTAGTGGCTTTTTTGTTTCTGAGTCCTCCCTCTCTGCCGTGAGTAGGGTAACTAATGCAGATTTATTCACCGTGACATCCTTTTTATTAATACAATCGGGGGAGTGAAATAACTCTGGTCGACCCACTATTGCAAGCGTCCGTTTGACGTAAACCAGACATGGGATTCTATGGACTCTGTCCAAGGCAAGACAGTCTTTGAGAATCAGGTGGGTTAAAGAGATTTCCTGGTTAAGCCAGGTTTGTAGCCAACAAATTACAGGGGCCGCTTTTATTAAATCTGTTACATACCCCACACCCAACTCTAAGTGTGTCGTAAAGGTGGGTGTGAACTGAGGGACGGACAACAGGGATCTTAAAAACATGTTCTCCGCCCTCTGGATGGTATCAGTATTTGTGTATCCCCAGATGGCAGAACCATAGGTGGCTATAGCCAAAGATTTGGCTTTATAAACCCTTAGAATAACCTCCATTGGGCGTGCGCCCAACCTTTTGGCAAAACCTAATATAGCTGCCACAGATCTTGCCACAGAATTGCCTTTTAGTTTTTGTTGGGGACCCCACGTTCCTTTCTCATCAAAGATGACCCCCAGGTAGGTAAAGATCGGGACCCTTTTTACCTCATTACCTAGGCAAAAAAATGTTTTGGATTTCTTTTTCCTACTGGCCAGACCAGTAATCATGACCTGGGACTTTTGGGTGTTAATTTTCAAATCCAATGAGGTCATGAATTCGCCAAATGTGGCCAGTAGTCTATTAAGGGCCACACCTGAACTAGCCAAAAGAACGGCGTCGTCAGCGTATAGGAGAACCTGAATCTTGGTCTCTCCTACACTCGGAACGTCCACCGCTGAGTTGGCCAAAGCTGGCTCCAGTGCATTTATATATAGTGTGAAGAGGAGGGGGGCCAGGATGCACCCCTGCCTGACACCCCTCTCCGACTTAAAGCAACTGGTACACTTTCCTCCCTGGGTGACTCTCACCGAGGCTAATAAGCCGCAGTGTAGGTCCGCCAAAAAACCAACCAGAGGGGGATCAACCCCCATATCCAGAAGGATCCTCTACAGCTTTGACCTATTGACAAGGTCAAAAGCTGAGGAGAGGTCCATAAATGCCATATACAGGGACCCCTCCTTCGCGATCGATCGTATATTTACTAATAAGTAGATGGAGGTTTAGGCATTGATCCAGCGTACTCCTGTTGGCCCTAAAACCATACTGGGCATTAGACAGTATGCTTCTGCCCTCAAGCCACACAGTCAACCTGCCCAAAATTACTCTGCCTAAGATTTGAACGGCCGAGTCTATTAAGGAAATAGGCCTATAACAAGCCGGGTCGCCCCTCTGACCTTTTTTAAAAATTGGAATAATAGTAGACCTGGCCCAGGACTCTGGGATATTATTATCTCTAGAGGCATTAAAAACATAAGTCAATATTTTGGCCCAAAATTTGGGGGCGGACTTATACAAGTCTGCAGGGACCCCATCTGGGCCCGGAGCCTTATTTTTAATTGTCTCATAAATTGCTTTTTCCACATCCTCCTCCCTAAAGGCCAAGACTAAACCACACTGGTTAAAAGTTGGCGTCTCATCTGTGCACCCATGGGATTGCTGGCTATACATACTTTCAAAATGAGCTAGCCACCGCTCGTCTGGAATACTACATTCCATGGCCTGGTTCTCGCTTCCGGAAAAGTATGGATGATTTATAACCCCCCAAAATTTGGAACTATCCCGCAAGACTTCAACTGACTGTAAATCGTTCCAAGCATCTTCCTTGATCTGAGTTTTACGAGCTATGATGACCTGTTTGTATTATTCCCTCAAGGATACTATCAGTGCTCTATTTCTGGGTATATCTTTTAATGCTTTTAGGAGTGCAGAGTGAGCCTTGGTGCAGATTGTGTCAAACCATCTTTTCCTATTTGCCCGCCTGAGTTGGTTTTTACCAATAGGGCATTATTTACTTGTAGACAAATGGTGTTAAAAGCCTCAACTATCCTTGAGTTGGCGTTCGCATGATCTAGGCATATGCCCACCTCCGTTTCAACCTTAGCCAGGACCTCTTGTAAGAAGGTGACCGGGGTCACTTTGGCCCATTTCAGTCTCCTGCCCTGATCCTTTAATAAAAGATCTGTGGCTCCTGAAGTTTTTGTATCTTTAAAAGCCAGTGATCCCCCGGGACAGCCTCTACTATCACGGGATTATGGTCACAGAAAGCAGAGTCTTCTACCCTATAGTTTAAAACCGTAGACAAGATCAAAGAAGATAAAAAAATTTAATCAATGACTGTTCCTGAATCTTTTCCTTTAAATGTAATAGTCCTCTGCCCATCCATACAACAGCCTGATTCAAAGAGGATTGAGGAGGCCAAAAGGCTCTCCAAAACCTCACCTTGTTTAGTATGTTCAAAGTGTGTGGATGATGAATAAGGTGGCCCCCCATCATCTTCCACAATACACTCCAGACTGCCAGACTGCATGGGTGGATGTTAAAGTCACCCATCAGGATGACCTCGGGACTATTATGTGACACTCTGTACTTATCCAAAACCTCCCCAAGAGATTCTAGATGTTGATTTGGACTCCTACTATCTGGTGAATTATAAAACTTAATAAGTAACAGGGTGGGAGAATTTACTGCCGCCAGTTCTACAACAAGGCAGTTTTGGGAGCCTGACTCTAACTGAGTTACAGATCCTTTCAGATTCAGTGAGACTAAGAGTGCAAGGCCACCCTTCGCCCTACCCGCCAAGCTTGGTTTAGCTGGGATATAAAAATGGGCATATCCATCCAGAGAAAAACTATTCGATGTATCCCAAGTTTCTTGTAGTGCTATAATGTCGTGGGATGTAACATAGCCTGCCCAATTCTCATCCTGACTTTTGGATCGGATACCCGCGATATTCCAACTTAAAATTTTACACGTAATCTTCTTGCATGACTTATGCACAATTATATCTTTTATGCATCGTGTGTTATCTAGTCAGTCAGAGTCCTGTAAATGGCGCAGGGGGGAAAAGCGGTTTGACAGAGCCAGTCCCCCACTGTGAGTACTTTCAGATACCTGAAGGGATGTGGGAAGCGAATGAGAGTGTTGTGGTCGATAACAGGACTCAAGGAGGACATAGGGGACCTAGCAATATAGTGCGGTCTTAAGGTGGTAATGTCTCTGTTGGAGTATGAACCTGGGACAGGAGGGCGTGTTTTCCGAATGCCCCGAGGGGGATAGAAATAACCAAGTGGTAACGGTCTTATACAATTATTATTAAACAAACCAGACCCATCCCAGAATAACTTTTCAGCATCGTCTCTCCCACAGAAATTCACAACAATACAGTCCCCTTTAATTGACTTGGGACCCTGTCCCACCCACCCCACCCTTCTAGCCATAATAATGGAAGATGATATATCACCCCCCCCCCCAGTGGAATAGTGTCTACACCAATCCCTAGATTTACTTAGGAGGTCCTCCGTAGATTCACTCATGTTAGATTCAAGAGGCAGGACCCCCGTTAAGACTGCCACAAACGGCGCTGCATCTGGCGGGAGGTGCAACCTGTGACTGCAGGGTTTGGGATACATTACTGGGTTCTTGGACGTGTCCGATTTAAGAAAATGTGCTCTTGGTGGTATTAGAGGAACCTCCACCTTATTTGTTGTATCACCCAAATTTTTGACCACTAACGGTTGTGTGTGGGACGCATGAGGTTGCGAACTACCTAGAGGCACATGTGACTCCAGACATTCCATGGACTCTGGGCCTGCGTTATTGATAGATTTTTTGATATTTGCTGATTGCAATACATCATTACGATAATCCTTGATGAAAGAGTCAATTTTATCACATCTAGTTAGTAGGCCAGTAACGCAAGTATTCAAAGAGTCTTAAATGTCTTTAACGATGCCCACCAACAAAGGTTCTATACGTGATTCAAACAATTCTTCCATCTTGTCTCCCAGGTTTGTGCCAGTAACGTAATCCTGTTCTCCCTGCAGGTGCTTGACTTTACGCACACATTTCTTAGCTTTTACTCTGACTGGAGATGTTACGCCCCCAGGGCTGCCTCCCCTTACATGCGAGGACAGGGTAGTACTGGGAGCATTGGCCACAGTTGTACTCACTACGGAATTAAAGCGTTCGCCCTCTATGGGCCCGGATGGAGATGTAATAGAGGGTATTTTGTCCAAGCTTTCAGTTGCCCTTTCAAGTTCAAGCTCTTTTTCCGCGTTAGCAATTTTCTGGTCAATTGCCCCCACAGCGGAGGTCAGATAAGAAATAATAGTATCTGCCTTACGTGGCACTTTGGCATTTTTAACCCCATCCCCCTCCGCTCCCAACTGTTTGCGCTTACCCATAGTTGCAGCCAAGAGGGGTGGCCTAGCCTGGCCTCCCTAGGCCCCTGACGGCTCGCCCTCTGCCCGGGCTCAGCCCGGCGTCGCCCGCGCGCGTCCCGCGAGGCGGTACGAGCGACGTCCTTTTCAGGCGCCTCCGGGCGCAGTTAGGGGCGTGTCCGTTCACTGTGGCCTCCTGGGGATTGTAGTGCAGTGCCTCCCCCACTCCGCGGCAGCGCCCGACAATTTGCGGCGTCTGCAGCGGGGAGAAGCTTCGTATGGGCAAAAAGGAAGCAGGAATCGAAGTACCAACCCCCAGTGACACAGCGTGGATCCCTGGTTGTTAGGATGAAGCCCCCGGTCGGTCTTGCCTCTGTGAGGTCTGTTGGCTTTGTCAGGGTTGTTTTTTTGAAGTCCGGTTATACAGCAGTACAGCTGCTGTGCAGCATGGCTAAAAGAAAAAAAAAGCACTATGATGGTTAACGCTGGTAGCTTTATAGTTTATTGGGTGTTTAAAAAAACAAAAAAAAAAACTTTAAACCATGCTGCACAACATCTACACAGCTATACAACATGACAAAGAAAACATTGGCAAAGCCAAATAGCTGCACTATACGGCCTTTACATTTTTTTGTGCCATGTTGTATGGCTGCGGTGCAGGATGGTTAAAAGTAAAACAAAGCGCTATGACGTGGCCTGCTTTGACAGTAATAGCACTTAAAAAGAAAAAAAACTGTTGGACTGCTGTTCAACATAGCTAAAATAAATTGACACCAATAGATCTTGCGTTGATGAGAACTATTGGCTTTGCCAATGCTTGTATTGTGTATGGTATCTTCCCATGCTAGCAATCACTCTTACAATCAAAATAGTTAACATGTTTTGATGATGTGTTGACTTGGAGTTCTCATGGGTACCAGGCGTACTGGCTTGGGTGTGCGTCTGTTTAATTTTTTAAAACAACTTTTTGGCCATGGTGTAGAGTCAGGTTTGGTAGATTTTCTTGAAGGACTTTACAGTGTGTGTTAGTTGGAAAGGCAATCGAATTGTCTTATGACTTTGGGATTACGTTTACAGAGCAACCTTGCAAGTCTGGGGATTACGTTTTCAGAGCAACCTTGCAAGTCTGCATTCGCTTCACAGGATTAAACCTGCTGAAACATCTTGATTGAAATGTGGAATGAGATAGGCATGTTATACTCTATCCCTTTCTCTTCCCTTTGTCCACCCAATCCGCATTCTGTCCTCCCTTAGCTGTGCTTCTAAAAAATCTCATGTATATTCTAGTTGCCCTTTTCAGTTCATAAAAGATTTCATGATGATGCTTTGTGCATTTTATATATTAATGCTGATACATCTTGATTAATTACTATTCCTTGTAGCCTTTAATGTAACATGGTTAGGCTGGACCAATGCAACCGTTGTGATGTCACATGAGTGATCTCCAGCTAGTTCTTGTTTTTCAGACAACTAATGTGTGGCGGAGGAAGGCAGTTCTCAAATATGTACGATGACTGCACACAGCTTTGTTTTAACAGGTGTTTTTAGGTCGAGGGACCGTCCGGTCTGCCGAAGGCAGAACCGGAAGTCCAGAGATTTAATGTTTCTTAGAGTGGCTATTTAGCCCGCCTCTCTTTTTGCCTCTCCTCCATTGGCTGGCTTCCTAAACGGAGGCCAGCCATTGGAGGAGAGAGCCGTCCCTCCAAATAGGCTCGGTCTTTTTCAGATTCGGGGCGTGTTCTGTGCTCTTCTTTCTACTTTTTAGCCACGCCCTTTTTTAGGCGTGTTTTTCTCTCCTCCAGCCAATGGCAAGAGGAGAGAAAAAGAAACACGCCCCCGAATCTGAAATCGCCTCTGCCTTTCTCCGAGGCATTTCTGCTTCGCCTCGGAGAAAGGCAGTGGTGTGCTTGTTTCCTTTTCATTCTGAGCTTGGTCGTCCTCTCCTTATACAACATTATAAAAATAAAAAAATATGAATCTATCATTGTCGTTTTAAGTTCCACTGCTTAATACCCTAACCGCTAAAAGTTTCATTTTCCTCGGAGCCGAAAACTTTTTTCCGCGTTTTTTACTACTGAGAACGGCTTGCGTAAAATGACGTTGCGCTCAGACGCTAAACCGGCGCGTGGTAGTTGGACGGAAGCTGTGAAAACTGCGCTGACAATTACCTAGAATACTGGAGAGTAAAGACATCGAGCCCCAGAGAAGAGTCTGGAAGAGCCCGTCACGTGTCCTGTCTCCCGCACGAAGGACGGCGCAGAAGATTCCTACACCGCAGAGGCTAGCCTGCTGCAATGTGGGTGCCGGACGGCGATGCTAGTGAAGAACACGAACGCTCCTCAGATGTACAGATTTACAGTCTCGGTGGCTCCTAGAAAAAGGTGAATTCCGAGGAGTTGAGCAAAACGAAGATGGTCGAGGATATTTGTGGGCAAGTGTATGTCGATGTCACTGGTCGAAGTGGGCGGGAAGCGAGGGGGCACAACGTGTCCATACTCTTTTAATATAAGAAAAACAGTTCCCCCCCTACTTTTTGTGAAAAAACGACCATCACGGGACGGTTAATTCCTAGAGGTGGATAGTGGGGAGTTTCCTCTGCTGTGCAAGTGAAACCGGGGTGGGGGGGGGGGGGGGGGGGCCAGCTGAACAAACCTGGTCAGGGTGCCTGCCCTGCTTGCTTAAAAGAAATGTAAATTTGCACAGCCGGTTAATCTACAATCTAAAGGGTGTGTGGTACCTGGTAACTGGCTGTAATTGATGGAATAACGTGAATCGTCCTCATTTTTTTTGAGTGGCATTGCAAGGGAGTTACCAGCTGAGCTGTGAATTCAGGAACACGCCCTCGAAGCCGAAAAAGTTTTGAAGCTTCCCGTGTTTTGTCTTGTTTTTGTTGCAATTATGTCACCGCCACGCATCCATTTTACGTTCGGAGGCTTTTCTATTTGTCCATTACACTTAATTGTCCTGCCTTTGGCTGCTTGTTTCAGCCGAGGCGATTTCACTTAGTGATTGCTTTTTTTGGGCCATCCCACCTTTCTCTTCATACAGTGCTATGGACCCAACCACTCCCGCCCCCTAGAACACTGCTTGCCTGCCCGTCACAACACTAGAGTCCGCCCCCACCACCACCTTTCGCTCGGAGGTCGCTGCTCGCAGTTCCCTCCTGTCTGAAATAAGCGCAGCAACTGCATACACTCCCACATAGAGAGCTTCTGTGGGCCACATCCATTTCAGGGTCCCACTCCTCCCCTCAAATCACTGCCCCACCTTCTTATCTCACTTGCCACCCCTAGCCTCAGTAAGTCTCCGGTTGGGTTTCATTCGAGCGGCGCCCCCCCTCATCCCCCGCCGCTCGGTTTAGCATGTCTTCCTGCACCTTCTGTGCTTGGCCACGCCCCTTGCTTCTAGCCTCGTCTCTGCAGCCCCCTAGTTATGCTGGCTACGGTGGGTGCGCACCTTGTTATAGGGGTCTATTGCTGGGATTGTGCCGCCCTTGCCTGACTCCGTGCGTCGCCGTCTTTGGGCTCTTGGCGCTTTAAGTTTTCTTGTGATGCCACCCTCGGTGAGTCTCGTTTTAAACTTTCACACTGAGCGCGGTGCCCGCTTCAGGGACACCGCGCTCTGTGTGTTTGTTTGCTGGCAGCTACTCTGCCACAGTAACAACACATCTGAAACCGCGGCACTGGCGGCATTGCAGTCACTGACTTCAGGAGTGGGTGGGCGTGGCGGTTTCTCTTTATTCTGAAATCATCCTGCGACAACCAGACCCATCCCCACGAGCAGGGCTTTAAGTGGGATGAAAAAAACTGGGGGGGGTCACTCAAAGGGGCGTGGTCAATGTAATTAAGGGCGTGGCTTTAAAACACCTGATCTAAAAATCCGTGTTTAGCACAGTGTGCCGCCCGACTTGTATTTTGCTCTTCCTATAATTGCATTCAGATATATGATGCAAGTCACATCATACCTACAAGTCAGGACTATTGGCTTTGTCAATAGTTGCTAGTTGCATACGATAAATACGCAGCAACTATGATTTGTATAAAATATTGAAAACACTTCCACTTAACACCCTGGTGACACCACAACAATGTTGCTGCTCTCGAGTTTCAAAACGAGAAGGGAAATCCAGAGAGAAAAGGACTCTCTTTAAAGTATTTCCCTTCCTCTACAACGCTCACCACGCGCACATCGATGTGCTACCTATCACTGCAGTCAGGGGGAAAAAAAGGGACTGCCTGTGCGGGCACAAAACAGAGCCCGATAGAGATCCGTTTCGAAGCCCCCTTAAAAAAACTGCCGGTGCTCAGACCCGGTGAGACCCGGCCCACTTAAAGCCCTGGTTGTTATCTCACTACCTCACTCTTTCTATCTCACTAACTCACTTTCACTTCCTCTCTCTCTATCTCACTACATCACAACATCACTCTATGCTTATATATCACTACCTCACAACATCCCTCTCCCTCACTACCTCACTCTTTCACTACCTCACTACCTCACTCTCTCTATCTCACTATCTCACTCTCTCTATCTCACTACCTCACTCTCTATTTCAATACCTCACTCTCTCTCTCTATCACACTACCTCACTCTCTCTCTGCTAATGCAATAAGTATCACATATGCAAAAAAAAAGCTAATGCCAATAGAAATGACAATGCCATTTATTTAGGGATACAAAAATGATAAAATAATGAGCAATACCAATAGCTCTACCTATAATATTGCCGAGACCATTGCATTGTAAATGCTTGTTTAACAATGTTTGTGCTCACAATTGCCTAGTCACCTTAAATGCAATTTACTATCATTGCCTTACATAGTTGATCTCGACGGCAGCACCAAAATGTGCTTTTCAGATCTTGCATATAAGCAACATACCTGCAGTGAATTTATTTATATGGAGGGCTTTAGGTCAGCACCTTGATTGGATGGCTTTCTTATCCAATTATTCTAGCTGCTTTTCATTTGTTGGTTTTCCTTTCTATTCTTTTTGCGCTGCCTCTGGAACATTTTTTATTTATTTATAATGTTTTGATTGGATGACTGAGGGCCTTGTTGTGCTTTTTACATTCAACTACTTTTGTTCCTTTTAGCATTCTATGGGAGTGTTTTTTCCTCTTCTCTCTCCCATTTGCTCCTTCCGCTTCACTAACCCCACCCCTCCCCAATGCGCACTCACTGTTCTCCCACCCTCAGCTCCATTTCCCTCTCTGGCCTGCTTTAAAAAAATAAACCATACCGACCCCTCTTGCCTTCGGTGCGCCCACATCCGTTTTCCACCACATGTGCAGGCCCTCTTCCCATACCATTTAAAACAAGCATTGAAAATGCAGTAGGTCTCACCTTTGATTAAGTTAAAGCCATTTGCTTTGCTAATGGTATTTTATAGCAACGCAAATGGCTTTAACTTAATGAAAGGCAAGACCTATTGCATTTGTAATGCTTGTTTACGGACTGCAGTGACCGTGGCACATCGATGTGCACGCGCTCACACTGCTCTCTTCTCACTAGTGGAGAAGTTATGGCATGACGTCATGCAAGGTGAGCGTTGTAGGGGGAAGGGAAATCATGTAGAGAGTCATTTTCTCTGGATTTCCTTTCTCTTTTTGAAACTCGGGAGCAGCAACATTGTCGTAGTGTCTGACACCAGGGCTGTAAGTGGAAGTTTTTTCAATATTAAAATACAAGCCATAGTTGCCGCCTATTTATCGTAAGCAACTAACAACCATTGACAAAGCCAATAGTCCTGACTTGTTATTGGTATGATGTTACTTGTTGTATCATAAATCTGGATGCAATGACAGAAACAGCAAAATACAAGTCAGGCGGCACACTGTGCTAAGCACAGATTTTTAGGTGTTTTAAGCCACGCCCTTAATTCCATTGGCCACGCCCCTAAGAGTCCCCCCCTACCCCCCCGTTTTTTCATCCCACTTAAAGCCCTGGAGGTAAGTCGTGCCTCCTGCCACAAAACACCCACTTCAGCACTCTTGCCTGCCTACGACGTCCCCTGGCTGTCCTGCCCCGAGTCAGGGGCTACGCCTCACAGCGGGAACTGCACGATTTATATATAGGTCGTTTCTGAGGAAGGTGCAGGAGCGCCAGGAAGTTCAGCGTGTTTGCCTGGGAGTTGCCGCTAGTCTGCCAGGCGCCTACACCTAACTCTCTCAGCTTCGCGAGTCTCCAAGAAGAGTGAAAGCGAGCTATTGAAATGAATGCAGATGAAAAAAATGTGCAGTTGCGGTGCGAGTGAAAGTAATTACCTTGTGAGTTAACGCAACGCCTTCACAAACCCTCTGAACCACCAGAGGCTTGTGGAGTGAATTTGCGGTCTCACGCCGCTGGGTCTTTCTTAAACTGAAGAGTGATGTGTGTGGACTCTGATGGCACAACCTGGAGGCGAGAGCAGCCTCTGTGGTCTAGGGGGCGCCCCCGCAAATGGGAGCTGCCCTGCATTGCGGTGAGCCTCAAACCCTCCCGCCTACGGGAGCACTCTACTTCAAGCTACCACCATGTTGCTATGAAGACACCTAGTATGGAGAGCAGGATATCGGATGAAAAGGGCGGGGCTAACCTGGCGGGAGTGCGGTCAGTGGTGGACCAGGAATGATAAGCTGCACATGGGACCTAATGTGAAAGTCAGAGGGGATACAGTCAAAATAGGCCAGAACAAACTACTGGGATTGTAAAAAAAAAAAAAAAGTTACGTTTTATTTTGCCCTTATGCAGTACAGACCGAGACCCGCTATATGTGTTTTGCACCGGATCGTATGTGTTCAACATGAAGAGATCCTTAAGCCAACAGAGATGAGGACTGGTGTAAAAGTGGTAATTGAGCATAAGACTAAGACACCTGCATGAAAAATGTCCTAGCTTTTGTAGCGGAAAGTTTCAATTCTATTAAGGACTCGAAGGCGAGGATTAGGCTTTTCTTTCTTCTGTTTATTCCATAGCAGCCTTAGAAAACCAACAGTGAAACAACAGTAGGACTTAATTTCCCATGAAGCCTATGGAGAAAAAAACAATGCCATGCAACAGTCCATTGTCCAATCAGGCGCCTCCTGGGATCATAACAACCCCTGCTCTGTGCTGGACATCCTCTTTCTTCCTGCGACAAAGCTGACAGTCAGCATTCCTAGTCCTGCTTCGACGACTCTGTTCCTGCAGGCAGAAAAAGGGAGTCGTAAAACCTGTGGATTAAAGTCACCAGCACAGAAGCAAAACAATATACACCATAGTCACAACTGACAAGGAAAACGCTTTACTTACGCCTGACGACACATCCTGAAGAGCCCGGGTGGGTCCAGGAGCATCCTGAGGGCAGGCTAATCCTCGCCTCCGAGTCCTTCATAGAATTGAAACTTTCCGTTACGAAAGCTAGGAAATTTTTCATTCTGTGTCAGGACCCGGAGGCGAGGATTAGGCTAGTTCAAAGCTTATCCACCACCAGGGACGCAATGGAGGTGACTGGCTTGAAGTAAAACCTTTTAAAGGTTGAGTCGGAAGACCAGTCAGCCGCATTCAAGATGTCCGCCAAGCGTGCTCCTAGCATAAAAGCTTTAGAAGCCATAGCACCCCGAGCGGAGTGCGCTCCGAAGACCTTATTGTCGATGCCGGCCTCGACCATCACCCAACGAACCCATATTGCGATCGTCGGGGAAGAGACCGCCCGGAAAGGCTTCCGCAAAGCAATCAGAAGCTGACGCTCCCCATGAGGGCGAACGTCCTCGGTCATAGCCTCATAAGCTCCGATACACCTGACAACACAGAGCTTGGGACAGTCAGGGAAAGCCGGATAAGGAATAACCCGAGATTGGGTCTTAGTACGCCGGGACACATGGAAGGTGACGCCCTCCAGCGTGAAGGATCGCCCTGTAATATCCAGGGCTCGAACATCCGAAACCCATCTGCAGGACACTAAACACAACAACATGGCCAGCTTTGAAGACAACTGCTTACGTGAGAGGTATTTGTTGCTGGGCCATGCCAACAAGAAGCGTAAGACCTTATTGACATCCCAGAGGACCGAATATTGCAGTTCTGGAGGAAGAGAAAGACGAATCCCCCGAAGGAGCTTCCGCACCAGGGGATTGTCACCCGCCGGATGATCCGCCACCACAGTGTGTCCAGCCGAAATTGCAGATTGGAACGTATTAATCGTCCTGTAAGCTAACCCTTCTAAAGACAGGGAAGCCAGAAAATTCAGGATGTGAACAACATCTGCCCCCACGGGATCCAGACTCCGTTGCAGACACCAACCCATCCATCGGGACCACGCAGAGCGATATCGCTTGACTGTACCATCGGCCCATGCTCTGGATAGATCCTCCGCAGCGTGGCGCGTAAGCCCAGGGACTTGCCATGGAGATGGATGCTTGCGCAGTTTCTCCGTAAAGGAAGCGGGGCTCAACTTTGAAGCTAGGGAACCATAAGGTCCCAGAGCGTCTTCCCTCGCAGGGAGGGGTTCAAGGAGTTTCGCCAGGTCATCCAACCTCTTCTCCAACCTCTTCTCCAAAGGAGCCACCGCTTCTGAGACCGCTTTCACAATGGAGGAGTCAAACGCGTCGCAGAATTTGTCCGACAGCGGGAAATACTGAGATTCCTCCTCCTTTTAATAATCGTCAAACTCCTCCATGCTGTCCCAAGGAGAAGATGAGGATATGAGGTAAGTAAGATATCGGTGGCCACCCACCAGGTAAGAGGGAAGTGGAGGAGGACGTCACCCAGGTCAAAATGAAGGCGAGAGCCAGGTCCCCTCCCCCTCCCCCACCCCGTCCAAGCCAAATGCAGAGGGTCAGCCAACTTAAAATTTTTTTTTTTTTTAAACTGTACTAGGCCCCAAAGCAGCACACCAAGCGCCCTAGAGCTTACTGTGTGCTTTAGCAATGCCTGGGCACTCCAAAGGTGTGCATGAATTTATGTAAAACAGTCTTACCCCCGCGGGGGTGTTCAGGCCTCAGGCAAATACCGGCAAGGCACGAGAGCAGCATGGACGCGGGTGGAGGCGCTCGGCAACGGCCGCTGAATACCGCAACCTCTGCTCGCGTCCCGCCGATTAAAGATCAGCGCCGGAAGGATTGACCCAGGGATGCGCGCCTCTCGCCAGTGTAAGGAAAACTGTTACGCGGCCGCGTAGGAGCGGGCAGAACGTTCCTGCGGCCGCCATCACGGAGCGAAGGCTCTGAAACGCTGAATCAGCCGAAAGCAGATGCGGGCAAATCAACCTGGAAAAAACACACGGAGCAGACGCTCCGACACCTCAGGGACAAGCAAACAGCGCACACACGGAGCAGATGCTCCCAACCAAATCAGCAATCACAAAATAACATTGGAGTACCCAAACAATAGGAACAGCAAGTGACGGACCCAAAGCGGAGCGAAAGCTCCTATGACCTTCAACGATAAAAAGTGCCACCAACCCAAACGTGACCAAAGGATGGACACTTATCTGAGGGAGGCTGCTAGCAGCGAAGAAAGAGGACGTCCAGCACAGAGCAGGGGTTGTTATGATCCCAGGAGGCGCCTGATTGGACAATGGACTGTTGCATGGCATTGTTGTTTTATCCATAGGCTTCATGGGAAATGAAGTCCTACTGTTGTTTCACTGTTGGTTTTCTAAGGCTGCTATGGAATAAATAGAAGAAAGAAAAGCCTAATCCTCGCCTCCGGGTCCTGACATAGAATTCTAAAACCAGCCTCCCCACTTAAGTAAACTGTGTGATCCTGGGCAAGCATGTATTGTCATGTACCTTAAACCACATTATTGGACAAACGAAATGAATCGGAAGCACTTAAAACTACCTGCTACGAACCTGGACAAGTAAAGGTAGTAGTGTCTTCTTAGGCCACCGTCAGCCATGTGAGACCTTATGAGAGCGGAAGTAGGGCTGCAGCCATACATGCGCCTTGATTCAGTCTCCTGGAGACTCCTCTTAAAGTGCTGCTGTTGTAGACATGGTGGCAGTAGACTGTGTTCTTCATTTCACATGATGTACAAAAAATACGGGGCTGCGCAGAACCTTTCTCCCTGGGGCCCTTCAGCACGGCTGCCGTCGCTGTGTTTGCAGGAAGATGTCCCAGCTGTTGCCCTTCTGCCTTGAGAGCCAGGAAGGATAAGGTGCCGAGAGGACCGAATGTGAAAGTCAGAGGGGATACAGTCCAAATAGGCCAGAACAAACTACTGAGATTGAGAAGAAAAAAAAAACAACAAAAAAAGTCACTTGTTCGGGGATCAGAGATTAAAAGCGAATCTCTGGCCTGGTGGAAAAAAGGTAACTCCCACAGCGCGCGCGCTGATTAGTGCGTGTACACGCTAGTATAACGATAGTGTGCGCAAAACAACACAAGCATGTGCGAACTCCGCCATCAGAAAACCCCCCGTCTGCATTCCAAGCTGCTGAGAATGGGGTCAGTGCAACAGCCTTTCCTAGGGGGCACTCGCGACATGCACGCCAGCCTGTTTAGTGGCCGACTGGTGCACCATGGCAAAAGCGCGACAGTTTCCCATAGGCGCTGGGAGAAAGCTACCATTCCATCCGAAAGAGGTCGATTTTTCCTTTTGTGAAATAAAAATGCTGTTTTGGCCGGACGGTGGTGGTGGTTTTTTTTTTTTTTTTTTACATGAAATGCTATTGGCATGTCAACTAAATCACTTTCATAAACAAGCGCGGTACCGCAAAGGCAACCGCGTGTTTACTTTCGCATCGCGCTTTCACTTTAAGTGAAAGCAAGACTCACCTACCCACACCATGGGTTAGGCAGGAGCTTCTAGGTCTAAAGAAAATCTGTGAGTGCCTGGAATGTACTTGGCAGAAACAATATAATGTTACTGATAAAGTAAAGCATCAGGAAGCCTTAACATTGTATCATGGGGGCGTGGCCAAAATAGCAGACGGTTGAGATGTGTTTTTGAGTCTCTCAGCTCCCTGCCGTCAGGCCCAACCGCCTAGAGTTGCACCATACAGAGCCGGACCCTGCTGAGGCACTATACTGCCCTGTTGGGGGATCCCGGGGCCCTCACAGCGGCACAGGGGGTCGGGAGGACGGCTCGGGACCTCGTACAGGCGAGCTGTCATACGGCCCATGAACCATAGACCCGAGGTTTGTCACTCCCAAGTCCATCCCCTCTGGCGGTGAAGACTCACACCGAGAAGTCAGAGCACGGAGAGCTGCCCTCTCATTCGAGGAGCTGTTGGATCTGGGAAGGAGCGTGCACACCGGCCCCGGCGAGAGCGTTTTAGCGGCTGGGCACTGCATTCTGAAGCACTCCAAGGCTCCAAAGTGACGAGGCGTACAGAGAGCTGCGACTGACTCCGGCCCGAAAGCAGCTTGGCAGTTGGGACGGATCCGGGCCCGGAGGACCATCCAATGAAGACCCCACCAAGATGTACGGAGGTAGAGCTGGCGTGCGGCGACCAGGGGAGAAGCAGCAGGTGGACCCGAGAGGCACCCCGGGAAGCCCCCCACCTCCTTGGAGCCCACGGGCGAGTCTGGTCCACTGCAGGCCTCATACGTGGGACCCGTGGCCGCGTGGTGGGAGCGGATGGCCGGCTCGCATACGCCGGGACTGCAACGGCTAGAGAAGCAGCCGGCCCTAACAGGACTGAAGGTCGAGATCACTCAGAGCCCAGGAGGCGCCCCGGTTGAGGCACGTCAGGACACGCAGAGGGGAATACAGCCGGCAGAGCAGCAGAACACAGAGGAAGAAGCAGAAGGAGGTACCTGAAGGCTGGAGCACCCCCGGGCTCGACTCCCCCTTTTTGGAGGCTAAACAAACAAACTGGTTGGCTGAGGGCTGTGACGGTCCTCCCCGACCTGACGAGAATGGGGAACCGCACGAGGGTGGAAGGGCGACCCCCTCGGATGCAAAAGCAGGAGGTCGGTTCACAAGCGCTGCCACCATACCGGTACGTGTAACCGCCGGTCCTGGCGGGAAGGAACAATTGAACTTGGCTGGACATTGACCAGAGCAGGCTCCCATGGGCCCGAAGGGATAAAGGCCACACAAAGGAATAAGGTGTAACTCCTCCCCCAGACACAGAGCCATGAACACCGCCGCCTTTCTCCGAGGTCAAGCAGAAATGCCTTGGAGAAACGCAGCGGCGTTTTCGGATTCGAGGCGTGTTTTTCTTTCTCTCCTCTTGCCATTGGCTGGAATGTTTACATTCCAGAGGAGAGAAAGAATCGAAAAAACACGCCCCCGAATCCGAAAAAGACGTGGCTTAAACGGACAGACGCCCCTCTCCTCCAATTGCTGGCCTCCGTTTAGGAAGCCAGCCAATGGAGAAGACGGGCGGGTTCAAACCCCGTACTGAAATCATTAAATCTCGCGAGACCTAAAAAGCTGTAAATGATTTTGCTACTATTTGTCTACGGTGCGCATCACCTTTGATAAGTTGTTTTACAGAAACAAATAGAAGGAACCACATTATTTCGTTTCAGATCTTCAGAAAAAGAATCTTTAAACTGTTGGTTTGATATCCCGCACAATTAATTTTAAGAGACTATATTATGCATAGGAATAATCCATCAGTACAGTAAACCGTGGGTGCAGCCCTTGTGCAAGTTAGTGGTCGGGGAGCTGTGTAGAGAAAAGTTCTTCAGTCTTAAGATAGGTTGATCAAGGAACCTTGGATGCATTTTTAAATCCAAACTAACCAAATCTCATGTTGGTAGTGGGCAAGAGTACTGACACGGCTCGAAAGACTTTTCAAGAATTTACCTTTTTTTATGGTAACATTGTACGATTATAAGGTTATTCACACTGTATAATTTTATAACCTAATGGCAATCCGATGGCCATAATTTTAAATTTAGCTGTCGGGGAAGAACTTGAATATGAATTAGACATTTTTTAACCTATGGGGTCATCCAAATGGGTCGCTACACTGGTTGTAGCGAGACGTGTAAATGGCATAATGTATTTATGTGTAGACCTCAGATTTAAATAGGAATATTCAAAACAACAAATTTCCCTGCCCTAAGATTGAGTGGCTTACAGCAACCAAGGGTCGTAGAATATTTTCAGTCATAGATGTATTGTCAACACACTATTAAGTCCCCTTGCATCATAAATGTAGATGCTCTACCAGCAATAATATTTATATTTGTGTTTTGTTGTTGTGGGGATGTGTAGTGCCGGTCAGCATGAGGACAATTATGTGCGTGGTGTGACTAAAGTCTGTTCACAAGCCTAGGGAGAAGTATTAGGCAGTTGAAACTCTTAACTTGCCACTCACAGGAGCACAACCGGCTTGCTACTTCAGGACTAACTGTTTATTGGATATTCGACAACTCTCACCCCCCTGATTATTTACTTCATGGTCTTCCTGCGTCACCGGAAAACTACGGAATTCTCAGCATATGACTGTATGCTATTTTGTTGTAGTTTACCCCATTAGATTTCCCCATTGAACAAACTTCTCAGATTTGCTCTTTGATAACCTTTAACTTCTACAATGGGCTGAATATCGTTTTGCCATGTGTAATATTATGTTTTTCTAATTTTCTGACTGTATGCCCAAAGGTTGACTACTTGTGGAAAGGTTTAGGCATGATTCAGTAGGCCTCAATCAGTTGGTTAGAAGGACAATCCAATGTTAAAGGCTGTATATGCCTGTTTAATCCATTGGGAACATGTATATCAAATGCCATAGGCTTAATCTTTTATTGAAAATAACGACCAAGGTAGTAGGCCTGACAAATCAATTGTTGAAAGTCTTTGATAAAGACGATGTACCTTTTAAGTTTGGATTGTCATAGCACTCTGTTAAAGGCTGCAGGCAGATATCGTGTCATGGATTCTCACAGTTTCTGTAGAAGGTAAGAGGTTGTTGGTTACCCACAAACACTTGGAGTTGAAGATTTGCAGTTTGATTATTTTTGTCAGGTCCCTTTTGAGACGTTTTATATTTTGACAACTAGAATATTGTATATAGTTGCAATGTCATGACTGTATTGATGATGGTTGTCAGCTGATGTGCCATACAGGAGGCCTCAGTTGGTTACGGTGAAAAGCCAATGATGAAAGCTATTGGCTTGATAGGTTCGTTGGGAACAGTTAGGTCTGGTGCCAAAGGTTCTATGTCTCTATTATTATGTAAAGTGACGATAAGGTAGTCTACCTGATACGCTTTTTGTGAAATGCAATTATTAAGCCAAATGAGCCTTTAAGGGTGGATTGTTCATACACTGTTAGAAGGCCGTATACTGGTATTTTGCTATATGGCATCTCTGAGATAAACTTGGTAAGCAGGGTTTTTGGTGTTGGTTACCCGTATGTCAGTCCCCTGGGATAGAAATAACTGAAAAATATGATATCTATTCTAAATGCATACATGTTCTCACCTAGAGGGTCTTTGGTTCAACACTCTTTCTTCTGTCTGTTCGAGTGTCATTCACATTTTGCTTCTTCTCAACAGACGGTGGCACTTCTGCGAGTTATGCCATTTGGCCTGGTCCTATGTGTACGTCCGTCTGAAATTGGCGGTTTGGCTTGCGAAGCGAGGGTGGAAGCTCCACCCACGCTTCTTACTGGCGCGCTTGCCAAATCCCTGCTTTCTATAGGGAGGAAAGCATGTTTGGTTCCCTCCCTGTCTTCCTGCGGCGTGCATGCCCAGACAGTGCATGTGCACGCGCCTGGACTCCTCTCTGCCATGCCTCCACGTGGGCACAACGCTTCGGTGCACTTTCACCTTACTCTCGGTGCTGAAGGCTGCTGGAGATGGATGCTCCCGGTGATGTCAGAGTGGAGGTCGGGTGTTCTGGGCCAGCTGGTAGGTTACGATACAGTGTAAGCTTTTTTTTGTAGCCACAGGAGATAGTGATTTGCACAGAATCTTTGCCTGACGTCTCGGCTGAACTTTCACGAGTATTTTTCCCACGGCTCTTCCTCGTGCGCGCTCTTCAGAGCGGGCACTTCTTGTCCGGTTTGTGAAATAGGAGACTGGCGCTGGTCTGCTGGAGATCTGTAGGGATGACCACACAAACTAAGAGTACAAATCACACTGATGCTGGATTTGGAGGGTGTGATGTCGTTTTTTATATAAATTTCAGCATTTATATAGGAACCCCCATATTACTTGTAACGCAAGGTTACCAATGAAATAAACTTTAACGTGAAGTAGTGAATCAGTGACAAGGTGACAAGAGTGACAATTATGTGCACAATATTTACAAAATGCAAAAGAAACATTCTATGTACATCATATACGAAGGAAACATTCTATGTACATCATATACAGGAGGGCCAGTATTAGGGAAAACAATGACGCTGTTTCATGAGTGAATCAAATTGTATTCGAAAGACAGGTCTTGAACTGGTCCTAGCACTTTATCGTCGACGTTTCAACCCAGATTATGCGAAATTAAATCGTCATGCAGGGTCTTCATCAGGACATTAAGAAGGTCATGGCAACCTAGCAAATGGTGTAGGATGGCCTGGTAATCCGTTTAATGCGTTTCAAAAGGAAGAGTGCCTCATCTAATGTGGTCTCTAGGCGGGCGAACCGCGTCCGATTAGTGGGATACGTCTGGTATTCAAACAGAGTTTTGAAATAGAAGGCAAGCGATAATGACTCACGCTGCAGCAGCTCCTCTCACAGTCAGAGGAAAGACTCTGTTTGAATACCAGACGTATCCCACTAATCGGACGCGGATTACCAGGCCATCCTACACCATTTGCTAGGTTGCCATGACCTTCTTAATGTCCTGATGAAGACCCTGCATGACGATTTAATTTCGCATAATCTGGGTTGAAACGTCGACGATAAAGTGCTAGGACCAGTTCAAGACCTGTCTTTCGAATACAATTTGATTCACTCATGAAACAGCGTCATTGTTTTCCCTAATACTGGCCCTCCTGTATATGATGTACATAGAATGTTTCCTTCGTATATGATGTACATAGAATGTTTCTTTTGCATTTTGTAAATATTGTGCACATAATTGTCACTCTTGTCACCTTGTCACTGATTCACTACTTCACGTTAAAGTTTATTTCATTGGTAACCTTGCGTTACAAGTAATATGGGGGTTCCTATATAAATGCTGAAATTTATATAAAAAACGACATCACACCCTCCAAATCCAGCATCAGTGTGATTTGTACTCTTAGTTTGTGTGGTCATCTCTTGATTTATTTGTATAACAAAGCGATTGTTTTATTTAATACCCGACAGAACCATTGTTTTTTGTAATAATTCTACCCAGGTTCTGAGGGACACAGGGTCACCCCATTGCTTTTATAATATGGAGATCTGTAGGGGCTTTCTCTTAGTGCTTGTATGGCCACACTCCATGCCCCCTCCTAGGCATATGATAGCCTCCTCCAGGGCTTTAAGTGGGAAAAAAAAACTGGGGGTGCTCTAAAAGGGGCGGGGCAAACCTCAAAGGGGTGTGGCCTATCTAAGTAGGGGCGTGGTCTAAATAGAGATAACTAGTGTAGCAGTCCCCCCTGCTCTGACAAGCCCTCAGCTCTAGGACTCCTCAGAGAACAACTGCAGTATTCACAAACATAGACATGACACAATATATTCCGCCTAACCTCAATGCAGGTAGAATTGTGACACAGGTTGTCGAAGAACATTTACTTCAGTACAGCCTGGTGTACACCTCGAATCACATCTACCACAACCCAGCTGGGCCTGTAAACACGGATTAGAGCACTCCCTACTTTACTCGCCATGCAGAATCAACATAAAAACTATGCTTATTTATTTACATCAGTACTATTACATTATCATTCTTTTATTGATAACGATGAAAACAAAATTGCAATAAAAATACCTTTTTATTGCAATTTTGTTTTCATCGTTATCAACAAATATTATTATTTGCAATGATGATAATATTAATAATAGCAGTGGTAATGGAACAATAATAATTAAAATAAGCAGGTTAGGCAATATTTACTTTATAAAATCTGATATACTGCGTTCTTATGTGATCCGTACCACCGTTTCTCTTCCCCATAATCACCTAATTAACAAACTTGATAATCGCCTCGCACTATTCGTTTTTCATAATAGTATAATTGAAGCTGGACTGTGACGTGCACCCGGAGTAGCCCCAGTGGGCTGCCTGCTTTCTCTCTCCCACAGGGCCGGCGCTAGGCATGGGAAGTGTGGGCAGCTGCCCAGGGCCTCGCACTCAGCCTACCAGCATGGGGCCCGCACTGATCGTGGGCCCTGTTGTTTCCCTGTCTCCTTGCAATTAGGGTCCATGGGAGGGGTCCCCGGGGTCCCCTCCCTGGGCCTCTCAGGGATGTTGTCTGGAGACCTAGGGGAGGGAGACGCTTCCTTTTGTCCCAATTGCAAGGTGACCATTCATAGACACTGCGGGAGGCCCATTGTACAGGATGTTAGCGCCCCCACAATGTTAACTCTCAGCCCACAAGCAATTCTTACACCCATCAGGCTGAAGATGTGAGAATTGCTTGTGGGCTGAAAGTTAAAACTGTGGGGGCACTAAAATACTGTACAATGGGCCTCCCGCAGTGTCTCTGAATGGTTTCCTTGCAAGGGGTCACTTAAGGGGCCTCGCACATTCCCTTTTGTCCCAGGGCCCCGCAAATCATAGAACCGGCCCTGCCCCAAGTGCACGCGGGATCAATGAAGACGCACCGCACGTGCAAGCTGCAACCGTATTGTGGATTCTTGAGAAAGCTGTCATGATAAAGAGTTTGCACCAGCTAGCTAATAGCCACGTATATATATATATTTTTTAAAACGTCGACGTAGTCTTATTTTTGCACAGATGCTACGTCTGGTGGACGCACAAGTGATGGTTGGGGTGGGGGGGCTACAATCGTCTCTGTTCGCTGCGTTAAGATTCACCAGCTAGTGCGTCGTCCTCCTGACAGGAGAAAACCATGTTGTAGCGGAAATACTCTGATGTTAGCTACAAACCCGGACTCCTGGGGCGAGAAGCGGGGCCAGGGGCTGGGAGCGTTTCATTCGTACCCTCCGACGCCGTGCCTGTCAGTGAAGCTGCGGAGACTCAAACCCTAACCTGACCGGGAACCAACCGAATCCTGCCTTTCAGGCCAAGTTCTCCTATGCGAGAGACAACAAACTGCAGCGGCTGCCGAATCACAGGTGTCATGTTATCTTATGCAGGGGCTGCCACGCTGCAAGTAATACCAAAACACAGACCCTAAGCAACTCGGCAAGAGGTTTCACATCACAGCCGAGATCAAAAAGCCGATAAGGCACATCGATGTGCATGCTCTCACTGCGGTCCAAGAAAAAAAAAAGAAAACAGACTACCTCTGCGAGGCCCAAAAATAGAGCCCGATAGAGACCCGTTTCGAGGCCCCCTGAAAATAACTGCCAGTGCTCAGACCCGGACAGACCCGACCCACTTAAAGCCCTGGCCTCCTCGGAGATTAGTGCCATTTGCCTCTGGTTAAGGGCTAATGTTATTGCATTCTCCAAGAGATGAGGTAGCTGCTGTCGGAAAAGAGGTTAAGTGCTTGTCACATCTGCAGAGTATTGTTTCATGCGACTTGTAGGGCCTCTGAGAGGACAGCAGTAACCGCCTGATATGATACTTTAATTGTAGTGTTCCACTTGTCTGCTGCTATGGGAGTTGTGTACTTCTATAGACCAGCACTGGAGTGATTGTCTCCATAAAGTGTTGTACTGTTTTTCCGAAATTGTACATTAGAGTGATTATCATAAGCGTTATTGAGACCCTTGTGGAAGGCTTTGAGTATTTTATGTTGTTACTCAGCCACACAGTATCTACTTACAGATGAGAGTGAGAATCGCCTCCTATGAGTGAAGTTGTCTGCTCTTCCATGTATGGCTTGGAATCATTGTGTCCTTTGTGATATGATCCCAAGATGGGAGAACAGTCAGGATTCCTCTTGCAATCGATATGAGAATCTAAGAGTATAATGTCTCCTCTGCTCAGCATAGCATCTTCTAACAGGCAACAACTTGAGTGTTTCTTTCTCTGTGGGATCCCCTTAGATAGAATATAAAACATTTGTTTCCTTTAAGTGCTTTGGAAGACTGGTTTTGTGGCATGCAGAGAGCAAAGCAGGCACAGAAAGGTCACACGAGGTCACTACAGCATACTTCCCATCTCCAATCTGATGTTTTCATTCATGCTACCTCCCTGCTCTGAATTGTGAATCAGCAGTGCCACACTTGTGTATCAACCATTGCACCTCTGCCCTGTTGCACGCGCGGTCCCTGCAGCGTTAACGGCCTCATTTATTGTGTTCTGTTCTAAAACTACCACCATCCAGGCCCTTCCTTGTGTGAAGGTCTGATAGCACTCCCCTCTGTCCTGCACTTTTTGATTTGCAGTGAGGCTTTTTGGGGTTACCTTCTAGCTTTTAGTGCTGTGCAGATCCTTCCACCACTAGGCACGCTTCATCTTATGTTTTTTTTTAAACAGTGCAGGACGCCGCACTTTATATTGAGTTTATTTTAAACATTGCGGTGTGCTTCAGCTTCAACATTGGCGGATGCGACTTTCTTTTCTTCTGCACAGCTCACCCAACTTCATGCCACCACGGAGACAATCATTAGCATGGCTTAACAAAGTAAGTGCCTCCACTAATCATCAATAGCACTCATGCAGCTGTTCTAATTCTACACGCAACCTAATATTGGTTTTTTTGGAAACAGCGCGGCACGCCGCGCTTTATATTATGTTTTGTTTTAAACAGTGCGACATGCCACAGTTCAGCTTCAACAATGGTGGCTGCGCCTTTCTTTTCTTCTGCACAGCTAACCAAACTCTTATCTTAGTCCTTCCCGCTCCCCCACACTCACCCCCACCCATGCACTAATCATGACACCTTGAGGAGGTCGCTCGCTGGCACAGGCTTTCCGGCCCTCTCCACGCTCACTTGCCATGGCCAGGCTGGTATAGCTGGCGGCTCTGCTGCATGCCACACTTCAACTTCAACAACGGCGACCGTGCATTTCATTTCTTATGTGCGGCTTGCCCAACTCCATGCCACCATGGATGGCTCAAACAAGTAAGTGCCTCTGCTGGTCATCGAGCGCTCTCATGCAGCTGTTGTGATAAACTGGTGGGGTTTACTCTAATGGAATGCATTCTGCGTGTGTTTTTGTGTGCGTTCACTCCGTCATCTGTTAGCCATACCTCATATGTACTGTGTGCGTGCGCCCCTTTTGTGAATGCTGTACATGTAGTCTCCTGTGTGAGTGTTTGTGCCGTCTGCTCTGGGTGCATGCCGCCAGCATTATGTCTTGTACCTTGCGTTATCCGTGGGCATGATGCATCTATGCCCAGAGTAGGTGAACAGGGGATCTCTGTATGCTGTCTGTACACTCCATGTGTGCTGTCTGTAAACTATGATTTCTCTTTGTGCACTGAGTGTATGTTCATGCACAGTTACCTGTTGTACACATACAGAAAAGGAAACAGAAACCACGTCTTTTGTGTTATATGTGTAGATTCTAGTTCCCTGTTGCATTCTGGTACCTGTGGTTTTCCCTCCAGTATCCCATTTTAAATGCAGAAAAACAATTTGTCCGACAACTCCAAGGCGCACGCTTGGCTTTGGAACACACTTTTTCTTTGAATAATCACTCCACTGCAAACAAAAAACATAATTAAAATACATTGTCATTTACTACGACAATAGCTCTAACTTTCACAAATGTGAGACCTATTGCATTGGAAATGCTTGTTTAAAATGATTTTGAGCTATACTGCACAGTAGTCATGCTGCTATACTGCATGGTTGCAATTCATTAGTAAAGCTTGCAATGCTCGTGCTGTGCTGCATTAACAAAATGCAAGGCAGAGGCAATAGTCGAGACCAATTGGCTTTGCCAATGGTTGCTAGGTCTTGGCACAACACCCCTGTGATTCTGAGGAAATCAATTAATTCCCTATGAACAATACAGAAAGCACTTCCATACATGACCGTGTCTTAGTGAAAATACATTTGGAAGCAGTTAAAATCTCTTGTTATAATAAAAGAACGTGTGGCACAGTAAAACTTAGCTACAAATGGCAAGAGGTTCAACAAAGACGACAGGGAAGAAGAAAAAATAAAAGTAGTACTTTAATTACAGCACGATCAACAGAAGTACAGCAATCCAGCTGAAGCAATCCGTACTTAGTCCAATCTTCAGCTGAAAAAAGTGGTGAATGCAGTTAGAAGGAAGCAAAGAAGAGCGACAATGGAGACAACGATGGTTAAGCAATGGGCGGCTGCAAGCCCATAGTTGTATACAATATCTCTTGCAAGCAACTATACACGCCAGTGCACCCTATGCCTCTCTACTAGGCCTCTCTACCATACGCCAATGCACTCTATGATAGTCAACTAAGCACTCTCTGCCACTGCACTCTATGCCACTGTACTATATGCCACTGCTGCTCTGCTCTATGCACCAGATCACTGCACCATTCCATGCAATACCCTCTACTCAACAAATTCTACGGCACTGTACTCACTGGATGGTACTCTACTCCGACACTGTCCGCTCTACTCAAGAAACTCCTTTACGCCACTATTTTTTAGCCATGCTGAACAGCTGCAACGCTGGTGTATAACATCGCTAAAACATATTGGCAAAGCCCATAGCTCTTGCATATAGGTGAGACCTTTTGGCTTTGCTAATGCTTGTTGTTAGTTTCTGGCTACAGACATGCCTAGCTGTCTATTTCCAGATGCTAATGAGTTCCCTTCAGCGCATGGTCCGGTATATCGTGGATATATGCCATTCGCTTGCTATTTTATTGGTAGTGATATGGCTGAGTAATCTTGAGGTAACTTAACATGGATGGCATTCTGCTGCCACCATGTGTCCACGGTAGTAAAGACATGCACGCCAGAAGCCTTGACTCGTAAAATGCTGGTCTTGTCTGTAATTCCATGACCGAACCAAACTCCTAAATTTCAGCGGCACACGATGACGCAACATTTCAGTGTAGCTTTAAAACTCCTTCAGGTTCTTTGCCCGACTGTGATAAATATCTGCAGATTTTGACTGAGTATTTCTCTCCGTTTGTTTTTCAGGCATGTTGGTGGTGAACGTGACGTGGAGGAACAAGACATATGTCGGTACACTCCTCGACTGCACACGGCACGACTGGGCGCCCCCGAGGTGAGCAGCAGCAGCATTTTGCAGAATCTTTAGAGATGGAAATAGTAGTCAACCCCTCAAATCGCAGTTTTCAATGGCGCCACAAACTGCTTCCAAAAACACTCATTTAGGAGTGTTCTGTTTTTCATAGTCGCGTATAATATTGCATGTGCTCTTGAAATGTGCTTGGACCCTCTAAATATTGAGTGAAAAATGAAATTGGTCTGCCGTGCCTCTTTAAAAATGCATGTGTCTTTTCCTGCTCCCTCCTGGCAGCGAAAAGTCCTAAACTATTTTCCCGAAGATGTGATCTTAACTACGTTTTTCATATTTTTCATGTTTAGTCAGTTTTCATCTATCAGACTGAATATGCAAATGTATGATTCAAAAAGACGCCTGTGCTCCGCACCTCCCAGTTGGTATTGGTTACTAGGGCGACCAACTGGCATGGGTGCAAATTCAGGACAGTGAGTGCAAAAATTCAGGACAAAGGGTCAAAATTCAGGACAAAAGGTTAGAATTCAGGACGAAAATTCTGAGGAATCCGCGCAATAGTGCATAAGTAAATAGACAACCAGCACAATTCAAAATAAGTTTATTTTAGGTTGAGAGAACCTTGCACTCGCTGCATCTGTAGTGTATGCGAGTGAAACACACCTGCGTTTGCATATAAAAAAAAAAAGTGAAGAAAAAGATCAAAGCTGAAGGCTTCTCAGATCTTGCATGCCGCCTCTCCCCCACTGGAAAAAAACACCCGATCCGAAATGCTGTCACTGGGCAGAGAGGCCAATTATCATTCTGTACGTGATAATTAGGTCAACATACAGAATGATAATGGGCCTGATAGCAGTCTGTGCCAGGTGAGGCCAGCTGCAGGCCACAGATCACAGCAGGAGCGTGAGCTGACCCCTGCAGTGAGAGTTACAGGCGGCTTGCAGGGGGCAGCTCACGCCAATGTCTGAAATTATGGAGAAAAAGGCATCCGTGGAAGAAACCCTTACGAACAACAGACAAGAGGCCCAAATAAGGGGCAGTCCGTGAAATTTACGGGCGGTTGGTCACCCTAATATTTACCTCCAGTACTTTCTTGTTGGAGACCACAGGAAGTCTCCACATGAATAGGACTACTTACCAAGTGCCTGCTGTATCTTTTTTTTATAAATCAATTTAAAAAAAGGTACAGCAAGCGATGTGAGTTTCTATTGTCAATACTCCCAGAGCCTATTTTACATACCATACAGGAAAGTCTTGACCCAAAACAAAGGAAAATACATACAGAGACTTAATGTATTATAACAAAAGCTGCATCAGTACAATCTTCTAAAAAGTGAAGTTCAGGGTTCCCCACACACAGACCCGGACGTAGATATTGTGGATGATGACTGGTATGTTGCACCACCAGACCCCTGGCAGGGTTATGATATAGACCCTCCAGGTGACTCAGATCATGATCTTTATCCTGCAAAACCCTCACCTCCTGAAAACACCTCATATCAGGAGATTTTAACTATAGTAGCTGCATATCATGGGGTCACACTACACAAACATGCTATGGAGAAAGACTTTTTATTTGAAACAACGGGGGCTACACACAAAGCATCTCAGTCACTTCCAATGTTAAATGGCATGATGCGACATGCAGACGATATTTCTAAAGACCCTGCATGTTCATGTATCATTACACCCAAGGTGGACAAAAAGTATAAACCTCTACTATATGACCCAATTTGTATTAGAGGCCAGCTTCCACCAGACTCACTGGATGTGTCTGATGCTTGCAATAGAACAAATTCACAAACCACAGCTGATGCACCACCTCCATAGGAGGCGGCAAAACTCATAGATACCACAGGCAAACGAGTTGCTGCACAATCGCCGAATCATTCCCACTACTTTCTGGTCCCCAAGAAGGACAAAGGGGGCATGCGCCCTATCTTGGAACTCAGGTACGTCAATCGCTTCCTCCGGAAGGAGAAGTTCGGGATGTTGACTCTGGCTCATGTCTTGGCTGCCCTCGACCCTGGAGACTGGATGGTAGCGTTGGACTTGCAGGACACATATTTTCACATCCCCGTCCTGCCGGCCCACCGGCGTTATCTGCTGTTCGCGGTAGGCCGCAAGCATTTTCAATTTGCTGTGCTCTCCTTCGGCCTTACCAGTGCCCCTCGTGTGTTCACCAAAGTGATGGCGGTGGTCGCAGCTCATCTGCGCAGGTCAGGGGTGTCAGTCTTCCCCTACCTCGACGACTGGTTGTTGAAGGCGGGCTCCCCCCAGACAGTCGTCACCCACCTTCAGACTACGGCCGACCTCCTGCATTTGCTGGGGTTCTCTATCAACGTGCCGAAGTCGCACCTGAGTCCCTCTTAGAAGCTCCCTTTCATCGGTGCGGTTCTGGATTCAACGCTGTTTCTGGTTTATCCTCCCGAGCAGTGAGTCCGATATATTCATGCTATGATTCGGATCTCTCAGCCTCTGTCCCGGGTTTCAGTCAGGATGACCCTCCGGCTCCTGGGCCTGATGGCCTCCTGCATCCTGCTAGTGCAACATGCCAGATGGCATATGCGGGCTCTGCAGTGGGGCCTGAAGTTCAAGAGGGCGCAGCATCTGGGCAACCTTGTCCGATCATGTCCAGATCTCGGAGGGCACTGCACGTCAATTGCAGTGGTGGCTCACGAATCGCGATTGGGTCAATGGCAGATCCCTCTCCCTTCTCCAACTGGAGCACATAGAGGTGACTGATGCGTACCTCCTGGCATGGGGTGGCCACTTGGGAGAGGCGGAGATCAGAGGCCTCTGGTCTCCAGCGGAGGCCCAGCTCCATATCAACCTTTTGGAGCTTCGGGCAATCCGTCTTGCACTGAAGGCATTCCTTCCCTCTGTCCGGGGAAGTGTGGTGCAGGTGTTCACGGACAACACCACTGCCATGTCGTATTGCAACAAACGGGGTGGGGTCGTGGACCCTATGTCAGGAGGCTCTGTACCTCTGGACAAGGCTGGGACATCAAGGCATTACCTTGGAGGTTCAACACCTGGCAGGTTCTCTGAATGCCAGGGTGAACGAACGCAGTCGGTGCTTGATGAATCACGAATGGCGTCTAAACACGGACATGTCGCGAGGTCTCTTTCAGCAGTGGGGAGAGCCTTGGTTAGATCTATTCGCCACCGAAGAGAACACGCACTGTCATCAGTTCTGCGCGTTGGAATTTCCAAGGCGGCGCTCGCTAGCCGATGCTTTTCGCCGCGAGTGGAGTTGCGGTCTGTTGTACGCCTTTCCGCCTATACCACTTCTGCCCAGAGTACTGAAGAAGATTCGGCGTGACCGGGCCCAAGTCATCCTTGTGGCTCCGGATTGGGCATGAAGATACTTTTATCGGGAGCTACTCAGCATGAAGATCGATCCCCAGATCCGACTGCCTCTTAGGGAGGATCTTCTGTCGCAGCAGCAGGGGACGGACCTCCACCCGAACCTGTCCAGCCTCCACTTCTATGTGTGGAGATTGAGCGGCGATAGTGGACAGCTTTTGATCTTCCTCCCGAAGTCTGTGATGTCATTCTGGCAGCCAGGCGTCCCTCCACTAAAACGGTGTACGCCTAGAGATGGAACAAGTTTGTGGCATGGTGCACAGCTAAGACTGTGGATCCCCTTTCTGCCCCTCTTTCCAAAGTCCTTCTGTTCCTTCTTTCTTTGGCCCAGCAGGGCTCTGCTCTGGGCACTGTCAAAGATTATCTTTCGTCCATGTCTGCCTTTTTACGGCTTTCAGATCAGCCTTCTCTTTTTAAGTCCCCGGTTGATAACCGTTTCCTGAAAGGCATTACGCACACGTTTCCTCCTGTGCTGTTCATAATGCCTCGATGGGACTTAAACCTGGTCTAGACATGTCTGATGTGCGCTCCCTTAGAGCCCCTTCATACCTGTCCTTTGCGTCTTCTCACTCTCAAGGCTGCTTTCCTGGTAGCTATCACCTCTGCCAGAAGAGTGAGTGAGCTCCAGGCTCTTTCTTCTAAACCTCCTTTCCTTTCTGTTCATCCGGACAAGGGGGTTTTAAGGACCCGTCCTTCTTTCTTGCCAAAGGTTGTCATGTCCTTCCACATTGGGCAGACCATCACTTTTCCTACCTTCTTTCCTCCTCCGCATCCTTCCAAAGAGGAAGAGAGGCTCCATTATCCGGACCCAAAACGTGCGCTCTCGTTCTACCTGAAGCGCACACAACAGTTCCGGGTGAATGACCAGCTCTTTGTTGGCTACGTGGGCCACAAAAGAGGTCGGGCTGTGCACAAATGGACCAACTCTCGGTGGGTCGTTCTCTGCATCAAGGCCTGTTACTCATTGGCTAAGAAGTAGCCTCCTGTGGGGCTGCGTGCCCATTCTACCAGGGCGACGGCGGCCTCTACTGCCTTGGGGACCTGCGTCCCCTTGCAGGACATTTGTCAGGCAGCTATGTGGGCCTCGCTGCACACGTTTACCAAGCATTACTGCCTTGACAGTCGGGTCCAGAGAGACGGCTTCTTTGGCCGTTCTGTTCTCCATGACTTTTTGGTGTAATCTATTTGCAGACTCACCACCGGGGTTGGTATTGCTGGGGTATCTATTCTAAGGTAAGGAATCTATCACTAACGTGTCTCTTTCAGATGCACAAGTTACTACTTGTGTTATGAAGTATCTGTAAGAGACCTTAGTTAGTGATAGATTCCTTACCGACCCACCCATCCTCCCCGTTCTGCGAACTGATTTCTAGGGTTGTCATCCCTTTCAGGGCCCTAGTTTTCTTGGCACCAGTGTCAGTTTCTTGCATGGCTCTGCGTTCCTGGCACGGAAAGTCGTGTACAGAACTGACTTCAGCGCGCATGGGTGGCACCTAAGTAGTCTCTGTGATGTCATCTTGGCGCTTACGATGCCAGCGACGGACGCGGAGCCGCACAAGGCCCCCAATGACGCGCAGGGGTACTGCTAGCAAAACTTTCCGGATCCAGTCTGACGCCTGGGGATAATCAAAGGTAAGGAATCTATCACTAACTAATGTCTCTTACAGATATATCGTTACACAAGTAGTAACTTGTGCTTCACTTAAATGGACATCTCTACTTACACTCACTTATAGTGGGATCTCATACTTTTGCGGGAAAACAATCTAACAGTGGAGTCGATGTCCATACGCACTATTACCAAGAGGAGTCGCCACCTTACCTCGTGAATGAAAAGACTACTCCGAAGAAAAAGCTTGCAAACGTCCGGACCCAACACTAGATGGCAGGATTATGCAAAGCATGTGAATCTACAGCACTACATGCCAAGAACCAATGCTGACAGAGTAAATAACATAATCCTTTTTGTTTGATGCATTGAATGTTGCTGCAGATTCCTTATCATATAAATTATCCTTCCAAAGTGAGCTGTACGGGCTCTCCAGTTGCATCTGGTCGTTCCATGGGGTTCCGTTTATGACTCCGCCTCCGGGCACGACTACCTTAGCACACTATCAGCTGGTTAGGTTTTTCCACACCTTATCACATGTCCGGAGCTCTGAGTTCTAATTAATTAAATTCCTCTACATTTCGACAGAAGAGGCCAAATGTCTCCTCCAAAACATTTAGATTTCAAACCTGGTCAGATATGCAATAAGATGTAGCTTTTGGATCCACATGACAACTGCATGTGGTGTAGCCAATCTGAGCACAACACCACAGCTTGCGATTCTTGTGCTTTCATGCACCCGAAGGCAATCGGGGAGCAGGTTGTCAACATTTTCCTAGATAAGTGCTGCTGGGAGATGCCTAAGGTAAGTTACCAGTACGGGATCCATTTTCCAAAAGATCTTTATGCAAAAAAACAAACATCTTCCTCTATATAAAGATTTCTGCTCTTGTTCTGTCGGATCTTGATGCCGTTCCCAGTTGTTGAACTCATCCTCATCTATAGAGCGCATCTCAACGCTGAACACAGATGAGACCTCATTTCTGAGTCATTTTGTTACTCTACACAGGTGGATGCCAACCAAATTATACTGAGACTGGCCTAAATTTGGACACACAATGTGATTTACCTGGACCCTTCACCTGAGGGTCAACCCTTGTAGTGCCTGCCCTGCTTCGGAGAAGGTTTCCTTGTTCACGACTACAATACCTAAAGCAGCTGAAACCATTAAATTGACCTATGTCTCTGTGGAGGCAAAGTCTAACATTTGACTGACATTTTGTAACCCTCCACATCAGTGATGGAGCCCATGCTTCCTTCCATTCAGCAAAGACTTCCTGGCTCCTTTAATGACTGTATAGGAGAAATCCTTTTAGGGCTTAGCAGGTCAGTCAGTCAGTCGGGTGCTATAGGCTTATACCAGCCGACTTTTTGTTCTCTCACCTATCATTAGAAAGTCTGTTTGTCCAAGTGTCATCATCAAAGCAGAACCCAAATGCATTTCTAATAGTCGAAGAATCTCAGCTCGTACCACTCCTTTCCTTCTGCTCTGTCATCGGAACAGCCCTGCCCGCAAAGCTCCTGGCAGTAGGAAAAAAATAAAATGATGACCTTGTGTTATTATAATTTCATTTTTCCTTTCTTTAACTGCTGCAAAGCAGTGGGGCGACGCTCCTCCGCTTTAGCGGAGGAGCCTCAACTGGCTCAGAGCCTGCTTTTTGCTTGAGAGTCAGGCAGATCGCAGAATCCAAGCGCGGTCAGAGCTTGGAGCAAAAATAAGCTTCTTGATACTACCCACTCTCGCTACAACAGTCACCCGACTCTAAATCTGAAATAAACTACGACTAACATGGCTGACTGAACTCTCGCAAGTACAATTTAGCTATAGTTTAAATATTAAAATGTTTTTAAATCCTTAAATAATCCCATATATATTTTCAAAAAGGTTGTAAAAATAAACGTGTACAATCATATGGAAAAAAATGTATAAATGTGAAGAGTAATCCTCCAAAATAAACCAAAAGGACCAGATCCTTAAACCATACAAAAATATTCAATCATAGTAAACAAATATAAACTTCAGAGCTATCCTTCACAGTACTTGTTGGTCTATGAGCAACAACAGAAGAAAGAAGATTGCTGCTGGTGTTGAGGTTTTATATATGTTCTGGAATGTTGGCACGTTTAATATACAAAAGTTCCATCTCTGTGGCCGTTGACCTCTGCGCCTTGCCATAAAATTCAGATGCAGATTCTACTGAAACAGTTTGCTGTTTGAACCACGAGACAGCCATGATGGTTCATGCCGAAGGGAGAGAGCTACTTACACCCCAACTCCCACCTACGGGGAGAACAGAGTTACAATAAGAAGGTCCAGTTAATAGCTAAATATCTCACCCATAAGAGCTAGACAAGTCTCTTACCCTACCTTTTCATGCTAGCTATACCTTACTCCTAAGCCTGTATGCAATTTAAAAACATCCAGTTGTCCCCTTGATGTAAATGTCCAGTATTTGTAAAGCTCGAACAATTAAGGGTTTCAAGGCGCTGGGTGCCGTCAG
The DNA here is from genome assembly GCF_964204655.1 of Triturus cristatus. NCBI lineage: Eukaryota > Metazoa > Chordata > Amphibia > Caudata > Salamandridae > Triturus > Triturus cristatus. The sequence goes on along the minus strand of NC_140583.1, from coordinate 305,129,848 downwards.
GAAGATTAAGCGAGCTATTGCTCAGTCTCACACGGTGCTGGGCTGATCTGCCGCCGGGGATCAAACTGTGAACCCCCTGGTTCGGGAGTCAGCCGCCCTGACCGCTGCGCCACATCTCTTCCTTGATGGTTTCTTTCCCTTTATATTCATGTTTCTCACGCAAAGATTGACATTTATTTTTACTTTATGCTCCATGGTGTTCTCCTGCCTCACCATCTATGCCCTTTTGTCATTGGTAACAGTCTAAAAATTACAATGGACAGAATAAACAAGCATTGGCATAGCCAATCGGTCTCGCCTTTGGGACCTTATGAGTGTTTAGCCATGCAACACTTGATGTTGTTGCACCAAGGAGATTGTGCTGGATAACTAAACACTTATAAGGTCCCAAAGACGAGACCTATGGCTATGCCAATGCTTGTTTCTATCTGGGAATTCTTGTGCAATTTGTATGCCAGTGCAATGTAGGTTTTAACCACGATCGTAAGGGGATGCAACTTGTTATATAAAATTATTATTTTTTAAACATGTTTAACTGACATTGAAGCACTCTGTCTTCTGAAAATGACAGGTGGGTGAAATTCTTTATGAGAGCACTACTTAAAGATAAATTAAATATATACCCAGTCGCTGTAATTATGAAGTACTGTGTTATAATGTTTTGTTTAAACTAACAAAACTAATTTTAGCTGGTCCCTTTACACAAACACCTTCCGATCCCAAAAGGTTCTATCAGGGGATGATCAGAATAGTAAATTACATCAGGTTACCATAAGATAAGAGTGAGTAATGATCGTAAAAAGGGTTGACAAGGAGTAGTAGTCTACAAAAAGGTGAATGGTTTATACCACACGAATATGAGCATAAGGTTATGAATTAAAGCATGCGTTCTCTGGAGAAAACGCAGTGAGGGAGGGGAGTGCGAGACAATTAAATGCAAAGGGTAAAAATAAACAATACAGTTGGTTACGTTATTTTCAGCTGATCTGCGATACTTAGAAGACATGATATGAGATTAAAAAGAAGAATGGGATGTTTGTTAGTGGTATAAAGCTTAAGATAACCGTAAAGTCGAACAGTTTACTGATGACATGTAAATGAGGAACCAGGTCATAGGAAAAGGGTGAAAGGGAATATGGATGGAGTCATCTTTCTCAAAGCGTTAGCCAGATAGAGGAGTGGTGCATTGTGGGCAGCTAGCTTTGGTGTTTGGGCTTCAGTTCAGTGGCAACAAACTAATTCCAAGTAAAATTGGTGAATAAACAAAAACAGTTCAACAATTTAGAAAAAATCCCACAGAGGCAAGACTGAGCAATGGCAAAAGAAAACTTGCAGGTTCCTTGAGGAATGGCAGGAGACTGGCAGGGGAGCGGTTTCTGATGGAACTTTAAATTCTACGTTTCTTACTACATCCACAAAATGACTGTTAATAAAGGGTCTGAAAAGTGAGATGACGAATCATAAACCAATGGTCTGCAAGCTTGGTTCTGCACACACTAACTCTAAAATGGAATAAAGTTGGTTTTATATCCCTATATAAGAACAAAAGAATCACAGTGGTTTGAAAATCCAAAGTCCTTTCTCCTTTCGCTGTACAATCAGCCTCAAATTAAAACCGACATGACTTATTCTTATGTGAAAGTCCTCTCTGAAAAGTTCACGCTACTTGAAAGTTGGTCTATGAATAGACAGTGATGGAAGAGCAAATGCTGGCAGGGCCATTCAGTCTACTGATTTCTCCTCCAGCTGCAATACCACTGGCACATAAACTAATTCAGTCTCATTGGTTCTTGCAGTCACTGCACCCATCACTCCCTTTTCTTCAAGGCTTGAGATAGTGTTCCTTACTTTGACCCCATCAGTTCTGCTGAATTGGAGCACAATATATTTACTGCCCTTCTGCCGAAGAGCATTGTCTCCAGCTTGACCAATAGTCCAGAGAAGTATTGATGGAATCCATTGAGGGCACCTGTGTGGCATTAAGATGACAAGAATGATTTAAAAAGAACAAGAGGAGGGGAAACCCCCCAATTAAGCACATGTGGCCGGTGCATTAACAAGCACGACTTCTTAAGCCAGGCATACGGTGAAAAGAACAGAATGTCCAATGCTCCCCAAATTCGTTAACTGCCTGAAGACCTTTCCAAAAATTGTGTGGCTTCAAAATGCTTGCCTCCGATCAGGTTTACGTTTTCCACGCTTGAGCACTGAATCATCTCATCCTCCCGTCCTACTATGAGATAGCAGCAATTCTCAATAAATATTTTCATACCAGGTAGTTCGGCAGATGCGTAACACACCTAAATTCACAGTTTAAACACAAAAGGATGTCTAAACAGTCACAAGCACTGGCAAAGCAAATGGGTCTTGGCTGAGCTATTGGCTTTGCAAATGATTTTTTGCTGCTTGCACAAGTGTGCATGCATCAAGGGGCATCGCTTTGCCTGGCTAGCATTCTTGAAGTTGGTTTTGCATTTACCACCATCCATTCCAAGATATGCATGTGTCACAACGAAGCGATGCTTCATGAAGCATATGTTGCGAAGCATGTGAGCATTTCCAATATTGTAGGTGGCCATGTTAGAAGGATAAATTAAAATATGCAAACAAAAATACACGCAAAGCATGAAAAGGGATTCAAGTGGCACAGCAGCTCTTTCAAGCCAGCAGACTCCTGTAAAAATGTTCCATTAACACGAGGACCAGGATGAGGGACTGGGAGGGAAGCAGGGACCATTGGAAGCGCAAGCAAAACAGAGGCGCAGCGAGGCGCGCGCACTTGTGCACGTAACCGCGCGCTCTATGCCTCACAAAAAGCTGTGGTCGGCTTTTTGAAGCCCAGTAACTAAAAGTCTTGCCAGTGCAGCGCATGCGCTGGCTCAGGCGAGACCTAAAAAACGATTGCAGCAGTCAACATAAGAGTCTTCCATGGCCCAGAAAAGTGCCTTTTTATATCAGGTTTTTTGATTTCGTATAATTTTGCTTTTAGAAAACGAAAACCTTTTTTTTTTTTATCGATTTTGAGCTAGTTATACTATTTTAATCCTCAAACCAGGTTTTAATTTCCTTATGTCAGACTAATTACTGTAGCTCAGTATTTTGTCACTGTGAACCTCATTTTAGTATTAAGTCAAATTTTGTCAGAAAGCTATTATTCAAATTTGTTTGTTTTCTTATAAGGCGTGACAAGATTTCTAATCCATGATTTCACGGTCAACTTAATGCATTATCTTATTATCTTGTTGATCTATGTCAGTGTTTTAAGTATTCACTGCTGGGGAGAGGAGTTGGCCTAACGGCTAGGGCAGTCGACCTTGAATCTGGGGAACCGAGTTCGAGTATCTGCAATGACGCTGAACATCCTGTGATTCTGGGCAAATCACTAAATCTCCCCGTGCCTAGCAAAAATGAATGTCCTCATGTAACACAACTGGTGCTATATAAAGTGCTCTGATACCCAACTCGGGTCAAGTTCGTGCTATATAAAACTTTGTTTAAAAAAAAAAAAGAAGCTGCTCTCAGTATTTGTCATTGTGTTCAGCTATCTTCTGCATTGGTTTTTGCCGGCGACGTTCTTGGTTGCAGCCATTTGATACGTTGAATGGCTGCAGTTAGAAAAAAGTATTGGTGGCGTCAAAAATCGTTCTCCATGAAGAGGAGCTATGATGAAAAATAGTTAGGAAAATCATAGAAGTAGGCTAGTATAACATTTGAAATTGTTAATTAGTGCAAAATCCCAAATAAGGGGCACAAACCGCGTTTCTGGGGTGTATGACTGAACTACGCATGCCATTACTAAACATGCCATAACAACAAAAATTTAAGTATTTTGCAGTTAAGTATAAAGTCTTACCTTATTGACCCCAATCCTTTAAGTTGAGCCCCAAACCCTAAAAATATTCTTGCCACCGAAATACCCTTATCCACTCTGAAAATACCCTTGCCACCCAAACACCCCTACCCTTCCTAAACCCGAAAAATACCCTTGCCACTTATATAGCTGTACCCATTGTGAATCCTAAAAATACCCATGCTACCCAAAGACCCCTACCCACCCTAAAAATACCCTTGCCACCTAAATGCACTTACCCAACCTAAATCCTAAAAACGCCCTTGCCCTAATAGACATATACGTGGTAAAAGCATATGTGTGGTAAGGGCATATTTGTTGTAATGGATGCTTAGTAAAGGTAATGCATGGTAATGACCACATCATAAATTTGATTTTGCAGGAAGCGTGTAGATGTGCATTGATGAAAAGCGGCCCAAAATAGTATTAACTTGTATACTTTCATGAAAATAAGAGGCTTGTGATACAGTGATGCAAATATCTCAAGTGTGTAACAATTAGATTTTCTCAAAGCTGTGAAAGATTTCCTCTGAAAATGTTTATGAATGAATTGACATTTAAATTGCAATGCATGTCTGCAAAATTAGGTTCTGCAGAAAATAAGTCTCCGGAAAATCACTTTTAGAAGGAGTTACCTTGTTAAGTATGTCTTGTAAGAAAAATATTTGGCAAACAATTTGCATTATTTTTTTGTCTTAATTTCTGAGTTTGCAAAACTTTGCAAAATTTGAAGTTTTGCCACAAAACGCACAGTTGAAATTATTTCCTACTTTTAACACTAATAACAACCAGACCTTCGGTGAAAGGAAACATTTCTTTCAGAAAAGTATTGTTCATTAATGGAACATCCCCAGTTAAATAATGTTGGGACTACAGTGAAAGATGAAAATAAGAGATGATGAGACTGACACAATGGTTCTTCAGTCATTGTGTGGTAAAACAGTGAGATTACTTAAAAGATTCGCCATATTGCATTCAGTTGAAAATGCATTAGGTTAGCTTTGTGGCCCATATTTTCGCAGCATTCTGTATTCCATTTACCAATGGGGAACGTTCAACAGACTTCATTAACAACTGAAAAGCCTCCTACCTCCAGTCCATTATCATGGTGCCCAGTGTACTTAGTTGACCTTGTTCAACAACTTCCCCTTAGGTAATCAACTTATTACTACATCCTACTGGAATGTGGGGGTTGTATATGCAGTAGCTTTTCTGTGCATCTGTTAAATATATTCTTTAAAGCTTCCTTATCAAAGCTTTTAAGGCGTTTTGGTGGACGTATATAATGAATTAAATGCATATTTTGTCCTTTATAATAATTAACAACTGTTTGAGAATGCAAGCGGTCCATGCTTTTCTTCTCTCGTTGACTCTAGGTTCTGTGATTCTCCCAGCAGTGACCTGGAGATGCGGAATGGTCGCGGCAGGGGCAAGCGGATGCGCCCAAACAACAACACTCCAGTCAATGAAGCTCCTACTCCCACAGACAGCAAGGGAAGCAGCAGTAACAGCAGTAGCAAGACCCGTGCAGGGGCAAACAGCAAGGGGCGTCGGGGGAGCCAGAACACAACAGAGCATCGCACTGCTCCCACCAGCACAACACCGGCCCCTGAAGATGTCAAAGCCAGCCCCTCCTCTGCAAACAAAAGAAAAACGAAGCCACTGTCTGATATGGAGCTAAACTCCAGCTCTGAGGACTCCAAAGGCACTAAGCGTGTTCGCACGAACTCTGTGAGCTCTGCATCCATACCTTTGGCGGTTTCAGCTATCAAGGTGGAACCTGTGGTTTTAGACCGTAATTGTCCCTCACCAATCCTTATAGACTGTCCACACCCAAACTGTAGCAAAAAGTACAAGCACATCAATGGACTCAAATATCACCAGGCTCACGCTCATACTGACGATGACTGTAAGCCAGATGTGGATGGTGATAGTGAGTATGGTGAGGAACCCACTCTTCAAGTAGAAATTGGTAGCTGCAATGGTGCTTCAGTTTCCCAAATGGACTCACTTTCTCCAGCCCGATCCACCACACCAAAAGGACGATTAATCGAACCACATAGTCCCTCTCCCACAAGCAAGTTCAACACTAAGGCTCTTAAGAAAAAAGTCGGCATAGAGGGAGATACAGATTTGGGTGCCCTTTCTAATGATGGCTCTGAGGATTGCCCATCAGTTACTGATGACACTAGCAATGATGGCTTTGAGACATTGGAAAAAAGATTGGTGGACAAGGATATGCTAAAAAATGCAGGTGGTGCCGCCAAGACTGAGAAAGTTTCTTCAAAAAATGTGAAGTCTGCCCGTCCTATTGCCCCAGCCATTGCCTCTCAACAAATGTACACCATTCAGGCAACAACCTTTAGTGCATCTAGCCCGGGCTCATCCACAGGATTGACTACCACCTTGGTTCAAGCACTACCCACAAGCCCCCAGTTAAAGCCCATTCAGCCAAAACCCACTGTAATGGGAGATCCTTCTGTCAGTCCTGCTCTAACCCCAATCAAGGATAAGAAAAAGAAAGACAAGAAGAAAAAAGATTCCCGGGAAACTGAAAGCCCCTCACCTGCGAGTAAAGGGGGCAGAATAGAAGAAGGCAAGAGCCCCTATAGAGAATCTACCAGTGACTCTAGTACAAAAGGTGATGGCCTTCTCAATGGTTCTTCTGACCCACACCAGAGTCGAATGGCAAGCATTAAAGCTGAGGCAGACAAAATCTACAGCTTTACAGACAATGCTCCTAGTCCGTCCATTGGAGTCACAAGTAGAATGGAAAACCCAAGCCCTGCACCCCCTATGACACCATTACATGTTGTAACACAGAATGGGGCAGAAGCTAGCTCAGTGAAAACCAACAGTCCAGCTTACTCTGATATTTCAGATGCTGGAGAAGATGGGGAGGGCAAATCAGAAAATGTTAAAATAAAAGACACTGATCAATTAGTTAAAGAATCTGCTAAGAAGGCCCTCTTTCCCCCCCAACCACAGAGCAAAGAATCACCGTACTATCAGGGTTTTGAAGCATATTACTCTCCAAACTATGCACAGGTGAGTCCTGGAACAGTAAATCCTAGTCCTCAAGTGGAGAATCAGTCCCTAAAGGTAAAAAAGGATGAGGAGCAGGAACTCCCAGACATCAAAATCAAAACAGAAGCCACTGAAGAGAAAAAGCCAGACCCAAGCACTGCCACTCAACAGCAGTCTGTGATCCAACAACGCCCTAATATGTACATGCAGTCCCTCTATTATAACCAATATGCCTACGTACCTCCTTATGGCTATAGTGATCAAGGGTACCATGCTCATTTACTGAGCACCAACCCAGCCTACAGGCAGCAATATGAGGAGCATCAGAAGCAAAGGAACTTTGAACATCAGCAACATCATCAGCATCAGCAGCAACAGCAGCAACAACAACAACAGCAGCAGCAGCAGCAACAACAACAACAGCAACAACAACAACAGCAGCAGCAACAACAGCAGCAGCAGCAGCATCAACAGCAGCAGCAGCCACGTGCAATGGAGAAAAAAACTGAAGTGGGTGTTAGGGAAAGAGAGGCAACCTTGAAGGAAGAGTGGAAGCATAAGGTTTCTGTGCCTCCAACACTAACTAAAGCGCCTAGTCTTACAGACCTGGTAAAATCTGGGACTAGTAAGGCCAAAGAATCCGGCAGCACCGACACACCTAAGTCTGTGATTATTCCTAAACTAGAGGACTCCACAAAAATCCAGAGCCAGCAAGCAGAGGGGCTCAAGGTAAAACTTGGAGAAAACAGTAGCCATTTAGGCAAAGAGGCATCAGAATCGAAAATAGGTTCTGAATGTAGTAGGCCCCCTGGCTTGGATCCTGTCCCTTGGTATAGACAGGTAAGTTTTCGTTTTTATTTCTTCTATCCTATCTTTATTAATCCCCCTCCCGCCCTCCCTTGCCCATTCATCACTGTGCCCAAATCCTTCTATTCTTCTGCACCCAGTTCATTTTCATGGTCTTAGCTGTTGGTTCCAATCATAATCCACTACGAAGATGTCATGAAACTACCCTGAACGACAGGTTTGTATCTTGCAGGTTAATATATCTTTCTCACACTTTCAGAGACTCACGCAGTATGAGTGTAATGATACCTCCCCACCCCTCCCTCAGCTAGATAAATATTTTTCATTTTTTGATGTCCTGGGATTGAGAAGAATTAACTCTTGTTGTTGCAAACCATGGCTGTCCATTTTTTTTTTCCTCTTTCAGATTGACTTTTCCATTCCATGTTGATGCTACCCAATGACAGCTGGGCTAACGGGGTACTTACTAGAGGATGTTTCATCCTCTCCCAGCCTTTCCTATTTCTGATATAATTGTGGGAAAGCAATCCCCCTACACGTAACCCACTTCCTTAGACGGCTTGATGAATTATGGAAATTCTTAATCAGTTTTAGTTTTCAGTCTGCTACCATATTGTTTGCAAGACAGAGGGTTTGACCTTTTGTTTAAAGTCCTGTATGGTTTTATGCTTCCCATCTGACTGGTTATGGGACCGTCATGCTAGCCCGGACCTGGCTGGTTATTGGGTGTTGGGATAATTGGATCAGTTAATAATAAATTGCTAGAAACTGTTATGACAGGTGCCTTATTATGGCATTGACCACCATTGTTGTGACACTGTAATACATTCTGAAGCCGGGTGTCCTTAAGTGCAGACCTGGGCATTCTATCACGTTGAGTGGCTGTCAGTGTTTGGTTGTGATTGGTTAGTAGTGAGTTTGTTCACTGTTCAGTTTGTCCAGATTGAAGGGATGCTCTTTGTAATGTTGTATATGTATGGAACGGCAACAGATAGGATAGTCATATTTTTAATCTTACTTTTGGGCTAAAATGCTTAATTGGGAGTTACATGCTAGTTTATTACACAAGTGTGTGAACAATGTTGGAGGAAAACAGAAATAACCGTATATGGCTTTTGCCACTACTTCTGGACTACTGTAGTCTAACACACCCCATCCCCCTTTTCCAGTTTTAAACATTTCAGATCCTTTGCTTGCTGTTGACTCCACTGTGCTGGAAAGGTAAGTGGTTTGACAGTTTAAAACAGGGAGTGCTACTTACCCCTGAATTCGTCTCCTCTGCCCTTCCCACTTTGGCTGGGCCAGCTCCCACTTTGCTAGATCATCCGAGATTTCGGACGACTGCTGTAGTCCTCCGATATTCTTTATACACTGTAAACAATGTGCCACATGACGTCGCTGGTCTGTGTAAATCACTTGGCACCAATGTTCTCTCTAATTATTTCATCTCTGTGCGACAGTGTGCACTGCAACCAAGGCTCCGTGAGCGAAGACATACAGCAAGTGTATGTTTTGAGTGAGATGTTTTCTCAGAAAAATCTCACTCCTCCTTCAGAAATCAGTTGTGAAGCCTTTCAGGTTGGTGATCTTTGAAAGTGTTGGTGCATAATACCTGTCCAGAATGTCTGCAAAGGAAACCGAACTTCCGCTACATGGCTTTTAGAGGGTTTTTCTTGACATTTTCAATTTAAATCGGTCAAATAGTGCATTTTATAGGGCGATTATTACCTCAGTTTACAAAATGTCATAGGCTCCGAAAGGGCCCTCATAAAACATTCCATTAAAATTATGGTGTGACAAGCAATTCCTAAGAGTGTTGCATGTTACAATTTAGAATACATAATTTCATTAAAAACAAAAATGTCATGTGTTACAGGAAGTTTGGAAAAATTGCATTTGACATGGCTGATCATTTTCCATGCCACCTACCTACACTTATGGGTCAAAATCAACAGGGGTATACCCAAATAACCCTTTTTATACTTGGGTAAGGGACGTAGTTTTATACAATCACAAATGGTATAAAGAAATACATACAAAAACGTTTTTGAGTAGAGCACATTTAATTACCCTCTCTACAATTATTATTCTTGATGAATTGTATCAAAACATATTTATAACCTACATATATAATAGCACCTAATCTAGAAGAGAAAAATATATATATACACACACAAACATGACATAAATCACAACATTCTATACATAAACCAAAAAGGGACATCAATGTATAACACAATAACCCTAAGAAAATTGTTCTCACTAGTGTCCTTACAAATCTGGAAGGACCACTAAGAGGTAGTCCGAGTGGTACACTTAAGGTCAGTCAACTAGTACAGGTCATTCTAGTGTACCATCATACAATTCCAAACAATCACTATATTTCCAACGACTCCTCCATAAGAAGTGTCTACGTGACCACGTTTCAGCCTTAATACTTCTTAGGCCTCCTCAGGACAGGGTTAATACATTACTGTACAAAAACTGAAAAAGAACAATATTACATCAGACCTCTGTTGTGTAAGGAACAAGCTGGTTAAGAATAGTGACTGCCCTCAGAGCCCGTAACAATCACCAACAGACCTGTGTCGCTCCAACTAACCACTTATAAAGAAGAGATCTATTCGAAAATGCTTTCACTACATCCACCTAGTGAAAAAACGAAAGGCACTAACCACTCAACCCCACCAAAGGAGTGATATCAAGAAGAAAAATAGAAACCATATACCCGTAATCAAAAAATGCCCTGTGTGAAAAACTTAAACCTCTCAAACTTACATCTCTCAGACTGTCACAACAGCCAATAATTCGCAATATGCAGCAACGCCTAATTTTCTAGGCTCTCAGGTTGCGGTACACCTGAAAAAACAATATGCACACCTCTTATAAGCGCAAGCGCCTTTTCTCTTAGTCAAAATGTACTAAAACCGGATGAATCTCGCCATCTATTGCGCCTACCTCCCTTGACAAATGATGGGGCTCCTTCAGTCAGTATATAATAATTCACCCTCTTTGTTACCTCATAGCGCCATATACTCGAGGATCATGCTCAGCCTATATTGTGGTAACACATAAAGTTTAAATAAATACCCCCATCCAATCCATACTCAAAGAAGGTGCGCGCATGACGCATCCGCGCTCAACATCGCAAAACGTACTTATTCTCGAGTATGTAGTGAAATCGATCACTTCTCCGGCTCTCTATTAGTCGCCCGCCGCGAAAAAGCATCCGAAGAACGCTCGCCACTCCGTAAAGTAACTCCTCTACCAGGCGTGCGTCATGGCGTTGTAGGAGCATGATAATAGAAATAGGACTGACAGTTTACACGGGAAGTATCCTTGTGGACGGTTCGGACAGACGACTCAGGACACGGCGTCTAGTTAGAGAGGGTTTTATTTGTGGAAGTACGATTCTGTGCTTTCTATCCAGGTTCTGGCGTCTCTTCCCCAAGGGGTCGGCTTTCCAGTTCGTCTAGGCGTGGATTGGCCAAAGGACGGGTCCCGGTGGTGGACGTCAGAGGACTCCCGGTGCCGACCTCACCGATATAGGGGAGACAAAACCAACAAAGACTCTGATCAGTAGGGTGGTTATGCTAAGGACAGACCAGGGCCCAGGACGTGAAGGGTACACTCCGGTGCTCTCGTGTTAATCTCCTAACCTCTTTAAACGACCGGGGTGCTCAGAAAAGGTAGTGCAAGTGAAGGGGGGGGCAGAAAGGTTCAAGTGCTTGAAGTATTTACAAGTGCGGCGGCGAGAGGCATTTAGGTTCTTTTTCAACCTTCTCCCTCCTCCCGACCCAGCCCGTGAAACGTTCACGCACCTGGGTCAGCCACGCTCCTCCGTGGGAGCGGCTCGGCGAAACGTGGGTGCGGATTCCTCCCTTCTCCGACTTCTCCTTCGACGTAGTCTCTCCCGTCTCCGACCTCTCCGTCGCAGTAGCCTCTCTCGTCTCCGACCTCTCCGTTGCTGTAGTCTCGCTCGGCTCCGTTCTCCTTCGATCTCCTACTTCCGCTCCGGTGTAGCCACACACCACGGGTCTGTCTGCCTCCGGTCTTATTGGATGTTCGTCGACCACGTCATAGTTGTGGGCGTGCGCACCAGGGAACTGATCCCAGTTAAAGGGGAAGACGTCTGAGGATGTTTCTTCCGGGGCTGTCACTCTCCAGTCGTCTTCCTGCAAATCATAAATAACACTGTCCGTGACCTCTGGCACCTCCCACCAGTCCGCCCCATGCAGTCCGGTGTCCCCGCTCGCCTCGTGACAATCCTTAATATTGTTAATCTCTGCAAAGTCGTGGCCATGGTAACGGGCCGATACTTCCAATAAATCTAACATGGTACATTTAAGTCCATGCCTAATCGTGTTGCATATCTTCCAAGTTTACACGCGAGCCTGTAATAAAAATCAACCTCCTATCTATCCCATTTTAAAAAAAGGGACGAATACATCATAGTGAATAAGCAAAAATAATGCACTCTTAAACAAAAATAATGTACACTTAAACATTTCATTTTCTTTTTTCCATCGTGCCCCTTTCAGTTTCTCAATGATACTGAATGACTGACAGGTTTCTTGGAAGGGCCACGGTGGGAAAAAAAAAACACATCTTACAAACGCAGACATGACACCGGGAAATGTGTTCCTGCATCTAGATGTCCACGCCAATAGTGCCCTTTGTACAGCTTCTGTAAAGGACAGCTGCGAGTGTCACCTCAGTGCACCATATAATTCTCTTCCAGTTCTCTGAATGCAGAATGTAAAGAAACCAGTATGAACAGTGAGTAAAACTTCTGGGCTCCTGCCTTTTTACTCCAGCCGTGTATAGTAATTGTAGAGGTCTCTTCGCCAGAACCTACTTCGAAAAGATTGCATTCAAGGTGTTCTACTCGCTGACTCCATGTTCCTGATGAAAGTTGACCAAATAAAAGTAAGTCTAATATTGGTCCATTTGGCAGCTGGAGGTCAAATAGAACAGGTTTATATATTATAAAGTCTGTTTTTCCCAATGAGTGAGGTAGGTCACTCACTACACGACAATGTAGTCAAGATTTCATAGTGAACTTGAAACAGATATCCTAGGGTATGATGACACAGACTTAAGATTTTCTGGTAGATAAAAAAAAATGTAGTTCCACAAAGGTCCATTTGTTGACTCACACTATGATCATTTAAATAAGCACATGCAGCTACTGTACTAGTAGAATTTAAGCACTGGTCTCTCATTGATGCTCTCTAATATTTGAATACAAGTTAGAGTTTGGGTTAGGGAGTAAGCTGCTCCTCTGAACCACAGGTGCACCACAAGAGTGCTGCTGCTATGGGCCAGTTGGGTAAACTTGTACTCTTGCCTGTGTGAGCAGCACCTGTAAAATATTTTGGGACAATTTGAGAAAAAAACAATCTTGTTTCTTGCACAAACTTGCAACAGATCAGAGGAAAGTGTGCTACCACATTTGTATCCCAGAGTTCTTAATTTACTCAGTTCCATTGAGTAATTCATCCAGGGCACCTTCTTTCGCTGTATGCTGGATCTGTAGTCCTTCGACCTTTATAAATCTAGAACCAAGAGCTTCAGAAGTCAAAGAAAATGATTGTCCTTGCTGAGCTACTTATGCATCCAGGTGGGAAACTGTGAACTGTGCTTTTAGTGATCATGGCTGCCAGTGGGGTTCTTCTGAAAGAAATGTGTAGAGCCTTTAATTAGAATAGCTATAACATTTTCAAAGCCTTCTTTGGTTTATGTGGGCCTCTGATCTGTGTGAAGGAAGAGGCAATTTTCAGACAGTGTCCATGCTTTATGAAGTAACATGGAAGGGGCTGAGCCTTCCTCAACCAACCTGAAAATGTTTCTGGGTAAAGGTGGGCACAGGGGTAAAATCAAAGAGCAGTTATTCATAGCAAGAAATGCAATAATGTTTTGAGAAGTTGTAGGTACAGCGGCTTCTACGCTTCTACTTTTGTTTGTTGTGCGCTATTTTTGCCACACTTATTTCATTGGAATAAGTGCTAAAATCTGCGCTTTCTCAAACCCTGATGATTCATATCTCACCAAAACAACCTGCTAGCCAGTTAATATTTTATTTTAGTACAGAGTGGCATAGGCTCTAGATTTTATCCTTTTTAAGCTTATGATATGCTCATGCACACCCTTCCTCCACTATGTTCCAGTTTTCATCTATATTTACGTTTATTCTGTTCTTGTAGTGAGAGTTCTAAATAGTCTAGCTGAAACGAAAGATCCCACACAATCTTGTTTTGTAAACTGAGTTGTTTAATCTGGATTGGTTAGGCTTTTGATTGCTTCTTGGGGTGCTGCACCTCCGATTCTTGCGCCTCAAGTGGCGTACCGCGCGACTACGCAAGTGCGCGGCTTTACAGCCTTTCCTGAGCACAATCTCCTTTCTCCTAGAGCAATGGCAGAGGCAGCTCCTCATGCTAACGCCCAAATAGGACCCCTGAGCTAGCCCCTGCACCTTACCCCACCCCACCAAGACAAACGGAGCAGGCGATGTCAGCAAACCTATTTCTTCTACTGCCACAAACCACCCCCCAACTCCTTTGCCTCCTGCATATGCCTAACATTGCCAGCAGAAAGACATTTGCACCACTCGTCCTTGCCTTTTAAACAAGTGGTCAGCAAAGTGTCTCTTGGTGAAAGGTGGTGAGTGCTGGCAGACGTCAGCTTAGAACTAGCTGCGATTTGACGAGCCTTTGATTTGATTGTAGAAACCCTGGTTGGTGATTTTTCACATTTTTAACCATTGCTAAATCCAACCAATTCACTCTGTGAACTCTGAAACCCTCCACTCTCCCACATGTTATGTTTGCATGTTTCCTCATTGGTGTCCCAGGGAACACTATACTTGCCAAGATTCATGCACGAAGTATGCCAGATACATGAAGAAAAGAACCAGACCTGCATTTTGAGCAATGTTTGGTTTGCTTTTCTTCAGCTATTATATGCAATATGTTTTATTGTCCATGAATTTAAATTATGTAGTTATTTTTCTCTCTGACAAGTAAACATTTTTGTGGAAGTGGCTGAAAGCTTTTTCTTGCATCTCCTTTCAATTAACAAACTTTGATTTCTCAATGTAGGAACCTGAGCCAAGGATGTGGACGTACGTTTATCCCAAGTACTCAGACACACAAAAGGGTGAGGATGAGAGGTGGAAAGAGGAACGTGACAGGAAATTGAAGGAGGAAAGGAGCAGGAGCAAAGACGCAGTCACCAAGGACGATGGGAAAGAGGGCACTAGTGTGGACTCTAAACTGTCAGTAGCTGAAGACCCCCGCTTGCTGGCAAAGGAGCCACGGACCAGTGTTCACGTTCCAGTGTCTTCACCTCTCACGCAGCACCAGTCCTACATCCCCTACATGCACGGGTATTCATACAGCCAAGCCTATGACCCCAACCATCCAAGCTACCGAGGCATGTCAGCGGTCATGATGCAGAACTATCCAGGTGCACACAATGCAGAGTCAGATGAAACATAAGGTTCTTGAGGTCAAATCCGCTCCTACAGTCCCTACCAGTGGGGACATGTTTATTTTATTGGTTGACATCTCTGTTTTACTATTTGCATGCCCTAATTTATGGTCTTGGCTTTGGAATGCTGAGTGCAGGTAGACATCAAGATATTACGTGGAAACAAACTATGGACGATAGTCCTATTGTTACTGGTCATGTCGGTCCTATTCTTTCTTCTTTACTTGGGAATGTGTTGAGGTTTAAGGAGTTCTGTTAACTGTACCTGCCCTAAAATTGTGAATATGGACTTCGAAGCAGTTAGTTTGAAACTAGTTTCTTTATTTTTTTACTCGGATCTATCATTATAGGTGGAAAGCAAAGACCATCTATAGACACATGTCAAATGTGTGGGTTGTGCCTAGTGTAATTTCTGACGGTCAATATAGCCAGATAGGTCGTAGCAGCTTAGTCTCCTGAAAATTATGATTTTTGGGATTCCATTGTGCGCTTTAGTTATGCAAATATGTATTATTTCTTTGTTCTGTAAAGAACAATGATTAATACACATCAGAAATGAGGTTGTTACTTGGTATTTGTTTAGCACATTTTGCCTTTGGTGAGACCTCATAGCATTGTAGACTTTTGGGGGCTTGCATGAGTCGTCTGTGACCAAAAGCACAACTTGTATCTCTCTCTCTCTGTGCCGTCTTTCCTTCCTTTCGTTGATGCTGCACTGTGTCCCTGCTTCCCCATCTTTCTATTTCTACTGACCAACGTCATCTCAGTTTTTCTGTGCCCTTGTTTCTCTGTATCTCCCAATTTCTACCTTTATTTGCACTCATCACCCCCATATCTCAATATCACCCATGCTTTTACCTCCCTCCTGAAAACTCTGCAAGCGGCTGTCCGTTGTCTGTCTTACCATGTCCCCTGTTTGTTTCTCACTGCTGTTTCCCCTTTGTGCTCTTGTCTGCCTATGTACCTTTGTTTGTCTCATCATGTTTTCCTATGCCCTGGTGTTTTCCTGTTTTTGTTTCTAACCATCCAGTTTCCCATGTCTTTGGCTCCGCGTTCTTCCTGCTGTCTGTTTCACTCAGTCTTCCTGTTATGTGCCCCATTACCTTTTCTCTCCCTGTGCCTTCCCACGCACATTGGTCATGTAGTGTTTTTCTTATCCTGTATGCAGGAGCGATTGATGGTGTAGATGCACTTGGGAACAGATGGGGTGGAGGCACAGTGGGTTGCTACAACAGTGAGTAGTTTATAGGCCTTTTGTGATACCAGTATGTCTCTAAGGGAGTCGACAGAATGAAATAAATTGTTTATATTGCCCAAAACAAAAACGTTTTATCAGGGATGACCAACTATTTAGGTCTTATTGGGACTTTGGTAAGAAGACTTTTAACAAAGGAATTTGTATCGTGGTTGCACCACTTCAATTAGATCTGGTCAAATAATCCATATTAAATCCATCAGATAATTAAATGTCCTTCTTTATTTGTTCATTTGTAATTTCTTTTAAACAGAGCACAGCCAACGCGTTTCGTTCTCACAAGAGAACTTCTTCAGGGCATGATTAATATTCACGAAGTAGTGGATGTAAATTTCTATGACTATGTAGTCCCGGTCCGATACGACCTACACGTCCAATGATTGTGATTCGACTTCTAGTTTGTATAATGTTTTGAAATAGCGGGATTCTGCATGCCGGGAAGATCGACAGACAGTACAATGTACCTACGACAGGTGCGGTGGTGATGTTCCTGTCGCAACTATGGTTCTAAACAACTTTCGGGTGACTATCATATCACCATACCATTGAAAAATACCATTAGTTACCCTAGATCGGTACTAACACCATTGTCAAGCTATAAGTCGAATCACAATCATTGGACGTGTAGGTCGTATCGGACCGTGACTACATAGTCATAGAAATTTACATCCACTACTTTGTGAATATTAATCATGCTCTGAAGAAGTTCTCTTGTGAGAACGAAACGCGTTGGCTGTGCTCTGTTTAAAAGAAAGAAGATTACAAATGAACAAATAAAGAAGGACATTTAATTATCTGATGGATTTAATATGGATTATTTGACCATATCTAATTGAAGTGGTGCAACCACGATACAAATTAATTTGTTTCATTTACCCTGTTAATTGGGTTAGGTTCCTTTGGACAGAAGGCGCCGTTGTGGTTTTGCACACAGGAGTATTTTTGGTTCTTGTTAAATATACTGTTTGGTACAATTTCTGAGTTTGGTGCCTTTTGTCAAGTCGGTCCACTGTCCATTTCTGTGTATGCAAGACTTTTAACAAAGGGCAACTATAGCCAAAGCAGTCATTAGTAAAGTAAATTTGTCTAAATTAATTACTCTTTGAAAAGAAGAAAAAATAAACGAAGTAACACTAATATTCCCGAATTTTACATTTGTGAATTCTGCCACTTTAAGGGTTTAAAAAAGCTGCATTGTATTCCTCCACAACAGTGTGATGGAAGCAGCTTTTTTCTGCTCAGTGAGGAACATGGCCTAATGTAGAGTTCCATATTATATTATCAACAGTATTGAGTTGTGTGTACTACGTGACCCAGAGCATTAAGGAGTAGACCCTTGAGAACATGTTAAATTGTTCATAATGTGATGGAGTAATGTGTATATCTCAGAGGACTGCTGTATGCTATGGCTTAAGCTAGGTCCCTGAGCAAAATATTGGTAGTCGAGGTCAAATTTCTCCCCAAGTGAAATGGAGAAAAGTTCACAAAATTCGGGAATTATAATAGTTTTACAAAAGTTTGCACACAGGCCCGTTCATGACCACACATTCCAAAGGAAGAATGGATGTATTGCAGTAGTATTAGACTGCAATTTTATCATCCCAGGTACATGGAATAGTTCAATTGTTTTTTCAAAGCCACAGCAAGGTACCGGACCGGTCCCTTTAAATGGACATGTTTTGTTTAAGTTCAACATAACCTTAAGATAAAGTAGGATAACGCTATAAATCTAGGCATGTTTGGTCTAAATCTCAATCTTGTAGGTGAAAATATTCAAGCTAAGTACTGTCTTTAATTAGACTTTCAAAGTAGTACATGCAGCAACAAAGATGGTATAGAAGCTCTCTTATTTTCGCTCATCCTTCTTTTCAGTGTGCTTTGGAAGCATAAGCTATAGGAAGGAACAGAAAAACACTTCTCCAAAAGATTGTCAATTTAAAAACTTTGAAAAGGCTTCCAGTTCAAATCTTTTCTCCTTGTTTAATGGCCTGCCTTGTATGAGGGCATCACCAACAGTCCAAGTCTGGTTTCTGTTCTTTTCATCTATCAACAGCTCGTGGTACAGGACTTCTCCTGGTGCCCTGGCTGTTTTGAGATTTGCTTGTTTTTGCAGTCTTCTCTTTCTGTAAGGTTTTTATTAATGTGTTTTTTAATTCCAATTGAGTTTACTTTTTTGTTTTAAAACTGCCTTTGGGTTCAAGTAATTTATACAGACTGGTAGTTTCTTCTAGGCAGAACATCATAATAGAACTTGTATTTGGAGAATTTCTATGCAGTGAGTTCATTTTCAATGCGACAATCTGGCAAGTGTTGCTTAAGGGAGACTTTTGTTTCCTGAAATTACACAATTTTCCTGGAAGACTGACTTTGACACCATGTCACTTTTATGTCAGGCCTCTAGCCATTGGTCCAGTATCACCCCAGTAATCAGTTTACCATATGGGCTGCAATTCAATTTACAGTATTGGTTGGAAAGAAGTAATGCTCCCTACAGTAAAGCTATCACAGGTAAAACCTCACTGTCCTTTTCGATTTTTGTCCCTCTTGATTTCCTTCATTTCGTGGAGCACAAAAAAGGTACATGCGTTGAAAAGCATAACAATGATGTTAGTGCCTGCCTCACTTTGAGGTGTAATTTGTGCATACCGGCGAGTGGTTTGGGGATATTTAAGTACCCGCAACACCTTTGTAAATGTTTGGCCTGCTGGGTGCAGCCACACTGGACGGTAAAGCACATACTGTCACTCTGGAGGAAGTGACATTCAATTTTTGCTGGAAGGGGCTTGTGCCAAGATCCATCCGCTTTCCTGGGGTTTTGGTCATGAAGACTGATCAAAACCAAAAGGCTCAGATCTTGTTTGGTGCTGCTCTGAGGAATAATCTATCCTCTGCCATACTGTAATGACTGTCAAAAAGAGGTCATCTGGTACTGCAGTAGCCAAAGTCTCATGAGGAGATTCTTTTCCACTGACGGGTACTCTCATGCATGAACTTGAGGTTTTTCCCTCCTGAATGGGCGATTTGAGCACTGGAACTTGGGTGTTTTGAATTAGAACCTTCAAAGTTAAAACACTTGATATATTCTAGGCAAGTAGGTTAGACAAGTGATGATAAAATAAACAGATGAAACCTAAATTACATTTTCTAAAAACGTTTAGGGAAACATACTAAAAAGAGAAACTTGATATATTGCGGAAAAGAAAAGTTTTACACTGCAAACATATGATGGTGGTTCCAGAGCGCGATACATCGTGGCATATTCCAGAGATTCTAAGTCTGTTTTAAGATTGGTGAGTCTCATAGTCCAAACAAATAACTTGACATTCACTGCTATCTCGGTTTGTGTAGGGCCGATAATTGAAACCCTCAGTACTGACTTCCTGCTTGACACCACCGCTGTATCTGTCATGGGTTAAATAATTATGTGTCTGTTAAAATGCATATCATGTTGGTGAAAGCGAAATGAAGATCTCTGACTTAATTCCATCTTAACTGCAGAATATTTGTTGAAAACTGTAAAAATGACCAGTTTCCTCAACCGAAAAGACTCTTCAGTCTGAAGTTATTTGAGCCTAAAAGTTTACATGGAAAAAAGTCTGCTTTTTGTACATCAGATTATCTTTTCGTTGTGTATCATTGAATAATCCTAAACAAAGCAGTGAAGGCTACAATTACTGAATATTCTTCCTGAATATAGATAGCTCAAGATACAGGAGAATCTGACTCTTCGAGACTTCTTGCTCTTCCACTAGAGCTAAGGCAATATTGGTGATTTTCCAGATACTTCTGATCATTGCATACATTTGTCCGCCTTCGACATAAGGTACACTGCATGCATTTAATCAGCATTTGTCTGTAGGTGTTTCATCCTAAAACTTTGAAGTTTTTGGCTCAGACGTTCTCTGCAACCTCTTTACTTGAAGTCTGATTGGGCATATGGTGCCTCCCTCTCCAAGATTTTTGTCACTGCGTAACTGGATGTTCGAGGCATGTGTGCTGTAGATATACATGCTTTGCATACTCCTGCCTTCTCGTGTTGGGTCCGGATGTTTGTAACTTGTTTTTCTTCGAAGTGCGCATGGGCATTGACTCCATTGTTAGATTGTTTTTTTCCGCCATCTGGTTCGGACGTGTATTTCTGCGACTGGTTCGAAACCGTTCTTCGGGTTCCCCTCGGTGCACAATCCACTCTATCCTCGATGGTATTGTTTCCATACGCTCCTTCCTTCTCTCTGCGTACTGTTTAGGTCAACAAAATGTACTTTTCGATCAGAAAGCTTCGTGGACGGCCTTGAGGCCTAACCGCGCCAGTCCAGCTCTCCGTCAATGGAACGGACACCGTTCAAATTGTTTTCAGTTCCACACAAAGTATATCTGACTCACACTAGGTGTGTAACTTGTGCTTATCTCAGGAGCACAAAGAAAAAGACTGCGACGCTTGCAGATTGTTTAGGTCAAAGAAAACTCTTCGCGATCTTCGGGCTCAACGTCGAGAGATGCCTTGTCAAAGCATTGAAGACATGCCGGATATCTTTGGTGAAGAGTCAGAGCGAGAAGATATTGCTCTATGAGCCGCGGAGGAGGAAGAGGTCTTCTCCGTGCAATTCTGAGCTCCAGATAGACTTCGACGCTGAAGAACTTCCGCAGGGACAATGTGACGTGAGTACAGAAAACCCCTTGCCCCATCAACTCACTGACAAAACCTAAGGCTTCAGCACCACCTCTGCCTTCTGGCCAAGGTCAGCACCGAGATGACGTTTCCGACTCCTCGCCTTCCGGCTCGGCTCCGAAACACAGTAAAGCTTTCCGGCTTGGGACCGAGTTGACACAAACCCTCTTCAGAGCCAAAACCCTCCGTTAACAAGTCAAAATCAGGCTCTGAACTGAAATCCTCCATGCCGAAAAAATAATCTGCCTTCGTAGCCAAAATCTTCCGCACCCAAAGGCCAGACCATATCAGCACTGAAAACACCGGCACCGAAACCAAAAAATGTCTGTGTGGATCCAAATTTAGACATTGTGCCACTGAAAATGGATCCCAAACAGAAGAAACTTTATATTAACCCGGAAACGGGTCATATTCATACCAAGCTACCTCGTAAACACAAGCTTCGTGCTCGCGGAAATTGCGATAATGTGGCATTTTTGCGTTCCGCGTAGAGCGCGAAAAAGTAAAAATTTCCGCAATCCGCATTTTACCGGAAATGTTTTGCTTGCTCACGCTGTAAAATAATACATTCTCGCGTGCGCGCAATCGCCTTACCTGAATCCCCGCGTTCGCCGACAAGTTTTCCCGATCCGGTCACGTTCTCCACGTTGGATTGTTGGTAGCCATTTGTGCTGTCTCGCGACAGTTCGCGCCCGCAGTAACGTAATTCGTCGTGCGATCACGTCTTTCTTCTCGTGATCATGCACCGCGAGACAAGTGAAAACAAGATGGCCGCACCCGCGAGCAACCGCATGGGTAAGTTGGCGAGCCGCGACCACGCAGAAAATACCGCGAACGGGCAGGAAAAAAACTTCTGCATCTTCGCGATAGTTCCGCGTGTTTGCGGAGATTTTTAACATTTTCGCAATAATTTGCGAAAGTGAATTTCGCAAATTCCGCCCACCTCTAGTTGCTACCAGCCCTTTTCATCCACCACCAGCATCCCCCCCCACCCCCACACACCACCCTCTTCTCCGACTTTAAATCCTTGGCATATCACACCTCCGGATTCGCCGCAATCACACCATGACGGGGATGATTTTAATGAGGGAGACACTCATTTACCAGTAGATCCACCGAAGGATTACACAATTAACCCTCCATTAGACAACGACCCAGACCTTTACCCTGCCAAGCCATCTCCACCTGATGACAATGTATCTTATCAGGAACTCATTGCCAGGGCTGCAGAATACCACGGAGTAGTACTACACAAAGAATCCCTAGAACAGGATTTTTTTTTGGAGACATTAGGATCCATACACAGGTCAACACAAACACTCCCTATGCTTAAGGGTATGAGGAGACACGCTGACAACATTTTTAAAGATCATGTGCTTGTACGTAGCTGGACTCCTAGAGTCGACAAAAAATATAAAGCCTCTCCAACAGATCCAATATTTATTAAGGGCCGGTTGCCACTAAATTCACTGGTAGTGTCAAATGCTCGCAAACGAGCTGATTCCCAAACCTCAGGGGACGCGTCTTCCCCGGACAAAGAATCCAAGCTAATAGATACTTCTGGCAAACGCATAGCTACTCAAGCTGCTAATCAGTGGTGAATTGCAAACACGCAGGGCCTCTTAGCCAGATATGACAGGGCACACTGAGATGAAATGGAGCAATTCCTCCAATATCTCCCAGATGAGCATATGGCAAAAGCGCAAGATTTAGTAAATGAGGGAAAAGCTAATTTCCAATTCATCAATAAGATGTGCTCTTGATACTGATGATACGGTAGCCAGAGCGGTCAACAACAGCATCTTACTCAGCAGACATGCTTGGTTAAGTATTTCCGTGTTTAAGCCCAAAGTCCCACAATTTATTTTAAGTACATCATTTGTTAAAGAATATCTCTTTGGTCTGGAGGTCGTCCAGGCACTTGAAAAAATGAAAAAGGACACTGAAGTCGCGAAGTCCATGAGAGCGCTCCATTCTCCTTCAAACAGAGGCTCCTTTCGTCGTTCATCTTACTGAGCAAGGTCCAAAGCCACACCCTCAGACCAGAATACCTCATCTTACAAAGGAAATAACCAATCCTCTTTCTCAAGAGGCTTTTTCCGAGGAGGATATAGAGGAAACGGCTCTAAAGACCGGGGTAAGGTCACCACATCCTGTAACTCCCCTTCGCCTAATTAGCAGTGACTTCCCCACACTTCCCTCCGACAATACCACACCTGTCAGAGGAAGACTTCAACAGTTTCTCCCCATTTGGCAATCCATAACAACCAACAAATGGATGATCGGAATTATCCAACATGGTTATTGCCTGGAGCTATTTATATTTCAATCCATTTCACGATTTAAATTATTCATTCAGAAATCGAATAGTGCATAAACTATTGTGAACCATTTCCGAAATTCTGCCTGAATCCCAGTGCATATTATATTTATAGAACCCATGTGTAGAGAAAGATAAATTCATTTGCGTCAAATTGGCGCCAATACCTTTGTATTCTTAAACACTTGTCTGCATCCCTAATATAATGCAAAAAGATGAAAAATAGAGAGGAATAATCATACTGACACTGCAGGACACCTGAGGCAAGAATGTGCTACCAAGGTATAAATATCTATCATTCCTTTTGTTAATAAAAGATCCTACCTTTAAATTTTCCGTCCATGTAGCATAAATATTTTCCAATGCTTCCCCAAAAATAAACAACGCTTCCGCTCCAAGTGAGATCAATATCCTACTACTCAGTATCCATCTGAATCGCATCCAATATTTTAAATTGTTTAAAAGACCAGCGACGTTTTCACTCTAAGCAAACCAGAAAAAAAACAACTCTTTAGTACCAATCAATTCACCCATATTTATCTCCCCTTATGCAGCCCATGCCTAATAAGCTAAACCCTCCTTACCTCCCCGGAAGTCGGTGCTTGTTGCCTGTACTCGGATTCTCGCAGTTGAAGACACGGAGAGGTAAGGAGGGTTTAGCTTATTAGGCATGGGCTGCATAAGGGGAGATGGTTACAGGTAGAAATTGATAGTTGATACTACCTATGCTTATCTTTAGGTGTGTGATTAATTCAATCGGATTTTAAGACGGGGACGTTATGGAGGATATGGTATGACGATTCTATATGGGAACACTCGGAAAGGAGGAACTCTAGATTATTCATGTGGAAAAGGTAACAAACTAACCCCGTATAAACTTATTTACATCTGATCAAGAGTCTAAATATGGGTGGATTGATTGGTACTAAAGAGTTGGTTTTTTTCTGGTTTGCTTAGAGTGAAAACGTCGCTGGTCTTTTAAACAATTTAAAATATTGGATGCGATTCAGATGGATATTGAGTAGTAGGATATTGATCTCACTTGGAGCGGAAGCGTTGTTTATTTTTGGGGAAGCATTGGAAAATATTTATGCTACATGGACGGAAAATTTAAAGGTAAGATCTTTTATTAACAAAAGGAATGATAGATATTTATACCTTGGTAGCGCATTCTTGCCTCAGGTGTCCCGCAGTGTCAGTATGATTATTCCTGTCTATTTTTCATCTTTTTGCATTATATTAGGGATGCAGACAAGTGTTTAAGAATACAAAGGTATTGGGGCCAATTTGACGCAAATGAATTTATTTTTCTCTACACATGGGTTCTATAAATATAATATGCACTGGGATTCAGGCAGAATTTCGGAAATGGTTCACAATAGTTTATGCACTATTAGATTTCTGAATGAATAATTTAAATCGTGAAATGGATTGAAATATAAAGTCTTTTTTATTATTTTGACCTGCACAAGGCATATAAAATGTTATGTGATAATATAGAATCTGAACGAATTGATTTATAATTTATTGTGATCAACACGATTGATATTGAAAGCGGTATTTGAAATGGTCAAATATGATGAATTTGCTCTGCACAAATGGAGATTTGATTAGTCCTCTACACAAGATTGTCATAAGTTGGGTATTATGGCAGATGTATAAATGCCACACTGTGTGATTACAAATATGTATTTTATATTGTTTCTAGCCCTGAAGAAGCCGTAGGTTTTATCCCGACCACGGTGAAACGCGTTGGCAAAAGGGATTGGAATTAACCAGATTAAATGAAGATGATTACTGGAATTTAAATTGTGTTTGGATTGATATTTTGTTGAGATTGATTGTATAAGCTGTGTGCTCCAAAAAGTCTAGTTAATTCATAGGCAAAGCTGTCCTGGTCCAGACGGACAATATGACAGCAATGTACTATGTACAAAAACGGGGGGACCCACACTCTCTCCAACTGTCACGCCTCTCAAGCCATTTGGAATTGAGCAATCCATCACAGGATTTTTTCTTCTGGCAGAACACCTTCCAGGGGTAAATAATCAGATTGCCTACCTCCTCAGCAGAAAGAGGCCGCAAATTCACGAGTGGGAACTTCATCCCCAAGTTCTCCTTCCATACTTCCAACAATGGGGATTCCCACAACTTGTTCGCCACAGTCTACATCACAAAATGCCCAAACTTTGGCACCAGGTTCCCACACCCGCTCTCAAAGGACAATGCCCTATGGATGAACTGGTCAGGGATATTTGCCTACGCTTTTCCGCCTCTCCTACTCATCCGGTGTCTAGTCTGGAAGCTCAGGCAAACATCCCTCACGCTAATCCTAGTAGCTCCCACATAGGCCCATCAAGCATGGTACACCACCCTGTTGGAGCTGTCAGTAGTTCCACATCAAAAGCTGCATCTCACCTCCAGGCTCCTTACGCAGAACCATGGAGAAATCGGACATCCAAATCCCACAGAACTAAACTTAGCAATCTGGCTCCTGAAGTCATAAAGTTTGGTTATTTAAATCTACCACCAGACTGTATGACTATTCTAAAAGAAGCAAGAAAGCCTACTACCAGAGCTGCTATGCAGCAAAGTGGAATAGATGTTGACTACTGTAATAACAAAATCAATCCTCTAGTTCTTTCCATACAAAATATCTCTTACCTGTTACACTTACAGGAAACTGGACTGGCATATATATCTATTCGTTTGCACCTGGCTGCGGTAGCTGCGTACTTGCAGCACAGGCAGCATTTATCACTATTTAAAGTTCCAGTAATCAAAGCCTTTACTGTCTTGAAAAAGGTAATACCACCAAGAATTTGCCCCGCGCCAGTATGGAAACTTAACATTGTCCTTACAAGGCTTATGGGTCCACCTTTTTGAACCATTGCACAATCGTCCTTTGCAATTTCTTTCATGGAAAGTTGATTTCCTCATTGCAATCACTTCATTAAGGAGAGTTGTTGAGCTACAGGCATTAGCCTTGGCAGAACCCTTCTTTCAGCTCCACATAGACTGGGTAGTTCTTTGCACCAACCCTAAATTCCTTCCCAAAGTGGTTTCTGCTTTTCATATAAACCAATCTTCACATGCTTGATGTCAAAAGAGCTTTTTTGTGCTACATGGATCGAACCAAAGATTTTCACAAAACAACTGTTTGTTTGCTCCACCTCACAAAGGCGATCCGATCTTTAAATCTGGCATTTCAAGATGGATTGTTAAATGCATTCAAACATGCTCTGCAAAAGCTAAAAGAACTTTATGCATACCCCAGAGCGCATTCCACTTGCAAAATAGGGACTACTATTGCCTTTTTAGGTAACATTCTTCTAGTTGACATATGTAAGGCAGCTACATGGTCTACACCACACACATTTACCAAACACTACTGTGTAGATGTTTTAGCACGCCAACAAGCTAATGTAGGCCAAGCAGTACTTAAAACACTTTTTCAATCAACTGCAACATCTACAGGTTAGACACCGCTTTGGGAATATACTGCTTTGTAGTCTGTGCAAAGCATGTGTATCTACAGCACACATGCCTCGAACGGATTGTTACCCACTAAGCATCTGTTCTTGGCAGGTAGAGCTGTAGATTCACATGCGCCGACCCGCCTCCCCGGGCACCTATAGTTGTTCCAGTACTTCATGATATATTCATACGCATGGACATCTCTATTCTACACTTACTCCATTCTCACCCTCTTGCGGGAAAATAGTCTAACAGTGGCGTCGATGCGCACTATCACTGAAAGGAGGGGTGTCACCTTTCCTCGTGATTAGGAAAAGACTTTGAAGAAAAACAAGTTGCAAACATCTGGACCCAACACTAGATGGCAATAGTATGCAAAGAATGTGAATCTACAGCTCAACATGCCAAGAACAGATGCTTACTGGGTAAGTAACATAATCCTTCCAAACCTTTTGGGAAAATGATAGATCCCCAGCCAAAGAGTAAGGTGAAATTGCCTTTATGGGGAATCTGGTACTTTAAGTTCTGTATCTCCCTTTTTCTCAACATTTGCCTTCATTACTCCATTAGCATATTTTGTGCTACAAACCGATAGATGACTGCATGGGAATTTGTCTAAGGCACATGGAAAGAGGGAGCCATTTTTATTCACAAGAAGAAAGTCTGCTTGAGCAGTGTTATTTTACAATGTTTTTAAGTGATAACATCTTTTGAAGGTAGTTATGTTCTGGCCTTTCTTGTTGTGCAAGCATTGCCAACTATGTTAGAGAGGGAACAACAGAAATTATATTACCAGAATTGTCATTTTGTTTTGCAGCGTGAATCTTTTCTGGATTCACATGCAGTGTAGTATTCTGCCATCTGTTTGGCTGAGCCAGCCTCCAATGACTTAGTTTTAACCCACAATGCCCCAGTATGTGGTCACCATCTTCGGATTCAGTTTTTCTGCTGTCAAGTTAATAAGCAGGGTCCAGAGCTCCAAGTTACGAATTGTCTAAGCAGGAGAAAGAGGTGAGCAAAAGCCTGAAGTGCAGTACCAAGAAAGGGAACATATCACAGACAAGACACCAAATGCCAAAAAAACAAAGAAAAGGCAGGAGACTTGTTTTCAGTTGGGCGTGGACCATGTGAGATTGGACAATGCATAGATGGTGGATGGTAGCTATCCCGAGACCTCTTATGACATCTTGAAGCAATAAACCATGCACCTTTTATGTTCTGCCACACCTAATGCCATAAGCTGGCACAAACGGACACCCACAAGGTCAGCAAATTCTACTTACTTACGGACCACAAGTTGGAAAGCTATAAGGTGTGCTAGGCCAAGGACCTTGAAAGTAAGGGAGAAACAGCGGTAGGCCTACTACGCCATAGCCCAGGCTAAGCAGGTGTCCCAGGTCAGACGACGAAGACATCTTGGAAGAACGATAGGAGGCCTGGGATAAAAGGGGGTCAGAAACTATTGATACAGTGTCAATAGACTTGCAGACTGAAGAGGTATGGCGTAATACATGGAAAGAAACTGTGCCAGTGCCAAAAAATCTTACACCCACGAAGTCTAAAAACACCAGCGCGCATCAGCCTTCATACAGTGTCTCAATTCTGAAAGGAGATCAAAGTTAGAGGTAGGACAAAACAGAACGAGAAGGAAGGTTTGGCACTAAAAAGGGAGGCTGGATCAATGTCCAAAGAAAGAAATGCAACCTTGAAGCCGTAATGGTGTTACTATAGAAAAAGAAAGTTACAGCAACTCATGTAGTTTAGGATCCCCCTCAAGGCAGGAAAAAGCAACGTCGGTAAAGAGGGAAACCTAGAATTACAACCACCAGTGACCGCAAGCCACAGGATGAAGAGCAAGAAGATATCTGAAGAATATGAACAACCCATGTGGGAAGACAGCTGACATGGGGCTGGAATTTGAAGGCTGACTCCTCTGAAGAGGAAGTCGACTCCTATAACATTCCAGACCATAACCGCCTGATCACCTATCAATATACAGTGCAGTAGTCCAAAGGGCAGCAAAGAAATATGACGCACAAGCTGAGGCTTGTTTTCTCTAGAGACCTTCTTTCATTGCAGAAGAACCAGTCTTGCCTATGCTTGTTCACATAATAGAGCAGAACAAGATGTTTAGAGAACCGCCCTCTTTGAAGGCACGCACCTCAATGGTGGAAAAGAAATAAGAGACTTTGAGTCAAGACTCCATTTACATCCATAGTAATAAACCAGCTTACTTCATCATTGTGTAAGGAATAAAGCAAACGCTCTTGTGCCTACCAGGCCACCACCAGATAATGAGTACCAAAGGAGGGAAGCAGTTGGTTAGGATTGAGAGGTCAGCAGCCACTCAATGGCTCATTTTCTAATGCAGAAGACTGAGGCTCTCGCACGTTTTGATTCTACAAACAAAGAGGGCAAAGGCAGTCATACAAGATCGCAAGACTATCTCAAACACATGCCTCAAAGTCTTCCTTGATGCTGTTAATAGGGCAATCTGGCAGATGTGCAAGAGAACCACTCTGAGGCACTATGCCTGTCAGGGACAGGCTGTCAACGTTTAAGCTAGAAATACAGGCATCTATGAGTATGCCCTTCACGGGGAAAACTGTGGTGGAGGGTTCATTGAAATAAATGAAAAAAGATAACAAAAACAGTGCCAAAGGGTCCTTTTAATAGAGGCCGAAAACCAGTGCGAAAAACTGACTTCCAGCAAGTACAACAGCAATAACAGACCATTCGGGGACCGGAAGCTCTCGTTACATGGCTGCAGTGCCCTCACTTGATGTTAGGAAAGCACTCCTATTTGTAGGAGAACTAGAGGAAAGCGCCTGCCATAAGAGTGCATGGCACATCAAGGGGGAAGCCCCGAACACTTAGCAGTAAAAGGCATACTGGTAGGTTTCACACAGGAGTTTAGGAAAATCACCTCTGACAAGTGGGTGTTAAACCTACAGTAAAGCAGGACTGTTGTATACAACTGAAGCAGATACCTCCAAACATCAAGCCAAAAATGAGAG
The DNA here is from genome assembly GCF_964204655.1 of Triturus cristatus. NCBI lineage: Eukaryota > Metazoa > Chordata > Amphibia > Caudata > Salamandridae > Triturus > Triturus cristatus. The sequence continues at coordinate 305,099,935 of NC_140583.1, read as the reverse complement.
CTCGCAAAGGAGAATAATTAAGACTTTTTCAACAGGAAGTACAGGACCTTCTGCAAAAGGGTACAATACAGGAGGTGCTAAGAGATGAACAGAATCAAGTAGTGTACTGTGTAGATGTTTTCCTTCTCAAACAAGATATCACAATAAGACCTTATATATACCTGAAATTTCCTAACACATTCACCAGGACACAAAAATGAATGATAACCATCCTGAAAGGAAGTTATTTCACTACTGCGGCAGGGAGACTGCATGACATTCTTAGAACTCAATAACCCCTACTTCTACATGCTGATGAATGCTGCCCAGAAGTAGTATCTCAGGTTTGTGGTCATCCGCTCAGGGTTGTTCCATTAGGGATAAAGTAAAGTACCAAAGATGTTCACAAAATGCCTAGTAGTAGTGGCTGTGCACTTACATGTGCACCCTTACCTTGAAACCTAGGTTGGTGAAAGTGAGCTCGCTGAAACAGTGCCAGAGAAACCTATATCAAGTAATGGAGATGATGCACAAACTGGGTTTCTCAGTGAACATGGAGAAATCTAACCAACAGAGGAAGAAAAAGATTTTCCTGTACTGTCTGGAACCAACCAATTTCAGCCTAGTTGCATGATTTCTGAGGATCTAGTCTTTGGTGTCCCAGATAGGCTTATGGAGGTACTAAGGGAAGTAAGACTGCCTACCACATACAAATGCTATGCTGTCAAGTGGACTACGTTCATTTACTGGTGCAGTAATCCTCTACAGTTTCATACACTTGAGGTACCATGGGGACGGAGGAACCTTCTCACCACTGCAGTGATTAAAATGTTATTTGAGGAAATGAAAAGGATTTCACCACCAAAGTCCCTGCCCTTGCCAGCGTGGCACCTCAGCCTGGTACTGGCGCAAACTCATGCAACACCCATTTGAACCAGTGCACAAATTAGAACTCCTATTCCTAATTCTAAAATCGGCCTTTCTAGTTGTAGTCATATCCTTGTATAGTGTGAGGAATTGCAAGCCGTTACTATTCATGAGCATTACCTACAGATACATATAAGTATATAGTAGTTATGAGAACTAACCCACGGGTTATCCCAAAGTTGATATCGCATTTCCATGTGGACCAATAAATTAAATCTGAAAAATACAAGGCAGTAAAGGCACAACACACACTAGACATGCGAAGGGCCATCATGTACTACATACAAGAAACATTAGGAAAAGCCAGCAGTTTTTCATGTCACGTGCACCAGGGAACACAGGTCTCCAGTGTCTAAAGGAACTATCACAAGTTGGATAGTAAAACCATCCAAAACAGCTATACTTAAGCAGGGAAGACCCTTAACAAAAAAGGAGTGCATGCTACAAGAAAAAAGGGTCCATTCTGGCTCTCAAAGCAAATGTCTCCATCGATGACATATGCATGGCCTCCACATGGTCATCAGTCCATACCTTCTCAAAGCAGGGAGGCACAGAAAGGGCAAAGTTCTAAAACCCCTTTGTGCGACCACGAACACTCTTAAGCCCATCTTTCCACTAGTGACTAATACCGCTATGTAATCTGTTCACCACATGTGAATGCTGCAAAAGTAGGTGGTTACTTAAAAGTATCAGCAGTTAAACTGAAGATGGCAGCCACTTACTTTGCATTGTAAGCTTACGTTTGACATCCTCGGGGGGCCTGCATCTCTCAACCTCTGGTAAACCCCCAAAAGAAGGAAAAAATAAGACAATATGAAGAGTTCCGGACCCAACCATTAGACAACCGAAATAATGTACAGCATGTGATTTCAAAAAAACCTTAAAGTAACAACACTGTTACAGGTTATTAACAGTTTCCTTTCTCATTTTTCCGGTATTTCATAAATTGATGGCATGTATTCATTAGTTGCTTCAAACATTTTAAAGAGGCACGTTGGTCAGCATTTTGAAGCTAACTCAAGTAAATGTTAAGCTCCTTTCCGGGGCATTTTGGAGCTGGGGTTGATGCTTCAATGGCTTTTTAGTTTAGTTCCAAGGTGCCCCTCCGAAGACCGTATCTTTTTACTGTTGACTTAAAAAAACAAGCATTTGCAATGCAATAGGTCTCGCATTTGCGAAAATTTGAACTATTGGCATTGTAAATGACTGCCTTTTATTTGTGTTTTGCAAACCTGCAAGAGGTGTGTAAACACACACTTTGTACATATAGTCGTTGCTTAGGAGAAGCTAGGCTGGTAGTAACGGCACCTCTTTTACTGCCATCCTGGCTTCTCATAAGCAAGGACTATAAGTTTAAACACTATTTAAAACTGGCTGCTTCTAGGAAAAGTGGCACTACAAGCAACCTCAAAGTACTCAAATTCTAACAGATAAAAGGCTGATGTCAGCCCTGTGCAGATTCAAACCACTCTCAGCCATACTCAGCATCTCGCATCTGTGTTAGCTTGCGCTGTTTCAAACCACTCTCAGACATAATCCGCATCTGACAGATAAAATGCTGGCTCGGCTTGTGGGGTTTCAAACCACTCAGCATCCGACAGATGAAATGCTGGCTCGGCTTGTGCTGTTTCAAACCACTCAGCATCCGACAGATGAAATGCTGGCTCTGCCTGTGCGGTTTCAAACCACTCTCAGACATGCTCCGCATCTGACAGATGAAATGCTGGCTCAGCTTGTGCTGTTTCAAACCTGTCAACAGCAGATACGGCAGAAATCTATACTATGCCGCAGGTGCACAAGCCTGCAGAACAATAGTACCGGGCAACTTGGTTTATAAGTAACCACGTGTACGTCATTGAAATTCTATTTACAATGCTGCTGGGGGAAGGCACATGCGATCTTCCTCGCGACACGCTGGGCACGTGCAGGAAGGGTTCAAAACAAATTTCCACACAGGGCACGTTGTTATTCTCAGAAGCATGTGCACAGGACTGTAATAAGAGCATTAAACACAATAAAAGCGGGAACACGGCCCTGGGCGTAGTTCACGTAGTTACGCTACGCGTAGCTGCGCGAACTGCACTACGCACGCTACACGAACTGCGGTAGGGAAATGCTGTTCGCAATGATTGCACAGTGCCGGATGCTTGTCTGCACTGTGCAATCATTGCGAACGGCATCATACACAGTGCAAGCGGTCGTTTTCTGCCGCTCGAGTAGATTTGTACTCGAGCGGCAGCTTTCTCAATGCGGACTGGTAGTTTCTCATCACGAGCATACACGACCACTCGCAATGAGAAACCTGAGCTCCCCACGTTGAGAATCTCGCTGGTAGGTTTATTTTCCACGTTTGCGATTGGCAACTTGATGTTGCCGATCGCGAATGAGGAAAAAGTCTCGCCGGGATGTTGATTTTGCTCGCTCGCGGTCGAAATGCCCGCTACGCGTTTTTGCATTGTGCTACGTGCAATTTGCGTAGCGCGTAGTTGCGCAAACTACGCACATTCCGTGAGCGTGGCGTAGTTTTCCGCCCAGGCCTAGTGACATCCTCTGGACTGTGTGTGTATAGTAAATGACAATGCCTTTTATTTATGTGTTTTGCAAACCTGCAAGAGGTGCGTAAACGCACACTTTGTACATATAGTCGTTGCTTAGAAGAAGCTAGGCTGGCAGTAACTACACCTCTTTTACTGCCAGCCAAAGCGGTATTTCTCACCATCCCCGGGGATACGGCTTCTGGCTGAAATCGCATACAAAAAATGCCTGCAAGAGTTTTTGCCACAAAACAAGGTTTTGTTAAGTTCAGAAAACCAAACTTGCTAATCCTTGCAAACTTTACAATCACAGAAAACCTCATAAGCAAAGATTTTAAGTTCGAGCGCCCTCAATACAAATTCACCACACATTCTGGTCAGCCTCTACACATGTGAACAGAACGTATTTCTCCAAGGTACCGAAAGTACCTCTACCACAGCGCTCTTCCTGTTCCACTTGCTTTTAAGCATACTTATATACATTAATTTCCCCCACACATGTGCTAAGACTGGGAAGTGGTTAAACTCATTCAACTCGTCCTCTCTACGCTGTGCCAACTTCATCTGAGGAGACTGCTCCTCTGCGCCTAATGCTTCCACAAATGCGTAAAGGGCATCTATCCACTGTCGCATAGCAGGTTCCCAGGAAAGAGACTTAAGCAGTGGTGAGGGCAAAGGTCCATGAAGGTCACTTGAAGGTTACCACCTACTTCTAGCTCACCACCAGGGTACACATGAAGACGCTGTAGGCCTCCTATAAAGATAACTTTGCAACTACTGGGAGCAGATGCTTCTCTTTTCTTACAGTCCTGGACACACCTCTTGGGCACAAATCTTTTTCATTGGCTTGAAATATAAGCTGCCCTTCTTTGATGTCAGCCAGTGATTTCCCCGAGCACCACCACAAAGAAGGGAAGCACCTGTTATTTTTTTTGCCCAATGCGCCCATGTTTCCGGGCCCCCGGTTGTCTCTGCAAATTGTATTTGAATATCACAAAAGCAGGGCTTCTTTACTTTTGAGATATGAAATATTGCTAATGAGGCAGCCACTGGGTGCTGTACTATGCTGCAATTGTCTAGACAAGTTTCTCGGACAGGGTTTCTATTGCAGACACATCTGTGCATTAGGTGGTATGTAGGGTGAGGAGGAGAGGCCTAATGTACGTAGTGGAAGGGAAAAAAACTCCAAAACCATGGTTATACAATCACCGTGGGTAACTAACCCCATCACATGGGATTTTCATCCCAAAGAAAATTTGAAAATCTCAAGGGGCAGCAGGACCCTTTAGCGAGAAATGAGAGCTTTGTGCTGTAGGTATTATGCACAAAGAAGGGGATGAATCCACAAATGAACGTAAAGTGAGTGGGGGTTGCAGTGCTGGTGTAATAGTGTGAACAGAGTGTATTAAAACTAGTGACGGGACGGCCAGGAGACTTCTGTTGAACAATGCCGTACCGATGCTAGATTAAAAGGAGTGGAGGCTCCACTCCTTTTAATCTAGCATCGGTACGGCATTGTTCAACAGAAGTCTCCTGGCCGTCCCGTCACTAGTTTTAATACACTCTGTTCACACTATTACACCAGCACTGCAACCCCCACTCACTTTACGTTCATTTGTGGATTCATCCCCTTCTTTGTGCATAATACCTACAGCACAAAGCTCTCATTTCTCGCTAAAGGGTCCTGCTGCCCCTTGAGATTTTCAAATTTTCTTTGGGATGAAAATCCCATGTGATGGGGTTAGTTACCCACGGTGATTGTATAACCATGGTTTTGGAGTTTTTTTCCCTTCCACTACGTACATTAGGCCTCTCCTCCTCACCCTACATACCACCTTTTCTCTTTACCATTAGACCTCAGGATTTTTCTGTGTTATAAGTATTTCAGTGGGGGAATCAATCCTGCGCGGTCTCTAAACTTGCTCCCTCTGACCCTCCGGTGTCCAACCGTCTTGTATTAGATTTCATGTACAGCTTTCTGGCTGTGGGTCTATAACTGGCACATTGGTTGTGCCTTTAACTGTTTTGCAAAAGAAACATTTTTTTGCTGGTTGATTTCTTCTCCCGGTGTGCACAGCTTGCACACATTTTTACTTATCTTTGTGTGGGTTCCCCTCTTCTGACTCCCTGGTTGAGACTTCCTTCACTTTGGCTGCACTTAACTAAGTCACTTGCACAATCATGGCAGAACGCCTGGGTTTAACGTTTGACGACACAATAGCTCAAGCCATTCTCGATACACCTAGTATCATGGATACCTTCCAAGGTCCCCCAATCAGCGCCGAGGTTGATTGGACTAAGGTTCTAACCTTGAAAAAATCACACTCTCGAATATATATTCACGGGGCTATTATGACCGAATATTTGAGAGCCAATTGTGCCCCCACGGGACTCATTGTGACAAATGCTCCCAGATTGTTTCTGGACGACAAAACTTTTCTCAATGACTGGTCCCTCATAGCGTGGAAGTGCACCAGAGATTGGCTTATTCTTATCATAAATACTGCCAAACGAGTTGCCGACGCTGTGTTAATTGAGATCCAGGCCTTGGAATCACAAATAAAAGTGACACTGACTGGTGCGCTATTCAAAAAACAACAAGAGGAATCCAGCAAACATAATAAAGAATTTAAGGATTCGGTACTAATGACCAAGATCACTAAATTCAAAAAAGATCTGGCTCGTTTTTCATTAGAGAAAGTGTACCCATACACGAGGGCTGACTATGTGCCTCCCCAACTCAACCGACAGGGCCGTAGGTATGGGTCTAACTACTCCACATCGGGCAGTGATGACTGGTCCAGCGGGTCAGACACTGCTTCAGGCGATGAGTCCTCACTGAGAGGGACTAAAAGGAGAGGTGGAGTCAACAGGAGAAACCAGAGGGGTACACCCAACCCCATGTATCCTTCTCAATGGTGGCCGCCTGCTGCTTATAACTACCCCCCGTTTCCACCATTTGGACAACCTCCTCCCTTCGGACAACCCTGTCCCTATCCCCCGCCTCCACAGATGTACTCCAACCAGCCTTTTTTAGGGTTTGGCCGAGGACGGTCAAGGGGAAGGAGACGGAACCAAGTCCAGTGGCTAGACCAACAACAAGGGACTCCATCATCGAGCTCGAGGAACATTCCAGCCGCTCCGAGCACGAGCACAATCTAGTCATCAACTTATCCAGTAGAACTCTCACATCTGACGAGAACTCTCTCCTGAATAAAGGACTAGGATTTGTTCCTTCCTTTAAAGGAGACATGTTCTCCATAAATCACGAACTCGCCCAATTCTTTAGAAAAATTCGCTTGAATTTTTTCTTTCGTGCAGAATCCAGCACTTCTCCAAGCGATCATGACTTGAACACGGGCTTACGTGTTAAATCCACTTTTAATCCCTTGCCCAGCCAAGTCCCTCCTCAGGTTCTCACGTTCGAAAAAGCAGTGACCTCACTGATATCTTCCTTTAGTGTCTCAGCAAACCGCCAATACCAGAACCTTACCAAATCAGAGCGCATGGCTTTGCGCTCCCTTACCTCTGATGACTCCATAATGATTAAGCCAGCTGACAAGGGCGGTGCCACTGTCCTGATGGACACCACTGCTTATCGCTCTGAATGCTTGAGACAGTTGGGCAACACCAATTTCTATCAACCCCTTGCCGAAGATCCCACCACACGTCTACTTCAGACCATTCGGATCTTAGTGAATGAAGCCAGTACCAACGGTTGGATTACTTCTAATGAAGCACAATATTTGGTCAATTCGACCTCCACTATACCTTACTTCTATATCCTACCTAAGGTACACAAGAATGTGAATCCTCCACCTGGCCGCCCCATAATTTCAGGTCTAGGGTCCCTATTGGAACCTCTGTCGGCATTTGCTGACCACTTCCTCCGTCCTTTTGTGGCCAAAATGCCTACTTACCTAAAGGATACTAAGGATATTCTTATCCTACTTGAGGATTTGTCCTTTGATTGTACAACTGAATTTCTAGTTTCATTTGATGTGGAGTCATTGTACACATGTATCCCGCAGGATGAAACTTTAGCTGTCATCGAAACTCTCCTGCTTGCTGATCCACCTGACTCCATCACTCCAGTCTCATTTATCATGTCATGTGCCAGGCTTGCCATGAAAGAAAACTTTTTTCAATTTGAGGAACAGTTGTTCTTGCAAGTGTCAGGCACTTCAATGGGGAGCATTTTTGCTCCCAGCCTGGCAAATTTGTACGTCCATGTATTTGAAGAACAACATGTTCTCAGCACCAACAATCCATATAGAGATCACATCAAAATATGGAAGAGGTATATCGATGACGTGTTTGCACTGTGGCAGGGATCTCTGTCCTCTCTTTTGGCTTTCAAGGACTGGCTCAACAACTGCGATCCCTTTCTGAATTTCACCTGCGAGTACTCCAAGACTCATCTACCATTCCTTGACATTCTCATAACTCCGTCGGATGGCCTTTTGGGCACTGAGCTATACAAAAAACCCATGGCGGTGAATGCCCTTTTAAAATATGATAGCTTCCACCCACGAGCTCTGCGTGATAACCTGCCATTTGGCCAGTTCCTGCGCCTCAAACGGAACTGTTCCTCTACTGACAAGTACAAGGAACATGCCAACAATCTCTCTAGACAATTGCAGGCCAGAGACTATCCCAGACATCTGATCCGCAGAGCTTCCAAACGAGCCGCCAATAATAATCGGGAGGCTCTCTTGGCACCCAAGACTCCCAAGGCATCCGAAAATAGACTCACGTGTGTACACACCTATTGTCAATTTTCCAACCAATTTAAGAAAATCATTTTAACTAATTGGAAGATTCTCAACATAGGTGAGGTAGAGCTGCCTAAACCCCTCTTTGCGTTTAAACGCAGTAGCAATATCAGAGATCAGCTGGTACACACCCGCCCACGCACTAACCAGAGATGCACCCAACCTACCCTGTGGGGTCTCCCTCCAGTTGTGGGCCATTACCCATGTGGTTCTTGCGCGGCATGCAGCCTTACCTCCGTGACCAAGGAAATTGACATTGGCACTGGCCGACCGTGGACTCTTAGGAGCCACACTAATTGTAACAGCTCTCAGTTGATCTACTTGATCACCTGCCCCTGCGGGCTGAGATACATTGGAATGACCACCCGCCGCATTAAAACTCGCATCTTGGAACACAAGAGCACGATACGGCGTGGCCGTTCCTCCACCAAACTCACCAACCATTTCCTTGAGGTCAATCATGCTCCCAATTACCTACACTGGACTGTCATTGATAAACCCTACATACCACCACATCTCACAGACAGCTCCTCTTTCCTATTCAAACGTGAGCAGAGGTGGGTGTACAAATTGAAGACACATGTTCTGGGTCTTAACGACGACATTCCTTGGCTAGCTTTATAATACACTTGGCTCGCTCTTATGGACCCATGCCTCACAATGCTCTCATGGGTACCTTTGACCTAGCCTTTATACCTTCCATCGTCATGATCACCCGCTGTTTACACCGGCACACACACTTTTGGCCGATGTACTACTCCCCGCATCTCGCCAATTATTCCCAGGCGAACCCTGTGCAGTTTACACCTCGCACGCTGTTGGAGGCGAGTTCTTACATCTGCCCGCACCCTCCTCAGTGTTTCGTGCAATACGGAGCAACACGCGCTCTGACAGCTAGCCTTTTCACAAGACGGGTGTTTCCGCATTCTTTGCGCTATCGCGCCTCCACGTCATCTCCCTAATTAATTAAGGCGCGCTTTCCTTTGAACTTCTGACAGCGTCATCCCTGACCTGTCAGTTGCATTACTATCCCCCAGGTTACGGCCAGACGGGTGATTCAGCGCTCCGCATTGGCTCCTGCTCTTGCGCGCTTGTCTTACCTGCCCCGTGATTGGCCCACCTGCCGCCGACAGTTTCTTATTTCATTCGCCTCCGTCCAACCACACGGGACCTCCGGCTGCAGGCTCATTCCAGCCTGGTTCCCCGACGGACAGGTAGGATCTTCGCTCGAGGGGCTCCACCTCCCCTGTTTCACTTGGTTACATTACTATGAAGGCGCCTACTCTCGAGCGTTGTTTTCCTAAGTGTTTTTCTTGACTTTGGTTTACTATTGGACAGACATGTGCTATTCCATACTGCTCTGTCCTTTCCCTCAGCATTGGTCACGTTTCCATCTTCACCCGCTTTGATTTACGATGATCTTGCTGAGCTTAGCTTTCTGTGCAGACACTGCCCTTGGCAGCCTCCCTCGTTTTTAGATGACCTACTCACACATTTTTCACACTCGCTCATGATATGTAAGCCACCATCCCTTCAGTAGTCTTACATTCTTTTTTCAGAGCGGTGTTCCTTCCTGAGCGGTTGCCAGGTGGAGGTCCATTTTCCACCCAGTGTGTACGGGTGAGTGGATTTTTGCTTTAAGTTTAAAAACTCGCACACTTGTCACGACTGAGCAAATATGTTCCACATTTTTACACTGTCTTTCCCCCCCCCTTTTTTTGTCAAGGTGTCGTGTGTATCTTTGAGGAGACGTGCACCCTACAAGCAAGTTGAGGGTGCCCTCTATATCCTTTGTCACGTTGTTTCTTTCTTGCAGTAGCTTCCAGGTCCTGATGAAAGCCTAGCCTAGTTAGGCACCACGGCTGAAACATGTCGACCACTATCTCATATGTTGCTTCACTGATCAAACCGGATTAGTGTTGCCTCCACTCCTTTTAATCTAGCATCGGTACGGCATTGTTCAACAGAAGTCTCCTGGCCGTCCCGTCACTAGTTTTAATACACTCTGTTCACACTACTATTACACCAGCACTGCAACCCCCACTCACTTTACGTTCATTTGTGGATTCATCCCCTTCTTTGTGCATAATACCTACAGCACAAAGCTCTCATTTCTCGCTAAAGGGTCCTGCTGCCCCTTGAGATTTTCAAATTTTCTTTGGGATGAAAATCCCATGTGATGGGGTTAGTTACCCACGGTGATTGTATAACCATGGTTTTGGAGTTTTTTTCCCTTCCACTACGTACATTAGGCCTCTCCTCCTCACCCTACATACCACCTTTTCTCTTTACCATTAGACCTCAGGATTTTTCTGTGTTATAAGTATTTCAGTGGGGGAATCAATTCTGCGCGGTCTCTAAACTTGCTCCCTCTGACCCTCCGGTGTCCAACCGTCTTGTATTAGACATCTGTGCATTAACCAATAAGACAAATTCACGAGTTGACCGAAAACCAAACAAACCTCATCTGTTTAGGCAGAGACCTTTTAAGGCATGGGCAAAGTAAGCAATTTCCCGTGGCCCCCACCTCCCAAGGTCCACACGAGGGAAGCGACCTCTGCCTACTATGTCTATTTCACTGTGTAAACCACTCTCCCCGCTGTCTGTCTGCACTTCTTCCTCTGTTGCTCTCTCTCCAGTGTCATCTAAGGATTCTTGTGGTCCCGGGCAGCACATTTCAACAATTTTTGGGTGACCCAGTTAGTGAAAGTTTACCATATATATCTATATAGTTTTGTATTACACAGGCATGGATGAGCAGATAATGCGTTATAAATATCAATGTTGTTTGGAACAGGGACCCCCAAAATCCTTAAGATGACACTTTGTTCATAAAAAAAATATTGAAAATATGAAATGAAGGTTTTCTATAATTATCATATTTTGGAGCCTAGCATCCATAAATGAACCCAATGAAAATGTTCAAGTGTGCACACTGATGTCAAATGACGGTCCCATTGTAAAGTGTAAGACTCAAGCTGACATCAGTCCCCTGAGATATTCCAAGTCATGCTTCACACTTGAACACAAGCTTTGTGTGATTCTAGGCAAATCACGTTTTGTCTCTTATATGTACCTTACAAACTGTAAACATTTGTAAGGTACATATGCTAAACCCAAATGTTCAATGCGCTATTGGTGCTATCCCTGTTAGATGAAGCTCCTCCCAGTCGTATCCTGGGGTCTGTACTCCTAGCTCAAGTGGACCCCACACAGACCATACTCTGGGTAATCTGCTCCCGCATCAATGCAAATGTTCGTTATAAAGCGCTGACTGCTCTTTGCAGATGGCGAAGCACTATATCAACACCCTAACACAAATACTTTCTTCCGGCGCCCTGTCTCTGCTCACTTGCTTCTGGGCACCCTGAAGAGTCAGTAGGAATGGACAAATGCGAGCCGGGTCCTACAATCAGTGATAAATATCTAGCGCTTAGAGACTCAGATATGTCTCGCTGCTCACGTTCCAGGGCGTTGTGGAGCATGAAAAGGTGCTCTTGACGTGCCACAGCAAGATGCCAGCTGTCATTTCAATGACACACCACAAGCCGTGGCCACAACGGAGCTCAAGCGCTTTGAGGCGGCTGCTACTGGTGTGAGAGGTACACGCGTCTATCGGGGTGGTACACAAGTTGAGAACCGCTTCTACACCTGCCCGTCACCTATCTGCCTTTGGTTTTGTTTTTACTCACCCAAATTTCCAGTTCTCTTTCATGCTTGCAGATATAGTAGTCAGGGGCACGCTCCAAATCTTGCAAGTTCCCCAGCGAGCGCACCCACGGCCAGCGTGCGTGTCTGGACACCGATGTGGAAGCAGCGCAGTACGCGTGCACATCTCCTGTCCCCCTTCCAAAAAAAAGACGACAAGAGATCTCGCCAAGGCGAGCAGCGCATGCGCTGCGTCGCTAGACGAGACCTAATGAACGGGTGTAAAATCCATAATGATGTTTTATAATCAGCAACTAAAAGCAGTCTCCTATGGATTTTCGTGCTTTATTCGGAAATAAGATGTGTTTTCAAAAATAACTTCAGTGTTACGAATCGAATAGTAGTTTCAGGTAATAAAGCAAAGTGAATGCCCAAGAAAGTTTCAACCTTAACAAAACGGTTGGGAGTAATGCAGATTAGGATTTTGTTACGGTCTCATTTCAGTATCAAATATTGGTTTAGTTTGCTCGTATTTGGTAATGACAGTGTACTACAAATTGACTAAAGTTATTATTAACAGTGGGATCATGGTCTTAGCACTCTTATACCACCCGTTTATGATATAGAGGAAATGCACTACGATTCATGCTCTTTCAATGCATAACAAATTTTTGTACTTGTATGCTATGTTGGTAAGGGAAATATATTTTTTCTTTGGGCTGTCAGTATGTAAATGGCCACTGACAATGCAACTATTTTATTGTAATTGCATTTGTATAGCGCTTACTACCCCTGACGAGGCGTCAAACCGCTTTTTCGGCGAGTAGCACGCTACTCCGGGACCCATAGAGGATTAATGTTGAATTAGTATAGCGAAACATGCAAGTAAATTTTAAGTGGTGGATAGGTTAGTCAGTTATTTGGATTCAGAAGGATAGCAGGATAGAAGAGGAAAAAGTTTGTTTTTATATAGCGCTTGTTACTCCTGATGGGGTGTTAAAGCACGCTACTCCGGAAATCCATAAATGATTAGTGGTGAATTAGTATTGTGAAATATGAAAGTAATTTGAGTGGTGGATATTTGTCAGTTATTTGGAGTGAGAAGGATAGCGGAGGGATAGAAGGGGAAGAAAGGTTTCGATTCATATAGCACCTGTTACCCCTGATGGGTGTTGAAGTGCTTTTCTGGTGAGTAGCACACTACTCTGAAACCCATAAAGGATTAGTGTTAAAAATTAGTATAGTGAAATATGAAGTAATTTGAGTGGTGGATATGTTATTCAGTTATTTGGATAGAGATGGGTAGGGGGGGGGATAGAAGAGGCAAAGAGGTTTGTATTTATTTAGCGCTTGCTACCCCTGATGGGAATTTGAAGAGCTTTTTTGGTGAGTAGCATGCTACTCTGGAACCCATAAGGATTAGTGTTGAAATAGTATGGTGAAACATGAAATTAATTTGAGTGGTGGATATGTTAATCAGTTATTTTTATTAAGAAGGGTTGGGGAGGGATGGAAAAGGGTTTGCATTTATATAGCGCTTATAACCCTGATGGGGTGTTGAAACGCTTTATTGGCGAGTAGTACTCTGGAACCCATAAAGGATTAGTGGTGAATTAGTATAGTGGAATATGGAATTTGAGAAGTGAACATGTTAGTCTGTTAATTTGATTGAAAAGGATAGTGGTGGGATAGAAGGGTGAAGGATTTTTTTTCTTTCTTTTATTAGGTCATAGCAGTAGGAGGAGGCATTTGTATGAGTAAAAAGGGTTTCTGGAGGGGAAGAGTCAGAGGGTAGAGTTTAGAAAGTTTTCTTTTGGAGGATCAGTATAGTAAAAGAGGTGTCAGATGATGCAAGGAGGGGTAGAGTAGGAGAGAGTCAAAGGGTTATTTTGGGGATCATAGTAGTGGTATGGGATGAATGAGAGTGAGAGTAGAGGATATATTGATAGATGTATAGGGTGAGAAATAGGGTTGTGCATTGGAAAGAGGAGTAGAAAGAAGTTTGAGATGAGTCAGAAAGTTGGGCCAGAAGATATATTGAGAGAAGTATAGGCTGAGAAATAGGGTAGTGCAGTGGAAATGCTAAATTAGAAGAAAGTGATATATATAGATCCATAAGTACATTGAAAGTATATAGATGCATAAAGGCGGTAAGTCTATGTAGATTAAAAATATTGATAGAGGTACATGATGAGAAATAGGGTAGTGCATTGGATATGCTTTTTCAGGAGAAAAGTAACAGACACACAGATCCAAGTACATGGAGTTACGTAGATGCACTATGTTATGTTAATGATGCTTATAAAGCGCACTGTTACCCTGAGGTGTCCTGGCGCTGAAACGTTGCCTACATGGTAAAGAGAAAATGTCCAATTAAGAAAAGAGCCAGGTTTTCAGGCCCCTTCTAAACTCTAGGAGCCCGACTGCTCCTCTAAGCTGCAGGGGGAGGCTGTTCCAGGCATTTGCGGCGCAGCAGAAGAAACTCCTGCCCCCCCAACTGGCAGTTTTAACGGGTGGAACTTTTACCAACTTTGCCTCAGCTGAACGTAGAGCCCTGGAAGGAATATACCATTGAAGATGTTGTCTCATAAAGGCAGGGCTGTGTCCTTCGAGAACCTTAAAGACCAGACAAGGGCCTTAAATTCCATGCGTTGTTTCATTGGAAGCCAGTGGAGGTCCCGAAGTCCCCTCTTAGCTGAGACAAACCTATGGGATACCCAGAAGGACCCTGGCGGCTGCATTTTGCACCACTTGCAGTCGGTTAAGCTGCCTTTTTTGGATGTTAAGATACAGGGCATTACAATAATCTAGGCGAGACAGGATGAGCGCAGTTATTACTGTCCTAAGACTTTCCCCAGGAAGAAGATATTTAATTTTCCTCATAATCCTGAGGAGATGGAAGCAAGAGGATACCACTCTGCCGATCTGGTCCCCGAAAGCCAGTTTGGAGTCCACTATCACTCCCAGATTTTTTGCCTTAACAGTGGGGACTGGAGGTGGACCTAATGTTTCAGGCCACCAATCGGTTGACCAGAGATTTGAGGGGTTGCCAAAAATGATCCTCTGTCTTCCCTGCATTTAACTTGAGGCAGTTTGCTGACATCCAGCCTGCAATAGACTGCATGCAGTTATAGCAGTCCCGACCAGTCTCAGCCTCTTTACCCTTTTGTATAGATAACACAATTTGTGTGTCATCTGCATAGGCGGTCAGCTGGAAGCCAAATGATCGTATGAGGGCTGCCAGCGGAGACACATATATGGTAAACAGCGTGTGGCTGAGCGCCGACCCCTGTGGAACCCCACAGGGCAACGAAAATGGCCTTGAACAATCTTTACCCATATCTCCTGTTTGGGTTCTGTCGGTGAGGAAAGATTTTAGAAGGGCGAGAACCTTGCCTGTAACCCCCCTTTTGCCTAACCGGTCCAACAGTACTTAATGGTGGACTGTGTCAAAGGCCGCCGAAAGGTCCAACATAATCAGAATCGCAGCTCCACCCTGATCTAGTGCTTCTCTAATTTCCTCGGTTAACTTGATCAGCGCCAGCTCTGTGCTGTGTTCTGCGCAGAAGCCAAACTGAGTGGAATCTAAAAGGCCATTGGTCTTAATAAAGGAGCTTAGTTGAAGGTTCATTTCCATTTCAATCATCTTAGCTGGTAAGGGAAGACGAGAGATAGGCCTACAATTGTTTGGCTCCTTAGGATCCAGGTTGGCTTTCTTAAGAAGAGGAAGGATTGAGGCTTTTTTCCAAACTTTGGGAAACAGACCAGACTTAAAAATATTAAAAACAGGAGCAAGGGCCGCTCCGATAGTATTCGGGACGTTTAGCTACTGATGCTGGACACGGATCTGAAGGGGACCCAGATTGAATTGCCAGCAGAAGCTTAGTAGCATCTTGGGCATCCAATGTCGCCAAACTATCAAAAGTGGAGATTATCTTGGTGTTCTTGGGAGAATCCCAGACTCTCGTCTTGATGCCATCCTTTGGCAGAGTGCAGAAAGACGAGAAAATAGTGCCAACTTTTTCCCGAAAAGCGGAAGCAAGAATTTCACAGAATTCAGGTCTGCTCCGAGGTTTTTCCCTGATAGGTGTTGTAAGTTTTAAAACGGTATTAAAAAGTAGTTTTATAGAAGATTTCGCATTGCTAATCTGTTTCCCATAAACTTTCTTTTGTAATCAAAAAGCGCTTTTTTATAGCTAGACAGACTATCCCTATGAGCCTTTTTAGTAGAATTAGTATACCCTTTCCTCCATGCGCGTTCCAATCGTTTGCATTCCGCTTTATATAGTTTTAAACCATCAGAGTACCAGGGGGCTGAGGGTGTTGTCCTCCTAGGAGTGCACATTCTGATTGGGACTAATGTTTTACAGGCTGAGTCTAACCATTCGGTGTAAACCACCGCAGCCTTATCCTCCGATGAAGACCAAGCGCCCATAGTAGTCTTCAGATGATTATCAAATTCCTCGCTGTTAATGTTTTTCCAGGCCCTCGTTTCAACCATGGGTATAGGTTCAGTTTTTGATTTGGGATCCTTGGGAAGAGAGATCTCAAAGAAAACTGCTGCATGGTCTGACCAGGGGACTGGCAGCACTCCACAGTAGTGAATATTGGGATGGTTAGAAAAAATTCCATCCAAAGTGTGGCCAGCAGTGTGGGTGGAATCTAGGACTAGTTGACTGAGTTCCCCCCCACTAAGGATTTCTTGTAACTTTAAGTTATCAGAGTCCGTAGAATCCTCTAAGTAGAAATTAAAATCTCCTAAAATGGTAAATGATTTGGCACTACGTCCCTCCTCTAGTAACATTCCAACTGAGTCTAAGAACGTACCTCTAGCTCCAGGAGGGCGATAGAGGAGAATTGCTTTGAAAGTATGAGGGGAGATACGGACGTTCACTGCCAAAGCTTCACAAGTTTGATTGGGAACTGAAAAAAAAGAGGGCTCCAAGAAATTGTGGTAGATTATAGCTAATCCTTCGCCTTTCCTACCGAGTCTATCTTGTGTATAGCAGAGATATCCTGTCGGCAGGGTTTTTACTATATTCGGGCCAGAGGATTCATCCGACCAAGATTCTGTAATAAAGGCCAGCATTATTTGGTGTTCCTCAATTAGCAATGCGCATTCCTCGCTGTGTTTAATGAGGGATCTGTCATTTAGGAGCATAGCTTTAATGGGTGCAGGGGAACAATTTTCTTTTTTACAGGGCTTTGACCCGATGGGGCATTTCATGAGGCAAGGGAACTTCGCAAGGCATTTAGAGCATGAGGCTGAAAATCCCTTTGTGAACTTATCATGAATTAACCTCGGACAGCACATATTCCTGCCGTTATGACCTAGCTCCAGGAGAAGGTCTCTAGAATAAGTGAGCATGTCCGAGGCCCCAGGGCCAGTGGGACAGGCCCTGAGCCCGATCCGAGCGCGGACGGGCGCAGACGGGCTTGCCTTTGGCGTCAGCACGTCTGTTATAGGTTACGGTGAGAAAGAACTAGCCCGCTAACCTCAGTCCGGCGACCCGTATCCTGCTTCCGACTTCCCAACGGATCGAGCAGTCAGCGGGAGCCACTGTTATGCAGGTGGTGCTGGCAGCAGGTAAGAGGAATGCGAGTAGCAACAGTTAAAATTAGGTTAAATAATGTGCAAATGAGCAGAAACGATTAATAGCCGCCCATCCTGTCAGGTATTGAACACAGCTCTGACCAGGAGGCAACAATGGAAGCAAGTACATGTAGACCAAAGATGTTTTTTGGTTTTTTTAATATAATTATTCTACATGTTTATACAAAGCAATACACAAAGAAAGGTACATATCTATAGTGAAAATAAATGCTTTTATACAGAGGGATATGCTGTAAATTTCTGTTAGCGTATGATGCTTATGTGGGGAAGAGCCAATTCTTGAGTAGATTTCTGAAGATGAGGTGGTTGTCGGTGGATCTAATGTTGGGGGGTAAATAGTTCCATAGTTTGGCTGCTTGAACAGAGAAGGATGTGCCACCCATGATTTTTTCCTTGTATCTTGGGATTTTGAGGCGAGATGCCCCTTTAGAGCGGAGGTTCCTTTGTTGAATGTGTTTGGTAATTTTATTCCAGATGAAGAGCGGTCCCATTCCATGTATTGCTTTGTGGGTGATACAAAGTAGCTTGAACGTGGATCTTCTGGCAACCAGTAACCAATGCAGGGCTTTCAAGGCAGGTGAGATGTTGTCTCGCGGTTTGATATGCAAGAGTAGTCGGGCAGCAGAGTTCTGAATCCGTTGTCTTTTCATGGTCGTTAAAGGTGATCCGTGGTAGAGGCTATTGGCGTAATTGCGTTTGGACAGAAAAAGGGAGATGGTAGCTTGAACTTTGTGTGGAAATCCCAAATGAGGGAAAATTAGTCGCAGCGTTTTTATAGTGACAAAGCTTGATCTTGATAGTTTGTCCACTTGGGCATTCATCGACCGCTTGGAGTCCATGGTCATTCCGAGGTTTCTTACTTCCTTCGATACTTTAGGCAGTGATCAGAGTTCATCAGGCCAGGCGGCCAGCGCGTCATAATGTTTCCAATCGCCACGCATGAGTATTTTCGTTTTGGAAGCATTTAATTTGAGATGGCTCCAAGTCATCCACTGATCCACGGCTCTGAGACAACTGAAAATTGGGGATTTTCCCATGTCTTTGGGACATTCCAGCTGAAGGAGTATTTGCGTGTCATCTGCATAGTTATAGCACGTGAGGTGAAATTGATTGATCAGTTCCGGTAATGACTTCATGTTGAAGAGCATGGGCGAGATGATAGAGCCTTGAGGGACCCCTGCTTTTGTGGAGTATGATTTGGACGAGAAAGGTGGGGTATGGATGACATTAGTTCTGTTTCGAAGGTAGGACGCGATCCAGTCTAGAGCAGTTCACTCTATGCCGGTTTCATATAGTCTTTGTTTCAGAGTGTCATGGTCAACCGTGTCAAAGGCAGCCGAGAGGTCCAAGAGGAGTAGCGCAGCAACCCCGTTGCTGTCTTCTGTATTCTTCAGGTCATCCCAGATGGCAAGGAGGACAGATTCAGTGCCTCTTCCCGGACAGAATCCTGTTTAGAAGTCTGAGAG
This sequence comes from Triturus cristatus, assembly GCF_964204655.1. Taxonomy (NCBI): domain Eukaryota; kingdom Metazoa; phylum Chordata; class Amphibia; order Caudata; family Salamandridae; genus Triturus; species Triturus cristatus. The sequence goes on along the minus strand of NC_140583.1, from coordinate 305,080,992 downwards.
TATGTCATTCTCTTCATTGAATTGTGACATCTGGGCGAACGCTGCTCTTTTTTTCAGTTAGCCCAGGAAAGGTCCATTTGTAATGGGTCTCTAGTTGTCAGGGTTCAGCGGGTCCAAGTTTGTTTTCTTCAGTAAAGGGCGTATGTGTGACTTTTTGAGTTCTTCTGGAAATATTCCGGTAGTTAAGGAATCGTTGATGATTCTTCTTACTGGAGTGGCAGCAGAGGTTGTTAAAAGAATTGTCTTGAAAGTTTGTGGTGGACACAGGTCAGAACAGCTGCCGGCAGGCCTGCTTGCTTTGACCAGGTCCATAAATTCATCGTGTGAGATGTGTTGGAAGGAATGGAGAGGCTGGGTTAGAGTATTCTTGGATTGTTGTTGTGTACAAGGGTTAGTGCAGGTGCTTTGTTTTTGTTTTAGGTACAAGTCCAATGTGTCTGCTTTGTCCGTGTAATGATTTGCCAGTTTGTCTGTGAAATCTTGATGAGTTCCTTCTAGGCAATTTGGTTTGTGAAATTCCTTGAGTATTTGATAGAATTCTTTATTTGCACATTTAGCATTTTTAATTCTGTCTGAATAGTACCTTTTCTTAGCTTTTTTGATAGCTGACTTGTATAATCTGTTAATTTTCTGTAGAAGTTTGTCTTGTTTGGCGTTTGTTTTGAGCCAGGTACATTGCAGCTTTCTAATTTGTTGTTTTATGTCTTTTTTCTTTTGTTCTGTTGTGTGGTTTGGAGTGGTATCAGGATGTCGAAAGCTTCCTGTAGCCACTCATATAGATTTTGAACAGAATGTATTGTTTCCAGATTTGTACAGGATGTTAGTTGTGTTTCTAAGTGTTCCAAATTGAGTTTGTTCCATGGCCGATAGGTGGATGGATGGATGGTAGTTTTAGGTGAGTCGCTTAGTGTTGTTTTATGTTGGAAAGCAAGTGGTGGTGTGACCATGTGACTGGAGTTATAGTTTGAAAGGTAACTAGTTCAGTATTAGCAAAAATGACATCTAGGATATGTCCAGCGATGTTTGTGGACAATCTGATGCAGGTTCAGTGCGTCTAGGCCAGTGATAATTGTTTTTGGATGGGTCATATTGGGTCTGTCAAACCAAATGTTGAGGTCGTCCAGAACGCATAGGTGGAAGTGTATTGTTATCAGGTTTGAAACTGTTTCTAGAAGTGTGTCTGGGAATGTCGCTTTGCTAGGTGGAGGTCTGTAAAGGAGCAGGAAGTTAAAGGAGGAAGACGGTGTAGCATTGCATCTTGTTAGACGACCCTCACAATTCTTTATTGAGATGTCGTCAACTTTAGTGATATGTAATGTTTGCCTGAACACAACAGCTAGACCACCTCCTTTTTTGCCTATACAATTTTTGGTGATCGTTTGATAGCCTAGAGGAACAGTTTCATGCAGGACTGGAGCCATATCCTCTCCCAACCATGATTCAGTTATGAATAGTATGTCTAGTTTTGCATGTGTGAGAAGATCGTAGATGTAATGTTTGTTTTTAGAGAGGGATCGAGCATTTATTAGTAGACAGTTTAGAGAATGGCCTTTGGTGATAGTGAGAATTTGTTTTGTAGAAGAGTGATCAGTAAGTATTGTGTGGGTTTGTAGCAGGTGTGTTTTTAGTGCTGGCATTAGCTGTATTAGGATAGCAATCACGTAGCTGTTCTGTATCATGTTCCTCATCCAGCATGCTAAGAAGGCATTGTGATGGGTCTGCATGTGTATGTGGTGGAGATGGTGTTTGAGATTGAGTTGATGTGCTGTTGTTTTCGTAGTGTAACATTGTTGTGCAGTACACTTGGGAAAGCGAAGTTGAGAGGTGTGGCATGTTGCCTATATTGTTTGTGTGTGTTTAGGGCAGAAGGTGTATGAGTCAGGGGTGGTGGTGCAGCATGTGGGTCATGTAGTAAGGTTCTAAATTGTCCAATGGATGAGAGGCGGTTAGAGGAGTAGTGAAAAGGGGTGCTGGTGTATTTGTTTCATGCAATGGATTTGGTTGTATAGTATTGTTTGTGAGAGGCGGTTGTAAGGTAGAGGGAGTGGTGATGTGTTTGAGTACAGTGTATGTTGTGTGTAAGAGGGAATGAAGTAGAGGTAAGAGTGTTTGTCTTAGACTGGTTTGTTGCAAGACTTAAAAAGTGTGGTGTGCAGTGTATGTGTTGTGTGTTAGTGTTATTATGGTAGAGGCGGGTGTTGGTGATAAAAGGTGCTCTGTTAGGAGTAATTAGAGCAGGGAGCGTGTCTGGATGGGATGTAGTTATGTATGGTGTTGAATGGTTTTGTTAGTGATGTGGATTGGTTAATGGTATAGGATAGAGTTGTGTACTGTTTGTAGGGGATGGTGGGTGTGTGTGGTAGTTGGGATAAAAGGGTGTATAGATATGGTTTGGTTGGTTTTGTAGTGTATGCTGGTACATTGGTTTGTGCATAGGGTTGTGTGTGGTGTACATTTCGCGTGAGTGTTACTATGTTTGTGGATGGTGTGGGGTGGGTATTACTGAATGGTAACTATCTTGTCCATGCAGTCTGTCAAATGCTATGGAACCCTGCTACGTAGGCTAGCAGTGGTTAAAGTTGGTGAAGACACAAGAGTAGGCAGGTGGAGATTCCTTTTGTCGTTCTATACATTTCATTCCTCCTAACTCTGGCATAGGACAGTGCTCATCATGGAAAAAAATGAATAATGAAAATACATTTTCCTAGTTCAACGTATTGTAATTTAAAAGTTTATCCTTTAAACAGCATAGTAAACAAAAAAACTTCAAGATAGAACATTTTCTTGAAATGGCTGTCTTTTAAAGAATAACTATTTTAAGAGAGATTTCCAACCACTATTTCTCACATTGTATAAATTCCCCAGGCATCAGACTTGGTCTAAGAAATTAAGCAGTACCTCTGTGTGTCGTTAGGTGGCGCCATGTGACTACGCAGGAATACAGTTCTGCTCCGGAAATAACGTGCAGGACCAATGCAGGTGCCACTACCATGCGCTGAGGACAGTTCCTTTCAGCATCACCACATGAGGATCTGGAGCAATCTTTTGTCTCTCAAAAGACCTATTTTCCTAGGAAATTGGAAAATCCAGTGTGCAAGGGCAATCTCACCTTCCAGATCTACAGGGTGTAATCCTTGTAGAGACTGTCACAAGCAATTGTCTGTGATTGATCCCCATCCGGTTTGGTTGTGGTGCTTTCATTCTAACCACGGCTCTAAGTCCTGCGTTGACTGCTCATCGATGAACTTGATGGTCATATGAGACTACGAGGCAAAGCCAGATCGCCAAGCATTGGAAGACTCCACGTTGAGACCGGTCCAAGTACAGTGGTCGGTTGGTCTGTCTCGTTCCCAGTCCAGAAGTCACAGGAGTCGATACCAGGGTTGCTTGTCTTTGGGCTCCAAATCTTTGGGTATGTCAAAGAGAAAACCTACAAATATTCTGGCCCTCTCCTACACCTGAGTAGGCATGAAGCTATTGCCATGCCTCTTGTTCTTGAAATCCATTGACATCTGAACCGATCCCACAACTTGTACCAGCACAATCAGAGTTTCCAGGACTGTCCAACACTGAACCAAATCCAAGAGTTCTGCAAGGCCATGCTTTGGCTCTTCAGATTCCTTCTAACTCGGTCTGGTGTGCCTGCGACCCTAAGGAGTCAAAAGCACGGCTTACTGGGATACCACCATCAGGTTCGCCCTCCGTGCCAGTTGGACCCTCCAAATCCATCTCTGCGCCTCTTCTAGCATCTGTAAAAACTCTGCTGCCAGCTCCCGACCCATGCCAGTTCACATTGTGATTTCCGACACTGAGCTTGACTGGGTCACACTTGGTTCCTGGTGATCCACAATGTGAGAAGTTGGCCTGGCATATGCTGGTCACTAGTTATAGTGGCCACCTTGCACCAGTCCAATTCGACTCTTATGGTAGATAGGTTTAAGACAACCTTTTAAAGAAAGCTATCCTAGTGGTAGCTGTGGAGAGCAGCCTTCAGGCTAACTCTCAGAGGAATGTAAGGCAGCTTGTTTTACCTTATAATCTCTTGAATTACCAAATGAAAGGACACCACACAGGTATATATATCAAATATATATGTATTTATTACTAGACACACTCTACTAATCTCTTTATGAGATTAGAAGCCAGGTACACATTCAAATGTCAACGTTTCACAATAAATTTAGCACAAATATGGCTGGAGCTCTAGGGGCGTACGAGACCATATACTAAAAAAATGGTATAAGAATGTCGACTTGCAAAATGACAAGGCCTAGGGCCTGGGGAATCGCTCGGGCTTCACTATTGCAGTGTTAGCAGGTAAGTAACAGGCCCTCTGGAGGCGCGTGCAGTGTGTGAACACAGCCGCGGGTCCCCTATTGATTACAATGAAGCAAGTCGTGGTTTGATTTTTAAAGTTTTAGGGTACTTCGAGGAAGTCTACAAGCAAGCCACTTACAAGGTAAGTAATTCGAGGACCAACACAAACTAGGGCACCGGAGTGCATGAGTTACCTCACCCAGGGAAGCCGGGTGCATAGGTGTCTTTTGGTGTCGGGTCGCGTCGCTGTTTTCTATGGAGACCAAAGAAGACTTGCTGCTTGCGTCGACTGAAGAAGTGTCCGGTGGAATCCAAGGGTGGATTCAAGAAGCTGGAGACCTGAAAATTGAAGGGACAGTGTTCAAAGTCACTTGCCAGTGATCGGTGGCCAGGAAGATGGCTGACTAAGGATGTCGGGTGATTTCAGGTCGTCGTTAATGTTTTGACTCTTCGCTCACGAGGTCCAGGAGGGATCGACGGTGACCAGCAGCTGGATTCGGAGTGTCCCATGACGTCTGCAGCTGATGGCAGTGTCGGCAACTGGATTGGAGCCAACAAGCCTTGGAAACTGCAAGTCTAGTGTAGACTGAAGAAAGTCGATAGTGCAGACCAGCAAGGTCTGAGGGACTCACCCAGCGAGGGCAGGTGAGGGCAGGCCTGGAGCAACCAGGGGAGCCCTTTGAGTTGTTAAGAAAACCTTCAGAGGACCCGCTAGCCAACGGGCAAGGGATCGCGAAGACGCCTCTTCAGGAAAGGCTTCACAGGAGCCCACAGTCACTCGGGATGGGGTAGGCCGCTGATTTTCGCTGCAAGACCTGCTGGAGGCTTGGGCCACAAATCTTCCAAAGCACAAGGTCGTAGACCGTCGTGAAGGCATTGCACTAGACAATAGTGCACGGTCCCCGGGTATTGCTGGGAGGGTCAGGGTAGGGGGTGGTTACACCCACTTCCCTTTGTCCAGTTTCGTGCCAGAGCAGGGACAGGTAGTCCCTGAACCGTTTTGAGCTGGCATATGCACAGAGGAGCCTACTGCTCCCCCAGTGCAGGACTTCAAAGCACTCTAGGAGTGCACCCACCCAGCTCCAATACACTAAATGCTGTCTAAATGGTGGTGACACCTCCCTGTGACAGGATGTCTAATGTTGGGCTTCCTCCACTGCGAGTTTCAGTCAGCAGCAGGAGGGCAGCCCAGTGTCTGTGCTGGTGGCATCCATTTTGTGATGCCAGGGCTCTTTCAGATTTCTACCGTGTTACCACAGTAGGTATATGTCGTCCCCTCTAGAAGGGTGGGATCATGCTCCCACACCAGTTACTGGAGTGGGGGTATGATTCCAAGTTGTTTGACACCAAACACGACATGTTTTGATGCAGTCATTCCAAAGTTAGCATTTACCGGGAGGTTATAATGCACTTAAGAGTATATGGTTTAACCGCAGCCACAAACAGCCACAAGGAATAGACCCTGCCAGCTGCAGAGGGGCCCTGCTCAGGCAGAGGCACCCCCTCACATTGTAAACCAAGCATCCTGCCCTCAGGATTGATAGGGCCTTTCATAGGGGTGGCTGATAGGTTTATATGTGTGTGTATGGTGAGACATAGAAACCTATATCTCTGTGAGGAGTGCTAACACTACCTCATACAGGCTGCAGTAGCAGGCCTGTTGTGTCGATTTAGAGTGCTTCCCAGGGGTGGCATAATACATGCTGCAGCCCCTGGTAGGCCTGTGAAGTGCCTATGCCCTAGGTACCTAAGGTACCATATTCTAGGGGCTCATAAGGTACCACAGTATCCAATCACTAGTGCATCTAATATGCACACCAAGTCGTTTAGAGAGAACAGAGAGACTGGGGCCCTGATTAGCAGGGACCCAGCCAGATTAGGCAAGAAACCAGTGTATACATCAGAAAAACAAGTGGGGGCAACATAAGTGCAGATCCTACTCTCCTACACACAACCTTCCTCATTTGACCTGCTTAGTCTCCCACCATTGTAGAGCAGGTCTCAGACATTTCTTTACTTGTTTGAAACTGATTCCGATTAGGATGCTGGGGATGAGATTGACCAACCCTACCACAAAGAAAACTGGTATGATTCACCGCTCCCGATTCTGGTCTCATCTCATCCCCAGATCTCCTCACTGAAGAAAGTGGCTCCTTTGCAATGGTTGTGCGGAGGACGGCTGAAGTTTTTAACCTCCTCCTCCCCACCTTCGAGGTCAAGACTACTGTCTGGCAGAAGTCCTACAGCTGGGACAAACGAATATTGAGCCCTTGCTGCCATTCAGTGAAGCCCTCACTGACACCCTCTTATGGTCGTGGGCAAAACCTTGATCGGCCTCAGTCAATCACCGGATTACAAAGCACCAACGACCTGCCCTTGGCAACCCTGCCTTTTTTCTCAGCACCCCTCTCTTGAGAGCTTGGTGATGCAGGCTTCCACCAGTCAGACAGATCCTAATGCTTTCCTGCCGGCTCCCTGGATAGGTAGTCTGAGAGAAGGCCATTGGGAAGGGGGTATTTTCTTTCACTAGCCTTTCGGTTGGTCAGTGCCAGCTGTCTACTGGGCCTTTATGCCCTTCATTTCTGGGATTCGGTTGCTCAAAGTATGTTTGAAGACCTTCACCACCTACTGTCCGAGGCCGTACTCAATGGCTGTGATGCTGCCAGGTTTACTCTAAACACTTGCCTACGTACCATGGATCCCATCCGACAGGAAATTGACACTAGTGTCACATTTCGTCGCCACGCCTGGTTGTACTCTGCAGGTTTATCAGGCGATGGTCTCTTGTCCCTCATGGACATGCCCCTTGACTGGGCTCGCCTCTTAGGGAGCAAAGCAGATTCTGCTCTACACACTACAAAGAGAGGAGGCCCACAGCGCACTCCTTGGGCCTGTCTGCTCCACCACACCAACCGCATCAATCCTATTTGGCAGAGGTATCCCATATATACAAAATTTGCAACCTCAACAAGGTGCTCGCCCATTGTGTCGGAGGTGATGGCACCCACTGACCCCTGCGGTCAGGGACTGCGTGCCAATCAGTCTAAGTTTCTCAACAAACCTTTCAGTTCTGTGAATTGGACCCAACCCTTTGTTAAGATCCCAAGTGTAGTCATTTGTACATTGGTCAGTCCAATTTCCAGTTGAGGCTCTGCGTCTGGGGTGTTGACAACTGCGAAAGCAGCTGAAGTCAGTGCCTGAGAATAGGGCCAATATTGGCATTACACAGAATTTCCAGAGCAGAACAGAAACTGGGAAGACAGCTCCTGCCAGCATGCAGAGATACTGTTGAAAAGTTACCAGATCCATTCGGACGCCTGGGGAATATTCAAAAGGCAAGGAATCTGCGGTTAGTCTCTACCACAGTGTTACTGAAGGTTAGTAACTTGTTCTTTCTGACTGCAGCTTGTGGATCTACACTGGTTTACTATTTCAGCATGGGGAATGATCCCCAATTAGTTGTGAGCATAAGTAGTAAATAAATACCTGAGCAATTATCTGAATTGATAATCTCTCCTTCCCAATCAACAGTTTGGGTGATTACTAAACTTATTGTCGAACCCTACCGCCGCAATCACATGTACTGTACGTAAACACAGACATATGGAGTTTTCTGTTGGATGCTCAATGTCAGTGCATTGCTGTTTCCCAATGTTTTCATCAGTTTAGCGGTTTAATGTGTGCATTGTTCTGCTATTCACGTGACTCTTCTCCCGTGTGAGGATGGTATAAACCCAAGAGTCTGGTAGTTCAAGGATCTTGCAACAGATACAGCTAGATGAAAGGCTAGCTTGAGTTGTTGGTGAAATGGAGTATTTTTTGAGTGGCAGAGACCTTTCAATGTAGAGGCAGGATGTTTATCTGTTAAAAAACTTTATATACATGAAGTCAGAATTGGCAAATTTATTCAGAATGTTGACTGTTTTTAAACTGCCTTGCGTTTAATGTGAAACCATTGCAATCTTTTGAAAGTGCATGTGTGTTAGTGTGCACATAGAAACACGTGTATGTATATGATTTGATACGTATGTCATTGTTTAGTATTAATGTAGTATGTGCCCATAACATTTAAATTTCCTATTCCACTTTAAACAGCTATCAGTTTTTGTGCCATTGACTAGGAAGACAGCTGAGCTGAAAGCACTGTAACGAACCACCTCTAACTCCTCTCTTATTCTAGGTTCATACCTTCCCTCCAGCTATTCCTTCTCACCCTATGGAAACAAAGTATCTGGGGCAGAAGAGGTGGAGAAGTCACGGGCGAGTCCTAGCGTAACCTGTAAAAGCAGTTCAGAGTCAAAGGCTCTGGACATCCTCCAGCAGCATGCCAGCCATTATAAAAGCAAGTCCCCAACGGTAAGCTGAAATAAAGTTTAGCAGGTGAATTCCCTCTTCTGGGAATCTGCCAGCAAATGCCCATTTGTGTCTGAGGGCCGGGTTTGGTGGGTGTGGAGTGTTGCATACCGTTTTTTCTAATCTCATTCTCCTCTATTGCTTGATGTCTGACTTCTGTCTCCTTGTAACAGCATTGATCAGGTGCATATGCGGATCCTCCAATTGTGTTTATGAATTAAATTGAGTTCATAAACGAAAATGAAAAGTTTGTCCTATTCCTTGCCTTAACACAATACAGACCAGACCAGGCCATACCATTACCTTTGCCATACTCGTATTGTTTCTCAGAAGATCTGTAAGGGAATAAATAGTTCCTGCCCACCGGAGAATACTTTAGCGATTTCTAAATGTCTGTGATGGTGAAAATTGATGAAAGTACTAGGCAATTTGACAACTTAAAAGCAGCTGACGGCCCATACTCACTATAAATGAAACCAGTCCAGGATTGGCTATCTAGTCACTGGGAAAAGTCATTTTGGGGACCAGGACTGTCTATTCGTTGTCTGTGGCAGGGCTGTAAAGGAGTTAAGATGGTGGACACTTTGAAAACTTACAAGCAGTGAGTCGTTTGACTGCTGAGGAAGCTGCAAAACCCATCAGCTGGTTACGTCTAAATAAAATGTTTTGCACTCTAATGGTGTTTCAGTCTCAGATGCAGTAATTTGTGGTGCAGATTTTAAATTACCACATCAAATCAATATTTTACTACAAAAGATGGAGGCTGAAATATGTGTTTTATAGAAACTTGTTCAAAAGATAGGTCAATGGGTGAACCTCCACAAGGTTTATATGGAGCCAAATCTCATCACAGTCAAGCAAATTAACAGGCCTGTCTCATGATTGGGGATTCTAAGAGCCATTAGTAAAATACATGTGCAACAGTGGGAGATAACATCCGTAAATGTATTTGCAACAGATGCAGAAAGCTCAATCTTGAGTGCAAGGACCACCATCCATGTTTCAGGGGTTCAGTGGTCACTGAATTGCTCAGAAATATTTGCAAGTGCATCACCCAGGTCCTCTTCTGGTACAGCCAGAGCTTCGGCTTGACAGCCGTTGTAGTCGCATCTTCTGAATGTGTCCTTAGGGCTGAATTAAAAAATGCACCGCTTCCAACTAAACCGCTCTAGAAGAAAAATGCAGACATCTAGAGCCAGACATTCTGAACCCAACAGCATGGCTCCTGATATCTATGAATTTAGCCGTTTTAACTTGCTTGTAAGGTGAATGGATAACTTAAAGTAGTCATGCTAGTACAAAAGCTGAGATGTTATGCAGCAGGGTGAAAGTGTTTTGATTATCTTGTTCATTTCATATCTTAGAATATTCCATGAAACTGTAATGCCATATTAAATATCTCCATGTTATCTTTCCCAAGCATTTTATAGTAATCAGCTTATTAAAATTAAAAATGAAACAAAATGTTTGGCATGTGTGGCTGTAGATACACATGCTCTGCATACTCCTGCCATCTAATGTTGGGTCTGGATGTGTGCAAGTTGTTTTTCCTCAAAGAAGCCTCTCTAGTCATGAGGTACAGTGACTCCTCCTTGATTTTGGACATGGGCACCTACTCCATTGTTAGATTGTTTTCTTTTCGCCATTGTGTTTGGACGTTTGCTTCGGCGCTGCGGTATAAGACCACTTTCGAGCTCCCTTCGGTTAGTTTTTAACCTCTATACCTGTCGGTATTGCGTTCCACAGTCGTCTTTCAAAAACAGAAGCAATCCTTCAATTGTCAATTCGACGTTCTCCAGTCGCGGCCTTCGGGCCGCACCCATTCGGGCCTTGCTTCTTGTCTCATTGGCTTCTACCAGCGATTTGCTGCTGATGGACTGAACTCCATTTTGATTCTGTCCCAACTACCACGCGACTTAGCCACATAAATGTTTGCAACCTGTGTCCATGTCTCATCCACAAAAAGGAAAACTGTGAGGCCTTGCTATCTTTTCGCTCATAGAAACTTTGCGGGACCGTTGGGTGTGTTGATTAGAGATGCAGCGCAAAGATCTGGAAGAGACAACCAACATCTTTGGCCAACATGATGTCAAACAGGCAGATGAAGAACTGCACAAGGCTTTGGCAGCAGAGTAAGAGCCCCTTTCCATATTGGAATCCGAAACTGAAATTGTTTGGCCTACAGTTGCAGGACTTGCCTTCAGGACAGCGCGCAAAGAGAATCCATTTCCCTGTCCAACTGGCTAAGAGACTTACGGTTTTGACCTAAATTACGGCTCCCGTGCCAACACTGTCAACAGGCCATGATACGCACCGAATATATGCTAAGGATGCCCTCCCTCGGGCCCGGCACCGAAAACTAAGCCAAAACTTTCCACATTGAGCCAACCATTGACTCAGAGCACCCTGTTCGCCGCTGCTTCGGCTCCGACCACCTCTGCGTCAAAACAAAAACCAAGTTCAGAACCAAAACCATCCATTTCGGCACCAGAACTGATCCTTGAGTCTATGGAGGAGGGGCTTGGTTCGAAGCAGAAGATACTTGTTCTGCCTTCTGCTGGTAGAAATTTGGCAATGTAAGTGCAATCAGTGACTACTCCATCGAAGCGTCTGCTTTCTTTTGAGGAGGCCATTAATCTACCCGCAACTCCGAAGAAACAGAAAAAGGGCATTGCAACCAGTCCTTAACAGCCACCTTTGCCCTCTTCTCCACCACATAACCCAGAACTTTACCTAGCAAAGCCATCACCCCCTGGATGATGCAACATCCTTCCAGGAACTTATAGCTAGGGTAGCTGCGTATCACCAGGTCCCCTTGCACAAGGACCCCATAGAGGATGACTTTCTCTTTGAAATACTGTTGTCTACAACTAGGGCATGCCAATATGTGCCCATGCTAAAGGGGTTGCTCCATCACTTCGATTAATTCTTTAAAGATCATTACAGGTGCGTATTATTAACCCAAGATTAGTTAAAAAAAATACAAAGCTGCACCCTCAGTCCCACCTTACATCAAGGGCCAACTCCCCCCAGACTCGCTGGTGGTATCTAATGCTTGCAGGATAGCCAACTTTCGGACCTCAGGAGATGCTCCTCCACCCGACAAAGTCTAAACTCATCAATGTTTAGGGGAAAAGGTGGACAGCATGGGCAGCCAACCATTGGTGAATTGCCAACACTCAGAAGTTGTTGGCGTGGTACGACAGGGCCCGTTGGGCCGAGATGGAGGAACTCCTCCAACATCTCGCTGAGGAGTACAAAAAAAGGCTACCAAATTGTACAGAAGGGTAAATCAGTTTCCAACAGCTCCATCAAATGTGCCCTCACCTCAGTGTACATAGCTGTCGGGTGCATAAATGCAAGTATACTGCTGCGCAGAAACATTGGCTGTGCATATCTGGCTTTAAGTCAGAGGTACAGCAGACACTCCTGAATGTCCCTTTTGATCAACATAGATTTGATAGCCAAGTAGATCAAACATTGGAAAAAACAAAGCACACAGAGGTTGCAAATCATTGGGGGCGCTTTAGACCCCCCTCCTTGTGGTTTACTTTCCCCCCCCATACAAACAGGGCACAAAAACAACTCCATAAGATGCTTCTATCTCTTCCTATAGGCAAATTCCAGTACATCCATCTTAGTGAAAATACCTCAGGGTCATCATAGCAGGAGCACATTATCCGTTCAAAATGCTTCCATGCGGGGGCGTGGCTTGGCAAGCCGACATGGCGGACGTGCGTTGAGCTAGCTCTGCACCGCCCAACATCAAAATCCTACCCGATATCCTGCCCACCCGATCCTGCGCTGATATTCGGCTGGCTGGCGGAGCGGCGGACCGGTGCCCCCCCTGCAGAGTGGTCCGGTGAGCGGGACGGGGCCCGGATGCCAGCGGAAACAGGGGTGATATCCTGCAGCCGTGTGCGGCCTAATGACAGAGAGGAGGCGGCGCCCTTGCGTAGCAGCGGCGGCGCCATCATGGCGGGAGGCCTAGGTGGAGCTTCACACGGGGCCCGGGAGCTTGAGGCGATCTGACCAGCTTGCGAGTGGCGGCGGCGCCCGGAGCGGGACGACGGCGTGCGGGTGAGTGCCGCCGGGGGGGGCGTTGATCCTTCCCTGTGCCCCCCCCCCGTCACCGGCCGTGCCCTGAGGAGGAGGAGGTGCCGCGCCACATCTGGGGCCAGGAGGAGAGGGGCGACGAGGCTTCTGCTGCCCTGTTTGGATCCAGGGCGGGGAGTGCGGCCGGGGCCCCCCTCCCCCCCCCACACGAGCTTTATACGACCGGAGCGGCTGGCATGGCAGGGAGGCGAGAGATCGGTGGTCGTGCCGGACCACGGGGAATGCGGGCGATCCCCGTGCTGCGGAGGGGCTATCTGGGGTGTGAGTTGAGAAGGCCGGCAGACGGACGGGTCGCTGGGGCAGCAGGGGCTTCGGCAGCTAGATCGGGCTGCGGTGGCCAAGGCCCTCCCCCCACCCCCCCCCCCCTATCCTAACGGTGTGCTGGAGGTGGCGCTGTATGGTGGCCCCTGGACGGAGGGTGAACAACTGGAGGGGGTGTTCCTCGGCTCGCCTGCCCACCGGGGCGACCCAGTAGGGGTGCTGAAAGAGAGCAGCGGCGAGGGACCACCTACCATTTTGCTACCGGGGGGGCGGCCCTCGAGGCGGCGTAGAGTGCGACCGGGGCGGGGAGGGCCGCAGCCCGCGACGCACGATGACAAGGGATGGCAAGGGAAGCGGCCAGGCCAAGCAGGGCCCGATCGACAAGTTCACGGGTCATGGGGCGACCGCAGCAGTCCCGAGCACGTCGCAGCCAGGGGGCCCCAGTAACGCGGAGCTGATGGCTGCAATTACTCAGTCAAGAAACATGCTGGACGCCAAAATCGGGGCTGTGGGGGCGGATGTCACGCTGCTCCGCCAGGACCGACGGAATGCCGTGGATCGTATCACGGAGGCCGAGACAAGGGTCTCTGGGGTGGAAGATGACGAGGGGACACTCAAGAAACGAGTCAAGGCATTGGAAGTGGTGCAGAGGGGGCTGGCGGAGCGAGTGGAAGACGCAGGGGGTAGGGCCCAACGGAACAACCTGCGTTTTATGGGTTTTCCGGAGGGATGCGAAGGGGGAGACATGGAGCGGTTCTTGTCGGGATGGCTGGAGAGCTGGGTGCCATCGGACGCCCTTTCCCGCTGTTTTGTGGTGGAGCGGGCGCACAGAGCCCTGGCGCAGAAACCGCCGCCGGGCTCCCGTCCTAGGCCTGTGATTGCCAAAATACTGAACTACCATGACCGCGACGTCATCCTTAAGCAGGCCAGGGCGAAGGAGCCTCTGCTGTTTGAGAACACACGCATACTTATATTCCCGGACTATACCCGCCTGGTGCAGCAACAACGACAGTCCTTCTTGGCGGCAAAGGCCCGGCTTCGTGCCCTGAAGCTGCCTTACGCTCTTCTGTACCCGGCCCGGTTGCGGGTGGTCTACAGGTTCCGGACACATTTTTTTGATTTACCCGAGGAGGTCTTTAAATGGACGGATGAAACTGTACGCCTTCGGCCACAGTCGCCTCCGGGCCGGGGGACCAATGACGAGGCTGCTGGAGCGGCTCAAGACAGTCAAAAGTCGAAAGGAAAGCACCCCCAGCGTTCTCGGTCCCGGAGGCGCTCCGGATCCCATGGCTCGGTGTCTGGGACTGGCTCCTCGGGCGGGGGGTGGGGGGGGGCAGTTGAAGGCGCACTACCGGACAGTTTGGCATAGTGACTGGCCCAGCGGCTTCTGTATTGTTGGGGAGTGGGATCGGGGGGGGATACGGGACTTATGGGGTGCGGGTAGCGTAGTATGGGCGGCGCACCGGTTGTTTTGGGCGGTTGGGGGGGATCCATTGGATGGGGCGTCCCGTGGTTCCCAGTTGGAGCCTGGAGGTGAGTTCCACCGCGACAGGTGCTTCAAGGTTTTTGAGGTATGGGGGAGGGAGGGCCACGGGGTGTTGGAAGTTGGTATGGTTATTGTTGACCGCATGTTTCCCATGGTACGTCTGGAGCAAGAGGTATGGCACAAGATGGTTCATCTGGCAGTTGGGGGGGCTTAAATATTTGGGGGTATTCCTGTCTGACGTTCCGGCCATTGCATGGGAGAGAAATGTGGTCCCCGTATGGGACAGGGTGCGCGACGACGTTAAGCTGTGGGCGCGTATGCCACTGACAATATATGGTCGTTCGGCCATCTTCAAGATGGTTGCGCTTACCCGTCTGCTGTATCAGCTGCAGAATCATCCGTATGTTATTCCACCGGGCTGGTTCTGTAGAGTGAACACAACTCTGGGACAATTTCTTTGGGAAGGAGTCGGGGTGCGGGTGGCACTGCGAACCTGCTTCCTCTCGGTGTATAGTGGCGGCCTGGCGGCGTCTGACATACTCTCCTACCATCAGGCTTCCCATCTCCTCGTCCTCAATGAGTGGTGGTATGGGGATAGAAGTGATCCGGCGTATGCGGTCGAGCGATGGTTGATGGATCTATATACCCTACACACGATCTTATATGCGGCTCCCTTGCGTTCGGTGTTGCCGCCGGTGACTCGAGTTGTCTTCCAAATCTGGAGACCGGCCCTGAGATGGATGGGCTGGTGGGATAGGCTCACGTTGGAGTCCCCACTGTGGCATAACGGTCGTTTGCCCAATTGGCTGCGTTAATCGGCTTCGTGGGCTGGGACCGCATCGGCATATCTACGCTTGGAGATGTGGTGCAGGGTGTAACACTGAAGTCATTCCAGTGTCTGCGGGGAGAGTTCAACATCGCAGTTCCTTAAGTATCTACAGTTCCGGCACGCAATCACTCCATATTTGGAGGGTGTAGATGAATTAGCCGAATTTAACCCGCTGGAAGCCAGGGTCTTTATGGGGGACCTCCGGGAACGCAAGATTTCTCAAATATATCAAGCCTTGGTCATTCATGGGGCCCCAACCCTGCAGACCCTTAGAGACCGTTGGGTGGAGGACGTAGGCCCATTGGATGACACAGACTGGACGGAGGCGCTGGTGTCGCCTCGTGGGGCGGCGGTGGCGATGCGCCTCCGCCTGATCCAATTAAAATTTTTTCATAGGGTGTACTATACTAGGCAGCGGCTTTGGCGGGCTTGTCTGATCGCCTCCCCGGAGTGTCTCCGCTGTGGACATGCGGAGGGGGACTTCCTTCATACGGTGTGGTCTTGTCAGGGCCTCTCCCGCTTTTGGAGGGGGGTCCTTGGGTGCCTTGCGGAGGTGTTGGTTTGGGACATACCATCGGAGCATAGGTTGGTTCTTCTCCATGTGATGGACGCCGTTGGGGGTAATATTTATAAGAGGCATTTGCTGTTGTTAGGCCTGACACTGGCTAAAAGAGATGTGGCCAGGGCATGGAAGGCGCCGCCCGCCCCCTCAATTAATGTATGGAAGAGGGGTCTGGACTTTAACATGGGTCTAGAGCTCCCGGTGTTTGCGGCTAGGGCGTGCCCCCTGAAGCACTATAAAATCTGGAAGCGCTGGGCTGACTACAGGGGGATATTTCTGTAGCCGGCGGCGGCTGGGCGGGACGAACAGCGGGTGTGAGTGGTCCGTGGTGGAAGGTCCCCCGTGCGAAGTAATGCAGACGGTGGGTCGGCTGGGCGAATGGAGGGAGAGCATTATCTTTCATTGCCAGCCATGGGTAGGTTAGCGGTCGGGGGGTGGGATCCGGGGGTTGGGGGGGTGGGGAGTTCATTTTTCGCGGGGCTATAGTTGTTTTGAAATGCCCTGCATTATTTTCAATATACAAAGAAAATTTCAAGACGTGATGCGATAATGATTGGGCAGTGCTCTCTGGGCTACAGGGACCTGCGTGATATGTGTTCTTGATAAATAAAATATGTTTTAAAAAAAAAAATGCTTCCATGCGATCTCACTACCGTACCCCGGGTTTTTACCAAATGTCAAGCAGTAGTTGCAGCATATCTCTGCAGACAGAGTAGTCATGTCTTCCCTTTATCTGGACGATACTCATCAAAGCCAGTACGCTTCAGTTGTGAGTGCAACACACTCAGACCACTCTACAACTTCTTAATCGATTGGGGTTTACAATCAATGTAGAAAAGTCACACCTTCAGCCTTCACAGATTCAGCCTTATCTAGCAACTATTCTCAACACACAACTGGGATTAGCCTACCCAAATACAGTCAGGGTTCACATCACCACAACATGACCTTATCAATTTCACCCCAATCCGCAAATAAGTCAGAATAGTTCGACTACGACGGCATGATGGCATCTTGTATTGCAATAGTGTTGATAGACAGCTGCACACATCCCAATCTCTGCGGGGGTAGAATACACAAAACCTATCAAAGGAGCAGCCGTTCCCCGACCCTGTTCCCCAGATCATTCTCATAGCAGATGCATCCCTCACAAAATGGGGTGTACACCTACAGGATTGCACAGTTCTGGGCCTCTGGGACACCAAACCAGCCATGTTCTATTTACAACAAGCATTTGCAATGCAATAGGTCTCGCATTTATGTGAGTTTGACCTATTTGCATTGTAAATGACAATGGCTTTTATTTATGTTTCAAAAACATAAATAAAATGCAATGTCATTTACAATAAAAATAGCTCAAAGTCTTGCAAATTAGAGATCTATTTCATTGCAAATGCTTGTTTAGGACTTGTGCCCTGACCTACAGGAGTGTGCGTGCGTGCATTCAATTTAAGCATGGCTGTTTCTTTGGCAGCTTACTGTTGATAAAAGGCTCATTTTCTTGGCTAACACATTTTATGTAGATACAAAAGCTGCTGTCCTCTTTTTTTCCATAAAATTCTGCCTCTTCATTTTAAAAGTGAGTACAAACAACAGTGCCTGAACGCATGTTCTGTCTACCCACTGGTAGATTGTAACATTTTGTCCAGCTGTATTCGAGAATGTCCGGAGAATTCATTCAGGTGTAAAACTGGAATATTTATAGCTAATGTGACTGATGAGAAAAAAAACGTTACCATAGGACTGGTTGTCTCAGATTGGAATTATTTTTCATTCACCTTGGAATTTCCGACACTTAAGTACGGCGAGACCTTTGGTCTGTGAGTGGTCTTATTGAGGTCTGTTTTAGTAACTACGCAGCACATGTTACAGAGAACACTGGAAAAAAAGATGACGCCCCTCCAGCGCTCTACAACTGACATGATGCCACTGACCTTTTACGAGAAAGGGGTACATATACTAAAAAAAGAATGGTTACATGAAAATAATTTTGTGTACAATCATTTCCCTTTTTTATTATTTAGGTCTCACCTGACCCAGCGCTTGTGCTGGTCTGGCGAGACTGTAAGTAAGGGCTTCAAAAAATGCTACCGCTGGGTACAGCTTGCAGTGCATGTGCGCGAGTGCACGCTTGAGCACAGGCACCATATGGCGTGATTACTACTGCGCGCGCACATGCACTGCAAGCTGTGGCCAGCTGTAGCATTTTTCCCCCGCGTTAACTTGAGAATCCTAGCTAGAACCGTGGATCGGAAGGCATACTAACCCCCTACACAGATGGCTATCTTTTGACAGTGCATCTTGTTGCTGTGCTCTGTGTGTGGAGCGCGCGTCCATTTTGGGAGACTCCTCATCTGACCAGACGGAGGAATCAACATCTTCATTTTTCGGCTCCTGGATCAGCTGCCAGGTCGGACACAATCTTCTCACTTTTCTGTAATTTCCCTTTTTTTTTTTTTTACTTGGATGATCACAAGACCGAGTTGCTTACTTAACTCTTTCCTAACATGTGGAGGCGTATCTATATTGAATAAGATAGCACAAACCTAAGATGTCTCATTAATGGCTGTATTTCTTTTTTCTCTCCCTCTGTTATTCCTCCATGAGATTGGTGAGCAGGATTTTATGCAATAAAAGATTCCTTTTTTTTTCCTTGGTGGTGACAGGAATTTTGAAATAGTAATTACCATTAAGTTGATCGGATTCTCAACAATTGCCATCTCAAACTAGTCCTAATTAAAG
Organism: Triturus cristatus; assembly: GCF_964204655.1. NCBI lineage: Eukaryota > Metazoa > Chordata > Amphibia > Caudata > Salamandridae > Triturus > Triturus cristatus. The sequence continues at coordinate 305,062,326 of NC_140583.1, read as the reverse complement.
GAGCTCCTCATTAACTCATTTGCTTCTTAAAGTGCCCAGTATAACCAGGAATGGAGAGAAAAGAGTAACGAGTGATACTATCATTATAGAGGTTTTTTTTTCTTCCCCTTTTGAATTCTCCTCCCACCTATATCTCTATGTCAAAGTTTAAGCATGCCAGACATTTATTATACTCCGAAGCCTTATTAACCAACCCTAAAGACAACAAACCATCAACTGCTATGGCACACAGACAGGAAATCCCTCCGTCAGCTATGGATAATCTACTCAAGGAATTGTTGGACATTAAAAACTTGATCACCTCAGTAAATAATGCAGCATCTGCTACTACTATGGAAGTGTAATCTTTATGGAGCAAAGTCAACCAATTCCAATCACGCATGCGTCTTATGGATGGACGTGTCACAGAAGTTGAATCAAAACTTGATACACTCCCCTAACATAGTCAAGATAGTTGGTACCTTCAACAAACAAGCATTGGCATAGCCAATAGGTCTATCCTTTGGGACCTTATACGTGTTTAGCCATGCAACAGTTGATGTTGTTGCACCAAGGATATTCTGCTGCAGAACTAAATACTTATAAGGTCCCAAAAGCGAGACCTATTGGCTATGCCAATGCTTATTTTTTTGTTGGGGGTGATTTATGACAATCCTGCGTGCAGTATTCCAGGCGAATAGTGAGGACTGGGAGCTAACGCCCCTCAATGGTATTTGGCTGGTTTTAGGCGCCAATGACAGGTGCCGTTTCCCCTGCAGTCAAAGGTACGGGAAGGGTATGGTGATAGAGCAGAGGCAATTAGCCTGTACGAAAGAATCGCCACAAAGAGTACCCCAGGACTTGGATATGAGCAGGGATGGGGCAAGGCATTGGGTTGGGGAGGGATAATCTTGGGTGCAGCAGTACTGCAGCGGTGTGTTTATTTTCGGAGGAGTTCTAGTTTTCCACTCTGTGGCTCTTCTACTTCAGGACTTGTACCGGTAATGAACCCCTGAGAGCCGGCTGTCCCCCTTGGATTGAAACACGGCACCCGCAGCCTGCACCTCAATCCCCACCGTAAATCCAGCGATGGTTCCAACTTGATAAATATACTGATTCCTGGAGCGGATGCCTTAACTTACTTTTAGATTGTACCTACATGTTACCCTCAGATCTCTGCAGTATGCATACTAACCCATTGACGTATTCCACTAAAAACTAAAATCAGTAACATGAAGAGTGCAATATATATTTTAGCAGCAGGTGCATGAATCCAACGATGCTTGCTACTCTTACTGTAACCTGCATTGTCCTGAACCTGTCACTGTCCTACATTTACCCTCTGTACTACTGTTAGATATGCGTTTTTGGGCAGCGCTTTCCAGCCATAAGGCAGGGCCCTCATTTTCTCTCCACGGATCCCTCTGTTCCCCTCTCACAACTTTGGGGCAACCTCGGGGCTGCTTGAAGCTCTTTACAAATACCAACATAGCATGCATACTGTGCGTAACCTCTACAATTCAGAGCCTGCCTATATCCTCCACTGACACTGTAAATTCAGAACACGTTTTCAGAAAAACAATCCCCTCCCTCCCCTTAGTCAGCAAGTTCCCTCCTCCGCCTATGGCCTGAATATTTTCACTATTAAAAGGCATCAGAATAATTTTTGTCAAATCTTGTTTTCATCACGTTTACTGCTACGTATTCATCAATGTGGGACGAGAAATTCAACATTTCTTTGTCTGTTGAAATAGCGAACATAAGCCTAAAATTCTCAGCCTGAAACAACCCCCATCTAGTCAGAAAAAAGCAGCAGTCAAAGCAATCGCTTTCACTTTAGCGATCGCTAAACCAAAACACTGAAACCCGCAAGTGGTGCGCGCGCACGCCACAGCGAGACATGTGCTTTCACTTATCGCGCCCGTGTCTGGGCACGATAATTGAAACCACATGGGCTTTGGTGCGCGTAACAGACACCAATAGGCCATGGGCGGAGCAATGCGCCCGCCTTTGGCCTATTGTGTGCTCTGTTTAAAAAAAAACATGCAATCAAAGCCCAATAGCAGAACCCAAAAGGAAAAGCACATGCACAAGCGTGTGCGATTCCAGGGTCCGTTTTCAAACCCCGGACAAAAGGGCTTTCGTCTGCGCGAGCAGTGCTGCGCTCTGCAACGCAGGGCGCGAGCCCTAAAAACAGGGGTGGACACACTCCACTTTTTTTTTTTTACGCCTATCTCAGACGATTTGGCATTGGTCAGTACGTTACACCATTCACCTGTTAGCGGAACACCTCCCTGGGACAGATAACTTTACTGACCTCAACAGGATGCAGCAACAAGTCCATGAGTGGGAACTCCACCCAGAGTCTTCCTCGCATACTTCTACAGGTAGGGGTTTCCACACATAGACCTGTTCGCAACCGCACATCGCAAAAAGCCCAAACTTCGCCTCCAGGCTCCCACACCCACTATCGAAAGGCAATGATCTGAGATGAACTGGTCACTGATATTTGTCTACGCTTTTCCACCTCTCACTCTTCTGCCATTTGTGGTTTGGAAGCTCACGCAAAAGTCTTTCACTCCCATTCTGGTAGCGCCCACTTAGGCTCGGAGACCATTGTTCACCACACTACTCGAGCTTACAGTACTGTCGCATCTGAAGCTTCCCCTCAACCCGAATCTTCTCACGCAGAATCATGGAGCAGTCAGGCACCCGAATCCAAAAGAACTCGTAAACCCACAACCAGGGCGTGTTGTGCTGCAAAGTGGAAATTATTTGTTTTATACTGCTGTGGTAAACCACAGCAGTAGAAAACCCACAGGTTAGCCACTGCTTCCTGGAGGGCACTGTCTTATGGTCTCTGCTTAGCATGTGCATCTACAGCCACACACGCCATCAAGCGGATTGTGTTACCCTGTAAGCATCTGTTCATATCATCTAGTGCTGCAGATACACATGCGCACGCCCTCCTCCCTGGACACCTATGGACATGTCAGTACCTACTTAAACTAATATATGCATGGTCATCTCTTTGCTATTACTTACTCACACTTCATTCTCACCTGACTGCGGGAAAATAATCTAACAGTGGAGTTGATGTCCATGCGCATCATCACCAAGTGGAGGATTTATTTTATATCGTGACTCGAGAGACTTCTTAGTGGAAATACAATTTGTACACATCTGGACCCAACACTAGATGGCAGGAGTTTGCAGAGCATGTGAATCTACAGAACTACATGCCACGAACAGATGCTTACAGGGTAAATTATATAAACCTTATAAGTAAGCAAGCCTAAGACACTATTTCAGTCTTAATATTTTCATTTGCTGCCAGACACTAAATATAAATTTTGACGGATACATTTTCCTGCAGATTCCTCACCTTTTTGATATCCCCATGTGCCAGCTTGTAACAGAACTTTTTCAATAGCTGTACCCAGGCGGTAGGGGGCACAGGTTCCATCATGGCTTTGTACGCAGCACTAGACTGAAGCCATATGACGCCCCTGCTGGCATAATGATGTCCGTTCCCTTTTCCACGGATTCAACTGTGGTATCAACTCTCGTCACTCATTTTTAGATACAGTTTCTTGCATCATGTCACCACCAAGAAAGTCTGGTTTCAAACTGTGCTCATGAAATTTGTCCTTGGTGTCTGGGATATGACCATGACATTGGTGCCTGTCGCAGCTGCCAAAAGTGAACCCAAAGGCTATAAAAGAATGAGAAGCCAAAATGTTCTTGGTACGTGTGTGGAAAGGAAAAAAAAGAGGTCAACTAATTACCACCCAAGATCACTACCTCCTAAATTGTTAAAACCTTTATTAAAAAAAAACAAAAAAAAAACATAAGCATTGCAATGAAATCCGGTCATCATTCATCAAAAGACAAGTTACTGGCGGCTTTTGATGACCCTTCAACCAAAGTCAGATGAAAATAATGAAGAGGTCACTCTTATGGTGACTCCACATCGACCGGCGTCTTCAGCGGCAACTGATCCAGTACCTACGACTTAATCTCAATAACCAACTCCATCAGTTCCGATACTTCTGTGTTGTTTCCTTGACCCCAGGATGACCATTCTAATCCTCCCTTTTGAAATCCATGTTAATCATATTCATTAGAGCCGTGATACTGTCTGGTGCATCAGCAAGACCCTATGGGTCCACTGGTCTACTCTATGGGAAGCCTTCCCACATCATACTAGCAAGCATCCTTCTTGCCTTTTATGCCACTAGCCCAATTTCCCTGGTGGACTCCAAAGTCTCAGACAATGTTGCCTTAACTGGTTCTGTCATCCTCGGAAACAGCATTTTCACCAGCATACCAACCGCCTCCACCAGCGCCACAGTCCACACCGCCGGTGCCCATGCATTCATCTATAGACCACTGGTGCCACAATCTTCAGACTATGGCTTACCATTCCCAGAGAGAAGCACAGACATTGCCTGTAGTATGTTTCTTCTTTGGAGAATCATGTGACTCGACCCAAGAAGATGAAGGGGATGAAGGTGACCAGCTTCTGATGGACCAAGACTTTGAGGGGTTAAGGAAGTGGTCTAGAAACATCTCTGTAGATATTGGGAACTTCTGTCCTCTACTGGTCTTCCACCTCCAGAAGTGACATATCATTCAGTGGGTCGCAAGGCAGCAAAAATATTGGGCTTACTACTTCAGAATTGAAGGCTAATGTATTGACTAAGGTTCTACACTCTAGCTCGCAAACCACAGAATCCCTGCTATTTATCCTTTAATAAGGCCTTGAGGGACTCCATCCTGGCTCTCTGGGCCAAACCTGACACGGCAGTCTCTAGATTTATAGCAACACGCCATTAGCCTGCTTCTATAGACCCAGTCTTTCTATCATCACATCCTTCTCAAGAAAGTTTGGGAAGCCAAGCCACTTGCTCTTCAAAATGCACCCCTGTTTTTTTTCCATCCATCCCTTCAGAGTGCAAGAAAATAGAACAATCTCCTAAAATAATCTTCTTATCTGGTAGTATAGCATTAAAACCAGTCCATGCCACCTACCTCCTACGCAGATATATTCATGCCCTGCTAGATTCTGCTCAAAATGCCATTCCCTGTGTTTCCTCCAGATGAACAAACTCACTTCACCAGACAACTTAATGATGGTAAAGCAGTAGCTCGTTCAATCTGGGCTATGATATAGCTAACTACCGTGACAAGAGCTATGAACTCTTCAGTGTCAGTCAGCCACCATGCATGGTTAAGAAACTCTGGCCTTTCACAGGCTATACAAAACACTCATGCACTTGACATTTGATGGCTCCAAACGTTTTTGAGCAAAATCGGATTTAAAGAAAGTAAAGCCACAGCCCTTTCACTCGGCCTTCAGTCATAGCCTAAAAATTACAGACATTTTAAAAGATTTTGAGGCTTTTATGGGGGGTTTCCTTTTGAGGTCGGCAACAATATACTGCACATTCACAACAGCAGCAGTCGAACCCAAGAGTTGGAGGGTATGTCAGGGGGAGACAGTGAGCCATACCACTTGCTCTCTTCTCTTCATCCTCAGCCAATGCAGAAAAGCAGCCCTAGTTTTCCTTTCTTGGAGCACAGTCTATCTGTGAGAGGTCCATAATCTCAGAGCACTGGGTTTTACAAAATTGTGGTGAACTTTAATGCCATACCCGTCCAGTAATTTCCCCGCCTTTTACTCCCCAGTCACATACACTGTCAAGAACATCTACATCTCCTCCAACAGTCTGGTCCACTCTCTGCTCCTAAACGGCAGAGTGGAGTGGATTCCAGAATGAGGGCTGATCCCCAAAAAGGAACAAGGTTTATGTCCGATCGTACAGGAAAAGTTCAAAATGCAGTCTCTTGCTCAAGTTCTGCTTGCACTAGAAGACGAAGACCAGATGGTGTATTTCGACCTGCAGGATGCCTACTTCCACATTTCCATTCTGCAGTCACATAGAAAGTATCTTCGCTGCATGGTAGAATCCCAACACTATTGGTTTGCAGTCCTTCCATTAGGCCTCATTTCCACTTCTCGAGCCTTCATGAAGGTGATGGTGGTGTCCTATCTTAGAAGGATGGGAATCCTGGTATTCCCTTTATTGAACGATTGGCTAATTAAAGCCAGTATCCAGAGATGGTGTCTCACCACTTGCTGACAGCAGCCCAGTTGTTACTCAACCTGGACCTTTCAATCAACAAACCCAAATCTCACCTAGTGCCCTTTCAATGCTTCCTGTTCAATTGGGCAGTTCTGGACACCACATTGAGTCAAGCCTTCTCATCAGATGGTTCAAGATATTCAGAATATGATTTTGATGCTTCAGATTGGAGCAATCATTCCAGTCCTGAAGGTCCTAAGCCTGCTCGGTATCCTTGCCTCCTGCATTCTGTTTAGTCACCTATGCACAATGGCATATGAGGGCCCTCCAGTTGAGCCTGAGAAGGCAGTGGTTCCAACACAGCAAAATTCATCAAGATCTCCAGGGACATTGCTGCGGACCTACAATGGTGGATGGTGAACTGCAGCCTCTCTCAATGAAAGCCTTTTCACCCTCTCCCACCGGTGACAACCATAATTATGGATGCCTATACTTTAGGTTGTGGCACTCTTCTCGAGGAACTGGAGACCAGAGGCCTGTGGTCTCCAAAAGAAAAGATGCTGCACATCAATTTCTTGGAATTATATGCAATACTTAAGCTCTTAAGGCTTTTCCTCCCTTCCCTCTGCAGTCAGTCTGTCCAGGTCTTGACCGACAATACTACGGCGATGTGGTACTACAACTGACAAAGGGGAGTGAGATAGTCTGTTTTCTACAGAGAAGCTCTAAGATTTTGGTCCTGTGCTCAGGACCACTAGATTTGTGTAGTAGCAAATCATCTAGCTGGAGTGCTCAACGTACATATGGGCAGCCTCAGTCAGCGTCATCTAGCCGATAACTAGTAGCATTTCCACCTGGAAGTAGTATAAATCGTCCTTTGAGGGACTCTTTGGACGGACCACGTTGTCACTCTGGAAAATGCGCAGTGCCTGACATTCTACCTCCATCAGTATCCAATGCAGGAATCATTGGGGGAGTTGGAGCTCTCAGCTTCTTTACACGTTTCCTCCCATACTCTTAATTACTCAGTGGTGAGGAAGATTCTGCTAGACTGGCCCAAGCAATATTAATTGCCCTGGACTGGCCATGAAGGATTTGGTATGCAGACTTCATTCATCCCTGTGAAGTCTGCTCCCTTTCCTTTACAAGGCAGACCTACTTTTGCATATGCCGGATCAGGTTGAGCAACCCCACCTCTAGAGCCTCTATCAACATGCCAGGAAATTCAACAGGGCAATCTGAATTCCTTTTCACTGCCCCCTGAAGTGGTGGATGGTATTTTTATCACTCTACCAAATTCAGCTATGCTAGCAGATTAATGAAATTGTGGTCAATTCCTTAGATCCTCTTAAAAATCATCTTTCTGATTATGGTGCATAAACTAAAACTCTGGCCTAGCTTCTGCAGGGTTTGCTTTCAAACCCACAGATAACTAATCTTAATTCAGTGCACCATCGCTTGAATGTGAAAAACGTTTATTGTAGGTTCACACAACCCCCCACCCCCCCACTCAGTTGGTGTGGTGTTGGTGCTTTCTTATTTACTAACCATCCCTTAAAAAGAGTCCAGTGATGTAGTGGTAATGTATGCCCAATTTTATTGGTTATAATATCACACAAGCACTGCTCTAAGAAAAAGACACTTTATGCTTAAGAGTTTAATTTCAATAGTCTCATCCTGTTGCTCATCGCGTAAAATAACACGGAATATTATTAAAACAGCTGTAACATATGTTGCTAACAGCGAAAATATGAACATTCTACCATAGTGGAAATATCATCTGGCACCCAAACACATTAAAACCGACTTCTATGCGCTATACTTTGAGAGCATGGAGTAACTTAACTTGTATCTAGGGTTTCTTAGCATGATCTGGCATGTTGCATACCTGTGTACAGCAAGAAATTGTACATTTCAGTAGCCAGGAGACCGTGTTCCCTCAAAGAAAAACAATCGCTGAACTTGGCTCCTTTCTTCTCGGTTTTGACACTGCATCATATCTGTGTGAGATGGGATGCTGCAGCACTACAGCAGCCTCTGTCAGGATCTTCTGGCAATATCTTGTGTGATAATCGGGGGCAAAGGACCTCTCCTGTCCAATGGCCATTTGTTGAGCCTTTTATACTGTTAGTTACTGATCTTATCTGATATGAGAAATATCTAAGCATCAATATGCTAGCCTTTGATGCATTAGTCTAAACAAATATGGTAAACAAATGTCAATTCAGAATGTACTGTATGTTAGCTGACCTTACAATATACACTTGTCCCAGACTGTTGCGACAGGTGTTCTTATTGATGTCATTGTCTAGATGATTTGACACACTCGGAAGTTCTTAGAAAGATTAGAAAAGGTGGTATCTTTGTCAAAGGTAGAAAATGGCTTGCTAGGAAATGGAGTCTCGCCCTGCTCAAAATGGAGTCTCCCCCTGCTCAAAATGGAGTCTCGCTCTGTTTGGCTTAGAAATTCAGGTTTTAAACCAGAGGTCCATCAATCTATTTTAAATACCCCCTTTTTGGACCTCATGTTGATGAGACTCTAAAAAAGATGAAAAAAGACAGACGTGGTGAGATCCATGGGAGCTCTTCAGTCTCCATCAAGCAGAGACTCCGTTTGCCGCTCATTTTATAGGGCACGGTCCAAAACTACATCCTCAGACCCCAACGCTTCCTCTTATAAGTCCAACACGTTATCCTGTTTCTCTAGAGGCTTCTACAGAGTAGGGTACAGAGGAAACCATTTCAAAGGTAGGAGTAAGAATACACCAACGCGTAACTGCCTTTCCCCCAATAAACGGTGACTTGCCTACACTTCCGCTAAATCATTTAACAGCTGTCTGTGAAAGGCTTCAACAATTTCTCCCCATTTGGAGATCCATAACATCGGACAAATGGATGCTCGACATTATCCAACATTGTTATTGCCTGGAGCTCACTAGCAATACTCCCAATATTCCACCTTTCACTCACAAACTCTCAACAGAACACCTGCTGCTTCTCAAACAAGAGGTACAAGCTCTTTTAGCAAAAGGAGCCATAGAACTAGTTCCGTTACAGTACTAAGGTTCAGGGGTTTACTCTCTGTACTTTCTAATCCCCAAAAAGGACAGCTCCTAAAGACCAATTTTGGATCTAAGGACATTAATCTGTACATACTATAAGAACATTACCACATGGTCACGCTTCAACAAGTACTTCCACTTCTACAGCGAGGCGATTTTATGTCCACACTAGACTTAAGACGCATACTTTCACATTCTGGTTCACCCAGCACATAGCAAATATCTCAGATTTGTGATAGCAACAAAACACTATCAGTTTAAAGTACTCCCATTTGGAGTAACTACTGCTCCCAGAGTATTCACTAAATGTCTAACAGAAGTGGCAGCACATCTCAGAAGACAACGGATTCATGTCTTTCTATACCTAGACGACTGCCTCATCAAAGCCAGCACACACCAAAAGTGTTTACAACACACTCAGACTACATTAGACCTACTCCACCAATTGGGTTTCAGTTAATGCACAGAAGTCCCTTCTTCAGTCTTCACAAATGCAGTTCTATCTGGCAGCGACTCTAAACACTTGCGCAGCTCTAGCCTCTCCCAATGCAGCCAGAATTCAAAATATTCAAACTCTGCTACTACAGTTCCAGACCAATCAATACTTAAGTCAGGGCTTTTATGCAACTGTTAGGAATGATGTCATCATGCATTGCAATAGTGTCTCGTGCAAGGTTACACATGCGTCCTCTACAAGAGTGTTTTACACGTCAGTTGACTCAGTCTCAGGGTCAGTTAACACAGCCGCACCCATTTCTCTCTGCAGTGGTGGAACACACAAAACTTAACATAAGGGGGGCTCTTCATCGATCCTGTTTCACAAACACAAATTGCGCTAACAGTAGACTCATCTCACAGGTTGGGGTGCCCATCTTCACAGTATGGGATCTAGAGCTTCTAGCTGTGTATCTAGTACTGAAAGCTTTTCAGTCTCACCTCATAGGGAAAATTGTCTTGGTCCATACGGACAATGACAGCTATGTACAAAAACGGGGTGGGGGGGGGCACATTCCCTGAAACCGTCGTCACACATCTCTCAGACCATTTAGCGTTGGGCAATTCATCACATAGTTCATCTTCTGGCACAGCACCTCTCAGGAGTGAACAATCTGATTGCCGACCTCCTCAGCAGAAGGCAGCAACGAATACACGAGTGGGAACTTCACCCCAAGTTCTCCTTCCATACTTTCAACAATGGGGATTCCCACAAATAGATCTGGTTGCCACAGTGGACAACTCAAAATGCCCAAACTTCGCCTCCAGGTTTCCACACACACACTATCCAAAGGCAATGCCCTATGGATTAATTGGTCAGGGATATTTGCTTACGCTTTTCCGCCTCTTCCTCTCCTTCCATTTCTGGTTCGGAGGCTCAGGCATCCCTCACACGGATTCTAGTGGCTCCCACATGAGCCTGTCAACAGTGGTTCACCACACTCTTGGAACTATCAGGGGTTCCACATCAAAAGCTGCATCTCAATTCCAGCCTTCTCACTCAGAACCATGGAGAAGTGAGACACCCAAACCCCAAGGAGCTTAATCTAGCGATTTGGCTCCTGAAGTCAGTTTGGTTATCTTAACTTGCCACCAGAGTGCATGACTATTCTTAAGGAAGCAAGAAAGACCACTACCGGAGCATTTTATGTAGCAAAATGGAAAAGATTTGTGTTATATATTGTATCAATATTGATCCACTAGATGCCTCTACTCAAAATATTGGTTACCTTTTGCATCTACAGCTTGCTGGTCTAGCCGACACTTCTATTTGATTGCATCTTGCGGCAGTAGCCGTATATTTGCAAAACAGGCAACATCTATCTTTGTTCAAAGTTCCAGTAATTAAAGCTTTTATGGAGGGCCTTAAAAGACTAAAACCACCTAGGGTACCTCGTGCACCAGTTCGGAATCTAAACATTGTACTTACACGGCTCACGGGTCCACCTTTTGAGCCATTACACAACTGTCTGTTAGTTTCTTACATGTAAAATTGCTTTCCTCATTGCAATCACTTCACTAATAAGAGTTGGTGAGCTGCAAGCATTAACCTTAGAAGAACCATTCTTTCAACTTCATAAAGATAGAGTAGTTCTTAAGCACCAACCCAAAATTCCTTCCCAAAGGGGTTTCTGCTTTTCATAACAACTAGTCTGTTGAGTTACGTGTGTTCTTTCCTCAACCTGATTCCGTAGCAGAAAGAGCTCTTCATACTCCTAGACAAAACAGCTGTTTGTTACATTTGGTACACCTCACAAAGGCAATCCTCTCGCTAAATCTAGTATTGCAAGATGGATTGTTAAATGCATTCAAACCTGCTATGCTAAAGCTAAAAGAACTTTTATCTAGAATACATTCCACTCGTAAAATAGGAGTGTCTGTGGCCTTTTTAGATAACATCCCTATAGCTGACATTTGTTAAAGCAGCAACATGGTCCACACCACACACCTTTACCAAACACTACTGTGTGTATGTTAGCACGTCAACAAGCCAATGTAGGGAAAGCAGTGCAAAAGAGACTTTCAAACAGCTGCAACATCTGGTTAGCCACCACTTTTTGAGAATACTGCTATATAGTCTATAAAAACCATGTGTATCTACAGCACACATGCCTCGAACGGCTTATGCTACTTGCCCAGTAAGCATCTGTTCTTGGCTTGTAGAGCTGTAGACTCCTCCCCGTAGTTGTTGCGGTTTTTATTATTTACATTACATACTCATGAACATCTCTGTACTACACTAATTTTCTTCATTCTCACCCTCTTGAGGGAAAACAATCTAACGATGGAGTAGATGCCCATGCGCACGATCACCGAAAGGAGGAGTCACTTTACCTCGTACCTGGGAGAGAATTCTTTGAAAAAAAAAAAACACCTTGCAAACATCCGTACCCAACACTACATCGCAGGAGTATGCAAAGCATGTGAATCTACAGCTCTTCATGCCAAGAACAGATGCTCACTGGGTAAGTAGCATAATGTGGATTCAGTATCTATCTGCAGATTCCTCAATGCCCAATCTCCTCCCCGTTGCATACCTGAAATTACCAAACAATCCTGTTTGTTCATTCATTTGATCATATGTATCTTTACTGCAATGAAAACTGCACCTATACTTTTGATGTTTGCATCATCGGTTAATTTCAAAAGCACGTAAAAAAGTGGACGGAAACCTATATCATTGCACCGTTTGATTGGGGGGGGGGGGCTTTATAACAAATGTGGCATCACGCGGTGCTGTGTGCGAAGCTGGGATGAAGCTGTTGCCCCATACAAGCGTGAGAGAGCTATCACAAAGTTTCTGATCCAACCTGGTGCCTGGGGATGTTCAAAAGGTGAGGAATCTGCTAGTAGATAATGTCCCCCCGGAAAGAGTGTTACTGAAGGTAAGTAACTTGCTCTTTGGCAACACAGAACTGAATTTAGAGTTATGTCCAGTTGTTGGCATAATTTTCTAGCTTCCTTTCTCATTCTTACACCAAATGAATTCAGTTTTGGTTTAAGCCAAGATTTTCTAAGCTTTGAACATAGTGGACAGGAGAAGATAAAATGTGGAGTACTTAGATTTAAAAGATTACCAGCTTGTAAATAGCAGAGTGGTATAACACCTTTATTAAAGTTTATAAAAAAATTCTCGTTTCAAACTAAATCATCAAGTCTAGATGCGTCTCTCTACTCAGAAGCTAGTGGCAGCAAAGGTACGCTGGGCCTAGAGAGGATTTATTATTGGCATTTAAATTCCCTATCAAAATAAAAGACCAGAAATTACTTTTGATAGTTGCAATACTCTCAGTTGACAGACCAGTCCACCGATTTTCCCCGTATGAAGCAGTGTATTCAGTGCATGAGAAAACCAGGGGAGCAGTAGGTCTCCATGTCCAGCCTCTGCTCAGTGCCAAAGCAGATATTGAGGCCAACCCATTCAACGCTGACCGCTCCCACCTCTTCGCTGTTCCGACCATTAGATCCAAAGGCGCCGCAACCGAAATAACGCCCGTGGCAACAAGGAAGTCGTCCGTGGACTCTGTTGAACCGGTCGTCCAAAAACCGCAGGACGAACTTCACGCCTGCCAGAGATAAATTTTCATCCACCCCCACACAGGCCAGATCCTCACCCAGCCACCGGTGAGTGCCACTCAGCCTTTCAAGAGACAACTTAGCTTCAAGGAGGCCCTCGACCTCCCACCATCAACCAAGCAGAGGAAGTCACGACCAGGCCAACAGTCCTCTTCCTAAGCCTGCACACCACACTCTGAGTTTGAGGAGCATGGCAAAGGTCCCCATATGACATGCCCAAGCAGGGAGACCCTTGGGATTCTTAAGATGTGGACCCTCTAGGGGATAGGGACCCTGACCTCTATTCTGCCTGTTCCTCCCCTCTGGATGACACTACCTTTTATCAAGAGATCCTAGGTCAGACCATCGCACACCATAAGGTGAACATGCACAGAAAACCTATTGAGGTGGACTTCCTCCTCCCACACTCCATGCAGTACTTGCCCATGCTAAAGAGCATGCTGAAACCAGCCCCTAACATTTTCTAGGAGTCAGTCAAGGCTCGCGTAATCACCCAGACTTGATAGGTATATGAGGGTTCTACATGGGAACCCCCTTACATCAAGGGTCCATTCCCTCCCAATTCTCTAGTTGTGCATACCACCCCGAAACAGGCCGACACACCGGATACCGGTGACGCCCCACCATCAGACAAAGAAAGCAGGGGGCGCTAGGGGGCGCGCGGACAAGATGGCTGCTAACGCCTAAGGCTCCCGCAGCCTGGTGCCATTCTCCTACAATTTTCCTGCCCGCAGCACGAGACGGGGCTGTGGAACGTCACCCGCTGCTACATGAGGGACTCCGGCGGCCTTGTGGGGAAAAATCGGGGCTGAGGTCGGTCTGACGCCGGAGATATCAGCCTCGACAGCCAGCCCGGTGGAGGACACGGAACGAGCTGTGAGCGGCGGCCGGCTGCGAAGGGCACCCCGGCTCGCGGCTCGCCACGCGGCGCCCAGGCTGCGCAGGCCACACCCCACGAGGCGGGGGTAAAAAACGCTGACGGCGGCCTGCAGGGACCTTGTGGCTTACACAGGTGACGGCGAAGCAGGGCGAGGCCGGCGGCCGCCTGTGCTGTGACACTGCGGAGGAGCGGCGCTGGAGCAGAGAGAATCGACGCGGTGGATCTCGCCCTGGGGAGGCGCTCTGGACCATGGATTATGGCGGCAGTGTAGGAGGGGAAGCCTGAGGAGGCCGCCATGGGGAGTGGCAGGACACCCTCATCGGCTCCGGATCCCCCGATGAGGTGTAATAGTCTGCCTGACAGAGCGGCCCAGGTGAGACGTGCGGTCTGGCATCCGGCGCTGGAGTGACCTTTGCATACGCGGCGGGGAGGCCTGGGAGGAGGAGCAGGGCCCCCGTGCGCAGACTTGACGAAGTGACCTTGGAGGAGTGCACAGTGTACACCTGGAGTGAGGCGGGCCGCCCCGGCTCTGCGGAGCACGCTACTGCGACCCAGAATCGGAGTGCCTGGTGAACTGGGGCCTGGCGAAGGCCGTTGTTCTTGAGGCGTGTGGTCACAGAGCATCTGGAAGCTGCAGGCACCCCGAAGTGGGGAGGATACCCGGCGCTAGTGAGGGGGCGCCTCCTGGAGCGCCGACCGGCTGTGGTGGGGATCTGACCCCCTTGTACCAGACGCATGCAGGAGATGGTGAAAGACCCGTGAGTTCAACGGTGGGGACTGGCAGCGATCGACCGGCGTGCGCTTTGTAAAAGGGACGACAATAGCTGCTTGGGGGGCGCTGTGGCCCCCTTCCCTCTTCCCTCGGGCGGTGGAGAGCAGATATTAACTCCGGCGACCTGGCGTAGAGGGGCCGGTGATGAACTTACCTGTTGCGCACTGGGGAAGATCGCGAATGACATCAGCACAGCAGCTGGGTATGGGGCGGTTGCGGAACAAGCAGAGTGAGACCCGGCCGAGGGTGGAGGGCCCCGGCCTGGCGCTGGGGCGCACTGGCGGAGGTGCGGAACAGACGGCGTCGACATTGGATGCCAAAATGGACGCTATGCTGGCGGCGGTGGACAGGCTGGGTAACACCTTGGAACAGACTAGGACCTCTTTGGAGTCCCGCATCGACAAAGTTACAGTGGATTTCACTCTCCTTCATGCTGACCACCGCAAATTGGCGGACACTGTCGCTCATCACAGCCAAACGGTTCAGGACGTTCAGCCGGTGGTGCGCAGCCACACCGCCACTTTACAGGACCTGCTCGACCGAGTTAATGCCCTGGAGGACCGTGCTGAGGACGCGGAAGGCCGCTCACGGCGCCATAATGTCCGAGTGGTAGGCCTGCTGGAAGGCGAGGAGGGACGACATCCAGAACAGTTTGTCGAGGGATGGCTGCGTGACATCTTCCCGTCACGAAGGAGGGGACACTTTCTTTGACGCCCCCTCTGATGTCTGGGACTGGTTGGAGGAAACAGGGCTGCACAGTGGGCAGAGGCCCATGGACCCTGGTACTGGCAGACAGCAAGAGAGAAGAGCGCGGCGGAGGGACACCCGGGGAGTGATGGGGTCAGGCCTTGTTGTGGCACCTAGTTCGGAGAAGATGCGACTGGAGCGTCAGGAGGCTCTGGAGGCGGTGGCGACCTTGGGGTCCCTGAGCAGCCAAGGGGACACGGCAGTTCGCGAGCCTAGCGACCCCGAGACTAGTAGATCTTCCTCACCGGCTGCCATGCTTTCAGACTATCAAATGCTACCAGTGGTGACACCTCAGACAGCTGATATCATTGTGTGAACATTGACACATTGGGGCAATGGCATGTGCAAGTGATTTGAGGTGGAATGAGTGAGGCTGGTTGCGGGGGAGGACTGTGGATCCCTCCTCTCCAGTCTGATGTATTGTGATCCCTCACGCCGGCAGGTGGGGGCCGGCTGGGGCGCCTGGGCCGTGTGGGATGCTGAGGGGGAGGGGAGGGGGACGCACAGGTTATGAGCAGTCTGCGGCGGGTGGAGAAGGACGGCGCAATATGAACACTCGCGCGTGCGTGGCACTGCTAGCAGTTTAGAGGGCACATAAGCTGAAGGTGGGGGTAACGCAGTGTCATAGTAACTTGTGACTGTTCCGCTCACCCTGAGCGCCCACTAGCTTCCATCTGGCTTAGTTTCTCATAGACACTTGGTTTGTAGTTTGGACGAACGCCCGTTCTGGGGTTTGCCCTGGCAGTTACGCAGTTCTTGCTCTTTGTTAGGTGCGCCCGGCAGCACACTGAAGTTATCTTATTTGCTTTGTTGTTACAGCATGTCGGCATCCCATCCAACCCAAGGTCTTTCTCCCCCCCCCCATACCCCCCCCCCCCCCCCCACCGACCCGACCCTGGTCCTAAGTTCTACACAACCGTTGCTTGCCCCAGATGGCTAACACCGCGGTGATCACATGGAATATAAGGGGTATGCACACGCCGGCGCGTCGTTATTCTGTTTTCGCCTATTTGCAGCGACATAGGACGGCCATCGCCCTCCTTCAGGAGACCCATATGACACAGCCGGAGCGCGACAAACTGCGCGCTCGCTGGAGGGGTCAACTTTTTGGGACCACATTCTCTGCACACGCCCGTGGCACCTTGGTTTGGGTAAGGGCGGGTACGCCGTTCACATACACCGATGTAGTGGTTGACCCCGCCGGACGGTACACCTTGATCCGTGGGAAGCTTAACGGGCAGCACATACTAATAGGCTCTCTCTATGCTCCAAACGTTGACCAACCGGCGTTCTTGGATCACCTATCTGTGGTACTAGCTCCATATGTGGCTCTCCCCTGGCTGCTGGGTGGGGATTTTAATGCAGTACTTGACACGCACCTAGACAGGTCATATCCGCCCCTCCGCAGCACACAAGCGAGTTCGAACGCAAAAAGGCTCGCCGATTGGCTGTCGCGCTGGGCCTTAAGTGATGTGTGGCGCAGCCTGCATCCTGGCGACCGCATTTATTCGTATTACTCGGCGGTACACGGCCTTCATGTCCGACTCGATAGAGTGGTAGGCTCTCGCTCTTTGACTCCTCTGATAGGTCAGGTAGAGTATCTAGGCTGGACCCACTCGGATCATAACCCTCTTAGTTTGAGTCTGTGCTGGGACCCCGGGCGGCCCCCTGTGCCCACGTGGCGATTGCAGCCGGCCGCTCTGGAGGATGCTGAGTTCCGCGCCTCCCTAGGCACGGCGGTCGAGCAGTTCTTTGACCTGAACGAGGGGTCGACGAGTAGTGAGCTGACGGAATGGGATGCGCACAAATCCACCATACGGGGACATTGTCTAGGTGCAGGATGGAATATCCGTAGGCAACTTGCACTGTCCCTTGCTGCCCTGGAGTCTCGCCTTCTGTCGTGTGAGCGCCTTGGTGAGGGAGGAGGCAGGGACTCGACCCAGTTGACGCTGCTCTGAGCGCGTCATGCTGCGTTGCTTGAGCGGCTGAGATGCCACAACATTGCGGCTCATTCGGCCCGGGTTCACGCCACGTCTGATAGGGCAGGGCGGTTGCTGGCCTGGTTGCTTCGGCAGGAGGCGGTGCATGCCCCGATAGAATCCATCCGAGGGCCTGACGGTGTGCTGGTCCACACACAGTGGGAGATTCACCAAGTACTGACGGCACACTATGCGGCCCTCTATAGATCGGCAGGGCATCGACAGGAACAGGATATAGATCTTTTTCTGGAGGCTGCTCAGCTGCCCACAGTACCAGATGAGCACCAGGAGTCACTGGAATGCCCCCTTACAGTAGAAGAGATAGGAGATGCGGTGGCGTCTCTGGCTTCGGGAAAGGCGCCGGTTCCGGATGGACTCCTGGCGGAGTACTATAAGGCTTACCGGGAGTCCCTAGTGGCCAAGCTGCATGCTCGATTTCTTGCGGCCCTGGAGGAGTCCACTTTGCCCGCCTCCATGCGGGAGGCCTATTTGGTTTCTCTGCCCAAGCCTGGGCGTGACCCCACCAGCCTGGGGTCATACCGCCCCCTCGCCCTTCTTAACGCGGACTACAAAATTCTGGCCAGGGTCTTGGCAGAGCGGCTGGCCCCAACGGTATCGGCTTTGGTGCACAGGGACCAAAACGGTTTTGTGCCAAAGCGTAACACCTCTTAATTTACGGCGGTTCTTCCGGGTAGCTACCGATGGGGTGCAACACTGGCCTTGGGCAGGCTGCTTGGTTTTAGATCTTGAAAAGGCCTTCGACTGTCTTCAGTGGGGTATCTAGTGGCGACACTATTGCATTATGGACTGGGCCTTGGGTTCCTCCAGATGGCGGCACTCCTCTATAAGAACCCCGTGGTAAGGGTGAGAACTGGTCCATATATTTGACGCCATTCTGATTGGCCGCGGCACCAGATAGGGGTGTCCCCTCTCGCCCCTCCTCTTCGCTCTCGCAATAGAGCCCCTGCCGCTACGCTACATAGAGTACTGACGGATGGCATCCCCCTGGGCGACGCGACTCACCAGGTATCCTATGCGGATGACCTCCTGGTCTTTATCAAAGATGTGGCGTGCATCCCGGGGGGACTGGAGCGCGCCCTGTCTGACTTTGCCACGCTTTCCGGGCTTCGGGTGAACGCCACTAAATCGTGTCTCTGTTTTCCGAGCAGAGACTCGGGACCCGCAATACCATATTGGGGGCGTGCCGGTAATGTGGCAGCAGGCTACCTTTCGTTATCTGGGTGTTCAAATATACCGGCGGACCTGGTGGAGGGCAACCTGGGCAAAGCGGTAGCCGCGATCAGGGTTCAGATGCGGTTCTGGGGTGTCCTCCCCCTCTCGGTTACGGGGCGCATCGCCTTGGTCAAAATGGTGATTCTGCCCAGGCTTCTATACTACTTGGCTAATTTGCCAATGTATATACCGGCCTCCTTCTTTGCAACCTTAGAGCGATCGCTCCGAGACTTTGTATGGGGTAATGCACGTCACAGAGTCGCGTTATCCAAACTATACCTCCTCCCTGACTTTAGGCACCGAAATGAATACATCCTCTCAGAACATTTCCATATGGTCACTCTTCAGGATGTCATTTCTCAGCAAGTTGACTTTATTGCTACACTCTACCTCAAAGATATATAACACATTTGAATCCATCTAGCATATCGCCTCTATCTCAGGTTTGGGGTAAGTGGCAAACACTATCAGTTCAAGGTCCCATCCTTCGGTGTCACTACCTTGCCCATGTGCTTACCAAATGTGTCACAGTAGTAGCTGCACACCTGCGGAGACAGGACAGCCCTGTCTTTCCCTACATAGACGACTGGCGCCACTCGGCAAGTGTTGCGCACCCACCCAGGCCTCTCTCAACCTCCTACACGTCTTGGGGGTCTACAGTAGATGCCCTGAAGTCCCATCTCCAACTCAGCGATGGGGGATTCCCAGTGTAGAACTCTTTGACATGGCAGAAAACGCCAAATGCTCAAACTTTTCCTCCAGGTTCCTACACCCACAGGCAATGAATGCTCGAAGGATGAATTGGTCAGGGATATTTGGCTATGCTTTTCTGGATCTCCTGTTTGTCGTGCGGGGTATAAAGCAAGCGCCTTTCATGCTCATCTTAGTGGCACCTACTTGGGCTCCCCAGTCTTGGTACATCACTCCCCTCAACCTCTTGGTGGTCACTCACAAGGGGGTCCCCAACAGACTGGACCGTCTCACTCAGACCCATGGAGAAATCACTACCGTAGCTCAAAACACATTGACCTCAAGGCAGCCAGTATCTGAGACATTGTATGTTGTCTGAAGGATTTGCAGACCTTGAGCTAGCCCTCACTTCTATCTCCCTCCACCTAGGCAACATGTTTCCCTCTTTAGGATTCCTGTCATTCAATCACTCAATCAAGTCATATTTTTAGAGCGTGGATATTCATCCGGGGGTATCCAGGCACTTGCTGCTCGATGTAGTCAAACAGCCAGGTCTTGAGACCCTTTCTGAAGTCTGTCAGCAAAGAAGTAGTGTGGAGGTGGAGAGGTAGGGTGTTCCGTGCTTTTTCGGTGAGGTGGGAGAAGGAGCGTTCTCTGGTGCGGCTACGTCGGATGCACGGTATCTCTGCCAGGGCGAGGTGTGCTAAGTGAAGGTTCCTGTTAGGCTGGTGGAAGTGTAGTTGGTGATTCAAGTTGGTCCTTGGTTGTGGAGTGCTTTGTAGGCGTTGGCATCTTTTCTGGACTGGGAGCCAGGGGAGGTCCTTAAAGTGTTGGTTGATGTGGGATCATTTGGGTAGGTTGAAGATCAGTCTGGCTGCTGCATTCTGTATCAGCTGTTGTCTTTGCATGCGTTCGGTGGTGGTGGTGGTGCTGGCATAGAGTGCATTGCCGTAGCCCAATCGGCTGGTGATGAGGGGCGCTTACAGTTTTCCTGGTGTTGATGAGCAGCCACTTGAAGATCTTTAGGAGCAAGCGGAGTGTGTGGAAGCAAGCTGAAGAGACTGTGTTGACTTGACATTTCAAGGATAGTTCGCTAGCGAGGATGATGCAGAGGTTGCGGGCATGGTTTTTTGGGGCCCATTAAAGCCCTTATGGAGGGTCTCATGAGGGTCCCCCGCTCCTGAATAGAATCCCAACATTGTCCTTACAAGACTTGTCCTCCATTTGAGCTCCTACATTCATCGCCTTCTTCAATTCCTCTCCTATGGTGGGCACAGTAATCTTTAGGTCATTACTCTCTCTCACTCTCTCCCTCCCTTATCTCTTCGCCTCGCCCTTACTTGCCGTGTGTGAAAACAATCTAACAATGGAGTCTGTGCCATGCACATTACCAGTAAGAGGTGGAGTCACACTGCCTTGTGTCTCGAAGACTTCTTTGAAGAAAAACAACTTGCGCTCATCTGGACTCAATGCTAGATGGCAGGAGTTTGCACAGCATGTGAATCTACTGCACTGCATTACATGAGTAGATGCTTAGAGGGTAGTTAACATTTTCCCTTTGGATCTTGAACTATTCTAGATTCACTTGTGACCCACCTACCTCTGCAGTAAACAAGAGTACTGCAAATTTTAATCCAACAAATTTAAATTTTGGAATTGTCAGTTCATAAGACTCGAGCATCACCACTTAGGGACAATAGAATCTGAAGGTGATGGTTGCATAAGGAGACTTTGTGTGTGTGTGTATGTAGTACAAGTCATCATGAGTCAGATTGACTTCACTTGTCGATGGTGCCCAAAAGGTGAAAGTTTTTGTGTATCCACCAACTGGAAGGTGAAGTATTTCCAGCATGTTAATCTGTTCATGTAACCCTATTCTTTCAGGTTAATGCACCATAAAAGAAACGTGAAATAGTTGCAACTGGTTTCTAAGTCATTCACATCCTAATCAGTAGGAAATGAGAAGGTATTCTTGTCTGATTTGCATATTCGCTTGTTTTGCCCTAGAAATTGCCCTGTTCCGAGAGCAGCACTATGATGAATGTCTCTCCTTGCCTATTATAGCTTTGCCTTCCTGAAAAGATTTTATTTTGTTGGACCTTTGTGGACCTTAATCTCTTTTGCCTGCCTTTCTTGTCCAGTGTAGGCATATACTTGCTGGATGATTGAAAATATATTTAGTTGTACACTTAATAGCTAAGCTATGCTTGGGCCAAGTCAAGAAGTTAGTGGAAAACATGAAAACTTTAGCCCCTTGATTATGCACCTATCTCTTATACTCTCCGTCTGTGTCTACTCAAGGATTTAAGTGCTCATCTTCTATGGAGGAACTGGGTGATCTAGATCACTTTGAAGACATCTACCAACGCTGGTCCCCCAGGATCTGGGGAAGTGGTAATAACACAAACTGTGATTGCATGAAAATATGATCTGGTTAAAGTGTCCCCAGTGATCTTGGAGATTGCCCCCCAGTTGGCAAATGTGCCCCTAAAATATCTGTAGGGGGTGTTCTCTCAGCATTGTAGGCAAGCCTGGAAGCGGATTGCTATCCATATAGAACATCTATCTGACCACCTCCTCGAGCTTCGTCACAAAGTGAATCAGTGTTCTGCATTTGAGGCTCAATCTACCAGTTTAGTTTTTTAATATTTTATTGTTTTTCATCGCAATAAATGTTCTTTTGCAAACATTAAACATACAAGAGTCAGTGGTAATTATATATATGCAGTAAGAATGACTAGCTAGCAGAATGCCATACATCACTGCCTAAATTTAAAGCATCTTAAAATAAAGAACGGAGGAAACAATTAATTGCTCGGGAGGCTTGTGCACTCATCTACCAGTGCAGTCGAAATGCTGTAGAACCCAAGAATATGATCATACATTAAATTAAGCTTTTCTCTGAAAGCCCATAGCGAACCTGTGAACGGTGATCCTCATTGCCTTTTTAGATATAGACACACAACAACTTTAACACTTCCTGCAGTGACGTACATAGATAAGCTCAGTCCTGGTCCCGATGAGATGCAATTCCACTACAAATTGCAGTTAGTTTGGTAACAATGCACGCTAACAGATTTGCACATTTTCCTAACTAGACAGGGCACTGGTTGCGAGGGGGCTATTACTGGCGACTTCTGTACTGTAACCTATGAGCTAATGACGAACTCTGCTAAGGAAATATGCCACCTGAATAGAATGCTTTGAGCATGCAGAATAAATGTATGCATCATTATGTAACTTATTTAGTCTTTGTATTGTGTTGTGGTATACGCAAGCACATTTATCTCAATATTATGTATTGTAATATTTCAATGTTTGTGAACCTTACTAAATGAAAAACCCAATAAAACATGTTAAAATACATTAAATCAAGCTCTTTGACATCCTCCTAAAGTGAGAAATTAGGTTATTTTCGTTTAGTTTGTCGTGACTACTATGAGACAAACTTGCCCTAAAGATTACAGGTCATCAGATTTAAGCTTTAGCAGTAGTGTCCCTCTCAGTGAAGTCGTCCTGCTTCTCAGCTTTAGAACCTAGATCTTCCCAGCAAAACATCTTTTGCCTGAGCACATGTGAGTAGGTGGGTTTCCTATTCTGTCACTAATGGAAGCTAGTGGATCTCTAACAGACAGCAATGGCCTTTCTTGCCATTATCCTAGCTGGATCAATTCAACAACAAATAGTTTTTTGTGCCTTAGGCGTAAGGCCCAGCTGAGTTGCCTGTGGTTTACCCAGACGCTGTCTCCCTTCCTATTCATGGACTAAGTTCCCACCTGTGTTCTAAAGGGAATCACCTGTGAGTACACTCACAAAATGTGAAAATAAAATGAGGTCTTGGGTGTACCACACCGGAGGTAATCACCTGAAACCTTTGGAAATATTGTATGCATTCTAGCTGGAGTGAGGTAAGCCCACGGTACATATTTAAATTGGTTTTGCTTTAAAACGGCATTCTATGACACCCTATGGACAAGTATTCATTTGGCCGCCCATTCCCAGCTCCACACCAATGCCAAATTTTCAAACACTTTTGAAGCCTAACAAATCTACCTCCAGCTTCAGCCTAGTGAACTATGAATGTTGGGGGTTATGCGCCTCACTCCTTCCCATGTCAACAATATTTGTAATGTGTGGTTTGAGCTCTCCAATTGCTTGCTCCCTTGTTGCTATGGCTGCTCTTTATAGAGCTGCATGCCACAGGAACTTACCCACTGGCAAATCCTACTTGTATCTGATTTAAGACCGTCATCCGGGATCCTTAGTTGATCAGTTGTTCCACCTACTCTATGCCATCTGTACCCAGACACACCAGGCTGCTATTTTGTTAACCAGAGCAAACTTTGGTAATGATCATAGAGTGACCTCCGGGGCATATAAGGCATTCTGCTTGGTTTTCTGCAAATACCTGCCCAGTCTGTGTTTGCCAGCCACCATCGAAAGTAGGTTCCCACTCACAGTACCTCTCTCCAGAAAAGTAATCCGCTATGGGTCTATCACTACAAGCCACTAACTAAACCCCTTGATGGGGTCCACCAGACTCGTAGTCCATTGGATTTGAGCTGCAGTGTGATAGTGTTTAAATTCATGAATTCCCAAGACTCCCTCCTTTGTGGCAAGTAGGTGTAGTTTGGTCAGTACTACTCCGCCCATGCCTGAACTCCATATCAGTTCTATCAGCAGGGAGTTCACACCTTGATAGAAACTGGCCAGGACTACTGCTGGAATGCCAAAGAAATAAAGCATCTGCAGAAGAAGCACCATCTTAATGAGTAATACCTGTGCCAGAACAGAGAGTGGTTATCTCTGCAAAAACTCTGCTTCTGCTCTTGAGGCTGCCTGGGCCATTCTGTTTCCTGGCAATTATATATTCCTACATTCTTAATATATTGACATCAAGGTATTGGAAGGTATGGGCATCAGATATAAACCATGCAAGCGCTGAGCTGTCAACAAAAATAAGCAAGACGTAGTAATTTTCAGTTTGAGCCCCAAGACAGCTGCAATTCCTCCAGATTCAAAATTATTACATGCCACCTAGAGTGTAAATACAGCAGGACATCATCCAAGTATAATGAGATGCGCTTGATGATTTATAATCAGCCCATGCTGCTTCCGTCTTGCGCACATGGTACATCAGGGGCTCCGTGGCAAGGAAAAGCAAGAGGGGAAATAAGGCAGCCTCCTGTCAATAGAAGTACTTTTGGGTATAACATTTTACCTGTCTTGGTTCTAATCGTATGATTTGTATGTAAAGTCATGTGTAATTACATGAAATTACCTAACAATTCCATGAGGTTACACTGAATTACGTGAGAAGTGAATCTGCATTTAGCACCACTTATTATTGCAAGAAAGCCCCCTTGCGTCCAAAATTGTCGAAAGGATGTATTTTTGCACTAAGAAATAGCACTAAGTGCAATAGAACACGAATAGCGAGCAGGCACCCACTAAATGCGCTCATGGTTTAGAATGATCCTCCAACTTACTACTGGCGCTTCCGTGCTAGTTTCGTAGTGCAAAATGGATGCATTTTGCACTAAAACATTGCTAAATGCAGCAGAACACGAATAGCGGGTACTCGCTAAATGTGCTGTAGCAGTACGATTTCCACCCCAACCCCCACCCAAATTGCTTCTAATTACACAAGTTGGAGTAATTGCGTGAATATCGATAATTCCACATCAAAAGTGTATGTAACACACAATTACCCAAGTTACTCAGTTTACTCCAGCATAATAAAAGTTAAGTTTAGTTGTAGTCACGACCTGCTTTTAGGAGCACTGTAATAATTGGTTCCTTGGTTTTAGATAGAAACATAGTCCTCTCTCGAGCAAGTGACTGCAAATCTAGTACTCTCCAACGAACTGGCTTCTCACCTGAACCGGCAGGCTTTTATTAGCTCTATTTTTGATAGCTCTGGCACTTCAAGTTCCCTTACATATGTTTTAATATGTATTACGGCCACAAGACGTCAGCCTTCACCTGAGTGGTCACCAACGAACTGGCATTTT
Source organism: Triturus cristatus (assembly GCF_964204655.1). Taxonomy (NCBI): domain Eukaryota; kingdom Metazoa; phylum Chordata; class Amphibia; order Caudata; family Salamandridae; genus Triturus; species Triturus cristatus. The sequence continues at coordinate 305,036,810 of NC_140583.1, read as the reverse complement.
ATCTGGGTGGGCAGGTTGTCACTGGTTCCATCTTTACCGATTATGGAATTTTGGCTCTTCAAGCACACCTGCACATATTCGCAACACTCTAGCACTTTAAGCACAATTCTGTTAATTGTTTGTATGAAATTCTGGCCGTATTGGTAGTAGATTTGAAACTTGTTTTGTTGAATCTTTTTTATAGTTATGTTTTTGCAAACGTTTTAAGTATGCTATACATACATTTGACAGTGGTTGATATTTTGTTTCCTAAATATAAATTAACTTTAATTCTAAAGTGTTCTTGCCTGTGCCACTGCCTCCTGTCAAAATCTGGTGGGTGAGGAAATAGTTAATGCATTACTCCACCTAATGCCTGCTTCACCTTAACTTCCACATTGGGTTGTTGATGTCTGTATTTCTGCTGAAGTAACCGGCGTCGAACTTTCGCAGGTTCACATCTAAGATCCTTAGCACACATTCTCGATGCCAATAACACTGGACTAACTTAAGATACTGGAGCAGCATGCTCCCTGGCGTAAAGCGCTTTCAAACCTTGTCCGTGGTAGTGAGCGAAATATAATTACAAATAGAAAGAAGGCCTTCTCACTTTTACATCATAGTAGGAGTGCTGCTGAGTTAGGTAATGTCAGTTTGTCCTCCAGACAAAGTCAGTTGTCAGAGCCAAGATGTCTCATAGGTTTTTCTGCATGCGTTCCACACTGGTTAATGTGATAGTGTTATGAATGTCAAGAATAGACTCAGTTGGTATGACGGGGGCATCGCGCTTCCTGACATTAGACGGTACTATTGGGCCTCCCAACTGTCGGCAATTAACCATGCCACGTATGCTCCTGGTCTGAACCCGGCGTATGAGATGGATAAATTCCTGCTTCCCGGCGGTAATTATAACAGAGCGCTTTACTCCCGATCTGCTGGTAGGACCCTCACAGGCCCTACTAGGATTGCGGTACGGGTGTGGAAGGCGGCGAATGTAGCGATGGGCTGGAGTGAGCGTTTAACGTGTGCTACTCCCTTGTTTGCCTCAGACCGCCTGGGGAGCCTCTGGACGACGAAAGGCTTTGAGCACTGGGACACGATCGGCATTAGCAGAGTGGGGGATCTGTGGGTTAAAGGCGCGGTCAAGACCTTCGCGGCGCTCCGGAGCGAGTATGAGCTTAGTGAGAGGGAGTTTTTCCGCTACGCTCAGGTTCGGCATGCCCTGCTCTCGGTTTTTGGGGAAGGGACCACGGTCCCTGTTTCTTCGCCCCTCGAGGACCGCATACTCGACGGTCACGTTCCCGATAGTACTATCTCTTTGATCTATAAAAAATTGATAAATAATCGGGCTGACCTCTTGGTGCGTCTACGGGAGGCATGGACGGGGGATGGGGTTGAGTTGGACGACGAGGACTGGCAGTCCGCGCTGTCATCTCCTAAGGAGGTTGCCATCCCGGCCCGTCTCCGTTTGGTCCAGCTTAAGATCCTCCATCGCGTTTACGTGACGGGTCCCCGATTGGTCTCGATGGGGTTTTCTGAGGACGGGCTCTGTAAGCGTGGCTGTGGGCACAGTGCCACCTTTCTCCACATCCTGTGGGAGTGCCGCGAGGTGGTGGAATACTGGCGTCAGGTGCATGAGGTTATGAGGCGAGTCACCGGGGTCACGCTGTTGCCGGAGGTGCGTCGTTGTGTTCTGAATGTGTGGGAGCCCAATGACTATAACGCGGCCCAGACTCGGTGGGCGGCCCTGGGGAACATGATAGCAAAGAGGGACATAGCGCAGCTTTGGGGTTCGCAGCGGCCCCCCACCGTGTCTGTCTGGAAGGAGAACATGGACTGGTGCATGTTCAGGGAAAAGACTGTGTATGTGGCTCGTGGTAAACCCGGGGCTTGGAGCAGAATTTGGGGGCAGTGGAATGTGTATCGTGGAAGTATTTGTGCTCCCCCCCCTGGTGGAAACGTCTGAGGTAGCCTTGTCCCCCTGATCCTTGATGGTTCCTTACTTATCTGGCACATCTGAGTATAGATTTGGTATTCCCGTTTCTCCCCCCCCTCCCCCCCCCCCCCACCTCTTAGTTCCCCTTCTTCTTGACTGCCATCGGGTGGTCGGGTATGGAAGTGCCCCTGCTGTGGCCCGACGCCCATCTCATGTTTTCTTGCCTCGCTTTTGTTCTAAGTTGTTATTTATGTTAAAAGGGTGTATCCTGATTTCCTTTATGTGCAGTCTGATCTTCTGTAGGGTGCGAAGCCCCGGTGGGCCAGTCATTGTGTTTGCACTGTTTGAACTTTTTACCTACTAGCGGCCGGCCCAGGTGGTTGTATGCCCGTGCTTGTATGCCCGTGCTTGTACCCTTCTTTCTGCACAATAAAAATTTTCAAAAAAAAAAAAGAATAGACTCCGTAACTGTGAGAGCACTGCCTCGGTAGTAATGGCCAAGCGGCTCAAGACCCAAATTGGCGAGGGGTGTTTGAGTGTAGGTACCAAAGGCAGTATAACAGTTATAGATAGTCAATGAATAGGAATATCCCTTCAGTTATTTAATTTTTAGAAATGCGATCTTATTTAATTGTAAAGCTAAAAGGAGACCGATATAAAAAAAGAAAAACCTTTGTTTCTTCCGTAACAGTTACGCAGTTCTGGCACTGTACATGTTGGATAAAGCTATAGACTTTGACCTGATTATAAGTGGCCCATGTCGGGTTTAACATATGCGATAACTATCGCATCTGACCCAACACAGATGTTTTCAAAAGTTATCGTATGCAATAATTATCGTCTACTGACTTTTTGGGGATTAACGTGTGGATTTTGGTGCCCATTGATTCAAAATCTGCATGTTCTATTAAATATTGGGTCTTTTCCCCTTGTTAAATTCTAGTAGGTTTGCCCTGCCAAAATTTAACAAAGGGTGCAATTTTTACAGCACCTGTTAGTTATCAGGTGCGATAAACATCAAACCTCTTGTAATTGTAATCCCTGTGCAAACAGGCCAAACAGGCTAGTAAAGCTCTGTGTTACTTTAAAACAATGGATACACAGGATAACCCACGGTTATTCACTTCAACTATTTAACAGAAAAAGTTCATTCTCATTACTAAATTTGTGCAAAATCATTGCAATAAATGCAGTTATGTGCCGCAAAAGTCCCAATTTTTTTAAATGCAATTTATAATTCAATGCTGCAATATTCTTGGGGTCCGATTGCATTCCCACCTCAGTGGGGGTCAGGAGACAAATTGATCAGCAACTACAACATCAAGATGTTGTCTCTAAAGATAAAGTGGTCTTGGATAACTTGCAGATTGATTCCCTAGACAAAGCCAGGCAAGACTCTGCTATTTTGACAGAGATAGACTGTTTAGATTAATCGACATGTACAGCCCATCGGCACATAGACGGTGACCAGCCTAGCAGGCTTTTAATTTGGCTGGTCCCGACACAACAGGTATGCCCCTGAATAACCTCATAGATCTCAGTTGGGTCCGTCAGGAACTTGTTCTCGACTATTATAAACTACTATATACTAACCACGACAATAGTATGAATGCTTCCATTGATAGCTTGATAGTAGATATTCTGCTTCCCCAGCTTGTACAACAAGGTAACGTCACGTTGGGGCAACTAATCTCTCTGCAAGTGGTAAGTCACTGCTCACGTTTGGTAACCAGGAACAGACACCCTCCCCCTACAATTCTACAAGACTTTCATGGACCATTACGACCCCAAATTAACTATAATGTACAATGATGCTTTTGGACGGAGAAGTCACCTGTTCGCCCACCTTGTGATGCAGAGAATAGCCTTGCTGCAGTCATCGTAGAACTTGAAACCTTCAGAAGTTTATCCAGGCTGAAGGTGAATTGAGACAAAACTACTCTATACCTGATGAAAACCAGAGCCGCTCCGACTTGGGAGGGTTCTGTACACCCTCTCCCCACATAGGAGTCCTCCACTTTTAAATAAAAGGGGTACAAATGTATCATACTGAAGTGAACAATGTGTATTATCCCACTTGTGGCTTTTGTCACTTTGAAAAGACTGGCAGATCGGGGGGGGGGGGTTTAAGATTGCCCATCTTTGAGCTGTACTAACGGGATCAGAGATCAGGTTTCACCGGCACTAGATGGAGCGGCTAGCCGTCTCTACGAATCGACCAACTAATGCGGTCACATGCAACTGGACTCAGGAACACGGATTACGCGGTGAGGATCTAACCGACATCGCAGTCATCACCGACACCTCTGACGCGGTTCGTGAGTGCTCTGAATTCTGAGCTTCCTTCCTTTCCACCCTGCATCAGTAACCTGGTATCCGGAGCCCTGTGTACTTGTTCTATTGACTTCAATAAGACGTGATTTTGGGGCCAGACTCATCCTACCTCCCCGACCATAAAGGATTAGATCCGTAACCTTCATGGCTGCCTTCAGGGTTGCCTAATTCCTCATGCTTACAAACCTTGTCCTGAAGAAGAACTCAAATTTCGAGATCGAAATGCCGTCTACCTCTTGTACAACAAAAAACTCCTTCACTGTTTAAAAATTGTCTTCAGGAGTTTTTGCTTATGTTGTCAATGCGATGTATGTTTTTATATATCCTCTCCACTCGCCACATCACGTTCCTTTTCACTTTTTTGTGAGCACCGGATCTATAATCCAACTGTTTTGAAAAATTGATATTGAAAAATAAATTATTGTTCCAATGTCTACCCGTGTCCCTTCCGACAATTTTCAATGTCTGCTTTTGTTTCCTCCGGCATTTATCCAGTAAAATGCCACATGCCATAGTCAACAGTTCTTTCATTTTTTAGGACCTTTTGCCTTACATGAACTATTGTTGTCTTCACAAAAGCGTACAGCGTACTAACAGTGCTGAGTCATTGGATAACTCCGAGGCTAATGGGACATTAAACGACCGAGTTTAAAGATAACCTACAAAAGACTTGCATAACAAAACCAGCTTGATGGGTCCTGCAGCTTTCTAGGCCATGAAATTCCCAAAACTAACTTGTGCGTATTGCACAGTATTTTCAGCAGTGGATACTACGACTTACACAGGAAATCTGTCATATGCCATGCATAATGTGGATCACTATAGCAGCAGTGCATAGGAAACACACTGCACTTGATGTTTGTCTCCAAAGGTGTACTCTCTGCCTTAAACAGGGCAAAGCAGAGACAATCTTCTGGCTGACTGCTTATTCTGGCGAAGGTAGCCATAATGATGCAGTGGAAAGTAACAGCAGGTCCTCATATGCTGCAATAGAATGCAGCTGTTAAAGTCATGCCTTGTAGGTCGCAGTGGAACCAATTATTTATTCAGGTTTCTGATGACTAGATCCTGGAGCATAGGGCTCAACCTTCATGAAGGTTTTTTACTTGGGAAACTTTTTCAAGCCCTTGAAAAACATTGTTCATCTTTAGGCACGGACAGCACTTTTTTTTCCTGTTTCCTCACAAAAAAATGTTTGTCTCATGTGTAGCTGTAGATACACATGCTGTGCATTCTCCTGCCATCTAGTGTTGGGCTCAGATGTGTGCCACTTGTTTTTGTTCGAAAAAGTATTTTCGAGTCATGAGGTGTAGGGACTCCACCTATAGTAGACTGTCAATGTTGACACTGCAGCATTCTGTTCATCAATTGTTCTTTTTAGGTCTCGCCTGAGCCAGCGCATGCACTGCTCTGGCGAGACATTTAGTGAGTGGGCTTTCAAAAGTCCGACCGGGTGGCATAGAGCGTGCGGTTAGGCGCACAATGACTAGCAGAGACGCGTACACCACTGTCCACAGCTGCTTTCACTGTTGCCTCACTTTTGCCGTAGCGCGCGCGCACCGCTCACGTGTTTTTTAAAATTTAAATTTCTGTTTAGCGCACATGCACACATAACTCCCGGGCTAGTTTGTTTTTCATACCAGCAGGCCAGTCTGGTTATCTGCAGCGCCAGGAGACTCCGTCAGGAGTGACAGTTGCGCTATATAAACTTTCCTTTTCATTTCATTTCATTTCATTCCATTATCTTGTGCATTACATGACTGGCATTTTTTCTCTCTCAAGTGAAATCGTGTGCTTTCACTTTTGGAATGTACCATTCTCTCAGCTTTTGTTCGCAGCTGCTGCCCGTCTGTCAGAGGTGGCGCAGCCGCCATTCTTGTGGTTTGCAGGTCTTGTTTAGGCGAAATATGCAAAAAACAAGATCTTTAATCTAGATATCCCGTTTAATGAAACGGAGAGAGGAATGGTTCGCATGCGCGCTCGTCTTGCTATTGGACTCTATTGGGCTGCACAAGGTCATACATAACCTCCAGCTGATTCTTTGGACAGGCAAGTGAAGTTGCTTTCACTTTTGCCTCACTTTTGCCATAGCGAGCGTGCGCGCGCACCACTCTTGTGTTTTTTTAAAATTTCTGTTTAGCGCGCGGGCGCTCACAACTCCCGGGCTTGTTTGTTTTTCTTACTAGCAGGCCATACATATTGTTGCAAAATCTGAAATGTCAGCGTGGCGATGACTGGTTTATGCATAAATCGGACATCTGGTCCATTCCATTTATCAACAAGCCATTCCATTATCTCGTGCATTACATGACTGGCATTTTTTCTCTCTCGAGTGAAATCATCGCATGCTTTCGCTTTTGGAATGTACCATTCTCTCAGCTTTTGTTCGCAGCTGCTGCCCGTCTGTCAGAGGTGGCGCGACTGCCATTCTTGTGGTTTGGGAGCGTGCAGTGCTTGTTTATGCGAAATATGCAACAAAAAAAACCTAGATCTTTAATCTAGATATCCCGTTTAATGCAACGGAGAGAGGAATGGTTCGCATGCGCGCGCGTCTTGAGATTGGACTCTATTGGGCTGCACAAGGTCAAGGAAGTCTGGGTACTTTAACGGTTCTTTTAAAGATGCGAAGGTTCTAGAAAGCCCTCTGTCAACATTTGCTATTTTCCAACTGCAAGACTACTTTCCACTTCTGTTTTGTGTGAAATCTGCTTTGGGAACTTGTTTCGTCCAACGCTTTCATCTGAATTCAACATTTTCAATGCATTACAAAATGTAATTACCACTATTACTAGCTCTGGTTTGACAGTACTGCCCAATTGTTGCTAAAGGTTTAAAGTACAGATTAGAGAAGGTTTGGATCGCCGCTCAGAGGAGTGTTTAATCTCACTTCAGGTGTATCATTCCATTTTCTTTAAAGTGATTCCATTAAAATGCTCGAGGGACTATTTTGCCAGTGAAAAGTACACTGAGCACAGAGCACACCGATACAGAACAGACGGGCGGAAGACAGAAAGAGCACCTCGACAACACTGGAGATCCTGCAGCGTCCATAACTTGAATCAATACGGAGGGGAGTGCTCGAGCCTCTGCGGGAGCGGAATTGATCGTATTAAAGGGAACAGTGAGTACTTGGGAATGTGATCCCATTTTGGTATGCCGTGACGTTGCAAATATCTCACAACAACAAGGGATAATTCAGGATAGAGGGGGCGCGGGCTCACCTGAGGGAGACTGCTTTTTTTCATTAAATGAAGACTCTGAATCTTTGTTGTTGAGTGAAGGGAGCTCGCTTGAGGACACACTCTGTAAGTAGCACATCCGCTCAGAAGAGCACCCAGAAGAAAAGGAGGTCTAAAGTAAGAGCTAAGGTGCTGGAGATCCCCTCTGATACTGCCTGGGAATATTCAGCCACGTCACAAATGTATCAGAATGGTGGTAATCTGCTCAAGCAACCAGGCAAGACCGCGTCAAGTACCCCCCACCCTCCCCAACCTCAGTCTGCCTCACTGGATTTACTGTTTAGCACATTAAAACAGATGCCGGGAGAAGCTAGGATGGAGAGCCGTAGGGCCAAACTGACAACGAAAAAGTTCCAAAGCTCGCTGAGGAAAATGAACAAAATGTATGAAGATATGGCAGACATAGTGGCACATGTGGAAGAAAGGACAGGCAGGCTCGAGGATGATGTTAGCAGATGGCAAACTTTCAAACAGACACAAGAAAAGATGGTTGAGGATGTCCAGTGGAAGCTGGAGGATTTCGAGAATCGCCAGCGGCGGAACAACATAAGACTACTGGGTGTGGCCGAAGGGGTGGAAGTGCAGGATGCCAGGATGTTTGTTGTTAACCTATTCAAGGGCGCATTCCCCGAGACGACCTCCTGGAATTGGGAGAATGAGGTGCAGAGAGCGCACCGGTTTCCCTTGACCTTGAGTAAAGGGCATGGGGCGGCCCAGGGGGATAGGCCCAGAGCAACCTTGGTCTACGTGGGTAACTATCTTCTTAGATAAATTATGGATAAGGTGAAGCCTGAGCCTAAGCGTACATTTAAGGATATTGCATTCTTTGCCTGACCTGACTTCTGCCACAGCACTATATAAAGAAGGTGGAGGCTAAGGCAATTAATAGCTCCCTTCCAGGGTCTCGGATCTGAGGTGTATTTGTTATACCCCGCAAGGCTCAAGGTGGTTACAAAGGGGCAGGTCAAAATGTTCTTCTCTGAGGTGAAAGCGCAACAGCAAGTGGAGGAACTGAACGGGCAGAAGGGGGGATGAGATGCTAGAGCTATAAGAAGGGGCTATAACTGCCTGTCCCTGACTATATAGGAACTTTTAATCATAATCCTGACTCTTTTCCTTCTTTTTTGTTAGGTATTTTGGGGATAAAATGTGATTTGGCACTTATACGATAGAGGGTCACACTGGTTTATACTGGCATTTGAGAGGGAGGACGCTGCGATGACTGCAAACAAAACGGTCACACATAGGTCATGCTTGACCTATTTGCCTGTAAGGGGGTGGGGGGAGGTTTCAAGTGGGGGTCCTGCGGGCAGGGTGTTGGGGGAGTAGGGGGCACAAGGGGGAGCACATACAGCACGGTTCAGCACGTTATCCAAGCCTCTTTAATTTACTGGCTGAGAAGGCGGGACTGCCATATGATGTATTCTAATGAGTGTGCGGATCGCGTCAATCAATGTCTATGGGCTCAATGACCACATTAAAAGACAGCGGGTGACTGCTTTGTTGAGGTCAATGCGATTAGATCTTGTCTGCCTACAGGAGACACACATAGAAGGGACAAAGGGTTATTTGTTGGAACAGTTGGGTTATTCTCTGCTTGCGCATTCTAAACAATGCTCCAAGACCAGGGGTGTGGCTGTATTAGCCAAAGGAAGTGGTATTGTAGTTAAAAGAAAGATTGAAGACCAGTGGGGCAAATGGGTCCTCCTCGAATGCATAGTAAATGGGGAAACGTTCACTATAGTGTCAGTTTATGGGTCACCGGAAGACGACCCGGACATTTTTGAGCTCTTGCACTCCGAATTAGCCATATGGCCGGAGCCAATAATTTGCTGTGGAGACTTCAACATTAATGGGCTGGTTGGTTTAGGGATTGGGGAGGGGGGGGAGGTGCGTTTATCTTGGATGTAAAAAAAAGAGAAGTTGTGCAATAGTTGATCTGGCTCAGCATAATTCGCTAACTGACATCTGGGCGCGCCTGAATCTTGTAGGGACCGCCAGTACATATTATTCAGCACCACATAAGATCTGCGTGAGACTGGATTATTTTTTAGTTTCTAATTCTTTAATCGCAAGAACCCAGATCGAGAAACTCCCCCGGATTTTGTCTGATCACAACCCACTAGTCATCACCTTTAAGCTCGAAAGGGTAGCCAAGCGGGAAAGAACCTGGATGTTCGAAAGGGCACTGCTAAAGGATAAGAATTATATTAAACACATGAATAATTGGATTATAGCTTTTTGGGAGATCAACAGAGGAAGCACTTCTTCCGGTGTTGCATGGGATGCATTTAAGGCAGGCATACGAGGGGAGACCCTGAGCTACAGTATACACAAAAACAGGAAGATGTAAGATTGAACAAACTTATTAAGACTCTGGCGGAAGCAGAGGAGGAGTTGAAGACAGCAATTCAGCAGAGGATGCCCTTAGAGCAAATCCTTCTTAAAATTGTAGCTGGTAAGGCAGAGGCAATCAAGAGTATTGCTAGTAAGGCAGCAGCTAAATTTTTAATCAAGAAAGAACAATGCCACGAGCTAAGTGAGAGGGTGGGCCACACCTTAGCAATTCGCACGAGGCAGAAAGCTGCAGCAGGGGGAAATAAGGGATATTTCAGACGGCAGAGGAGATATAGTAACAGACTCTGGGGAGATTCGGGAGGTCTTTACTTTATTCTATGCAGGACTATACAACGAGGACCAGCCAAGGGATTCAGTAGCCATCCAGGAGTATCTCAAGGACATATTAGCCCATGGTTTTCCTGAGGAGGAGAAGGCGGCACTTGAACTCCCTATAACCCTTGACGAGATACTCATGGCATTAAATAATCTCACATCAGGTAAAGCGGCAGGTCCTGATCAGATACCTGCCAAATTTTATAAGGTCTTCCAAGGGGCTCTAAGCAGGTATATGAGGGACACGATGTTGCAGGCGCAAGGGGAGATTCTATACCAGATTCCTGGGCAGGGGCAGACATAGTAGTAATCTTGAAAAAGGGCAAACATTCTTTAGAGCCAGGGTCTTATAGACCCATAACTCTTATGAATGCGGTTGCAAAGACTTTCTCTAAAGTTCTGGCTCTAAGACTATGCAGGGTGATAGAGGGACTGGTTAGCCCTACCCAGCACAGCTTTATACCAGGGAAGGGCACAACGCAGCACATACAGCAAGGTATTACCGTCTTCGATGCAGTGGAGATCTCAGGGGACCCTATGGCTGTTCTGTTTCTAGACGCAGAGAAGGCATTTGATAGGGTCTCCTGGAACTACCTCTGGATGGTCATGAGGTGGAGCGGCATAGAGGAGGGATATATAAAAGCAATACAGGCTCTTTATAGAGGTCCTACAGCCCGACTTAGAATTAATAAAGGGTACACTGCGCCTTTCCAGATTAAGCGGGGGACTCGTCAAGGTTGCTTGTGCTCGCCACTCCTTTTCGCTTTATACATCGACCCACTGTTACGCAGGATGAAATTAAACAATAGGATTCTGCCGCTAAAAGCTCAAGCGCGAGAATTTAAAACCTTTGCATATGCAGACGATGTGGCAATTGTCACTTCAATGCCAGTAAGGGCTATTGAAGAGGTGGAGGCAGAAGCTCAGGCGTTTGGGCAGGTTTCAGGATACGCGCTCAATAGAGCTAAAACCCAGATAATTAAAAATAGCAGGGCCCGCCTTCGGTTCGTACAACTAAAGATAATCCATAGACCATAGAGTGTATGTCACTGGTCCCCGCCTGATGCGCATGGGTTTCTCCGTGGATGGGATGTGTAAGCGTGGCTGTGGTTCGCTGGGTACCTTCCTTCACGTTATATGGGAATGCCCTGAGGTGGCTCGCTTTTGGCGTTGGGTGCATGCTGTAATGGAAGAGGTCACTCATGTTGCTCTGCTTCCAGAAGCTAGGAGATGCCTGCTGAATGTGTGGGAGCCAAACGATTATAATGTGGCGCAGACGCAGTGGGCGACTTTGGGAAATATGGTGGCTAAACGCAACATCGCACAGTTATGGGGTTCCCAGAGGTCGCCCACGGTCTCGGTGTGGAAGGAGAATATGGATTGGTGCATGTTTAGGGAAAAGACGGTGTATGTAGCGAGAGGCAAGCCTAGGAAATGGACTGGGGTGTGGGGTCCGTGGAATTCTTATTGCGGAGACATCTTTGCCCCTCCCCTGGCTATTGTATTGGATGTCCCTTTGTCCCCCTAGCTGACCATTCCTCATCTGTTAGGTTATGAGTAGTCTACAGTTTGATTTTTCCTCTGTTCCCAGACCCCCCTCCCTTCTCTGCCGCAGGTCATTGATTTCCTACCCCGGGGAGCGCGTCCTGATATTCACACTGCCTATTGCCTTGTTTGTGTGTAATGCTTATTAGTTTTAAAATTGAAAACTGAAACCGTATTTAATATTGTCACTCAACTACTGCTTCTGCCTTCACTGGGAGTGCTGATGGACTGACGGGATCCTCGGATTGACCAATCTGTATAACGGTGGAATGATACGTCTCATGCTAATTAGTGGCCGGCCCAAGGGGTTGTAGGCCCATGTCTGTAACTCTTTGAAGTCAAATAAAGGTTTCTTTTTAAAAAAAAAAAAAAAATAGCAGGGCAGTTTGTAATGATGAGCGGGTGGTCAATTCGCCCGTATATTTAGGGATTAGCATCTCGGCAGACCTCGACAAGACAGTGGACAGGAGCATTGAGCCTTTGATTACTAAAGTTAAACGAGATCTCGACAGGATACATAATCTTCAGTTGTCACTAGTTGGGCGCACGAATGTGATAGAAATGATTATTTTGCCATAATTTCTTTATTTATTCAGGGCAATTCCACTTTTTTTTTTTAGGCCAAAAGGTTTTTGACACTGGAACAAATAATGAATAGATTCATATGGGCACACGGTAAAACGAGGAGGGCACTTCGGTACATGACTCTTCCTAGGGCTAGAGGAGGTTGGGCGGTCCCGGATTTCAAAATGTATCATTGGGCGGCGGCACTTCAGTACATGCAGGGCCTGCTAGGTGGAGCAGCAGGGGACCCAAAAGTAAAATCTAGCTCCACCGATGTATATGCAACGCTTTTGGGTGAAGAAGCGGGGAATTGCTTTCTTAATTGTGCGGACTGTAGCTACTACAAAAAAATTAGGTTCAAGACGCTGCAGGCAGTTTATAAGATATGGGCAGCCTTTTCGAACAAATTTGGTCTTGGAAGGTTTAATGTATACACTCGTATGTTTAAGAATGTGTCCCTCCCAGGAGAAATATTTGCGGGCTCAGTCATGGCCGATTGGGGAAGGCAGGGAATCTTGAGACTAGGAGATGTGATGGGGCCGGACGGTATATGGGATTGACAGGAGGTTTTTTAAATGCTTACAGGTCCGGAGTTTCTTTTCCAAAAAACAGGGAGGGTCAGCAGGGTTCAGTAAAAATAAGATCCTTGATGTTATTGAAAGCGGGGCAGATTGTACTATTTGCAGATTTCATTCAGAGCTCTCCGCAACAAAGGCTGACGATCTGGGGAAATATGGCACTAAATGGGCAGAGAAACTGGGGATAGAGCAGGATTGCTTTCAGGATTCATTGGATTTGGGACACACTACCCTATGTTCAGCTGGGCTACAGGCCCAGCACTAGAAGACGATATATTCCCTATATTATACACCTGCAAGGATAGCTCAGTGGGGAGGAACCACAGGCATTACTTGCCCGCGTTGGATTCCTTGGAGGCAGATATAATTCATATTTTCGCTACCTGCCTGCAGATGTACACACTCCATAGAGCCATTGAATCATTTCCTGATAGGTCTTTGGGGATAAAGATCACCCTATCGCCAGTATGGATTATATTCGGGATTAATGGAGAGCTTGAACAGTGGCCTCACGCTCAGTTCTTATTTATGGCTATGTCTGTCTTACGAATGTGTATTGCAAAGGCATGGTTAGATAGAGCGCCCCCAACACTACACCAGTGGATAGCTAGGCTTCTCGCTGTGTTTAAGTTAGAGAAGGGGATTTATGCAAGAAAAGGCAAAAAGGGCAGATTACTTGGGAGGCGAATTTGGGAACCCATCCAGAGGTGGAAGGAAAATTTAAAGAATGTTCAGTAGGTTACTAATATCGTCGGGGTGTTTTTCCTTTTTTTCCTTTGTTTCCATTCTACCTGCCTTCCTTCTTTTTTGTTTAATTTTCATATAAAGGGAACGAGATAGTTTATGTTGTGACTGTAAACTTTAGAAATGTGATCATGAAGGTATTTCAATGTATGGAAATTGGATTCTTGTTGTGCTGTAGCACAAACTTTTAATAAAAATATTTAAAAAGAAAGAAAATTACACTCTGTCATCACAGTATCATATTCATTTCTTTTTCTTGTATATTCAACCGATAAGAAACCAATCCTTTTTTGGCAAATTGTCTGGCTTTAATGTGCTAAACTGCATTTGTAAATGCCTGTGATTAGATGCATCATTACATCAATCGTTTTACTCATTATCCATGCATGTATCCATCCATCTTTTTAATCACCCGCAATCCACCATTTCACTCACACATCTATCTATCCATCCATCCATCTACCTTTCACTCATCCATCCTTTCACTCAGCCTTCCATCCATTCACTCATCCACCCATTCATCCAGCCATCCATCTGTCCTCCCTTTTACGCATTCATTCAATCTTTCACTCATCCATCCTTACACCCATCCTTTCACACACTCATCCATCCATCATCCATTTATCAACACATCCAGCCTTTCACCCATACATCCAACTACTTTCACTCATCATCCAACCTTTCATTCATTAATCCATCCATCTTTTCGCTCATCAATCCACCCTTTCACTCATCCATCCACCCTTTCACTCATCCATCCACCCTTTCACTCATCCATCCACCCTTTCACTCATCCATCCACCCTTTCACTCATCCATCCACCCTTTCACTCATCCATCCTTACAGCCATCCTTACACTCATTCATCCATGCATATATCCATCCACCCCTTCAACCATCCACCATTTCACTCACTCATCCATCCTTTCACTCACTCACTTTCCGACCCTTTTAACCAGCTATAAAAAACCACAATTTTTTATTAAAAGCAACTTTACAGTTTTCATTAGATGACAGTGAACACTTGGAAAATGCAGGCGTTGGCTAGAGTGAGGAGAATAAAAGAACTACTATACCGAGGCAACCATTATGTCAATGGTGGGGAAAAATTGTCTTTTCTTTTAATTAACATCCAAAATCACAGATTTGGAGCTTAGCTCCTACCTATTTATTTTTTATGTCACCAAAAAGGCAAAGCTATCCACACAGTTCCACGCCACAGAATTCAACTCCACACATTTCCAATCCACACCACATAATTCAACACTAAACCACATAATTCACCTCATCACAATTACACTACATGCCACATACATCCATTCCACACCACAGAAATCCACATCATGCCACACAATTCAGAAGGACACCACATAATTGAGTCATCAAGCATAGCCAATAGGTCTCGCCTTTGGGACCTTTTAAGTATTTAACCATGCAACAGTTTATGTTGTTGCACCAAAGATATTGTGCTGCATAACTAAATACTTTTAAGGTCCCAAAAGCGAGACCTATTGGCTATGCCAATGCTTGTTGTATTTGTCACCCCGAGTGGGACTGGTATGCCCAGACGTGGGTCCCGTGCTCTCCATGCCACTGTAGTCAAGCTAGCCTGGCTGATGAGGGGTGATGCCCCGAATCCAGTCCAAGGAGGCTCGTTTCCAGTACAGGGAGAACCTGGCCTGGCAGTTTGGGCTGGACTGTCCCCATGGGAACAGGTTCATGACTGATTTGCATCTGGCTGGGCCTGAACTGGAAAGGCATGGAGAGCCACAAAAACGAAGGATTTAGGCCCAGATCTCTGTACTGGGGTGAATGTTTTACATTGTGCAGTATTCTGTCCATCAATTGTTTTTGCATTTGTCACCCCGAGTGGGACAGGTATGCCCAGACGTGGGTCCCATACTCTTCATGCCACTGGAGTCAAGCTAGCCTGGCTGATGAGGGACTCCTTTTTGGTCTGCCCATCTTGCCACACTAGGTATCCCAGGACAAACATACCTGTGCCTGTCCCCTAAAAACCGAGAGGAGTCCTATGGAGCGTGTCTTGCGTTCTGTAATGAAAAGAGCCTTCAGAACAGTGGCGCGTAGCATTGCCTTTGCTTCAATGGCGCATTGCCGGGGAGAGGGAGACACTCCGGATATCTTCAGAGAAGGCGAGGAGGAAGCATCAGTAAAGCAATTACTTAGTCTCTCCTCACATTTTTACTAAACATTACCTGACTAGGCAAAAAGCTATAGTTGGCCAAGCTGTCTTATGTACACTATTTCAATTTTCAAGGTGAACCACCGCGTTAAGAGGACTGCTTTCCAGTCTGTGTATCTACAGCTACACATGCCATGAATGAAAAATGTTACTTACAGTTTAATCATCGGTTTGTTGCATGTGATGCTGTAGATTCACATGCACCCACCATACTCTGCCTCCATCAGCCTCCTCGGTCGCCTTGGGATTATTGCAGATACCCTCATTCTTATTTTTTTACTTCGCATGGTCATCTCTTCAATATCTCAATGGTCCATCTAAGTCTTCGCCAATGAGGGAGTAAAAACAATCTATGGAGCCGATGCCCATACGCATTGCCTAGAGAAGCTGGAACCACACCACACTTTATGACTCAGACTTCTTTGAACAAAAAACAGTTTTACACGTCCATGTCTACATGCCACCAACAGATGCTTACAGGGTAAGATACGTTTTTGTTTTTACTTCACAATGAAATCTTTTTGTGGGGAAGACCAAGCTAGAGGTACCACAGGAAAATAAACTAAGTTGGACCTGGTCCATGCTAGGCCCATGACCTCGAATGTACGGTCAGTCACAACTTGCTTGCAGTCGAGGCGGAGTAGATCGTCCTAGAGTTCAAGGCTGTTGAAGTCTGTTTTGATGTTGGGAAAGCAATCAATGTGTACGGTTCCTCACATAGAAGATCTTGCTGCTGAATCGGTTTGCAAGTTGAAGAGAAGGGTTCCATTTTTACCAGGCAGGTGGTCACTACAAGACCCATTCACCATCCAGAGAGGTTGTCACCAGTGGTAAACCATCATACTGCCGCATCTCACACTTAAGAGCATGCGGCCTCCCCAAATTCTGCTTTCTGCTGCACTCGTGGTCTCCTGTGCCACTGATGTCTCCTCAACCTAACCTGCCATTGGCCTGCTCCAGTGCTTCCTCCACTGACTGTGCCTCAGCCTACTGCTGCTCCTTCAGTGACACCAATTAGGAGTCTTTTCTTCATGACCCAGAATGCCAAGAATGCGTTCTAGAAATCTTACTAGACATCACCATTCATAGTCACTTTCTCTTTTACGTCGTTACTTGCAGCAATGTTGAAGGTCTGCTCAGCATTCAAGATGCACGTATCATTCAAGATAAACAAGACACTTCAGATCTTCGCATGGCACCGACTGGTTCTCTACTTCATCTTTGATTTATCAATACTTTGCTTCCCTTTCAAAATCTCCACTGGCGAGGGTTTCACCTACTGATATTACCACCTTCAACAACGTCTTGGTAAAAGATGAAAATAAATTCAACATTCCAATACCAATGCGCTCACCAAAGGCTTCGGTCATTGTTGAAACACTGCTTCATCGACATTCTGCTTGTCCTTTGGATGTACAAGAAGACTTGATACCAAGGGCAGTGGAGTTGTTTCAGCCTTCAGCTTTAGGTGAGTCTGGTCCACAACATTTGCACAAAAGTACAAGCCTGACGAACAAAACTCACTTAATGCATGCATATCCTCCGCCTCACTATTTTAATAGCTGCAGCAAGAAAACAGCACCCTACTTCGCTATTGTCTGCAGTGTCTCCTGAGCAGAAAAACAACTAAATGGATGCAGTTGGCAGACAATTCTGTGAAACATCAGTGACTGCCATGAAAACGGCGAGTGCTTCTGCCTTCTCAGGTCTTATGGGTAAGTCTCTCTTGGAGGCTTTTCAGGTTTTCAAGAAGAACTCCTCCGAGAAGATAGGAGTTCTTAGAGGATCTGCAGGAGGAGATGGTGGCCTCCAATCAAGTTATTAGTGCTACTGCTGATTAAGGTGCCTATTGCTATTGTCATGGGCTGGCCTTGCGTACATTTACATAGCAGTGCTTGATGGGTTTAAAGCCGGAGGCTCAACGTAGCGTTTAAAGCCTTCCATTCTTTGGCACCATTGTGTTTGGGGCCCAGACTGATGAAGAAATGCAGCAAATAACACTTGACACGGAGACACTTGAAGCAATCCTCTTAAAGTATAAGAAATAAAGGAAACATTTATACTGGCCTTACAAGAGGCGCTGCCAGCTGCAACTTAGTTCAAACCTGTTAGTGATCACAGCAGCACTATCCGCAACAACAAAAGCATCAAAAGTTCTTTAAACCTATAAAGACCATGAAAGGAAAACGCAGCCAACAAACACAGCTGTCACTGGACCACCCTCCAAACAGTGACTCCCCGGTATTCTTTTTTTCTGTTCACTGCTCCGCTTAGTGGAAGCGTAAAAAATTATCTAAGTGGAAGAAAGTATCGAACAGTCGAGTGCTGAATATTTTACTGAATTGCTATTCTCTTGAGGTTCAATTCATCTCCATCTTTCATTCCTTCAAAGAAGTCACATCAGAACTATCTAGAATTGCTTAATTTGTTGCCTTTCTTAAAGAAGCAATGGAACGGTTCCCTCACAACAAAACAAGAGGGGAGTTTACTCCTGTTAATTTTAAGTTCAAGAGACAGGACCAAATCAGACATTTTGTCCAATTCTAGACCCTACGGCAACATAAAGAAGGAAGAGTTTCAGAGTTTAGTCTTTCTCTAGATATGATTCCCCCAGCTAAATAACAGGGATTGGATGTGTGCCATAGACTTCCAATATGCGTACTTTCATATCTTTGTATTGGAAAACATTGCAAATTCTTGAGATTTCTGGTGGACAGTTTCCATAACGTATGCAAGGTTCTGCCTTTCAGCCTCAAGTCAGAAACATGAACCTTTTCGAAGTGCATGGCAGTGTTTGCAGTACACCCCAGAACATTGGGATTCTATCTATCCCTACTTAGAGGACTGGCTTGCAAACGTATAGGCACATTAAGAAGCCCAACATTAGAAGATAAAAAGGTATATATTTCATCAACTGGGTCTCAGGGTGAATCATACCAAGTCTACAATGAATCCAGTGCAGTCCATCCAACACTTGGGATCTTATCGCTTCTATCCACAATAAGTGGTGTCTTGCATTTTTCTGGTCTCTGATTCCTGTCTGCAAATGAGACTGTTAAAACAATAACTAGAAGACCAGTGGTGTCAGCTCTCAGGCAGTTGGAAAGACAAATTGACTTTCACAGTCTAGTCCCTGGTGAAGCCAATAATTCAGTCTCCTGAAAGGTGTCCCTTATCAACACCTTCTGTCTCCCACCCATGTTAGAAATGCCTCACAGTTGGCTTGGGTTTGGAAAGACTAATGGGTGGTCTTCAACTTCAAGGATTGTGGCCCTAAGAACATTAAGCCATACAAGATTTCAAGACGAAGCAGCACTTTCATATCTTGATTTGGCGAAGTCTAGGCTGCCTTTGAGTTAGGCACGGACAGGCCATCTGTTGCCAAAGCATGAAGGGAACGCATTGATTTGCCGTGTTTTTGAATGACTGAGTGGAGAGGCATAGGGTGGTTTGCGGAAACGGTGCATGTTGACACTGGCACAGTAAATCTGTAGAATTCCACAACCACCAAGGAGACTCCCAAAGAGGCATTTATGGGCTTAGAGAGTGACACACAGCTTGTTTTTAATGATCATTAAATATGGTGAAAGCAAAGGCAAAAGCGACTAAAATGGCCTCAATAAATGATATGCTCCATTCCCAAAGGCCAAGAGGATCCTGAATCCTCATCATTCAGTTTACTTACGGATGCTCCTGGGATTAACCTCAGAGCTCCAGCTACCAAAGGGGATAGCATCAAGAACCGGTCCAGGAAGAACACAATCCGTATCAAGGGCATTCCTACTGCAGTTGCCAAATAGGACCTAGAGAGTTTTGTGCAGGCGCTCTTTAAACATCTGCTCCTGGATGCTGTCACCCGAGAGACGCATCTAGATCACATCCACAAACGCCTTTGGGATTTGTTGCACACACTCACCCACCCTGTTCATGGAACCTCTCACTGAAATGCTGAATCACTCAATCATACACTATCACATGTATGCTGATACTCAATTGTACATGAAAATTTCCTCACCTGAAGATATAAAATGCTTACCTGTGCCCTACTGAAAACTCAACTGTGGATAATACGCAATCACCTTATGCTTAACATGCTCAAGACGGAATCTCCACTGAGCCCCCCCCCCCCCCCCCTCCTCCTCTCCCCCAAGCCACTCTGTCCCATAGAAGAATGGCTCAAACAACTAACAGCACTCAACTGCACCTGACCTGTTGAAACCACAAGATCATTAGGCATAACTCCTCTCTTGGAAGGTGGCATTTTTAATTACTATCACCTCACTCGGGTGTGTCATTGAGCTTCAGGCGTTAACCTTGGTAGAGCCTTTCCTCCAAGTACATAGGGAAATGCTTGTCCTTCGTACCAATCCCAAATTTCTCCCTAAGGTGGTCTCTCCCTTCCACCATACCCAATTTATTGAACTTCCTGTGTTATTCCTACAACCTGATTCAGTTGCAGAACAGGCTCTCACAAATTTGGATGTAAAACAAGCTCTCATGTACTAAGTTGATAGAACCAGACCATTCAGTTAGAAACAACACATTTTTGTTCATTTCGCTGAACTACACAAAGGGAAGGTTCTATCCAAGTCAGTCATTGCCAGATGGGTAGTTGAATGCATCCAGACATGCTGTGCTAAATCTAAGAGGACTCTACCCACTCCCCCTAGAGCACATTCTACTCAGAAGAAAGCAGCCCCTATAGCCTACTTGCGGAATATCCCTATAGCGGATATATCCAAAACAGTTACCTGGTCCACACCACACACTTTTACAAAACATTACTGTGTGGATGTCATAGCCCTCTAAAAAGCCAATGTTGGTCAGGCAGTTCTTGGTCTACTATTTTTCAATGTTCTGCAACACCCACAGGCTAGCCACTTTTTTTGGAAGGACTGCTTTGCAATCTATGTACAACACGGATATCTACATCCACACATGCCTCAAATGGAAAATGTTGTTTGTGACATGGACTGCGGTAGATTTACACGTGCCCACCCTCCTCTCGGGACACCTCTGTCTGTTGCAGTACCTTTAAATATTTATTTTTCCTCTTATGCATGGACATCTCTCTATATATCGCTTCACATTCCATCATCGGCCGCTGTGTGGAAAACAATCTAACAGTGGAGTTGATGGCCATGTGCCTTATCACCAAGAGGAGTCACAGCACCTTGCGAGTCGAAAAAAGTCTTTGAAGAAAAACAACTTGCAAACATCTGAGCTAAACACTACATGGCAGGAGTATGCATAGCTTGTGAATCTACAGCACTACATGCCACGAACAGATGCTTACAGGGTAAGTAAAATTTTCCTTCTAAAGCATTTCATTTTGCTGCAATATCCTTTCCGCCCAACTGCAGAAAATAAGGCAGAACATCAACATTGATATTAGACCCTAGTGGCTCCATTGCAGAGTTGTCATGCTCATTCGGAGCTGGCACTGCTGCATTGCCATTTGGCACAATTGACAGAAGAACAAATGCTTACATTTTTCTGCATCCAGCCAGACTAAAAAGCACACATGCTGAGGTATTTGTGGGACTATGTGTATCCTTCAGATAAAATGTAAGCAGTACTTGTTTGTCTCAAAGTGAAACGTGAGAAACTTATTGGCATAACCTTCCACCTCTTACTTTGGCGATATGCTGCCTGATAAAAAATGACACTTATTGAATTTTTAAGTTCAGTACAAAATATGCTTTTGAGTGTCTGATTTTTTTGTTTTTAATAGAATGAAATGTGCTTTGTGTCCTGATAGGGTATGAATGCCCTCCCAGATTCGCCTTCGTGATCATAAGCGGAAGGCTATAATTGAAGGTGGAGGTATAGTTCTACCTGATAAGCTCAATTCAGTCTGGGGTCGTTTCTAGTAGGTGGTAAAGGGAAGGGCTTTCTCACCACAGTGGGATCCTTCATTGTTGTTAGGCAGACATTGTGAGACAAGGGATATCGTAATGTCACTGATGGGGAACCTATCAACATAGTTTCCGGAACCATCAAAATACAGTAGTAAAGCTTGAAGGATGTCTAAGTTAGGCCAGGACTCTAATTAAAGAACCTCCTTGGAGACAAATAGCATCTAGCTTAACAATAAGCATCTAAAGGAGTTCAAGAAGTGGGACTTTGTATTTTAAAATTGTATATCTGAGGGTCTGAAAGATATGAAGTAGTTTCATCAGCTGCTTAATGACTTTGCCCTTGAAAAACTTAAAGCGAGAACATGCTCAGCCCAAAACTATTGGCTGTGATGAGGAAATTCAAAATTGCTCTCCCACTAGTCTCAATTGGAAAGAAAATTGGCCCCGTTGGAAAACAGTGGAAAAATGTCTGCCAAACCGTAAAGAGTAGCACTGATACTGGGATCCAGATTGATGGAGCCTAAAATTCTCCACATAATTTACTGCACTCCCAAATTTGTGAAATTCGATACATGTTTAGGAAGCTGTATTCATAAAAAGACCTTAATTTAAACAATATGGGTGTGCCCTAGAATACAAGTATTCGGGAGTATGGTAAAAGACCAATTGCCCGTGGTTGTGGGTACTCCTGTTGTTAGTGGCACTCATATTATATTCTATGTGGGTTGATTGATGGACACCAAAATATTGTATTTTATTGATAGCAAGCCTAGACTTTGCCAAGCTTTGGGACAGCTGAACACCCCAGTGAATAAGTACTAGCAGTCAAATGTGGACTGATGCCTGGTGGCGGAATGGTTGTGTAACTAGCCTTGTCACAAGAAATTCTTTGAAATATGGAGTGAGTGCATCAGACAGTCTTTATTAGCAATTCATAAACCAGGCTCTTACTTTGTGTATGTTGCTTTAATATGAAGGAGAGTTATACTGTTATTTACAATTTGCTACATTTCCTACATTTTAAAAAGTGCGTGGACGTGTTCACCTAGCATTGAACACCTACATGATGGTTTTTGAGTTCTTTTCACTAAAAAAAATAAAAATAGTTTAAAGAGAAAGGAAAAAAGAGTGCATAGACATTACTCCTGTCCAGAATAAGTCACCAAGAAGCCATCCGAAGCATGTATGTCCCGCACATTGATGTCACTTCAATTATTTTGTCGTTCAAATGCACTTAGACAAGGACTGGAACAGTGAAGCTGTGAATTGTGACTGTTTTTATTTGGCTTGCAAAGGACAAGTTTGTAATAAGAAATGGTCACTTAAGTCTATTTTGGTGTAAAAATGTATATCGAGATGACGATATCACATATTTCTGCCGTCCCTTAGATTTGTTTAAAGTATTTAATCTTGGTTTTGCTTCACGATGACAACAGATAACATTTTAAACAAAACAATCTACGTGAAGACATTCAATCTCAGATAAAAATGTTAACGAAACAATCTACGTGAAGACATTCAATCTCTAAAGATGCGTGTACTGCAAATTAATAGGGACTGTGAATCGTTTTAATAATAAGGGTATTGAAGTCAAATGAAGACCACCAAGAACCTTAGCCAGTGAAAAGATCTAAAACATAGGACCGAAACTGGTCGAAGTGCCAAAAGGATGTCGTTAGCCTGTAAATACTTGGATAAATGTGCACGATTGGACTGAAAATCCACATTGGCCATTGTGCAAACTGACCACTGTTGAGGGTCGCCAAAAAGGTGTGCTTTGAAACTCCGATTCCACAAACTTTGACTCTGCTTTTGAGATTGTACCTATTCTATGTAGTATTATACCATGTTCCTTTCTACATGTGTGCAAGGTAAGTGTGAGCCAAGCAGCACTGCTCAAACTCGCCAATTACAGAGATGTACCGGTGTTAAATGAGATGTGGTAGAGCAGTTAAATCAGACCATTAAACCAGAGTTATAATCCTGGCCACCCTGTTTCACCTTCTTGTACTTCAGTTTCCCAGTCGTGAATTTCAAATCCCTCAAAATATGCTAAACATCAATATTTAGTGATTATGTAAGTTTGCACAATTTGTATAACGTAACTCGAACTTAAAGCTAAGGAACACTTTGCAAAGTGAGAGGCAAAGATAGTCAAGCAGTGATTGGAATAGAAGTTGCCAAAGTACAGATTAGCTCACTACTACTGGCACTGAAGCGCACTACTGTTTTTGAAGGTGATGTGCACATGTGATTAAGTAAAAGGCTGTTACTCTAAGGTCATACTGGCAAACCTGTTGCCCCATGTTCTATGTTGTGGTGAGTGGTAGCAAAATGTGAATGACCGTTCAGCAGACCAATGGATGAAGAGGGCTGACCAAGAGTCTAAGATGTATGGATGTATTGCTGAATGTTTGTTATTGTCGTTTTGTCTGTTCAATACACAAGGCTGGCGAGAAAGTCAGCGCTGTCTCGAGGCTAGACATAAAAATGTCAATTCAGTGCCTACAATCCTGCCTAACCTGAATCGCCAATGGTGAAAAAAATATTAGTGACTGCTAACATCCGTTACTCTTGACAGAAAAGAGATCACAAGAAGCATTTGCTTCTTAGTCATTCATGGCTAGAAAAGGCGCCGAAAAGAGGTAGATCAAGAACCAACAAAGTCAGCCTGCCGCTCTAGCGCCAAATACTACTGATCATTCAGCATATGAGTAATCAGACCCACGTTTCCTAGAGGAAAGATTTCTCAACGCCAGATTGGACAGTCTATTTGGGGTGAATTCCAAAGCCTCCAGCAGACATTTTACTCTGGCCCTTCCTTCACCTCCAGGTGTTGTAGGAACATACCACACTATATTATTGGGTCCAGTTAGAGTATGTTGAAAATAGAAGTCCCTTGCAAAATATGACCGGATATTTACCAGTGTTCGTGAACCTAGTTGAGACTTAGGAGGAAGAGTACTTCTCCTTTCTATGGCCCTTTTTCTGTTCTGATGACTTAGGAGAACATTGCCTGGACGGTGACTGACTTTTGTGCGAAAGAGTCCATTTGGAGGTCACCCTGCCAACTTCCGTCAACCATAACTTGATCTCCCCCTCTCCCATAGCCTTCAGGAGCATGGTGGCACAAGAGTTGCATGCCACCACACAGCCTGACGCTAGATACTATATTTTCATCATGGGTATCTGAAAGGTAAATTTTCGTGCTACACCGTCTGCAAGGCTTGAAGCCGGAGTCCCTTTGAGGAGACATTTGACCTAGTCGCCATTGAACTTTGTCTGTCAAGCTGAGAATATTGTCAGGGGGTCACCGAGAGCCCTCTGGACTATATCACTGTGTCATGTAAAACAAGAACAGATGTTAATGCACTGGTGGTTGCCTAATATACTCTGGATACGTTGCTTCCGGAAGCCGACTCCTGGCTTGAGCCTAATAACACCACTTGGTGGCACTGGAGAATCATTTTGAAAAAATGTTTTCTGGGACTGGTATGTATAAGATGAGGAATCAGCTGAGGCATCTGTAGAAAGTTTATGTATAAACCAGACCCATTACTACCGAAGACGGGTAACTTTTTCTTTATTTATATTGACCTGAAAATCCATATTGCTCGTAGTGCTGGTGGATTTTTATACAAATCTTAGTTTTTTTTCTAGTTTCCTATGCAGTAGATTGTACTTTTTAATCCGGTCTAGTGAGGTAAGGAACATGTTATGTTGGTTGCTAGTTTTAGTCACCTGCACTTAGAGGAGCCTTTGACCATTGTGTTCCGTAGATACAAGTAATTTTTGTTGTTTTTATTGGCAGATAAGTGACAAAGCTGCACAGGAGAGGGATCGAAGTGGTTGCGGTGTCCCTGGTGGCGCGGGAGGAGTGTGCAGTAGCATGGGGACATCTGGAGGTAGAGAGGGTGGTGCTGATCGGCCACGCTCTTCCCCATCTCAGCGCTTAATGTCCACGCATCACCACCATCATCATCTAGGGTACTCGCTACTTCCAGGCCAGTACCAGCTACCTTTTGCAACAGGTCAGCCTATTTTATAAACCTGACAATTGTGTGTTAGTTGCCATTCTTAATGTTTTCTGGTGACACTGTGCAGTTATAACACCTAACTGTTTGTAGCGTTCTCTCGACTCCACAATGTGTAAACACTGAATTCCAAACTTACATGCAGGTGATTTAGCATCTGTCTACTGACCGTTTTATCCTTCTGTTGCTGAGCACTTAATGCAATCGATCATCAATTTAAGTGCATGCCAGACAGTTTATTTGCTTATGCTTGATGACCACTCCACCACCAACTGATTCCACCCCATATGTTTCTCTCTATTACATTTAGGGAGTTTTAGTCGAGTCACTATCTTTGTTTCATGAAGTGGCCAGAAATGTTTCACCTGTGGTTTCATGCATGTGATTCATCAAAAAAAAAGAAAAAATTACATTTGAGTAGGAGTGAATCTAGGAGCATCTTTTTCCAAATGATAAGGCTTGGTACAATGTCTGGATACATTTCTACCAAGCTACATAGACTTACTGGGCTCTTACCTAGTGACTGTTGTTGGCACACAACTTCCGGACTACATGAGAGCTGCGGTTGACCGACTATCAAGTCAGGCCCCATTTAAAATATTGCTCCAAAACTTTCACGGATTTATCTAAAAGGTTAGACTATTTCAAGGCTATCATTGAATTCTGTGGCCCGACAAAACTGAAATTCATCACAATTCTAGCATAATCTTTAATTAAATAAGAGGTCACTTTGAAACTTGCTTTAAACCAGTGTTTAATAGAATAATAGAAGGCTACAATAAAGCCCCTTAGGCACCTTTCCACTCTCTAATGAGAACTGCCTTAGTTCAGCTTAACCTCATAAGTCAAGCCATCCATTCTTTGAAATTTTAACTTCAAATTTGTACCTTAACAGTTAAACCTTTGAGCACTATCTGATTTTTTTTAATTTTTGATTTTAAGGTACAATGTAGATGTGCTTTGTTTCATTTGGCCATGAATTAGAGGAACTTCCAAGAAGTTAATCACTCAGAACCGTTAAATAATTTAAACTTATAGCAGGTATCTTTTTTATTCTTTTTTTTTAATACAGGTCTTTCCTCTACCGCCCTGGTGACCAGCCAGCAAGGTTCAGCACCTTCATTATATCCTCCGCCTAGGAGGTGAGAGCGGTAAGCAACTTAACTCTAAAACTTTATTAATGCTCTTTATTGAGAATCCAGAGGAACTGCTTACACCACATGAGTAACCATTTTGCTCCAACCTTCATTTTCAAACTAATTTGCAATACCTTGTTCCTCTTACAGGAGTGTAGTGGGGACATAAGATTTGGCCCTATTTGAATGTTTTTTTTCTAGCTCCGTTCTGGATGTTTTTGAGTTGGGAATGTAGTGTGTGGATATTTTACAGTTATATCAAGCCGAAATATCATTATTGTACAGTAATGAGGTCTTTGTTCATGAGGTCATGCCTTGGCCTTCTGAACAATTTAACTATTGGCTCACAGGGCTAGGGTTTCTATTAGTTGTAGGGTTAGGACTTAACAGTCTATTGGTTTCGCTAGGGTTTTGATTGTTTAGGGGTTAGGGCTTCTAGGGCTAAAGTTGTCATTGGTCAAGGTCCCTTGTACAATAGGCTTATTTAAACTGGGGGTTTAGGGCTTCCAAGTAAAGCATATCTGGTTAAAAGTGCTGTCAGGTTGGGCCTAGGGCCAGCAACTCTGTGCCACCACCATAAGCACTTAAGGTAAACCATGTCTTGATTGCAAAAGCATTGTTAATGCTACCTTTCCAAAATGCATGACCCTCATGTACACAAACGGAGGGACCAGAACTACTACTAAACCACCCTCATCAACTATATAACCTCTTCAACACCTAAAACAACCTCAATACCTGCACCATGTAACCTATAAAAACCAACACACCAACTCTAAAACCGCAATTGAAAGAACTGACCAACACAATGTCACTTGCCAGCAGAAAACTTTAAAATCAAGGGAAGTTTACAACATATGATAACTAGGTTAACTGAGCATACCTTTCCCCCAGAAACCCTTACATCCCATTCAAACCCACAAAAAAGCAGTTTACATCACCACTACCATCCACATACATGCACACACGTCTCACACATTTGAATTGTCTAGTCAAACAAACTCCCTTTCAATTGCACCTCAAGGTGTAATCATGCTACCCCCAACTCATTCACACCAAAATCCCCTATGGCTCTGTTCCTTCTCCAATACTAGATCGCACAATTGCAGAGACCTGAAGGAAAAGAAAGACAACAACTGCAAAGCTTACTCTTCAACACAAGAGCCAAGAACAAAACTTACTTCAACATTTCTGACCTACACTCAGAAACCTAATTACAGAATTATAGCTTAGCAAAGACTTTGCACCCTCATGCCACCAAGCCATCAACAAAAATCGTATTGACAAAATTGGACAAAGTCTGGCCATCATCCATAAATTCATTTTTTTTAAATCACAAATAATAAAAGCAATTGAAAACTACACCATGGATAGCTGCAAACCATCTGTTACAAATATTCAGATAACACCTAAACCATTCTGAAAATAGATAACCTAGACAACGTCTATAAATCAAAACCTGATGACTGCCTTTCACCATGAGCACATGGATCATGAATAACCATCTATAGCTCTGCACCACAACGACAAAGATCATGACCTGCGGACAGTGGCAAAAATAACACTCTATATGGCCCAAGGAACTTGTAGCTCCTCCAACATCCTCCAGAGGAATAAGACCACCTAGTGGTAACTGTGGATTCAGACCCATCTTTTATACTACACAGTAACAAGGTTAGAGTGCATTTTACACAATGAAAACACTGCTTCACATGTTCCTATACCTCAGATAACAACAGATATTGCAAGCTACCCACACTCTTAATCTCCAAGCTTGTCTAAGCCAACAGCCTGTACCTTGACGCACCCAGATTCATCATATGCAAAATGCAACTTATTCAAAATGGTGCCGCAAGATAACTTTTCTGCCTTCACCCAAGAGGACCATCGCTCCATTCTTTCAGTCACTCCATTGGCTTCCTGTAGCTAAAATGACAATGTTCAAGGCACTCTGCATTATTCACAGAGCCTCCCAGGGAAAAGCACCGCTATACCTACAAGCTTCATTCAAGCAATATAAACAATAGGACATTGCACTCCCAGCTTATGACACCACCTTACTGTAAGTAATCCATAGTAGGGACTGCATTCTCAGTACAAGTCACTAAGCATTGTAACTTGCTACCAGACAACATTCAAAGCATCCAGGAGAGCATATACTTCAGAAGACAGTTGAAACATGTTCCCCAAGATAACAACTACATCATCTCAAATCCCTAGGATAGCACACGGAAAGACAATCACATCTTTATGTTCTCTTCAGCTTACAACTCAAAGATAGGGAGCTACCAAACCAGCAAACTACTTTTTATAAGCAGTTAAGCAAAGAAGTGGAGATCTGGGTTTCCACTGGGTATTATATAGTTGTATAACTCGCCAAAAGGTTGGCATAGTAAAGTTCCAAATGTATCACCTTCTCAGGAGACTCATTGGGATATAAAAGTGCCCTCACCCACTAATTAGTGGCATGCTTTATCTTAGGACTGCTGCTACCCACCCTGTGTTACCATCATCGGGGTTGGAGCTAAATATGTTTTTCAATGGTCATTTCGTAGATGGGGATCATGCTATTTTAAACAATTAAAACTGTCTTGAGGATACCCTATTGATTATACTATATGTTCGAGGCATATGAGCTGCAGATTGTACACTTTTGCATAGATCGCCATTTGGTATTGGGCTCGGATGTTTGCATGTTGTTTTTATCTTCGAAGAAGTCTTGTAGTCATGAGGTTGGTGACTCCTCCTTCGGTCGACAGTTTGCATGGGCATCGGCTCCATCGTTAGTGTTTTTTCCAGTCATCGGGTTCGGATGTGACTTGCTGCACTCCGGGTCGGTGTCGTTATCGAACCCCCTTTCAATGCGAAATCACAGCTAACCGACGGTAATGTCTCAATCGCGTTCCTCTGGACGCGCTCCCTCGATTACAACTTTAAAAAAACTTCGACGCCTGCGAACTTCGACGCGGGCCGCTGGGCCTACCCGCGCCGGTAAAGACGGACGTCGATGGAACGGACTCCCTTTAATAAATGTCCCCAGTGTGGTGCTAAATTCCCAGACTCGGATCTCCATCCTGTTTGTAATCTGTGCCTCTCTCCAGAACATAGAGAGGACGATTGTGAGGCTTGTCTATCCTTCAAGTCCAAGAAGATCATCCAGGATCGTCAAGCTCGACGCCACGAGATGTCCCGAGGCACAGGCTCCATTCCGGACATCTTCCATTCAGGTCCCGATAGTCTTCCGGAAACAGAACAGGAAGAGCAGGTTCTGGACTCACTGGAAGCAGACGTCTCCGATGCCGAAGATATCGCCCTGGCTCAAAGGGACGCGAGTACTGAGACCTCTGCCCCACCCAAGCCCATAACAAAGGCTCCGTGACACTTTTGCCTTCGGGCTCAGGTCCACACTGCACAAAGACTTTGAGCACCCTGCCTCCGGGCCCGGCGCCGAAGGACAAAGAAGAGCCTTCCGGCTCGAGCCGGCTACCCGGTCCCGAAAAGCCATCTTTGGGGCCGAAGGCTAAGTTGCCCGAGATGCCACGCCCTCTTCCGTCGGCACCGGAAAAACATTCAGCACCGAAACCGGCAAAAGACCCCTCGGCACCGAAGCAGCCGGATAAGACCTTGGCACCGAAGCAGCCGGATAAGACCTTGGCACCGAAGCAGCCGGATAAGACCTTGGCACCGAAGCAGCCGGATAAGACCTTGGCACCGAAGCAGCCGGATAAGACCTCGGCACCAAAGCAGCCTGTTAAGACCTCGGCACCGAAACACAGAAAAGACTTCAACACTGAAAACTTCGGAGCCGAAAACATTAGCGGACAAGCCTCCCATAACTAAGCCTCCTAAAGAAACTCCTCCGAAGCTGAAACTACCCGCATCGAAGGTCTTGGAGCCTGGGAAAGCTTCTATACCGGACACTGTCACTAAACAGCCAAGACCAGTTTCCAAGGAGAAATCTTCCACACCGAAGAAAACTATCGATTCCTAAGAACTTTTTCTTCCCGATCCAAAGCAAACCACCATCTTAATTCATCCAGAGACTGGTCAGATAGTTACCAAACTACCTACAAAGAGGAAACCAGAACATTTACCACATGCACCAGTTCTTCTAAAGAAGTTGCACATAGCTACTAACCAGAGGATAGTACATGCACATGGGGATGAACAAGATGATGAAGATATAGTACCATTAGGCACTGAGGATCCTGCTGATCAACCACAGGATCCAGACCCATGGCATGACTATAATACTGATCCTGATCTAAATAATGATCCGGACTTCTACCCCTCAAAACCATCTCCGCCAGATGACAATGTGCTTTTTGCCCAACTAATTAATAGGGCTGCAACATACAATGGAGTCAAACTACACTCAGGCCCCGTAGAAGAGGATTTTCTTATAGAAACCTTTGACCAGCCACAACAATCTGCTCATGTCTTACCAATGCTAAAAGGTCTTCTTAGACACGCTTCTGAGGTGTTCAAAGACCCAGTTAGAGCTAGGGTTCTTAACCCCAGAATAGATAAGAAATACAAGGCAGCTCCCACTGACCCCATATACATAAAGGGAACCCTACAGTCACCCTCTACCAGAGACTCCTTTTGGCGTTCCTTCTATAGAGCAGGTTCCAAAACAAATGCACCAGAACACCTGTCCTCATCCTATAAAAGTCCCAACCAGGGCTCATTTTCCAGAGGATACGGTTACAGGGGGCACAACAACAGAGGCAGAGGCAGGGGTAATAACACCGGCAGCCCCCTACGCCTCATCAAGGCACAGGGGTCTATTCCCTCTATTTTCTAATTCCAAGAAAGGACGGCTCTCTCAGGCCAATACGGGACCTCAGACCGCTCAACTTCTATATCCAATCAAACCACTTCCACATGGTTACTTTACAAGTGCTTCCACTACTCCAGCAAGGCGACTTTCTCTCCACTCTAGACCTAAAGGACACCTACTTCCACATTCCCATTCATCCCGCGCACAGGTTTGTGGTAGATGGCCAATACTACCAGTTCAAAGTTCTACCATTCGGAGTCATTTTTCTCGTTCCTCATGCAAGACTACAAATAGGTCTGCCTAGTGCAGGAGTGCCTAGCATGACAGTGGAACCAGGCTCAAGGTCAGCTAACAGATCTGGTTTTGGTGGACGACCGCACCCATCGCTCTCTGCAATGGTGGAACACACAGAACCTTTCCAAAGGGCGGTCGTTCCTCGAGCCAGTCCCACAGATAGTGCTAACAACAGACGCATCGCTCACCGGTTGGAGAGCTCATCTTCAAACCCATACCGTTCAAGGTATCTGGACCCCCCCTACAAAAACTATTTCAAATCAACTACCTGGAATTGTTAGCAATCTTCCTAGCGTTGAAATCTTTTCAACTGCACCTTCTAGGCAAAGCTGTCCTGATCCATACAGACAACAGGACAGCAATGTATTACAAACAAAAGCAAGGGGGACACACTCCCTACAGCTATCACACCTAGCGCAAAGCATATGGAGATGGGCCATTCCGCAAAAGATATACCTCCTTGCAGAACATCTACCAGGGGTACACAGATTGCAGATCTGCTCAGCCATCAGGCACAACAGATCCACGAATGGGAACTTCATCCTCAAGTAGTTCTTCCATTCTTTCGCATATGGGGACACCCAGAGATAGATCTGTTTGCCACACACCAAAACGCAAAATGCCCAAACTTCACATCAATGTATCCACACCCATTGTCCAAAGGCAATGCGCTATGGATGAATTGGTCAGGCAAATTTGCTTAGCTTTTCCACCTCTCCCACTCATTCAGTTAGTGGTGAGGAAACTCAAACAACATTCCCTCACAATGATCCTAGTTGCTCCAACATGGGCAAGACAACCATGGTTCACAACTCTATTGGAACTATCAGTAGTACCACATCAAAAGTTACACCTCTCACCCAAACTTCTTACTCAGAGCCATGGAGAGATAAGGCACCCAGATCCCAATCAACTCAACCTTGCGATCTGGCGCCTGAAATCTTAGAGTTTGGTTACCTTAATCTTCCGCCAGACTGTATGAAAATTATCAAAGAGGCTAGACGCCCAACAACAAGGGCATGCTATGCGGCAAAATGGAAGCGATTTTGTCATTTATTGCACGCACAACAATATCAACCCACTAGATGCTTCCATTAAGAACATTATCTGTTATCTATTGCATCTACAATGTAACCTAGCGTATACATTTATTAGGTTACATCTAGCCGCCATAGCGGCCTACCTATAAAACAGACAACATTTGTCTTTGTTTAGAGTTCCCGCTATCAAAACTTTTATGGAAGGACTTATGTTAGAAATGGGATTTCTGGTTGACTAAGGCTTGCGCCAAAGCCAGGCAGAAACCACCACTCTAGTCAGGGCAAGGGAGTTACACGCTGATGATAACCCCTACTCACCCCCGTAGTAGCTTGGCACGAGCAGTCAGGCTTATCCCAGAGGCAATGTGTAAAGCGTTTGCGCAACACACACACACAGCAGCAACAAACTAGGCACACCACAAAAGGTTATATCAAAAATAGTCTTTGTATTGTCATAAACACATTAGAAACCTAATCACACAATATACACTGTGCCAACTGGCACTAGGCAATATTCTCAAGCGATTATATACAGGACCAGGCCAATCGGCCCATGGTCAGAACCATCAGAACAGGTAAGTAAATGCAAAACACCACCAGTAACTACTGGTACCATAATGACCTAAGCATTATCACAGTCACATTAGACACCTTCCTAAAATATCATAGCATGACATTAGGCATAACCACATTAGGCCCAAACCTCATTAGCATAAACACCCTCTTAAGCATAAACAAATTACGCATTAGGCCTCACCAACATAAACTCATTATGCAAGAACCTCATGAACATAAACCTCATTAGAGGCATAAGCCAGGGTGCATACATCACATTTGGCACATAATACATCTTCAGACAGGAACTCAGCAGTGCACCACAGTAACACCACTACCAGGTGCATACTTCACCGGAGGGCCCTTTCACTATCCTACCTATGACCCCAGACCAACTGGCCTTCCCGCAGGGCTCAAATGCCCTATGTCGAGAATGTCCGGGCGCTAAGCTGCCATTTGCAGCTGGAGCAAAAAGTGCCCAATGCGTGGGCACCAATGTGCCTCCTGGGTCCCCTCCTAAGACTCCACCATGCGCCGAGTCCTAAACGTAGCAGCTGCCCACTAATTGCTGGGCAGTCGTGAGCATCACTGGCACTCACTGTGCCCTCCTGTCCCAATCCGGGACTCTTATCACCCCTGGAAATAGGGCACGGGCATCACTGGCCCTCAGGACCCCCACTGGGGCCCTAAAATGACTGTGTCCCTCGTTGGAGGGCGGGCACCGACAATGTGCCCCGACGTGCCCCTCCTGTCAGTAACTCTGAGAGAACAGATTTACCCCCACGTTGCACCTGGGGCCCTCACTGGGGCATGCCGAACAAATTGTGCCAATCGGTGCAGTTGCTCGCTACGGCGGCGCAACTGAGGGACAAACGGGGCCCAGGCTCTCTGGGGCTCCGTTCTGGGACTCTGAAAACGAAGTGGCCCCCGATGTTGGAGTGGCCCGCTCTCCTGCGGGACCACTCAGGCACTGACAATGTGCCTCTACATGTAGGGGGACCACAGACCCCTCTGGGCCCTCAGCAACCATGTGCCCCCTCGTTGGAGCGGCCTGCTCTCTGGCGGGTCCACTCAGCACAATCGCCGTCACGGTGCCTCGACCGGCACCAACAAGGCGCCCCTGGAGCCCCCACTCACCGTGACTCTCTGGGCGTCTGCTCCTCTTTCTTTCTCGCGCTGGAGGTGGCGCAGCAACACACAGGGCACTCTCTGTCATGAGAGCCTCACCTGGACTCCGGCTGCACATCGGCCACTTCCACGTAGGCGGGGTGGGCTCCCGCCTGCCTCCATTCTCTGCTTCTGGCACCGGAGCTCCCAACCGCTCACGGGAGCCCCGCTCGGCCGGCCACTCGTGTTCCTCGCTTCCGGCTTGTCGGTGGCCGTGGGGCCGGGCTTCCCTCACTCATGCGGAAGTCCCGCCCCAGGTCAGGGACCACGTTGCTTAACTTCCTCTCCGGCCGGGCAATTACGTGCGGTGGGCATCCGCCAATAACATAAAGCAGAAGCAGGGTGGGCACCAGCCAGTAGGTGCCACGATGCACCCGCTATTGGAAATAACTATATAGCGGGGTGGGCACCCGCTCAAAATGCCAGGATTCCCTCTCCAAGGGCTGCAGCCCAGCGCTGCGCAGCCCACTCTCCCCTCCTTAGAAATATAGAGCACTCTTGAGGCGCTAGGACAGCACAAAGTCCAAAGCACAGTCCAAGGTCAATGGGGCATAGCTGGGCCCAGGGAGGCCAGCACACGGGACCCTTCACGGCGGTTCCTCCTGGGCCCCAGCAGCAGCAAGCCCCCAGCACAGAACAGGACAGGAAAGAACTGAACAACCTCCTGGGGTCACAGCCCCTATATTTATACAGCATTTCTCTTTGTCTGCAGTGCAGGGCATGGGGAAATCAGATGCAACTGGTTCAGGGGGGATTTGGAGCACTTTGTTTTGCAAGCTCCTCTTCTCTTTTGTCAGGTGTGGCCCAGACACACCACAGGGGGCGGAGCCAGCATTCACTAGGGCGGGCACTATCCTATTCAGGGCCCAGGGACTTCTCCTCCCACTACTCAAAATGTAGATGTTCCATTAAGCCAAGCGCTGACTCACACCGCCCCTCCTGGAGCCACACACACCTCCCAACCCCTGTCACTCACAAGCCAGACATGCAATTCACATCAGGCAGGCAGACACATAGCACACAAATGCCAACTTCTAACAGTGGCATTTCTCCCATAGTCATAATAAATCTGTGCACATCATTGCGCAGCATTTATTCTCACCATTTCATACATACTAAACTTGACCACTCTGCTCCTCCCATACCATGAGTTACCACCGACACACAATGATCAGGGAATCCCCAATGCATTCCTATGGGAGGGCAGGCCAATCTCAACACATGTACACAGAGAGCGCAGGCATTTTACACTGGACCACAGTGCTAAAGTGCCTAGAGGCCTAACACCACCACCACCAACACCAGGTTACAGGCAAGGCAAAAAGTTTAGGGGTGAACCTGCCAAAAAGGGCCAAGTCCAACAACATGAAAGAATAATTCCAACAAGAGCACAACCCTCTCCGGTGTGGAACCTTAATGTAGTCCTTATCAGACTAATGGGTCCTCCTTTTGAACCTCAACAAATATGAACTACAGTTCCTCACTTGGAAAGTAGCCTTTTTAGTTGCTATCACATCTCTCAGAAGAGTGAGTGAACTCCAGGCATTAACCACACAAGAACCATTTTTACAAATCCATCATAGCAAAGTGGTTCTTAGAACTAACTTAAACTTTTTACCCAAAGTAGTATCTGCCTTCCATCTGAACCAGTCTCTTGAACTCCAGTATTTTTTCATCAACCAGACTCAGTGGCAGAAAGAGCTCTACACACCTTAGATGTTAAAAGAGCAGTACTCTACTACATTGAAAGAACAAAATCCTATAGGAAATCCAAATAACTTTTTGTGGCTTTCTCCCCACCTCATAAAGGTAATCCTATATCCAAAGAAGTATTGCTAGGTGGAATGTAAAATGCATACAAATATGCTACATCAAAGCCAAACGCACATTAACCAATCCCCCTAGAGCTCATTCTACACGCAAACTAAGGGCTTTTATGGCATTCTTAGGGAACATTCCCCTATGACGTATATAAAGCAGCAACTTGAGCTACACCACACACCTTCACAAAACACTATTGTGTCGATGTGCAAGCAAAACAACAAGCTAGTGTGGGCCAAGCTGTATTAAAAACACTATTTCAAACTACTGCAACAGATACAGGTAGCCACCGCTAAGGAGGTAAATAGTCTGTGCAAAAGCGTACAATCTGCAGCTCATATACCCCGAACGGAAAATGCTGCAGAGTTGTACACGCCCACCCCGCCTCCCCGGATACCTCTATCTGTTCCAGTATTATCTTACTTAGATACATCACGCATGGACATCTTTCTACTTCTCACTACTCCATCTAACCCTATGTGGCAAAACCAATCTAATGATGGAGCCGATGCCCATGCGCACTGTCGACCCAAGGAGTCACCAACCTCGTGACTACAAGACTTCTTCAAAGACAAAAACAACATGCAAACATCCGAGCCCAACACCAGATGGCGATCTATGCAAAAGTGTACAACTCTGCAGCTCTACATGCCAAGAACAGATGCATACTGGTAAGTAGCATTTTCCTTCTTAGTGGGTTCAACAGGCAGCGTAAAACTCTAAACTGGATGGTCTTAGGGCATTATCGCCCTCCCATCCCTCCATAGATGCAGTCTACATATTTCGGCCTATCATTCACTGCCACTAGGTATCAACGGCCTTCGTCAGGACTGAGAGATCCCCGTTCTGAGTCGCAGTGCTCATTTGCTATGTCAATCTGATCATAGGACAGTTAAAAGTTTGTTATAAAACCATGCAGTGACCTTACTTGTCACCAAGATAAATGACGAAAGAAGATACTACTCTGCAAAATAAAAAGAGGATTCAGTATGTAATTACTGTAGACTGTAATCTGCCAATTCACGCATGACCAAATATGACCAAAATATAACACCATGTGTAATTCTACATACAACAGAATCAATTGTTAAAGGTGAAACACTTTAAGGCACTACACACAAGCACACGTGAGGTGAGGAATTCAGTAGAAAACAACTCTCAGAATGAAGTTATGGGTCCTCTTACCCAAACGTCTGTAAGCTATTTCTTAACCCGGGTTGGGAACGAGAGAGTCGCCCTGTAGAGACATACTTCCATATAGTTTAATATTATCAAGTCTGGTATAAACGTACAGTAATCTCACAGTATATTATAAACTGATTTTCAGTTTGGACAAACCAATGCAGTAACCAGCTAAGTAGACTGTGATCAGAAGAAATGCAATAAAGGGACCCGCACCACTGCTCCGAACTGACAGCTTACTGAAAACCATAACTTGCATGTTTGTTTCTCACAGCTTATCCACTACACTGCTATGCGCTGCATTCCAGAACTGATAACTGCATTTCTGACGTCATCAGACACACCATGGAAACACTTCCTACACAGGATCACAAAACATAGAGCACAGCCTTCAAACCACACTCATCCTACGTTGCGTAGCTTGCTACCCATGTAGGCAAGTGCTTCAGTGCGTCACAAAGGGTAATAAGCACTACATACATGCCGCAAAACATTACAAAGGAAAGGGGATGAAAAGCATCAAGTAACTGACCAAAAAGGAACCTCATTGCAAGAATCAGTTATTTAAAGAATCTCTGGGATAAGCCAGGTATGATTTTGAAGGGGGTTCACTCTGTTCTAGTACAAAGAACATATTTTTCACAGGAAAGGTGCTAGTAGTTTGAATACCATGCTAGCAGAGGTTCATGTGAGAAAAAACAAAAGTACACGTTAAGGTGGTATGAGATATTCACTGATTACCCATCACAGAGGGCAGTTGAGGGAAATATAGAGATTAGTGTTTAAGGTTCTAGTGTGGGGAGGAATATGGTCCTGTTTGTTTGTCCCTCAATTAAGTTACTGATTAGAAATTTGAAGATTATTGGTAAACTCAGTTTTAAATGTTTGTTCCAATTGAATTATTAGCCTAGTTTGATAAATGTAAGGATATTTTCTCTATGCATGTCATTCATTTCGTTTTTTCTTTCTTTTCAGAAAATGAGACGCAACCCACTCCACCATATCATGTGACTGGATCACATGAGGAGGAGCTAACATTTGCAGTTAGACATCAGTTGAATGGTGTTAATTGTCTCTGCTCCTAAGTTTCTGTGTTATCGGAGGCAGATTGTTACGACTTCTCCCAACCTCTAGGACACAAACTGACTTTCACCTCGCCTTCTTTCACTCTCCTACACACTTATTCTAATGGAGGTGGAGAGCTGGTACTCTGAAGAAGTAAAAACTGTGTATGCTACAAGCAGTCCTCCTTCGGTAGGCCTCGTTGGCTGAAAGCTAGGAATGTATGGAGAAGAAAACTTTGTTTTGAATTTCATAATGTTAAATGTGTTGTGTTCTATGGAGGAAGTCACTGTTGCATCCGAAGGGCAATCTCCCAGTTATGGTTTGGGCAAGGAACTGATGAGATCCTTTTATGTATTCCTGTATATATCTACTGTCTTTACCAGACCTTTGTTAATTCTGATTAATCTGGAGTCAACCTAACACTTGGAAAACAAGCAATGTTCTTTAAATCTCATTCTCCAATTGAGTGGCCTGCAGCTTATTTCAATATGTTCGTCATCTAACTTGGAACATGTTTGTATAACATGCACATATCCAGTCGCAGAGGAGATGGTAGGACCAATCTCAACTGCATAGGAATTCCAAAGACAGTAAATCGGCCATGTGGTGAAGAGTGCCTTGGGTATTACATTTTAAAGGGAACACTATAAAGTTTTCTCCAAAATACGTTTTGAATTAATGACGTGTCTTAAAAGCACTATTTCCCTCAAAGGGTACTTGTGGACGTCGAAGTATGTATTTTGGGCATGATTATTTTTGTGGCCTGCTAGCGGCTATAATAAAGGGGGAGAGGAATTTCATCAGATTCTTCAGTGTCACTATTGGAGATTTTGGATGTAACTCATGTTACTTTTTTATTTCCTGCCCCCCTGCTCCCCAAACCCCTTCAATTGTGAATCTGGTGCTCCTCAGGGTTTTGATAATCTTTGTATCCATCCTTCTTTCCTTGTGCCCCAGTTTGGCTCCAGATCATTAGGTTTTAACAACAAATGCTTTTGGTTGTCATATCACTGAGTGTCTCATCAGAACATCTGCGGGGACGTACGTGAGTGATAAATAACTGCTTTCTACAGAGACCTACTTTTTTGGGATGAATGTGTCCCTTTTACGTTTGGTTGGTGTCAGCTCCTTTTACCACTGAACTTTCTGGTTAAGGGCTTTCAAATAGGATACAATATTTTTCTTGCTCTGTTGTCTCGCTCTCCCATCCGATCTCCCAAAACCCTTGCTTACATCTTCAAGATTTCGCTGGGGATTTTTTTATACATATATACAAAGTAACATTTTTAGTTTATGCTGTGCTTTGTACCATTTTTGTCAAAATGAGCTAGTTCTTATCTCAGGAAAAAAATCAGGGTTCTATTTGATTTGAGAGTCTGATGTGTACATATCTGTAGATCTCTGTATATATGCATGTGTATACAGTGTGTGTACATAAATATATTCGTAGCCATGCATACATTATAAAAGAATGGTGTTTGAGTCCATGAACATGTTCTGGGTGGAAAATTGATACTTATCTAGTCACCCCTTTGACATCCTAAATGAGACAGCGGCTGTTCTAGGAAATGCAGTGCCACGGTTATAGTAGTGTGAAGTGTTTATAACACGGTAACTCTTTGCATACCAGCATTAATGGGATGACTGCTCCTGTTGCCTCTGTATGACCACAAGATCTGCTGAAGTGCAGCCACGAGGTATGAAAGTAGCATGTCAGACCTCCTTCCATCCAGAAAAACTGTCAGGGAGTTCCTCTATCACCAAAGTATACTGAAGGCAATCCCTGTCAAGAGAATAATTTCCAACTTGTAGTCTGACCACAGAATCAAGTATGAGAACTCCTCTTGTTTCAGCTTTATGGCCAGATAATATTTATGGCCTTTCCTGTTAGTGACATTGTGTGCCTTGGGCTCAGTGGAACACAGAACGGGATCTTCTCTCCAATATTTTTTGAGTCCCATATCTCGACACTTGAGTGCTCCCAGAGTGTGTTAAATTGAATACCACTTCTGGTGGACAAGTTAAGGGTTTTTTGAGTAAATCCTTTTGCTGTCCTATTAGGCAGGGCTGTCCTCAATCCACCTCCTTCCCCAACATGGAAATCGTGCTTAGGTCTGGGGGTTATTACATCTCTATCTTGCTGCTACACACAACCTAATATTTCTTTCATGGAAATGAAGTGGATTTAGATGGAATAAGATGGGTCAGGTAAGGATTTTTTTATCAAAACATGCCCATCCCATGAGAATTATCTATTAGCATTAAGTTCATGCAAGTCATTGAAGGAGCCATTTCTGTTCGACTAGTCTAGTTTTTTGTTGGGCCACTGTTTTCTCCTTGCTCATATATAAGCGTTAACATTTTGATTGTTTGAACCACTGTGGATTCCGTTTTTTTTAATATGACGTGACATTCTTCTCACTCAAACTCCTACTTGTCAGCCCA
Organism: Triturus cristatus; assembly: GCF_964204655.1. Taxonomy (NCBI): domain Eukaryota; kingdom Metazoa; phylum Chordata; class Amphibia; order Caudata; family Salamandridae; genus Triturus; species Triturus cristatus. The sequence continues at coordinate 304,995,633 of NC_140583.1, read as the reverse complement.
ACCATGATTACTAGTTTCCTTCAGAGCCAAAATATGATTATGTGAGCTTGCTAACTTGCCAATATAGCATTCTTTTGTGCGAGCTTAGTATAAAAGACCAAAGAATCCGCTCATAAATGTCTAGTCGAGAGCATTAGTACAGTGTGTAACTATTCCACGTCACTTTGCAACCGGTATTTGTCTAATGAAAAGTGGCCTGTAGATTTGAAGCTTGTGACAGGGATATTTGAATCTGCTGCTTTGGTAGTTGAGGGTAGCATTTGCTCAGAGATTCTCCTTTTTTAACTTCTAGTTCATGAGGAATAGAGCAGCTCATAGTGACCAGATATCATGTTCTCCCTTGTCGGTCTGTGTTAATCTGTAATATGAGACTTAACACTACTGCCTGCATTCTGGCACTTAGAATCTTTTAAAATCAAGACTGCCATAGGTATTCACATAATGCACTTAAAGGTTTACGTTTCCACTTGTGTCTGAACGACCGTGATAAAGGATCAAATTGACCTGGCATCAAATATCTAATCTCATGTTGGTCTGGTAAGCCTCAGTGCATTTAACTGGATTTCTGGTTCCTTGCTTCCTAACAAACCATCCAGCCTTAGTACATTCTCTGGCTCTTTTCCAACTGTACCCCTGTTCACTTCAGTTACGTCTTCTCTCCGCCATAATTTGCAGACAGTCGCTCCGTGTGGCCGCCTTGGCACACAGTAGTATTCCACTGACTAATAGCAAGAACATCAGCCTCATTTAGTGATCGGCTTTGCTGTTTGCCAATTTGTCAGACCTTTCTTCATCAACTCGGAAATGGACTGTACAATAAAACAGGAAGCAATTGTAGAATTATTGAAAAAAATACATAAATACACTACACAGTCTAATGTTACCTTTATATATAAAGTTATTTCTGTGCTTTTAATCTGAAGTTCTACAGTAACTATGCTTTTGGTCTTTGGAATGCGATGATAAGTTGGTATTAGTGCTAAGAAGCAAATACATACTTTATTTTATAGAACAAAATAAAGTGAGGAGCACGTGGGTAATGCAAACCTGCTGATTTTACTTCACAATATTGCTCCATTTGCCTAATTGTATTGAACTTTAATTTATACTAGTAAGCAGCTTGAATATTTTACATTTCCCGAAAGTACTATTAAACTGCATGGAAAGCAAAGTGGTCTTCAGGGAGGCACCATTGAGTATTGCACTCATTGGCTTAAATGACCTAGGTGAAGGAGCCCCTCTAATTTGTCGTCATTAAGCTGTTCTAGTGACGTTTAAATGCAAATTTGCCAGGTGTCTGCTGCTTGTTTTACGTGTAACTGTTCACTGTAGGAATATTGCATTTTGGTATCTCATGCTTCGTCCCCGGGCTACATGGCATCCACCCTACATCGAATGTTAAAAGAAGACTGGGCTTACAATGACAGTTAGCTTTAAATAGCTTTTTGCTAATTTTGTTTTTTACCCAGAGCTTCTCTGCTATAAAGTCCAAACACTGCTATCAATTTCCTTAGGAGAAGCACGAGCATTTCTTCATCAGAAGCACTTTTCTTAGCACTTCACCCTGCAGCAGTGGTCAGCTGGAATTGGTCCAGTTTTGACACTAATAGAGTTGCGTAGTAGACACCATCCACGCCTAGCCTAAGGCCTTTTCCCAAACTCTGGCTTCTAACTAACACAGCCATCAACGCTTTTTACCCGCTTGGAGGCATCTTCTGTGAAACATCACCAAAATAAATTTATTTAAAACCCTACAAAAATGTCGTCACCAAAATTGTTCTCTGCTCTAGTATGGAGCGCTTTAACTGCGAGCATACCATGTTTTTATCAGTCTGAAAGCCGGTATTTTCAAGACTTGCAGCAGTGTTCACGCCTAAGCTGCCTTTTTAGCTGATGAGAATACAGATCAGAAGACCAAAATTGATCCTTTTCTGTTTGCTTTTCATTTTTTTCGATTTTAAGTAGAAGTTTCCTGAAAAATTTCAGTTTGGGGCTTTTTTAATGAGCATCTTGCCTTGGCTGTGCTTATAGAGGGCCAGATCCTGAAACTTTGTTTGGGCCACTCAGATTGGAATTCAAAGCAGAGATGAGTGTGGGATCTGGACAAAGGCATTCATTTTGTAGAACTGGACTTTGATACGGATTGTCTTCTGTACACTCTTGTGTTTGTAGCGTCACATGTTAACCACATTTGGTATTGATGAAAAGACACGAATGTATGAATATCCTGGTTTAGGAACTTCCATATTTTGGGGGGTGGGGGCTGAGTGGGGAGGAAGGATCTAAAATACCACAAATTATGATTTGCCTTTTCATTCTATTCGGAATCAGAGACAGTTCGCACAGCAGGCCCCTCAGACCATATGCAGTGTCCCACTATCTTTAGGGTGCTCGAGTTATTTGCAGCATGATAGCCCTCCCAACAGCACGGCACCCTGTGGCAAGAGGCTTCCATGGTCTTGCTTTACCTAGTGTGGCTCTCTCTCGCCTGTATCCGCAACAAGCGTCCTGATCTACATGTGCCACCCGTGTACACACATCAGAGTACCGAGCCTCCTGCTGGTTCCTGTCAATTCCTGAGAATTATCTGTTTAGATTTTGTTTTCTATAATGCTCTTGATTGGGGTACACCCATTGCTAGACTCTGCGTTAAGCCACGCAAACTTCTCCTTACAAACTAGCTTTGAAGCTGCTGCTACAGTTCCACACTGGCCATAGCAACTCCAAAACGGTGTTGCCGAATAGTATGCCCACTTCGAATTTCACGCTACGGAATGACCCATTGCCTCTGAATGCTGGCCCTTGGTCATATTGTATATGTAATGTACATGTGCCCAGTGCACATTACCAGTTGCGCCCATCATTTGAGATGGAAAGACCAATCCAGCACTTGCCCACTTCGACATACCAGCTAAACTGTTTGGGCCACAACACCCCAGGCCTCCTGCCCACCCAGGGAGTCCGAAGCTGCAAAAAGGGCACCGGGGGAGTGTTCGGTTCGTACACTTGACTTGATTGTAACATATGTTAAACACCTTGAACTGAATGCTATTTGTACCAGGCTCACCTTCGTTCTCAACTCTTGGGTTTTAAAGTTCTGTGTTCTGTATATAATGTACAAATGAATTGTTTGAAAACCGTTTTTGTTTTTATTCAGCTCGTGGGAGATCATAGAAAGTGTCCATGTCCTCTCTCACATTTTCAGTTTGTCAGTTTTAGCTTTGTAAAACGGAATGAAAACAAATATGACGCTGTTAATATGATTTCAGTCATTGGTTTTATACAAGAAATAGCATGTAAACAGGAATCGTCAACCTCTACAGATTTGTTTTCTATTTGTTTTTTATTTTACCTGACGTTTTATCTACATTTGGCTTCAGCACAAAACAACTTGAAAGTATTCTGTATTAGACTCTTTGTCTCATAAATAATCCAAAAATATATTCAGTCACAAACGACAAAACACTTAACAATGGCCTTCGCCTACTGCTCACAAATATTCCTGGACTACAAATTAAGGAATTAGACCAAGGTAGAACATTTACATGCACTTATTGTTCTCACAGTTTTACTGGGTGTTTGATATTAAATTAACATTTAAGATATGTAAAATTGCCAGTAATCATATGGAGTGTTAACCTTTTAATGTTTATGTATAATTTTCTCCATTTACAGCGTGAGAGCAGTGACATATTCTGGACATTACAGGGAATGTGCGCTTAAGCAACCAAATAATTGCCCTCTCGTTCTCTGGCTCAGCCTCCTTGGGCTCCCTTCAAGCCCCAGTTCCATTCTTCCAGTTAAGGGAGCTTGGGTTGAGGGTAGGGATGGGTGGCATGCCGTAGTTTTGTTTTCCACAGAACTGAATTAAGTACTCTCGCCTAAAGGAAGATATTTGTTCTACCACGGTTCTGTTCCTTACCACTGCAGTCGGTAGCAATCCTAGCTCAAGGAGTGTGACCTGGTTTAACATAAAACACACAAATATAGCATAAAAACCGCTCATTTAAATAAGAGCCCCATACTAATATCCTCCAACATAAACAGTTCTAGCGTGAGTTTGATTCTTGCCTTAATTCTCTTGAGCAGCCAAGTTGCGGACCTGGGAGTCAATGACTGCTTTCTTGTAGTATAGCCACAACACACGTTTTTGTGTTCAGAGCCTAGCCCTGGCCCGGGACACCTTCACAGGGTTTTACAGAGGTACAGGCCAGCCCATGCCTGTAACTTCCACAATGTCTGCAGGTTACCTGGTTATGCACACCAGTAGACTGGACAGGGGCCTACACACATTCATTTTCCACCTCGAGAGCTCCGAGTGCCATTGCCCCTTCTGTGAGAGTTGTTTAGAGTCCTAAGGCACACGCAGCGCATCTTTTACTGCCATTATATTAAGGTCGGTTCACAAAAAGACTTCTAAAAGGAACATCGTGGACACGAGGTCTGAGAGCAGTTCCTTTGGGGTCCTCAGCCGTCTGGCTAAGGGCAGATACGTTTTTACCGCGCAGGCTGGCCCCAAGTCCTCGCCACAGTATGGAGCTCAGGACTGACTGAAGTGGTCACACTCATTCCCCTACACACATCTGCTTCTGCCATGTGTCTGTGCATCGAGTGTTGTGACACAACACCCATGATCTATCCACTGCGATGGGTCATGAAGACTCCGCAGTCTTCTAGAGGAAAATCTGCTGCTCAGAATGGTCCCTGAGCAAGTACTCAGTCCAAGGGCCAGGATCCTCCTCCGACCCTGACTGACTGAACCTAACTAGTCCCTACCCACCTATCCTGAGTCAAAGAGATTGAAACAGACACGATTCCATCCACAGTGAGTAGAAGCAGAGCACCCCTTCGTTAGTATGGATGTTTGTTATTGGGTGACGTGCGCTAACAAAGAATTCCATGGGTCCTGGACAAAGGTCACGCTTTCCCAAGGCAATACTCTCCTGCAGAGGGACTTAGCTGTCTGGACACTTTTTCCGAGTCCTAACTAATATCACCCATCAATTCAAAAGTGCAACCTACCTTGAATGCCGAGCCCGCACCCCTCTGTGACGAAGTATATTTGGTTAAACATTCTCAGACATCAGCCACTGGAGGCAAGGGAGGATGGGCAGATTTAATTGAGGATTAAAAACATTGTACTGGTTGTAGAAGAGAGCCGCATAGCCTTTTTCAGTGGGGAGTATACCAGTCTCTGGTATAGTTACAAGCAGGACACCGCATAGAATCTCCATTTTGTATATATTTGTAGACACTTATTGCAAATAACTTTACTGGCGAAATTCCTGACAATAAAGTTGGTTTTTATAAACTGGTGGTGTTTTAGTAATTCATATGCATTAGTTCCTTTATTAATTCAATATAGCGTTATTTTATTCAGATTTGCTATGAATGGGCATTAGAACACCGGCTCCTGTGCATTTTGAGCACATTTGCTCTTCATCAGGGGGTCACATACAATGCAACTGTGATAGGAAGAGCATAGGTTCACATATCTGAAGTGCCGCTAGGTCACGCGAGTCCTACTTGCAGTAAAAATTATGAACATGAAGCAGTTAAAGAAGAGAACCTTGAGTCTGCTAGTGCCCTAAAGTTCACCATCTCATAGGTCAAGAGAAGCTACGCATTTTTGGAAACTCAGTCATAAAAAGATTTATAGTCTTTGAAATTACACCTTACATGGAGATCGATGGTGACAGGAGAAAACATGTGTTAAAGAGAATCTTTTTGAGTAAATGCTTAAATGCAGTGCAACTGCAACCAAATGATCTTAACGAAAAGTGAGAACAGAATTGTTATTTTTAACTATCAGATCCAAATATGAGGGTCTTATGAAGAGAGGGGGACCAAAGCATAAGTCGTCCATATTATTAGTAATAAGTCTATAAATGGAATGCAGATTTAACCCAATTTTTCATTTGGCCTATCCAGTGGCAGCTCCGCTTTCTACTAGGAATGCTCATGTGCTCTAATGGCAAATGTACAAGAGTCCATCAATAGACAGCGAAAGACAGCAACAATAACTTCATTGGGGGATTGCAAGCTTTGTTATATCAGCCATCCGACCTAATTTGATGCCAACTCAGTTATCCAATCAAGGCCTGCATTCATACTAAATTAAATGGGCAGGAATCGGGTAACATATTTTTGATGGTTTCCACTTGATCTAACGCATAGAATCCACATACAAGTGAGAGAGCGTCTCCAGTACCAAAACGACAATACAGGAAAACTTTTCCTGTATGGCACAACAATTACAAAACAATTAGTGGGCCGGTAAAGCTTGTGAAAGTGCACAACAAATAACTAGCCCAATTTGGCACCATGCGAAAAAATGGGCTTAGGTGCTCTTGTTTTACGGCTCCTACTAATTAAGCAGGACTGTGCATCTGGACAACATAAATGTCAAAATGTGGAGACTGAGTCCACTCAGATAATTAGAGTATGTTGTCCCAAGTCTGGACTAGCTCACAGTGCCCCGTTGGACCGCTAACCTGACAGGGTACTGGATGATTTCTGCAACCTCAGAACATGACCACTCTAATTTCCCCCCAAGGAAATTGTGGAAACAGATCTACCCTTACTTTTTTATTTTTTTTATTATTTTATTTTTCAGCTGACCAACAGTTACAGATCATTCAACACATTTCAAACCACAGTGTTCAGTAGTATATGTTACACAATAGACAGCTTGCATCTTGTACATAGGTACTTCCATCAAAGTGGCCGAAACAATATGGCAATGGCTCATCGTGCATGTATCCCTGCACACTCGTTACACCCTATGCTTTTGGCTACCTACAGCCTCCCTTACATGTGTGCGAGTCCTGTCGTGTAGTCGGACCAACAGAGCTCCTCATGTGTCCGATCGAGAGTCAGGCTCTCCATTTGTCTGTAAGTATTGTACAAATGGTTCCCAAAAGTCACGTGGCCTTGGGATGCTCTCTGCATATGTCTCCAATGTAGTTTTACAATAAGTCATGTCTATGATCCAGTCCTTGAATCTGGGAGGCCTCTTGCTACCCCATCGTATTGCTGCGCGCCTTTTTGCCAGCAACAGTGCTACCGCCAAGAATTTCCTGCGCCTAGCGTGCTTGAGTTTCTTGATACCCAAAATACACACCAGCGGCGTGTTGGGTATCCACTCTGTCAGCATTGTGGACAGCGTGGAGGTGACCTCATCCCAATATGCCTGTAGCTGTGGGCATGACCATGAAGTATGTAAGAAGTCAGCGCCCGGTGCATTGCATCTCCGACAGTTATCCGACTCTCTTAGACCTAGCTTATGTAGCTTAGACGGCGTGTAGTATATTTGGTGTAAGAATCTGAAATGGATTATGAGTGCGAGTTGTGTGCAGCTATATTGCCAATCTTGTACGTCTTATTTCCTCGCCCAGAGCGGTCTCCCACCTGCTCAGTGCTGCAGCAGGCTTCACCGCCTGCTCGTCCTGGGCGGCATTATACAAGCGTGTTACCAGATTTTTCCGGTTTGGGGCCAATAACAATATTTGTAGGGTGTTTAGCTGTGGGGGTTCATCTGGGAATGTAGTATAGAAGGAGCACACAGCCGCCCTCAGTCGTGTATATGCAAATTGCTTTAGGGGAAGTCGGTGGGAACAGAGGGAGGGGTCTGTCCATTGAATGAAGGAACCGTGGGGGTATAGTTGTCCCATAGTAGCCAGCCCCATCTCCATCAGGAGCGCGTGCATTTTCTTTTCTTGTGTTACAGTGAGGTAAGGGTGTCTCGCTGTTGGAAGTGCCCGAGCATATATCGGCAGTTTATGCGCCCTATGTGCCAATGCATACCACGCCCTTGAGGTGCACTGGGCAGTGTGAATTCTAGCCCACGGCGTGTAACTTACCGGGTCGGCTATAAGCGCAGTCAGTAGTAAGGGAGCAACGCTGTCCGCCTCCACAGCAATATGTGGTATGAATGCATGAGGTTTTGTCCAGTAGTGGGCATGTTGTGCCTGTGCGCGGAGGTAATATAAATGGAAATCCGGTGCCTCAAAGCCACCCAGGTGATATGGTTGAGTTAGGACCTTCCAGCTTACCCACCCATGTGAGTGTCTGCAGGAGTGAGCGAAGTCTAGCAAAAAAGGCCGCATTCAACCATAGAGGTATATTCCAAAATAAATATAAGAACCTGGGTAATACGATCATTTTCTGGAAGGCAATCCTGTCCGCCATTGAAAGAGGCATTTTTATCCATTTTTCTACCAGTGCCGTACCATAATTCTCCCTAATGACCAGTTCTGGGTCCCGGTGGATCCAGACCCCTAAGTATTTTATTGGATCCGTCTGCCATTGTAAAGGGAAGTCTAACTGGGGAGGCAATGTTGCCTCGGTCAATGGTATCATGACTGATTTGTCCCAGTTAATGCGGAGTCTGGCATATCGCTCATATCTAATATATTCTCTAATAAGTGTATTTAAATTCCTGTCCGGGTATGTGGTGTAGAGTACCATATCATCCGCGTATAGCGATATTCCCCAATAGGTCGTAAGCCGAATTGCAGCGCCGAGGACGAGTGTTTCTGCCGAATCCTACAGGCCAATGGCTCTAGGAGTAATGCGAAGAGAAGAGCATTGGTGACAACGGGCAACCCTGCCTGGTACCACGCGTCACCTCTATTGGGCTTGATGTGTAGACGTTTATCCTAACCCGAGCTCTAGGCGACTCATACAGAAGGGCTATCCATTTCAAGAATGGTTATGGGAACCCCATTTTCCGAAGTGTAGTGAACATGAAGTTCCACTCCACTGAGTCAAATGCCTTAGCGGCGTCTAGTAATGCCGCTGCCGCTGGTATGTCAGGGTCTAATTGGTGGTATAGCGCCAAGATGGTGCGAAGATTGTGAGTGGTGGAGCGTGTTGGCATGAAGCCTGCATGGTCTGGTTAGCACTAAGTTGCATATAAGCAGTTGAAGTCTGTTCGCTATTATTTTGGCTATTAATTTGGCTTCTATATTTATCAGGGATAGAGGCCTGTACGCTTCACACTCTGTGGGATCTTTGCCGGATTTTAGGAGTGCTATGAAACGGAGTGAGGTCGGGAGTTCGCCCTCATCATAAGCTTCTTCCAGCATTTCTGCAAAGTGGGGGATCAGCAGCTCCTGGTATTCTTTATAGAACTCACCCGGGAGTCCATCTAGTCCCGGTGCTTTGTTGTTGGGGAGGGAGTCAATAGCTTCCACTATTTCCTCACGGGTGATGTGATGGCATAAGTATTCGCGGTGAGTGTCCGATAACCATGCCAATGCCACTTCATTTAGGTAGTCCTGTATTTCGGTCGTAGAGGACGTCGTTCGAGCAGTGTATCATTTAGAGTAATACTTGATGAAGCACTCTAGCATGGCGGGTTTGTCATATACTAGTTGGCTGTGTTCATCGTGGAGATGTGTAATGTATGATGAAGTTTGAGTGGGTCTAATTTTGTATGATAGTGCTTTACCCGGTCTGCCTCCCTCCCCATAGGTTCTGGCAGTGAATTTGTGCGAGAGGTACTTTCTCATCTGCATATTCATTGTATTTATCGATCTGTGTTCTAATGCTGGCCAGGAGCGTGCCGTCACCTGTCTCTTCGAATGCGCGTTCCAAAATAGTAATTTCTGCCTCCGTTTTCCTCAATTGTCCCTGTTTATCTTTCAGTATACCAGCATGCTTGCTAATACAATGGCCCCTTATAGTAACTTTAAAGGCCTCCCATAGTGTTCTGGTGCTCTGCACTGATCCTGAGTTGAGAGTGAAGTAGTCTCTAATGGCTTGGCGAAGTTCTTCCCTATAAACCTGGTCCTGCAGAGCAGTTGGTCTCAATCTCCACGAGAATTGCCTTGGGGTGTGTGTCGGGATTTGTAGTGTAATGCGAACCGGTGCATGATCCGAGAGTGTTTTAGGTAAGTGCACGATGTCAGTGGTCCACGTGCTTGCATCTCTAGAGATCAGCCAAAAATCAAGTCTGGACCACGTCAGGTGGGTTGAGGAGAAGCACGTGCCTTCCCTGCGGTCTGGGTGTCTGTGTCGCCATATGTCTATTATGTCCCAGTCTACCATGCCCTCCCTCAAAATTTTAGCTGAATGTTTACCATGCCTGTCATTTCCAGTTGACCTATCTAGTGTAGGGTGTAGGCAGGTGTTGAAATGTCCCCCCCCATAGAATAGCGCTTGGATGGAATTCCCGCAGTTTCGTCCAGATTTGTGTATAAAAGTATGGATTATCAGTGTTCGGACCATAAACGTTTACAATAAGTAACACAGTGCCCCCAAAGCGTCCCTGTACCATGGCATAGCGCCCATGGTCGTCTGTCACAGACTTGATGAGCGTGAAAGGTGTAGTGCATTTAACCCAAATCAGTACACCCCTTGCATAAGAGGAGTAGGACGATGACAGTCTGTATAGTGCCCACTTAGCTCCCAACTGCACCTCTCTTCCAACCGTTAAGTGAGTTTCCTGTAAACAGGCTACATCTACTTTATGTCTATCTAAGTACGCCAGAACCTTGCAAATCTTTTGTGGGTCGTGTAGCCTCCTAACATTCCACGTCAGGAGTGTCGGAGATCTATTCTGCTGTAATGTATTAGCCATCTGCCGAGTGTTCTCTTTCTGACGAGTACAAGTGTCTGTAGTGGATGAAAGTGCTATACTTGCGCCTGTCCTGCATAATATTGTTGGTCAGGGTTTTCTGTGTAACCACCTTCCTCTCCCCCACCCACTCCACCTTACCCGAACTAGTGGAGACATTCCCAACAAATAACATGGTCTCTAAATTTAAAGGAAATCTAAATAAAAAGAAGACAATCTAACAAAGTGTGTGGTACACACGTAGGGGTCGGATCTGCCCTCCCGTTTCTTGTGGCTGAGCCACATGGGTGACGCCTTTTGCGAAAGCCAACCTTAGTCCCAACACAATGTAACAGTATTTAGTATGGCTGTGTAATCGTCTACCTCAGCAGAGGTCCCTGTAACCGCCCCGTGCCATACCATGAGGAGCCCAAAAAGGTTACACAATAAATACACAAATTAGCATTTCAAACATTTATTGAAGCAATTGGTTTCTTGTGTAAAAATCATGAGCTGCAATTATTAGCAGAAGGAAACAAAGTATTGCTAGCATTATAAGAATGGTAAAAATATGAATTATTCAACCATTATAACTTTGCTTGTATTACATGAATATATATCATAATGATACTCATCTCTAACTCTACCTATACATAGAGAGCATAGTGAGGGTGTGTTCTGCCAGATCGCTCGGAGTAACCTAACTTCCCATACCTGTGTGTGAGGTATCAGGAAGTCAGCCTGGTGTAGAAACGGCCACTGTCCTTTGCAAAAAAGGGATTGGAGTCAGCAGGGCTGGATCTCAGTCACAGGCAAACGTTCCAGGATTGTCCATCGAAGTGCTCCTCTGTGGAACTTGGCTCAGAGGCAGTTTATATAAGAAAAGCGTGGTTTTGTTAGCACTGTCAGAGGTGTATCACTGATGTGATTTCTTTCCTTTCTGATTTAGAGCTGTATTCAACCAGAGAACAAAAAACAACGTGCTCAGTGTACTTTTAGCTTTGTACAAAATGTACAAATGTTGTGATAAAATACTCACGAAGAAACGTACTTGCAAGCAGAACACTTTCTTAGTATGTTATCATGTACGTGCAAAGCATGTAAAAAGTCACTATCTAAAAAGATGTCAATTCAAACGCGTATTTGTAAAATTGAAGCTTTTGTGCACTGGCCCTGTTGAACAGCATAGCACTCCTTCCATCAAACGGCTGGAGCTGCAGCACATTTCTTCCTTTCGACTTTTGGCAGATCAGCAAACAGAAGATAATGTGACACAAACACACTGTTTCTTCGCGTCATGTGCAGCAAGGAACTTTTCTTGAAAAAACAGATTGAACGCTACAGGGGATACCTATATGGTTAAAATGACAAACACTTTTTTTAACCTTCTTATCACCCTGGTGCAAACCTATGCAAACTGAATGTGCAAGGGACACACTTGGCTAAAATTAACATGTACTATGTTTCTCCAGCATTGGATCATTCATTTGATTCACATGCTGGAATTATTCCCTGTCATCAGACTCTGAACCCAAACAACAATGTTAATATTGTACATCATTCAAACTCCAGCCAATCACAGGCAGGACCCCTCAGCCACTCCCTTGTCAGAGGCTTCCATACTGTCAGAGTGTATCATATCAATAACAGTAAGCCTCATAACGGGGGAGGCGGACAGGTCACATGTGAAGCTATGGAAGAAACCAATGATGAAGTAACCCGAGCTAAAGGTAAGTAACGTTTTTTCTTCTCTAGCACTGCCTCTATCTAGAAAGAGCTTGAAGCTCGCTGACCCTTCGTGCTGATGTTCTGGCTACTAGGAATGGGTCTTCCAAGGCAATTGTTGAATAGATGCTTTATTCATCCGTTAAACAGTGACTTCGTTAAAACACGAATAGAGTGAGTAGTTCCCATTCTTGTGCCAATTTGGGAGAGGACAGACATGACTTGAATAATCTTTTCATTGTTTTTCACAACTCTTGGTTAGTATATTGTATATGTAGTATAGTAAATTATTTGGAGATCTTAAGAATCTAGATAATGCAGCCAAGTGTATGTTAACTTACATGAATGATAATCCAGACTTCGCTAGATGCAGACGGTAATGTAAGAACTGTTATGGTGCCATCTCTAGTGGATTTTTTCCTTCTCTACCCATGCCACTAAATGATTTCATTGCAGACTGTGTGTCTCGAGTTGCAGGAATTCTGGCCTGTTTTCAGACTAGTTTACATTCTTCAGAGTTTTTTTAGGTGGCCAAGTTCCTGGTGTTTATGAGCCATACTGTTATTTGACGGACTGTGGGTTGTAGTGAAGTATTCGTGATCCTCTCTTTGGAAGCTGTTTCAAATTTGGTTTGAAGTGAACTGTTTTTTCCACGCACATTTCCACATCTCTGCATACTAATTCTGACATGCCTGCGCCAGAGCTATCTAAATTACCTTTCAACGTTCTCTTTTTATTTTGCATATCGCCCTAGAAATCAGTGGTATTTGCCAAATATGAATATTAATGGCCCTGTCTAATCTATTGAGAATCGGTTTCCTTTAGAGCATGGTAAATAAAAAAAATTAAAATGCAAGGTTTTTTCTCTTGTAAATCTGACCTGTGGCAAACCTGGTCCACTGAGTCTTGCTCCATCTTTGAAATAGCGTCTGTAAATGTTTGTCGTCTATCTCCAACATGTGTGCATCCGAGTAATGTCTGCTCAAGCGGTTTGCTGTATTGTTGTGGATCCCCGGTATGCGCTGTGCTGAATGATCCACCTGTGGTAAATAACCCAATTCCATAACTTTTGTGCTTATTGCGAGAGATGCAAAAAGAACTATTGATGGACAGAATGCAGAACAATGTCATACATTCACCCCAGTACAGAGATCTGGGCCTAAATCCATCGTTTTTTTGCTCACCATGCCATTCCAGTTTGGACCCAGCCATATGCAAATCAGTCTTGACCCTGTGCCCAATGGGAACAGTCCAGCCCGAACTGCAGGCCAGGTCCTCCCTGGACTGGAAACAAGCATCCTAGGACCAGTTTCGGGGTTTCACCCCTCTTCAGCCAGGATAGCTTGGTTACAGTGGCATGGAGAGCACGGGACTCACGTCTGAGCATACCCGTCCCACTCGGGGTGACAACATTCCGTCCATCATCTTAGTGAATGTTTTGCCAATGTGCAACATTCCGTCCATCATCTTGTATGTTTTGCTGTTCGCCCTATGTGGGAAGGGTATGCCCAGACGTAGGTCCCGTGCTCACTACGCCACTGGAGTCGAGCTATCCTGGCTGAAGAGGGGTGAAACCCCGAAACCGGTCCTAGGATGCTTGATTCCGGTCCAGGGAAGACCTGGCTTGGCAGTTCGGGCTGGACTGTTCCCATGAGGCACAGGGTCAAGACCTATTTGCATATGGCCATGTCTGAACTGGGGTGGCGTGGTGAGCAAAATAATGATGGATTAAACCCAGATCTGAGACTGGGGGTGAATTTTTTGCCAATGTGCAACATTCCGTCCATCAACTTGTATGTTTTGCTGTTCGCCCTATGTGGGAAGGGTATGCCCAGACGTGGGTCCCGTGCTCACTACGCCACTGGAGTCAAGCTATCCTGGCTGAAGAGGGGTGAAACCCCAAAACCGGCCCTAGGATGCTTGATTCCGGTCCAGGGAAGACATGGCTTGGCAGTTCGGGCTGGACTGTTCCCATGAGGCACAGGGTCAAGACTGATTTGCATATGGCCATGTCTGAACTGGGGTGGCGTGGTGAGCAAAATAATGATGAATTAAACCCAGATCTGTGACTGGGGGTGAATGTTTTGCCAATGTGCAACATTCCGTCCATCATCTTGTATGTTTTGCTTATTGCGAGAGAGACAGATCTTGTTCTGCCTTGCTTTTGAATATAGAGCATGGTGGTAGTGTTGTCTGTTCTCACCAGGCAACAAGCCTTGTACTACAAGATGGAAGGCTTTTAGCACTATTCAGACTGCTCTCAGCTCCAGTATATTTTTGTGAAATTGAGTTTCTTTTTTTGGCCATAAGTTATTGACGTGCCTATTGTGTAAACTAGCTCCCCATGCTGGCACAGATGTATCTGTTGTCAAGAAAAGAGGAGGCTTTACTGGCCTCTATGGTTGTTCTTTAAAAATGGTCACCTTTATCTCCATGGAAGTGCCTTCGACACAAGAAGTTATTCGTACTATGCTGTCCCATCCTCTATGAATGTGTTGACGCTACTCGCTTAACTGTTCCTGTTCAATTCTTTCTGTATTATTCTTATTTTTTCTTACTCCTGTGATTCAAATTAAATCAGGGATATTTATTTAGCGCAGCATATCACCCGAAGGTCTCATGGCGCTTTGCGGAGGCTCAGGAGTTTGGTTTAGACAAAAGCCGCTTAAGAATCGAACAGCCAGGTTTTTAGTTCCCTGCGGAAACAGTTGTGATCTGAGATGGCGCGTAAGAGTAATTTATTCCAGAGGGCGGGTGCAAGAAAAGAAAAAGATCTCCCTCCCATTCTCGTGGCACAAATTTTGATAGGTGT
Organism: Triturus cristatus; assembly: GCF_964204655.1. NCBI lineage: Eukaryota > Metazoa > Chordata > Amphibia > Caudata > Salamandridae > Triturus > Triturus cristatus. The sequence goes on along the minus strand of NC_140583.1, from coordinate 304,980,535 downwards.
TAAAAGGAATTTGCTACTAGATTTTAGATGGATGGTACCAGAAGATTTATTTTTTCCAGTATCCAGGACCCTTGCCATATAAATTCTTGTGGGCTAGGCAAAGAATCTTGAATTGGGTCCGTTTCCTGACAGGAAGCCAGTGAAGAAGTCTCAAACCAGGAGCTGAAGGGGGCTCTAGGAGGGAGGTTCAACACCAATCTAGCGGCAGTATTCTGCAGGACCTGGAGTCTAGTAAGAAGATTTTCATTTATTGGGGACAGCAGGGCGTAACCGTAATCCATACGGTTAATGATCAAGCCTTGGACCAGTGGCTTCCTAGCCCCTATCAGGAGCCATTTAAAGACTTTACGCAGGTTACGCATGATGCCAAAACAGGAACCAATTAGGTGGTTGACCTGATCTTTCATAGACAATTGATTGTCTATTTGGATGCCTAGATCCCGAAATGATTGTTTTGACACTGGGCAAAGTCCCAAGGTTATAGGCCACCAGTCATTTGACCAGTGTTCACGTGCTTTACGAAAAAGGACTATTTCAGATTTACCTCCATTCAGTTGCAGATGATTTGAATTCATCCATCTGTCAATGTGGCTCATGCAGTTTTGAAAACGTAACTTAGTATCAGCTGGATCTGGGCCCAAGTTTATCAGAATCTGAGTGTCATCGGCGTATGACACCACGTCAAAGCTGTAGGGTCTGATCACCTTGGCCAGTGAAGTTACGTAAAGATTGAAAAGCGTAGGGCTCAAAATAGAGCCTTGTGGCACTCACATCTTTACTGGCCTATTGTTGGAGTCGTTGTCATCGATCTGGATAGCTGTGACTCAGTCAGTTAGGTAGCTCCTCAGCCATTTAAGGGCTTTCTCACGGACACCAATCTCCCAGAGTCTTAAATCTAAAATGCTGTGGGAGATGGTGTCAAAGGCAGCGGATAGGTCTAGCAGGACGAGAATAGATGATTGGCCTCTGTCCAAAGCTAGCCTGATGTTATCTGTGACTTAGACCAGTGCAATTTCAGTGCTGTGGGCAGCCCTAAATCCGGACTGAGACGAGTCCAGTAGATCTTGGCTTTCCAGATGAGTGACGAGCTGTCTATTGACCACTAGCTCAAGCATCTTCCCAAAATATAGGAGGAGCGAGATAAAACGTTAGTTTATGGGGAGATTAGGATCTGCAGAAGATTTTTTTAGGATGGGCCTCACTCTGGCAGCCTTCCATATCTTGGGGACAACTGCTTGTGATAGTGAACTATTAAGTAGATCGGTGAGATGATCCACAATTACTGGTGCAATGATTGGAAGGAAGCGCGTTGGTATGGGATCTACAGGTGATCTTCATTTAATTTTTTCCATAGCTCCCATTACATCTTCCTCCTTACATAGGGAGAACTCTTCTAAGATGGGAGGGGAACTGGTGAGAACGGAAAGATGGTTTCGTAAGATGTCAGTGTTCTCTTGGAGTGGAAAAGAGCTATGAATTGCGTTCATTTTGTCATCAAAATATTCAGAATGGGAGTCCACCCAATTCTGTGAGGTGGAAATAGATGACTGCGCTGGAGGCAACGTAATCTCTTTTAGGATGTTATATAGCTCCTTGTTGGAATTTGCTGCTTTCCCTATCTGGTTTAAAAAACAATTTTTTTGCTAATTTGATGTTCTCCAAATAACTACGGTGAATACTTCTATATTTTTCACGGTCTGACTGGCTTTTATTTTTTCTCCATTTCCGTTCCACTGTCCTACAGGAGAGCTTTATTTCCTTCAGTTGTTCCGTAAACCAAGGTGAGGTTCTAGGTTTCAATTTAACTTTAGTGAGGGGGGGCAATTTTGTTAAATGTAGATGTTATAACTTTCTCAAGGGAGGTTGCTGCCAGGTCAATGTTGTCTGCTTGGCATTTAGATGGAGGGTTAAAGTGGGCTGAAAAGTAGATGGGAGTAACTTTCTGCCACGATCTTCGCCACTTGATTTTATTTTTTAACTCGCTTTTACTTTTGTGGACTGGGATGGTAAATCTCAGTAGATCATGGTCTGACCTTAATAGTGGGATTGGAGGTTCCACCGTGATACCCGGGGAGTTTGTAAATATTAGGTCGAGTGTGTGACCTGCAGAGTGGGTGGGACTATCCACCAATTGAACAAGTCCGAGGGAGCTCATGTTCGTAATGATCTGGTTGGTATCTGGGTCAGATCGAATCTCTGCATGATAGTTAAAATCTCCTATCAGGAGAATAAAGTCAGAGGCTAGCACATGTGGGGCAATATTCTCCAACAACATATATGTAAAATCCTTTTTCGGGCCAAGTGGTCTATATACCAGAGTTCCTCTCCATGTAATCTGTGAAAGACTATCTATTTTAAAAATACATATTTCTAGTTGATCTTAACTAGTAAATTCTAAGATGGTGATGGGCATACCAGGAGTTGTGGCGATTAACAGGCCGTCTCCTTGTTTACCCTGCCTATCTACCCCAGTTATTTTATATTGGGGTGGAAAAGCGACTGCCACATCTGTGGAGGAGTGTTCAAGTAGCCAGGATTCTGTTATGAAGCAGATGTCTGGTATCTCCATGTCCCTAAGGCTCCAAATTTCCAAAGTATGCTTTGGGATTGAGCTTGCATTAAAGTACATCCCTTTTAATCATTTTAATGTTTGATTGAGCATTAGGACACACAAGTACCGCATCTGGTGCCTATTTTCTAATTAACTCTTATGGATTTTCCTGAGGTTCTTGGTAGGATTACTCTGTCATCAGTTCTTGAAATGGAAAAATAGAAGTGCAGGTACTCTGTAACAGAGTACCTGCTTGTTTGTGAAAAGTGCCGCTACTCTCCAATCAAAAGTATTAGGTCACTCTTCAGAAGTGCCGGTACTCTACCTCACAAAATAAAAAAGTGCTGGTACTCCGGGAAGTACCAGCACATTTAAAGCACTGGTCATAATGGTTTCTTTAAAAATTTAGTACATAATTGCACTATGAAGTGGTGTACCTTACGGTACTAACCGACTCTCCTGAAGTAAGTGCTTTAATGTTTTTGTTGTTTGTTTTTTTAACTAACTGCACATTTTGCACTACATGTAGCACTCTGTTGGTATATCTGCATTTTGAACAAATATTTTAGCCCACGCGGTCCACTGATTTGGGCCCCTGATGAAGAACAGGCATGCTCAAAATGCACTGGGGGCTTGTTTAAATGGCCATTCTAATCAAATAACTTTTCCAAAATTGATAGACTTTGCAATGCGTGGCTGATGGACTAGGCGCCCTGCGCCATGCGATGCTGACATAGATGCTCGCACGAACGCAGAGGCTGCTGGCGGGAGGCTTTCAACTACTCGACTCTCATCCTCGGCAAAGCGCCACAGAAACTGCGGCTTCTTTCCTTATTATTCCGGCGGACCTCCGGTGCTGGATCCCCCTCCTGACCTGGATTTTGTTTTACATCACCTTTTCGGACCCGGATCTTCGTCTGCTCGCACCGGCTGCCTTATCCTTACCCAGATCTGGCAGATCTCGACGGTGGACGTATCTGGGCAGCACCTCCAGCATGAACAGCCGAGAAGCCAGGAGAGACAGCAAAGTGAAGACAGCAGCCATCCCTGATCCCAGAGAATCCAGGGATATACTGCATCCACTGAGGGCACTGCAAAACCCAGGCTGGAGGTTAGTGGCAGCAAAAAATCATTGGGGAAAGCTAGGGAGGCGGACAGCCTAAAGACTTAAAAGACCTAGCAGCTATACAGCCGCCCTTAGCAAAAATGTTTTTAGGCACTAAAGCGCAGCCCTCTGGTATCCATTCTAAAACCCTTGTGCACGCGCCTCCCCCTGAGAATGCCCCCTTGGTCCCACTGGCCACGCAAGCGCACGCACCCGGTCTGCAGCTGGTTGTTTGCCCAACACCTAACCACCCGCAAGAGACAGACCTGGTAGCGGCAGCACCAGAGCAAGGGCCGCGCGCTGACACAAATACTTCAGCAGGACCAACTGTAGCGCAGAACATTGATGCTGGCTCTTACGCTGTCAATCCTAGCACCCCCCTTTCATCCCCCAAGGCTAGTATGGCTGGCTTATCCAACTTCATCCAGAGCCTGGAAGTGGCCGCTGGCTCACAAGTTCCTTAGACTCCAGAAACAGGGCTTGAGCATTTTTACTGACGGTGCAGCTACCTCTTCGGAGGAGGGATTTCACTCAAGCAAGGACGACAGTGATGTCTCAACCAAAGTCACTGGTATGGTTCAGCGATTAAAGAAAACCAGAAGCAAGGGCAAGTGGCGCAGTCAACTGAAGTGGGATTACTCGGATTCACAAATGTCTTACCCCCTGGACGAGGACGACCCTAACACGACACAGTGGGGAAAAGCAAAAAGCCTGCCAATGGACACTGCTGAGCCCTCCCTAGCTTCTATCAAAGAGTTTCAGGAGGAGGTCCGGGCAGACAGCCTCACAGCTAAACGTGCTGCCAAGAAGCTGCAGGGAGGTTTACGGTGGCTGAACAAAACCTGTACAGACATAAGTGACCTTGTTTCTATGGTCGAGGCACGCACCGAACATCTAGAATCCAAATCCACGGCAGCCAAACAGCAGAGCGAGTCCAACACTACTTGCTTGATAGATCTAATGTCTAAGATGGAGGAGCAAGAGAATCGTCAACACAGAAATAATCTTCACCTGCTTGGAATGCCGGAGGGGAAGGAAGGGGATGACCCCAGGCGCTTTATTGTAAAACTTTTGCAGGAATCCTTCCCTGATCAACCAGACTGGGACAGAGAGGTGCAGAGCACGCACCGCTTTCCCTTCAATCAAAGACGGCAGCGCGATCGCAGCAACGCAGCTGGTGGACAGCCAAGGGTGTTTCTGGTTTATTTCGGCAACTTTCTCCTGAGGCAGCTAATATACGACCAGGCTCGCCCAAATTCCAAAATAGGGGCTAATGGCATAACATTCTACGCAAAACCTGACTTTTGCCACCAGAGAGTTGAGTTGAGATGGCGCCTAAGGCAATTAATTACCCCATTTCAGCAGCTGGGGGCCAAGGTCTACCTAATGAACCCCGCCAGATTCAAAGTAATTTTCAACGGGGGCACCAAAATATTTCTGTCTGAGGTTAAGGCTGGTGAATATCTGGACGAAATGAAAACTAAGAAAAGCCTCAGATAAAATGATCAACATAACGTAGGATTAACTTGGTTTTTCAGGCGTGGTCAGCAGCCGGGACTCATGACTGATTACCATCATTCAGGTTAACCCTGATTGCTCAGAAGAGGGGGACGAGGGGGGTGCCTGGACACCAAAACCAACACAAAAGAACCAAGGACACTTTTTTGTGTGCACGTACTTACACACTCATTCACTGAGACATTGCGCGAGATTAAAGATTTCACCAGGTGAAGCACATTCTAAGGCTCTAGAAATCTCTGCTCTAAACTTTCTTGTAATACCAAGATGGCCAAAATAGATTCGCTTAGGTTTATCTCTGCCAACATCTGTAAGCTAAACGACACTTCAAAAAGACAAAATGTAGCGCAAGGCTTGCGCTTCTTGGGGGGCAACATCATTTGCCTCCAGGAGACCAACATAGACGGTTCACAGAGACACCTACTAGACTCACTGGGGTTTAAGGTTGTGGGGGCTACTACACAGGGCGCCAAAATAAAAGGGGTAGGAATCATGGTAGACAGGAGACTCTCTCTTAAAAATCCCCGTGTTAAAGCCGACTCACTGGGCAGATGGGTAATCAACGAATGCCATCTATCTCCTAATCTCCCTTTCACCCTTTGCTCACTGTACGGGAGCAATACAGATGTCCCAGGGATTATCAACCTGGTTTCAGGGGAGCTAGCACACTGGCCTACACCAATCATCCTCTGTGGCGACCTTAACATACATCTGCCCAGTGATTGGAAAATAGACAACAAATGGAGGTATAAAGGCAGAAAGCCACTAGCATATCAAGCACTAACTAACTTAGCTCAGACTCATGGGCTAAGCGACATTTGGGCTAGCTTAAATCCTGCCCAACCTGGCTACACCTACTTTTCTGCCCCGCATCATACATTTGTCAGATTAGATTACTTTTTTTTTTATCTCATCCTCCCTACTTAACAAATGCACCATAGACATCGCACCTCGCTTCATGTCAGACCACAATCCTCTCATTTTAAACATCAAGGGATTAGGGAACTGGAAGGAGGCCCCAAGGTGGAGTTTTGAGAAAGCCCTTTTACAAGACGCAGGTTATCGGTTACATATGCAGGGTTGGATACAGGAGTTCCTGGAAATAAATACTGGAACTGCCTCAACCATGATTGTTTGGGATACTTTTAAAGCAGGTGTTCGGGGTGAAACTCTCAGGTTTTCAACTTGGAAAAACAGGAAGTAGAAGCTGTTAATTTGTGATCTCCAGGAAAAACTAAGGTAAGCAGAAACGAAACTGGTCCTAATAGTCAACTCTGGACAGGATATTGACAATGTCCAAAAAGAAGTAATTTTTGCAAGGGCAGCAATCAGGGCAGTTTTCGCTGAAAAAACCGCAGCAAAATGGGCGACAATGCGAGAGAAGAATTACGAGTGTAGTGACTGTATTGGACATCACCTAGCAGTCAAAACTAGGCAAACAGTTCACTAGTAGCGAAATACACGCAATTAAACTTATAACCGGGATAGAGACCAATGACCCCAGCGCAATACAAAAAGGATTTCAAGAATTCTACACTGAACCACAGAAGAGAACGGCAGGGGAGCTAACTCAGTAAGACGCGAGCTAACTCGGTAAAACGCGAGATAACTAGCTACCTGAATGAGGCTGACCTAGAACAACTTACCCCTGATAGTAGGGAACAGCTGGATCTCACCCCTACCGAGGATGATATCCTGGAAGCCCTAACCAGTCTACCAGATGGGAAAGCCGCAGGAATGGACGGCATTCCTGTGGAGTTTTATAAAATCTTTGCCCCTCAAATTAAACCCATTTATACTGACGTAGTGACCTCAATCTTTTACGGGGTTTCCCCTCCCGCCTCCTGGTCTAACGCCAAAATATTCATATTCCTTAAAAAGGACAAATCGCCATTAGAAATAGGTTCTTAACTGTGACTCTAAGGTCTTCTCTAAAATAATGGCAATCAAAACATCCTCTGTGGTCGAATCCCTAGTCGCAGTGGCAACACGGTTTCATTCCAAAGAAAGGCACCACGGAACATGTCAGGCGGGCTATTACCCTGTTTGACGCAGCACAGGCAGCACGAGACCCGATGTCACTAATACTACTAGATGCCAAAAAAGCATTTGATCGGGTCTCCTGGCGGTTCCTGTGGGCTGTCATGGGCAAGATGGGTTTTGGGCCTAAACTCACACAGGCTGTACATGCTCTATACCAAAAGCCGGACAGCCTGTGTTTCTATCAATGGGCGGCTCACAGAGCAATTCAACATCTCCCAGGCTACTAGGCAGGGTTGCCCCTGCTCCCCCTTTTTATTTGCCCTCTATATAGACCCATTCATCAAAAAAATTGAAAGGAACCCCGCTATCTTGGCAACAAGTATGCAGGGTATTAACACTAAAATGATGGCCTATGCCGATGACCTGGCCATAACTTCCCCTGATCCTGAGAATGCCATTCTGACACTGGAAACGGAAGCACAAAACTTTGGGAAATCTCGGGGTATGCACTGAATAAAACGAAAACCCAAATAATAAATAAGGAAATCGCCTGGACCGACACCCAGGTAGTTCCGAAGGCAAAATACCTGGGGGGTCTTCATTTCCGCTAATATTGATGAAATTGTAACGGAGAACCTATCCCCCCTTGTAACAGAAACCAAGAAAGCCCTTAAGCTAATTGACAACCTGCGCCTGACCCTCGTTGACAGATGTAATGTAATTAAAATTACCTACTTCCCTAAACTGCTCTACTTCTTCCGCACCATCCACTGGAATTCAGCAAAGCCAATCTGCAGAAATTTCAGCAAATATTTAAGCAGTTTATCTGGGCATAGTCACAACCAAGGCGGGCTCTAAAGCAACTGTCTCTTCCTAGAGAGCGGGGTGGCTGGGCCTTCCCCAATGTTGTGCTGTACTACTGGGCTTCGGTCCTGCAGTATAGTACTGAATTGTTAAGGGAACACTCCCCCTCCCCTCCATCTGGGCTTGCTTCACCATTTCAGCTTTTATTGGGTGAAAAGCATCGCGGTTGCCTTTTCCGGCAGATAACCTTTGGATATTACAAACGTGTGATATTCAAGACTCTAATGAACTCCTTTAAGGTCTTCCGTAATATCCTCAGAATATTTGGGCTGGGGAGATTTAATTATTACTCTCCTATTACTGCAAATTGTAATCTCCCCTCCATCTTTGACAGGTCCTATCTTTTAGAATGGCATAAGGCAGGTATCACTAAACTGGGAGACCTAATCACCAGTGAAGGAGTTAAATCCTTTACAGACCTGCAAAATAAACATGGTCTGAGCAGTCAAGAGGCCTTTAAATACTTTTTCATACGGGACTTTCTCTCCAGAAAGGTTGGGGGCAGCACAGGGTTTGCTGAAATAGAACTCGTCAATACATTGCGGGACACTGCGACTCCTCGGATAGGTCATATATACAATGCACTAAACAGACAAACTTCAGACAATCTACCGAGAATAGCGGACAAGTGGCACACCAAACTTGCGGCTCCACACAGTACGTTTTATAATTCTTTAGAACTTTCTCAAAACATCTTGCTGTCAGCCAAACTGCAGGCACAACACTTCAAAACCATCTTTTTTTCTGTACATTACCCCCAGCAAAATTGCCAAATGGGGAGTCGGCAAAGGGACATTGTGCCCCCGGTGTTTAGAGTTTGGTGCCGACTCAGTTCACATGTTTGCAACCTGTCCTAAACTAGCTTCAGTTCTCTTTAAGGTACAGGAATTTCTGGGGAAAGTCATCTCCCAGGCCATTGCACTAACCCCTACAGTCATCTTGCTGGGGACCCAGACCGAAACTAATAGAAACAAAGGCGGGTCTCTAATTTTTTTTGCCATGGCAGTTTGGAGGATCTGTGTTGCTTCAGTTTGGCTGGATGTTGATCCCCCACCATTCTCTCAATGGCTGGCTAGGCTAGTTGCTACTTACCATCTAGAAAAAGCTATGTATGCCAGAAAAGGTTCTAAAGGGCGAAAGAAGGGTTTAGACGTCTGGGAAGGTCTCACTACTTGGCTGGAGCAGTCGGGCTAACCTGGCCTGCGACTTTCTCCCCTGTTCACTTGGGGTTTTTTTGTTTTTTTTGCTCCTTTTCTTCTTTATTTCGCCTTTTTGCTCTTCTCTCTTTTTTTTTTTTTTCTTCTCTTCTCTCTACAGTGCAATCAATTGCTGGTCTTTCTTTTCCCTTTTTGTGTCCTTGAATCGCTAGTTCATCGGTGGGGGGGGGGGGGGGGGGGCGTGTTCTGAATGTCATACCTCTGTATTGTTGCTCAAACTCAAATAAAAAAAATAAAACATTTTTTTTTAATTTTTTTTAAAGGAAACCAGTCTTGTCAGGAACACTTCTAAAGCACTCGATAGGTGGGGCTTTAGTTTGGGGGCCAAAGGGATGCGCATAATCGTGCATAAAAACTTTCCGTCCGTGGAAGCCCAATCCTGAATAGATGCGCAGGGCCGCTTTGCAGCAGTGTTCGGCACTTGGGAGAGACGATATCGTAATATGTCAGTATATGTTCCCCTGGGGCTCCACAGGACGGTTCTCCCTGACATGAGTAAACTGATACTAGACCTACAGGACGGAGACCTAGTGATGGGTGTAGATCTAAACATGACACCATGTGACCAGAAAGACCGCTGCCCGTTTAGAGACATCCCATGCACTAAATCCAATGTAGCCGACTTCATGGTGGCTCTGGGGCTTGTAGATGTGTGGCGTGAGGCTAACCTTTGCACTCTGCTATACACATTTGACTGTGGAGCCCACTACAGTCTGTCCCGCATAGATCACATCATGGCACTGGCTGACAAAATAAACTTCAAAGATACATGACACATGGCAAGGGAGGAGGAGGAGAGATCCTCTGCACAATGCGGAGGTTAATGACTGCCCTCTTATCTGTGCTGCTGCCAGAGAGAAACGCTCTAAATTAACTAGTTATCTAAGAAACTTTAATAGCATTGCAATGGCATCTGGGTGCCCCTAAAACGTTAAGCTTGGACAGCTTGATGAATAAAATGGTGACAAATGTGTGGTGGGCAAGCACTGTTTGATGGAAGCACACCTCTGCCCAATTAGAACATGTACTCCTGGATCCAAGCATGTGGGCCGAGCTGGTGATACTTGCATAATTTTCTGGCAACAGATGCACTGTCAAGAATGACCATAAAAAGGTGGCCACCTCTTAGCGACTGTAGGGAGCAGAGACTTCTCATTATTTGCAACAACTGAAAGCTATGTTGTTTTCACTCTTAACAGTAGGCTAATCCCAGGGTGAGCACCCATGGTTTCACCCCTGTAGGCGGTTGATTCAACTTTCACTACAATTGAAGAGTTCTCGTTTACACCGGAGTGTGCAGTGTATTTCGCTCACCGTGACAACCCCAGTGGCGTATCTTTTCTTTCATATCGTAAAAGACAGATACATCAATTTTATATGTAGTTCATGTGAGTGCCAGATGTGTGCTGTGGGTAATTTTTGTGCGAGGCACACTTGTGATTTGGTCGCCTTGCACTTCAAACAAATTTCTCTGGTCCTGCTGGTTGTTTAAACCCTGCTTGTTTTTGCTAAATTTGCCTGGTCTAATTGCTAAAATCCTAAGCACTAACTGGAGAGACTAGACAATAGACGAAATATCCGCACCTGCCGCGTATACTGTTCTTATTTCAAAGCATTGGTTTCTCCATGTGCGCATGTTTGGAAATATAAAATGTGCACCTTTGTTCGTTACTGAGTCAGCATCCATAGCCCTGGTGAGCTGACGTGCCAAGTGTATCTGGATCGCACCAGTAGATCTATGGCTTACCATATGCATTCACCCAAGCTAAGGGCCATATGCATTCATCCAAGCTAAGGGCCATATGCATTCATCCAAGCTAAGGGCCATATGCATTCATCCAAGCTAAGGGCCATATGCATTCATCCAAGCTAAGGGCCATATGCATTCACCCAAGCTAAGGGCACTCTGCACTTCACTTGTTTAAATCTGGCCATGCGGCCTTGGCTCAACGTTTACAACCCGTAGGATGATATCAGTCACCAGGGCTGTGAAACCAGTGATACACTGAACGACAGTTGGAATCTGACAGGTATAAGGAAAAACACATTTCGGCACTTGCTGGCCTGTTGGTGGGAGAAACTTCCTTTCAGAAGTGCAAACGAAGCATGATTCTTAGTGAATCAAGTCCTGACTGATTTTTGTGACTGCTGGTTGGTCTATTTAAAAAAAATAACCCATGCTCACTGCGTGTCCTCAGTAGTGTCTGTTGGAGGTCATAATGTTGAGAGGAGCACATGATATGTGAGTGTTGGTCAGCCATAGTGCTGCTGTTGCTCTACAAAAGTGATCAGGATGTTAAACATTAGCCAGGGGCCAAGAGTCTAGTATCAACAACATTCATCACTGCATTTAACTTCATCTGTCTGCAGGGGAAGTGATGTACAATGCAGGGCATGCCATTGCCGTGACATCCTGCTCAAAGTGCAGACACAGACCTCGCCTGACATTTACAAGGTAAGGTATAATAATATGCAGCCCATCCTACCAGTCCCCACAATCACACCCAGATGAAGGCAACCCAGATACTCTTATAGCATTCCCATAGCACATACTCAAACCTCTTACACATTCCACTAACTACCACACACCCTCCTAATGCTGAACACATTCCAGCTCCAGTGGCGGCTGGTGACTTTTCAAAGTGGTGCGGTGTAAAAGTTATGGGCACATTTGACTTAGCAAAGTGAGCCGACTGGTATAAGCAATGATCGGCGGTTTCTGCCCCTGAGAATATTTTGAAAGAAAAAGGGGCATATAGTGCATTGTCGGCTAATTCGGTCAAAGAATTTGTTGAAAAAGCTATATGAATCTCGGCCACAGATAGGGTGCACATGACAACTGATTTGCCTCTTAGTTCATTAATGGCATTGTTGTAAGGGGGAGGCTGAATGCTTCTAGTAAGTGTTTCAAAACTTTCATTTTTATTAATAAATGCCACCCAATGCTGTAATATTATCGTTATGATCTACTAAGGTGCTCCCCTTTATTACTTACTGCCATAGGCTGCCTTCCCACAACTTTACATTATTCCTCATCTGTAAACTAATATAAGAAAACACAAAATAAAAGAATGACGGGGACAAACAAAAAATGATGAACATTGACCGAGTACTCCGTGTTCTTTTTTCAGGGAAATGCCACGCTATTGCCCTTCAGATGCCTACTGATGGCAAGAAGCACAACACCCTTCTCACGTTTAGGCCTAGTGCCAATAATTTGGAAATGGCACTACAGCACTTGTGAAATGAGGTTGGGAAGGTATTGGCTTTGTGTGAAAACAAATCCTGACTTTAAAAAGACAAACAGTAGGGGGGAGTGGGGGGGGGGGGGGGGGGCAAGGTCTGTATAATGGGTTGTCAATCTGCGGTTTGTAGGTATTCAGTGGGAGGCCTGGCAATGCGATGCCCGAGGGCAGTGGGGGTTGGGAAGGCCCTTCCCAACTTTTGTCAATGGCCTGCCACACCCTAAGCACCTGCCCTGTTAAATGGAGTTGTGATTTCTTTAAGGCAGCAATTACTGAACAGAAAATTCACGCCCCCTCCAGCCCCTCTAGGCCGACCCTACCTTCTAACATACATGGCCTTTGCCTAAACAACTTCCATTCCGACCTATCTCTTAGATAATAAAGAGTTGTGTTCTTTAATATATCTTGTTAAATACTGGTAGTTTCTTCGAGGTTTTTTTAGGACACCAATCGTGGTTAAGAGTGGAGGCAAATAGAGAGTGGTAGCTTACTTTGCCCAGAGACCCACAGTTTGGACAATTGGAGAAGTCCCGAATGTAGCACAAACATCCTGGTACTACTGCGGCAAAGTTGGCCACCTGCTCAGACCTCGGCTCTGTAGTGGTGGAACAGATATAGTTATAGCAGAGAGGTAGGTACTCATCATATAATTACACCTTCTTCATGGATTTTTTCTTTTTGCAATTTTATATGGCACAAATCCAACCCGGAAGTATTGGAGTGCTTTACATGAACACCAGTTACAGTACACAACGTTCATGTATGTAGGGACAGGGAGAATAAGTCATTTGCCCAAAATCATCAAGACATCTTGCCCCGACCTCTCTTAATTCCTGTCGATCTTTTTCATTTAATCATAGTTAACCAAAGGTTGCAGAAGTCTACTATGCATCGCAATACAAATCTGACACAACGCCTTTCTGCGTCACGAATCACGGTTATCAAATATGTCCACTGCCTGTAATCTGTATATGCAAAAACCACTGTACAAAGCAGGCGACATAGGAATTGTCAGTCTGTGAGTTGGGTACGTGAAAATGCAGTTTCACTGTGTGGGACACAGGATCTGTCATCCGTCAATGCTGCGTCTGCAGACGGTGCCGTTTGTCACTGTGGTCTGTGCTTCACTGAAACAGTGTGACGCAACTAGCGTAAGACTGTAAGTTCGGTGTTCAGCTGTGTTTCAGATGCTTTGACCTTCATGGGCAGCAAGTCAGTGTGGTTTTACTTCGAGTTTAGGAGCTGTAAACTGGCAGTGAGTCTCGTGCACAGCACTGCCTTCTCAAAGATGTATATGTCAACTGTCCGCACATGAGCGTTGCGTGTACAGAGAGTGCTGTCTTGATGAGAGACGCGGCTTGTCTGCCGTCAGTGTGTCTTGTTTTCGCCTGTCAGATTCCATCTGACAGCGGTGAGTTTTTGGATACCGAGGCGATAGCCTCATTACTCCACATTCATTTTTGAGTTTTTTAGTCGCTGTTTCGGTTGTCTTATTGATGTGACGCTTTGTCACAGTTGAGGTTGGATCACAAGGTCAGCGCTGTGAAAGGCCGCAGGTTGCGGTCAATATGGTTTGCGGAAGTGTCAGCAAGTTTAGTCGCAGAGTCTTGTATTCGTCTGCCAAATGTCTTCTGGCGGTGCTGAGCTTTTGATGGCTGCCGCGGCGGTTGCCTTCTGACAGTGATGAGTTTTGGGTACCTGCCGGGGCGATTTGCCCTCAGGCAGTGATGGGTTTTTGTTTGCTGTGTTGTTGTTTCAGTTTCACAAGTTTAGCGCTTCGATGGGCCTCGGGTAGCGGTCAAATGGGTTTGTAGAAATGTCTGCAAGTTTCCTGATCAGTGGGTTATCTTTTTGAACCAGTCCTTTGTAGAATGTCATGTTGAGTTTGCGGAGATGGTCGTCCAACATCTCAACGCCTAGGTCTCTGTGGAGGTCTGCTGTTCTTGTGAAGAGTGGAGCACCTGCTGCAATCCGTAAGGCCCTGCTCTGTAGTCTCTGCAGGTCTTTCCGAAGCTGCGGGCGGCAGCCACTCCAAACTGGTGCAGCGTACGTCATTGTTGGCCGGATTATTGCAGTGATTACTCGCACCTTGCTCTGCAAGGGCATCGACTTGGTCTTCAGGAGTGGGTATAGTGTCTGCCGGTGCGCTGAGTGACTATTTAGATTTGACACGCCCGACCCGGGGAATCAGTAGCTCCTCCCTCTCTGCGGCGTAGTCCTTCATTGGGGGGAACCGCTCTGGCTTTTCTTTGCGACTCCCTGCAGGCTGGGCCGTACCAAAGCTGCTTTGTTGAAGGGATGCTCAGAATGGAAAACGACATTCTATTCTCCATGCCCAGCGTTGCCTGCCTTAATTCACGCCACGTTCCTGCAGAGGGTGTTTCCTCAGGTCGACCGCCAACTTAATAAATCCTGGTGCTGCTTTCATGTTGCATTAGTCAACAGCATGACAGTAGCCTACGGATTGGATAGGGCAGGTAGACACGCACTCAGGTAGGGACCAGGAGGCGGTCTGTGTTGCCTATGCTCCGTGTACAGCATAAGCTGAGAAGAGCTGAAGTACGCATGTCAGGTTGGCCGGAAAAACAAAACGGCCAAACTGACATGTGCATTTCATTTTAACTGCGCTGGGCAGGGTGGCTGCCAGTCATAATTATTGGAGATTGTAACGGTATGTCATCGGGCGCCACCATGGTGATAGATGTGACTGCCAGGCCATAATTCACTTTGTTTAAAAGTGCAAAAAATCTATATACTTTATATGCGATGGCTGCACATTCTAGACATCCTTCTTCCCACAGGCTACATTGTCCATCGGGTGGACTGGGCACCTTCAGCAAGCAAATAACACTCGCATCCATAGGGCTGCTGGCATGGTATTTTCCACTCTCTGCAACTCAGATGAATTCTCAGATCTCGCCACCCAATCATCCAACATGCCACCCTCAAGGATAACTTCCGCACTCTACAACCTCTAAATGCTCAGCATGGTATGGCGTGTCACAAAACCAACGCTCTCCAAAAGCTACATCTTACCCTCTACCTTATTTTCTCAACATCCCAACAGTACCATCAGGGCCGGCTTTAGCGCTGGTGGCGCCCGGTGCGAGAATCATTTTTGGCGACCCACACCCCATGACTGCCTCCTCGATTCTCTCACTACCACCAGGCATAAGGGCCCCTCATCTCTCCAATCATTGCTAAACAAATACCCCCCTCCCATGAGTTCCGTGCCCTCTCCACAGGTGAATGCCCAGTGCGGCCGCACCTGTCGCACTGCCCTAAAGCCGGCCCTGAGTACCATGCAGAGCACCTATAACCCTGGACTTTATCGACCACTCTGCCACCCTTATCTATCGACTCATTGTTTTACCAACAGATCCTTGAAAGACTTCTCCATACAAACCTAATGCTTGAACTTCTCTCACCTTATCAAGGTTACGACTAACACCCTTCTAAGCAATGTTTTTGAAAACTGTATCAACACCCTTGTCCCAATAAAAACATGCAAGTGCAAGCCAAAGCCTTCAGCACCCTTTGCATATTATCTAAGCGTCCAACTGGATCAGGAACCTTTTCAGTAGTACCTCAGCTCGCCGTCAGGTGACGCTGTGCAGCTCTGCTTAGGGGCCATTCTGGAAATGACATGCAGGGCCCATGTAGGCACCACCCCTGCTTGCTAACGCCGGTTCCTTTCTTTCTGTGCCACCAGACACAAATCCGGAGTTCCCTTTGTAAAAAAATTTCCAGTGTGCAAGGGATGTCACTTACAAATACAACAGGTTTCAAGCCTGTAGGTACTGTCTCAAACAAATATCTTCGAACCCCTCCAGGTATGCCTGTGGTGTTTGGGGTCATGCCACGACTATAAGGCCTGCAGTGACTTTGTTAATGAACCTGAAGGACAAGGGACAGCAAGGCGAAGCTCTGTTTCCAAGCGCAAAGACTTCTCAAAGGAACTGCTTCAAGTTATGGTCTGCATCCAAAGTTTGGTTCCTGTTCTTGTTCCCGGAGTTGTCGAAACCACTCGAGAGGTCTGTCTGTAGAAATCATAAGGTAAGTCTAAGAAGAAGCACAAGGAACAGGATTCCTCTCCTTTGTGCTATTCATTTGCTTGAGATCACACGAGGGCGGCTCCACTCTTCTTGATTTCACTACCGAAGTTGGCAGACTTCGGAGCCTATCCCACAATTGTTTCTACCACAACCTGATTTTACATGGTCTTCAGCCAAGACACAACAGATCGAAGAGTTCTGCATGCCTTTGGGTTCCAAGGAGTAAGGGTGGGTGGCGTTCTCCGCTCCGCCAGTGGAGTTTTGCCAACTCTGCGCTCCGCTGGTAACACAGAGTTCGGCAAAAACTCCGATTCTGTGGCATGGCGGAGTTTGACCCTACCAACCACCCCTAGGAAGGCTGCCACGGCTTACCTGGCCCTGGATCTGGCATTCTCTGACGTGCCTGGGCTGTCCTACTCCTGGCTGTCTCCTCGTCGGTGCAAAACCCCTACACTGTACTTCTTGGGAGGACACGCATGTGAAGTCCTCCCAAGACGTACAGCGCAGGGGTTTTGCACCGACGAGGAGACAGGAGGAGGAGGACAGCCCGGGCACGGCAGAGAACGCCATATCCTGGTAAGCCCTAAAGCAGGTGGCAGTCTGGGGTCAGGAACCCTCAAGGTCAGCTGCCTGCATGCAGGTTGGAGCGGAGCAGAATTTCACTGAGGTTTTAGGCAACTCTGTGGAATTCTGCTTAGTGGCACTCCGCCAACTCCACCCACCCTTTCCAAGGAGTTGAGTCCTTCCATCTGGAGTTCGCCCCAGCAGCAGTTGGACCCTCTGAGCTCATCCGGCTTCTGACCCCACTTAAGGCCCCCAGACATATGCTGGCCCCAGGCTCTTTGATGCCAATGCTGACTCCATCAGTGCCATAGGAGGCCCCAATTGTTCTCTCCGATGCGGAGTTGATGCTGGTCCGACCTCCATCGTAGTGGTGCCTGATTCCAGCCGAGGCGTTTCTCCCCCCACTTTGTTTGTCCTTTCCACCCCAAGGGAAACACCATACTTTATATTCCCTTTTTGGAACAATGAATATGACTGGTGATGAGTTTGCTCGACCCTTCCAGGCTCATTACTGGTACGAGGACCTACAGTAGGCTAGTGATGATACCTCCCTGGAAACAGATCCCCTCTCACCCATGGACTTTCCACAGAGAAATCTGCTTCCTACACCATGGTCCTGCGTATGGTGGTTGAAATTATTGATCTCGAACTCCTTACCGTGGAGGTTAAGACCAACATCTTTCTGGAGGTGGAGGGAGTCATAAAGGGTAGGAGTCTGTTGTCTGGAAGACCAGAGAAAGAGCCTTGAAAGTTGTACAGTGGGTTTCTATTGTTTATAACCATGAGAAATGTAACTGTGATCCTTTTCCCTTTTGCACCCAGGCTGCTTCAACCCAGTTACAGACTCATCCAGACAGCGAGTTTGTGTGTATAGCTGCCCTACACTGCCAATATGGAATGCCCTGCACTGTGTATTGTGTGTTCATGCTTCGATTGATGTTTTGGTTTAGTATGCAAAATGAAATTAAAATATTGATTAAAAAAAAAAAAAAAGACCAAAATCTTGACAGAAGTCCTTCAACCGGGACAAACATCTTCTGTGACCATCCTCCCATTTAATGAGGCACTTACAGATACCTTACTGGATGCGTGGTCCAAAAACCTTGCTCCAACCCCCTAGTCAATTGACAAGTTGGCCGGCGCCATCACCCTGTGCCAGGCAGCCCTGCTGTTGTTTTGACAGCACCCTTCGGCCTACAACCTAGTGGTGCAAGCTTCCACAAGTTGTTCATATCTCAAGACCTTTCCTAATCCCTGATCGAACTAGGGACTCAGACCACGACTTGGAGCAGTTCCTTCGGAGTCTTTGTGATTGATGATGTAGGACTTCACAAGCGGTCCCTGGTGGCCTTCAGGTTCATCAATGCGCAGTTGCTACACACCTTGGAGTCGTGGCCCAATCCCAGACACCACAGGCATGCCTAGTACGGGCCAGTTGCATACATTTTTTGAGACAGTCCCTATTGGCTTGAAAACTCAGTTTTGGTGGTGACATCCCTTGCACACTGGAAGAAATTTGAGAAAATGTCTCAGAGACAAAGGAAACTCTGGATCCGCATCTGGTGGCGGAGAAAAAAAGGAATCTAAGGGGTAGAAATGTTTAGCAAACCTATGTTTTCGTCTGCCAGTCTGACCCCCAGAGCCATTAACGCCAGCTGCGCGTTGGGCTGTTACTTCCACACCTTTTAGGATTGGGTGGTTCAAGTCTGTCCTCACTGAAGACTTTCTACCTGTTATCGTTCAGGTGATTCAAGATCGGCGGGATGCTGCAAAGTTCCCAATTTATGGTGGCTTGGACACTACCAATTCCATTGGCTGCAATTGACTGGGTTCTCAATCAGTGTCCAGTCTTCCCTGATGGACATGCCCTTAGATGCAACACGCCTGTTCGGGGACTTGGCTGGTTCTGCTTTACAGCGTTTAAGGAGAGGAGGGCTACAGCATGCTCTTTGGGCCTTTCCGCCCCACCGTGTCACCCACAACTCTTCCACCACTCCTTTTACGGCTGTAGTGCCCCGTATCGCCAGCCTTCATAGGAAACCCAGTAGTTTTGCAGTTGAGGCCATGGTTTACACTGCAGCTAAGATCAATCAGCAGCACAGGTCCTCCCTGAAGCCCACCTGTTGGACCTCTTTATCGTGCTCCTACTGGTGCACAGACACCCATTGGGAGGCAGAAACCACTGATTATACCTAGGCTGGCAGACAATAACTTCAAGTTCTACAAACTGTTTTCAGGACTATGCCTTACCCTTCCTTTTTCCCCTGCCACACTCTCCACCCTTTCCCCCCAGCAACTGACTGAGGACCAGCTATCCATTTTGCAGCAGGAAGTGCAAGCCCTTGTGGCCAAAGGGGCTATCAAAAGGGTTCCTGCGCCAGAAGTAGGTTGTAGTTGCTATTCATGCTACTTTCTGGATCTCAAGAGAGATAGAGACCTGCGGCTTAGTTTAGACTTGCGCCCTCTCAGTGGTTTCCTCCAGAAGGAAAAATTCTAAATGCTCACATTAGCCCAGGTATTGTCTTGCTTCAACCCTGAAGACTGGATGGGAGTTTTGAACCTGCAGGATACCCATTTCTATATACTCGTACTGTCGGCCCACTGGTGTTACCTGGGGTTTGAAGTCCGACAGTAGCATTTTCAGTTTGCTGTGCTCCCTTTTGGTCTCAGTGTTCAGGAAAGTGATGACTGTGGTGGCAGCATGTCTTTGGAGGTCAGTAGTGCCAGTCTTCCTCTACCTCGAGGACGGGTTATTGAAGGTGGACTAGCCCCAAGTAATCATCAGACACCTCCAGACTCTGGCGAGCCTCCTGTAATCTTTGGGGTTCACTATCAACGTGCCGAAGTCACTCCCGATTCCTCCCGAGACACTCCCCTTCATTGAAACCATTATGGACATGGTTCAGTTATGTGCCTTCCCCGCAGGTAAAGAGTCCAGGACATTCCGCTATGATCCAGATCTTTCAGCCTTGGTCATGGATTTCAGTGAGGTTGCTGGGACTGATGCCAGTCTGCTAATTGAGCACATCTGGTGGCATATATGGGCTTTGCAAGGGGATCTGGTGTCTCAGTGGAACCAAATTTGGGGGGCCTCTCTACTTCGTTCAGATTTCAAAGGCAACTACAAGGATCTGCAAGGGTGGTTGCTGGACCGTGATTGAACCTGTAGGAGACCCTTTTTCAATTCCCACCCAGAGCTGACAGTGGTGACCATCATCTTCTGGGCTGGTGCAACCACCTGGGAGAGGTGGGGGATCAGAGGTCTGTGGTCTCCAGCAGAGTCCCAGCTCCACATCAGCATTCTGGAGCTGAGAACTTTCTTTTTGGAGCTAAAGCTGTCCGCCAAATAATGTTTCTGCTGGTGAACCACCTGGCAGGATCTTTGAATGCCAGGGCGGACCACCTCAACCATCAGCTCCATGCGGATCATGACTGGTAGTTACGCCCAGAAGTGGCAAGTTACACCCGCAGGTGGCAAGAGGATTCTTCCTCAAATAGGGAGAACATTGGCTAGATCTGTTCGTCATAGCTGAGAATATGGAATGCCAGCACTTCTGGCCATTGGAGTTTCCAAGGCATCTCTCACTCAGAGACACTTTACACCTCGGGTGAAACTCAGGCATTTTGTAAACCTTTCCACCAATACTAGTCCTGCCCAGAGTTCTCCAGAAGATCAGGAACAACCGTGCCAAGTCATCCCAGTGGTTCCGGATTGGGCACACAGTGTGCTATCCTGAACTTCTGGGATTGAGCATCTGTCCTCCAGTCAAGTTCCACCTTCAATGCTTGGAGATTGAGTGGTGACTGCTGAACACCTTCGACCTTTCTCTGAAAGTGGTTGATGTCATCTTGTTAGACAGGCATCCCTTGACGACAACCGTATATGTCTGCAACTGGGATAAATTTGGGGTTTGGTGCGGCAGTCACCAGATAGATCCCCCCGCTCCATTACTTCAGGCATATAGGCCCTTCCTCTTTCTAAACACGTCTCCTCACATTCTCCTGCTTTACCCACATTTGTCAGAGGTCAATGCAAGTATCCTCTACAAAGAATTGTTAGTGTTGTTGCTTGCCAAAGGAGCTGTAGAATGTGAATCCGAGGAAAAAGGGGAAATGGACTGTTACTCCTGTTATTTCCTGCTGCACATGGAGAATGCAGGCATGAGGCCTCAGGTTGCCGTGTAGTTCCTACAAATCTATATAGGATCTTCGCGGTTAGACAACAAACTCAGGGATTGGTGTCCAGACTGATTGTAGATACCCCCAAAGGATATGTTAGTCTGTAGACCAGCTAGCTCACAGTGCCACGATAAGCTCCACAACCTTATCAAGGAGTGAATAGTTTCTGGCAACTATCAAACATAACCCTAACCCATCAGGATCGTGGCAACTATCGAACATGACATCCCTAACCCCTCCGGGATCGTGGATACAGTGCTTTTCGCTCAGTCACTCGTCCTCACTAGTCCTTAGAGAGATATACAGAATAAACGGTGGTGACGTTTTCAATACTCATTTATTGAACCAGCATCATTTTAGTATAAAATATGACCATTAGACAGAAACAGATACATACCGTTATAAGTACGAACAGAGTAAATAAAAGGTAGAATTCTACCATGGTGCTAAAATAATGAATATATGCAGGCATATAGATACATGGCAGGCATCATGAGTACTTCTAAGATGCAAACCCTCACTAGATGTACCTAAATGTACCTAGCATGTATGTAGGTGTAAAGCCAGGAGTCCCTCCTAGGAAAGAGCCAACCCCATTACCTAATGGGAAAGAACGAAGGACCCCGTCTTGGTCTCGAGTTGGACACCCCGCAAGGGATGTGAGACCTCTGCGTGCTGGAGTGTCTGCGGGCAGGGACTTCAGCATTTTGTGTCGGCATGAAATCACTTTCTCCTCTGGTTTGCCCACTGAATATGTGGGACTTCTATACCCGAAAGGTATCCTCTAGGAGTTCTACCCAGATGTGTCATGGTGCTGTGGGTCTGTTGGCCAAGGATGACGATAATGGTGACTTTTGTACAGAGTTATTATGCAGAAGATGGTAATCCTGCTGTGATACTAAGAATCCTCATGCATAATAAATGAGGCTAGTTTTAGAAGAAAACCACACAACATTTATTCAGCACCTAACTATTTAGAAGGTCAGCACCAGAGCCGTTATGTACAGCAAGGTAAGACAAATGTAGGTAAACGGTAGTGCAACTACCTAGGCCTAAATTAGGGTACATTGGGGGCTCATAATAAGGTTTCTGAACTTGTTTGCAACGCCTGCTTGCTTTGGACCATGATTATGGAGGGTATCTCTGTACCTGCAGGATATGCAGTTTCAATCAACAGTCCTGCAGGCTGACTGGAAGCATCTCTATTGTGTGGTGACCACTTGCAGTTTTTTTCGGCTCTCATCTTCATCTTTAAAAAGGTCATTTCAGTGGGTGTGACTCATCTTTGTTGGTCAGGGATGCATTTATCCCAATACCTCAAGCCTGGCTGTTGAAGGCAGGCCTACCTGAACCCATCTTGGATCACCTGTAGAAGAAAATCGTATTGTCTGTACTTGAGATTTCATTTTTTTGTTTTTATTATTATTATTATTTTTATTATTTTGTAATTCAGGAAAAACAATAAATACAATTATTCCAAAGATTAACACAAAGTAAGGTTCATCAGTTAATTCATCAATGCATATACTCATATATGATTGTTCCAAACATATCTTACTTCCTTCTAATGTATCCTACTTATAGAAAGTAAATATATACAGAAAAAACATTTAATAGGGTAATATACTAAGCATACAAATTTTTTCTAGAAGGAGATGAGAGCAGGGCTTACTTAGTGGGAAAGAGAGAAGAGATATGAAAAATACCTTTTATTAATCTATATGCTTAATTCTCTTCTAACTCCCACAGAGGGCCCCACACTTGGCAAACTCTTTTTTTAGCACTCCTTCCTTTACATTTATACAATGCCTTCTCCAGATTGAAGACATGATGAAGCCTGGCATACCGCTCCTGAAATGTCGGTGAATCTAAATCCTTCCATTTTGATGCAATTATTATGCGAAGGATGGCTGTTACATAAAACAAAAATATATTTGAGACAAGTACATCTGTAAGCTTTCATCAAAACCAAATATAATCAATGTAGAAGTTAATAGGGCTAATCGCCCTATAGTTTGGTTCAAAAAGTTTTCTATTCTTTGTTTCAAGACACTCCATTTACTGCATCCACAAAACATATGGACTATGTCAGCCGGGCCTTGTCCACATCTTGGGCAGCAATTGGTTTCCCTTTTCTCCCAGGTAAACAGTTTCGCTGTCGTATAATATAGCCTGAACAACGTTTTAAAATACTGAGCTTTAAGACTTGCAGCCAAAAATATTTTTTAGACAGATATAGAGATCTACACATCAACATCCTGATCCCCCAACTTCACTGCCCATAGGCTTTCTGATCTAGCTATGTCATCTTGATTGGCATTCATCAAAATTGAATACAGATCTTTAACACAGGGCTGCCTATACACCAAACAATCTAACATAGGAATTCTATCCAAGCGAGTGAGCTGAGCCATGACTGGTTTAATTATCTCCCTAATTTGTAGATACTTAAAAAATGTCTTAGAATCCACGCCATGTTGTTTCTGGAGTTCCCTGAATGACATTACCTCTTTTTGATTAAAAATATCTCCTAAACTATTTATTTCAGCCTGTTCCCAATTTCTACCTAGCCTGTCCTTAAATAAGGGAGGAAACATTGATGATCGCCATAATAATAGATATCTCTGAACCTTTGGTACTCTCACAAACTTTCTTGCCTTATTCCAAACATTCCAGGCTGTTCTTAATAATTTGAAACTCGATTTGTTTTATAATAACTCCCCTCCAGCTGCCTCAATAAAATTCCTGATGCTGCATCCCCTTGGGCCAACTCGTAAATAGAGGGGGGAATCTCCCTGTCTTGATCTCCCGGGATAAATTCTGACCAGTTTTTAGGTCTAAAGAGGCTAGTCCTTTGCTGCAGAGTTATAGCCCAGTAGTAATATAACATATGGGGAATTGCCAAGCCCCCACTGCTTTGTGGTAAAGTCATCTGCTTCAGTGACCTTCTAGTCTTTTTATATCCCCAGATAAATTGTGAGAACATTCCTTCTATTTAAAAAAAAAAAAAAAAAAACATTTGATGGTTCCAGCGGTATACATCTGAACAAATAAAATATTTTGGGAAACATTGTCATTTTTATAACATTTCCTCGTCCTATAATGGAAAGATGTAAATTATCCATTCGTTTTAAGTCATTACCTATCTTCTTAAGAAGCGGTGCCGAATTAATGTCCCAAATCGTCCCTGCCTCCGCATTTATGCTTTTCCTTAAATATGTAGCCTCCGCCGTCCTCCGTGGATCTTGAGACAGAGTGGCTTTGGAACAGACAATTTTTGTTTTACCTGTATTTAGTCTATAGCCCGACTGCCTCCCAAATTCATACGCCAGGACCTCAAACCGACCCAGAGCTTCCAGTGGGTCAGGGGTGACCACTGCAATGTCCTCAGCGTAAGCTAGCACTTTGGTGTTATATCCCCTGACCGCTACCGGTTTAATAGCCTGGTCATTTAGCATTGTTCTAATTAACGGGTCAATATAAAGTGCAAAAAGAATTGGGGAACACGGGCACCCCTGTCTTGTGCCACGTGAGATCTTAATTCTTCCCGATTCCATCCCCATCAATTGAATTTTTGCGTGGGATTGTACGTACATAGCCCTTATAGCAGTCAATGTGCGAGGGCCAAAGCGTTGGTTCTTAAATTATGCCAAAGGTATGCCCACTCGACCTGGTCAAAGGCTTTTTGAGCATCCAATAGTATAAGCGACATCTGCCCCCCTGTCTGTTCCACTATGTCAAATCATGAAATTACGCGTCGGATGTGATCTGTCATTCTTCGCCTGGAATAAATCCGCGCTGCAACGGGCTAACCAGGGAGGCGATTATTTTTGCCAGTCTAAGCGCTATAATTTTGGAGTAAAGTTTCTCATCCGTGTTTATAAGGGAAATGGGCCTATACGAGGCAGGGTCTTCAGCAGGTTTTCCCTTTTTCAGAAAGATGACTGTTAGTTTCCTTCCAAGATATGGGCGAACTTCCCTTGTGCTGTACTGCCAAAAACAGGTCCAACATAAGGGGTGCCAGCTCCGGCTGCAAGGCTTTGTATATTTCCATCGGGATCCCATCTGGACAGGGGGCCTTGCCATGAGCCATAGCCTGAAGTGCCTCGGTAACTGCATTCAGAGAAATATCTTCTTCTAATTCTTGAATTATAGGGGGGATGATATTAGTTCCCACACCTACTAATGCTTGTGGATTGACCTCAGAACTGTACAAGTCCTCATAGAATTCAACGAAAACTTGAACAAGGTCCTGTCACCATTTTCCCGTCCTTCCTCTTTAACTTCGAAATATTTGCCACCGCCCTCTGTTTCAATCTAAGTGCAAGATGTCTCCCTGTCATCTCCCCATATTCATAATTATCCCAGGCCCGAGTTTGGTATGCTTCGGCAATTATTATATTGTAGATTCCATTAAATTTAGCTTTAATACTTATTACTTTTAGTTCTAATTGACTCTGTAGTTCCACTTGCGTTCTTACAATAGCTCCCATATGCTGGTCCTCGTATTTAGAGAGATCTACCATAAGCTGCTGAGTTGCCTCTCTCTGTTCTTTCCTAAGGTGCCCAGCATAACTAATGATCCCCCCCCCCCCCCCCGAGACAAGCCTTGAATATGTCCCAAACGATTTCTCTCAATGTACTGAACCTGTTTGCCCATAAAATTGCCTAGTACACCCCCTGATGTAATCTATAAATCCCCCAGTAGCCAAAAGTTTTCTATCAAAGGACCATTTTGTGAAATTCTCATGCCCCTGGACCTCGATTTCCAGCATCAGAGGGTTATGGTCAGGCAAGACCTTAGGTAGTTTCCGTATGGTAGCTTCCTCTTTAAGAGAGGCAGAGACAAAAAAGTAATCGAGCCCAACGTACTTCCGGTGTGGGCAAGAAAAAGATGTGTACCCTGCATCCCCTGCTTTTTTGTGAGCCCACACATCCACTAGACCATGGCTTTCCATTAGAGCTTTAACAGCCTTGAACACTTGTGGCAGTCTACCCTGGTAGTATTATCTCACCAGGGTGTGACGAGGTAGCAATTTATGAAGCATGTCACATTATGTGAGTGAGCCATCCTCGTCCAATTCCTGGACTGGCCCCAGAAATTAGGAGTATAAGTAGGTAGCAGTAACAGTGGAGGTCAACGCATCTGCTCCCTGATACTTTCCCCAAGGTGTATCCTGTGTTTCTAGATGGATATTGAAGACCCACATATTATGAGTGGGGATGGCCAAGAAGCTAATTCAAGCTCTAGTTTTGCCCATAGATCTAGGTCATCGAGGTACGGGCCATAAATCGTGCATAGTTGAGATTTCCATTCACAAGTCCAAGTTTGAGCTTTAACAGAGGCTTCCGTTTAGAAGGGCCATCTTGGAGTACCTCACCTTGAAAGTCTTTTCACACCCACAGCCAGTCCATGGCATTCCAGCTATGATCCCAATGACTCTCCAGGTCCTTATGCCTTCTATCAAGGACATTTAAATCCAGGCGCTGATGTACAACACAACTGCCATGTGGAACTGCAATAAGCAGAGTGCCATGGGGTCAAGAGTACTCTGTCTGAAAAGTTTGGGCTTGCAGCATTTGCTGGCATATCATGGTATCTCCTTGATGCTTCGTCATCTATTGGGATCCCTCAACAGCAGGGCAGAGGAAGTCCCCAGGTGTCAGCTTACTGGCCAGGAGTAGCATCTCTATCTGGAGGTGGTACAGGGCACCTTGGCATGTTGGGTACTTTGCTTGATAGACCTTATTGCTACATCTGAAAGCTATCCAGGACAGTGTTTTTTCTTTCCAGAGCTTCCTTCTAGAGGGTATCTAGGTTCTACCTTTGCTGGAACCTCATTCTTCTGTGTGCGTTCCCTTCATTGCCACTGACGCAGCGTGTACTTAATACGAGATGAGATCAAGCACAGCTCATTGTGGTAGTCCTGGACCGGGCTCGAAGGGTTTGGTGCTCTGAACTCCTGACATTTGAGGACAGGCCCTCTACTTCAGTTGACTCTTCAGGAGGATGTGTGCTTGCAGTAGCAAGGCAGAGTTTTTAGCCTGAACCTCAACAAACAACATGACTGGACATTGGGGGGAGCCACTTAAAAGATTTTGATCTTACGTTGGAAGTGGTATATGTCGTTTTAGCAGATCCGTCCCTCCACCAAGTCCATTTATCCTGAGTTTCACAGGCTTAACTTTGTCTTTAAGTTTTTCATGTGTGCTGCCTGCTGCCTTTGAGCCTCTCCTCCGCTATGGTCTGAGGCTCCCTACCTGAAATTGTTTCTCATTGTCATCACTTTTGCACTTTGTCAGCAAACCGCAGCACTTGTCACTTCATTCTCTGTATACTTCTTTTTTTGTTTCTCCTGACAAGCGGTTAGACTGGATCTGTTCATCCTTTTATTTCCAAAAGTGATCACCTTTCGACCCAGGGCCATTCCATCAAGCTTGCATTTGCTTCTCTTCCATCTAAAGAGGGAAGCCTACACCGATGATACCCATTGCATGCCTTTAGTTTCTATTTTTATAGCATTAAAGAGAACTAAGCTGATGATATACTGTCTTTTGGGGTTGCCAGTGCGAAAAAAGGAAAGATAGTGAATTGTTTTCTGCATTAAACTGTTATGCCTTAGACAGAAAGGATACTCGTGTGACACCAGCTTTATCTAGCCATTACTAAATGAAAATGTTGGCATTAGTCTGGCAGCACCACCGCCTTAATGTCTAGAGCATATCTTGCTGCCATCTATTCATATCTGCATGCAGCCCCTTGCACCACAACTATTCCTCCCTCAGAAATTGTGAACTCCATGGCAGACTGATCGGACTCTGCTAAGCCTTCAGAACAGGAGCTTCTGGATCAGGGAAAGCTGAACCTCCTTGCAGAACACCCTGCTGCTGGCTTTGCCTTAATTCTGACCTCAATACTCCCCTCAGACTCCTTACTATATGCATTGAGTGTAAAGTTTAAGATAAAGATTACGGAGGTCCCTGCAGCCCCTCTGTCTGTTGCAACTCATGGGTCCCTGGAGCACCTCCCACTGTCTCCAGTGCAGCTCTGGAGGCCTGATGACCATCCATTGGCACCAGTGACCAACATACTAGATGTTTGTAAGTGCATTACCTGCATTAACAAGCTGTTGAACTCAAGCATGTGATGATCAGGGACCTCATGGGTATAGTTGAGATCCCCAAACCTGAGGTTAAAGGCGCCTCCTTTTTTTTTTTTTTTTTTTTTTATAACGGCTTCAGCCTTTCAAGACTAGAACCCAGTAAGACCCTACTCCATCTTATGGAACAGGTAGGTGGACTTTAGGGAAAAAGATAGCCTACACTCCAGCCAGAAAGAGACCATGTCTCTTTTCCTGCCCCAAGAGGAAAAACAAGAAGGCCAAGTGGGACTGGTCCCCATTCTGCCACTCTATTAAGAGTCGTGTGGGTGTCAACTTACTGAGCGTTTTCACTCCCTATCCCTGTTCTTGGAGCGGATTCTGCAGTTGATCATGATGCACCCAGAGGCCCCTGTGCCATCTACGACACCACAGCAAGTCGAGGTCTTTAAGGAGGCCATGCTGTGTATTTTGGCACTTGTCCAGCCCCCTCTAATTTAACTGCAGCCGAGTTTATGCCGATGGATCTGTCCTCTGTGCTTACTCCAAAGCTGACTTTCTTTCTGCCTCTAAGACCTGCACCAGTACCTCTTTCATCAACGCTGATCCCAATGTCGACTGAATGGTATCGGATGTCTGACCGCCAAACCAAATCTGTCTCAGGCCCAGACCGAGGTTGCACTCAGACTCTTAAGTGAACCCAGTTCCTGTACAACCAGATTCTGACAACATACAGCTACTACCATGGAGTTGTCTTCAGAGACTTGTCACCTTTTTGGCTCTGCTTCAGACCAAAGTTTACCTCCCATAGATGAAAATGGGGATGATTTATCCCTGCAATATGATGACAGTTTATATACAAACCTACAGAAATCCACTGGGTGTGATACTTCCCCTGATAGTTGTCCCATACTGGGCCCCAAATAGAAGAGTGCTACTTTTGCTATGGTAATTTCATGTGCTGCTGAGGTCCTGAACCTACACCTGCCTTCTATTGAGTTTCAAACAAATGTCCTCACAGAGGTCCTGCAGCATGGGCCTGCTTCCTCTGAGCTCTTACTTCTATTCATCGACCGTAACTGACATTCTGATGGTCTTCTGGTCTAAACCTTTCTGTTACCCTCCGGTGACCAGGCAGGTGGCCAGATGCCACGGACTGGTGCCAGGTGACTCTGACTTTCTCACACAGTATCCAGCTCCTGTAAGTCTGGGGCAGGTCTTGGATTCCACCAGTAAGGTAAATCTCAACTCATTCACTATTAGCCTTCCAGACAGGAGTCAGAGGATTGAGGCATTTAAGAAACAATATTTTCTTCCCCCAGGTTGACATTGAGGTCTCTCAACACAGTGTGCCTAGGCCAAGCGCACTGATTTTTCCCAGTTTCCCTCCCTGTGTCATCACCTGCCAAGCCACTTTAGGTTGTCCTTAGCGGCACATACCCACTCTGTGGGTAGCAGGATCCATCACTTTTTCCCAGGATGGCAAGCCATCACATCTGACATGTGGGTCCTCTAGATCATATATCAGGGCAATGCCCTTCCATTCAATTACTTTCCTATCTGCCACAGCTTCTTCACACATAAAGCGGCTTTCAGAAGAACGTCCATCAAAAGGATCTAGTGCAGGTTCAGGGACAACACTATTGCCATGTGGTATTGTCACAAACTGGTTGGTTGAGTTCCTGTGCCAAGAGCCTCTGCATCTCTGGAATTCGCTGGGAAGTCAGTTTTCCCTGGTCATGAACCACCTGGTGGGATATTTTACCACCAGAATAGGCAAGCTCAGCTGGCAGTGCCTGGTGGATCATGAACGGTTGTTGCACCCCAAGTTTGCATAGTGCATCCAACACTGAGTAGAACCCTGGCTAGATCTTTTTACCACTATCAAGAATGTGCAGTGTCATAACATTTGCGCATTGGAGTTCCCATTAAAGCGCTTTCTGGATAACTCATTCCAGTTGGATTGGAGTATGGGCTCTTGCATGTTGTTCTACCTTTCCTGGACCAAATAAAAAAAAAAATCAGGAATGACTGGTATCCAGCCATACTAATGGCTTAACGTTTGGGCTGAAAGAATGTGGTACCTGGAACGTCTAGGCATGAGGTCTTGTCCTCTGATAAGGCTACCGCTTCAAGAGGATATTCCGTCACAGGGCAGGACAGGGTTCTGCAACCAAACCTGCTAAACCTACACCTCCATGCGTGGAGATTGAGTGGCAGCAGTTTATGTTGGCTCTAACACTGGAGGTTGTAGAACATTATTTTTGCTGCCTGGCATCCCTCTATAAAGTCCATCTAAGCCAGTTACTGGAGAAAAATGTGTTGCCTGGTCTGGAGTCCACAAAACCGACCCCTTAAAAGCCAACTGTTGGATGATTCATTGTTTACTTTGTCTTAGGCCCAAAATGGTCTTTCAGTGGGCACTACTAGATGTTATTTGTTGACCTTTTTGCTTTTGCTGAACAAACCTTCCTTGTTTATTTAATGTTTGTCACTTGTTCCCTCCTAATCAGTTTGTGTTACCACAGTGGGACCAAATTTGGTTCTGGCATTCCTCATGTATACCCCTCATGCGCTAATTAACAGGTGCTCGTTGCATCGTCTGACTCTCAAAATCATCTTCCTCATTGTAATCACTTCAGCTCGTCGTATCCATCCGCCAACTTTTTTCTGGGCAAACTGGTGTTGACCTCGGTGGCCTTTTGCCGAAATTCATGTTATTGGAGAATCTATTCTGCACCCAACATTCTTATTCAGCCTCAACCCTTGCAAGAGGAGATACTCCATCGGTTGGACCCCAAAAGAGCTTTATGCTTTTAGCATCTATCGCATCAAAGACCTGGTGGAAGATCAGCTTTCAGTGGGGTTCTCTAGGGCAAATAAAGGTAAGATGCAGAAAAGGACTGTCTAAGGTTGGTTGTGCTTTGCATTACGATCTGCTGCGCATTGGGCCAGAAGCACCCTCCAGAAGGACTACTCTACCAGGGCCAAGGCTGCTACCACTGCGTTGGCATACAAAATGCCTGTTCTTAACATTTAACAGGCTGCGGCGATGTGAGCATCAATGCACATATTTACAAAGGACTACTGCCTTGGCACCCATGTTCAATGGGAATTGTATTTCACCCCTTCAGTCCTGTAGAACTGGTTAGTCTGAGCCCACTCCAATGACCCTCCACCTTGGAGGTACTGCTTTTGGTATCTAATCTGGAGTTGAGGAATCTGCAGTTAGAAGTATCCATCAGAAGTATAAGTTACTTATTTTTGGTAGTGTCCCTTCAAAGATGGTCTGTTTAGAGAATTCTGTTTGAGGCTCCCAATCCATGATGTAGCCTTATCCTGTGCTTTCAGTTCCTGTTTGAATCTTATGTAAGATGGATGCCTCACAATGCATTTGTTCTGTTATTTGTTGTTGCTTTCTTTGCCCGCTTGCTACCATCTTTGTCCTTAATTCCTGCTTCTTAGATTGAACTTCTGGATCTACCTCTGGATAGCCTTGCTTGTTTTTTTTTCTTTCTCCTCCTCCCTGATGTCAGGTGGAGTAGGTGCCTTTCTATTACTTTCTCTTAATCTTCTATCAAGAGTAGGGATTCTGCCAAGAAGGTGTATTTTGTTTATACTTTGCGATGTTGTGCTAAGTGTGACTGTCTTGAGGAGCCATGTAACACCTTTTAGGTGTCCTATTAAGTGAAGGAACAACATGACTACTGTGATGCATCACCCTTTCCTTGGGCAATCAAGGTGGCAATTCAACAGATGTTCCCTGCATCTGATCATTGACACATCTGCACCAATTTTCAACCTGGAAACTTTGCATAAGGCAGAGACGTTGCTCCTTTACAAGTTAGTCTTGATCTTTCCTCCCCACTGAAAAACAGCAGAGATCTTACTTCTATTTCCTGGTAAGGTAGAACGGGGAATGGCTCTGTCCCAACTTGGATCTTTATGATCTGTACTATTTTATCCCACTACAGAGGTCTAAAATGGTAACTTTGGTGTGGTTTAGTGCCAATACTTGAGTGAATCACTGGTTGTGCCCTGTGGATCTTTGGGATGTGCTTTTTCCATGTACCCGACCTGAGTGAATGCCAGACAGCGTTACACAACTCTGCCAGTGTGAGACATTGCCATTAAATCTCAGTGCTGTTTCTTGGTCAGATTCTGGTGGTAGCATCAAGGCATCAGCATCAGTGCAATGTGAAAGGAGGGTACCTATTCAGGTCTACCCATAATGCTTAAGATCCTGTACAGATCTCGGTGAGCTATTCCAAATTCACTTTGCTTCAATCCTTTCCATGAGGATTTAGTTCATAGAGGTGATTATGAACTTCAATCTGGAAAAAGCCATCCCTCCTAGAGAGAGGCTATCGCTGGCAGCCACTTTTTGATACAGGCTGTAACTGTGTGGTTGTTTCAGACGCTTCCGGGACTACAGGCAGTCTGCACTCCTGTTTACCTCATGTCAAGCTCCATATGTCCAATGCATGCCCATCTGGCAAAACATCAGGACTTTACTGTATGAGGAGTGAAACTTATCCTAGACTTTCCATCATTGGTCCTGACCTTGGAGCGATGGGCACATGCTTTCAATCTCTTGGTGAGATGCCTCTCCTGCAGTTCCTAGTTACCGCTAACTTTTCTAACTACAAGTCGGAGACACATTGTGGGGATCAAAATCAGTGCGTAGTGTAGCAAGTATAATAAATCATACTCAGAATTTGTTGGAGCTGAAGATAATTGACATTAAAGGTCATCCTTCTATTGCAGGGATCATATAAGATCATGATCCACACCACCGGAAAGCAGTGGGGCACCTAGTCACTAGAACTGTGGCAGCAGCTTTGTGTGAGTGAATGTTGCAACAATTAATGTTTTGAGTTATTTTCCCACTTTGCAACAATTGTCAACAGTTTAAAAACAATCCCCACTTGCCATGTAAGTGTGAGATTCCTCAGGAAGTCCTTGGCAACACTTTTTCACAGGTCCTCTGAACACTGATTGGTTAGCTTCTTGGACAGAGATGGGACTCAGGTCCAGTACCATTTCATCTCAAGGTTGGACTTGACTAGAGTGTTGTCGTATGAGTTTCCTTTGACCCTTCTGTTACTGAGGGTCTTTTAAAATATCAGGAAGTGGCATGGGGAGCATGGGACTCGCGTCTGAGCATACCCGTCCCACTCGGGGTGACAAATGCAAAAACAGTACTGGGGTGAATTTATGACATTGTTCTGCATTCTGTCCATCAACTGTTGTTTTTGCATTTGTCACCCTGAGTGGGAAGGGTATGCCCAGACGTGGGTCTTGTGCTCTCCATGCCACTGGAATCAAGCTATCCTGGATGAAGAGGGGTGAAACCCCGAAACCGGTCGTAGAATGCTTGGTTCCAATCCAGGGAGGACCTGGCTTGGCATTTCGGACTGGACTGTTCCCATGAGGCACAGGGTCAAGACTGATTTGCATATGGCTGGGTTCAAACTGGAACGGCATGGTGAGGAAAAAAAACATGGATTTAGGCCCAGATCTCTGTACTGGGGTGAATGTATGACATTGTTCTGCATTCTGTCCATCAACTGTTGTTTTTGTATAAGGAGGATCATCCAGTGACCCTTTGCTACCCCACGTGTAGAGGGTCATCCAGTGACCTGTTACTATCCCAGGTGTCAGTTAAATGTTCCACGAAGTTTAATTCTAGTGGTGCCTTAATTTGGAGATCTACAATGTATTGAGAATCCAAGCCTCTTAACTTTGTCATTGTCTAACCCTCTCTCTCCCTGAGGTACATGGTCGATGCCGAAGAACCTCAGTAAGGTTCTATCACTCCGGTGGTAAGACTCAATGTCTGGCTACGGGGTATGTAAAGTACCTTTTAGTGATCGCGCTTGTGTCCCAAAATTAGTCGCTTGGTAGGATGTATAGTACTGCCAATGTATTTCCAATGGGAAGGACACAAGAGGCAATAAGTAGTGAAGGCAGCATTACAGTTCAGAAACTTTGTCATCATTGTAGGTATTCTACATCCTATAGTCAAAGTTTAACAGCTGTTTTTAAAAGTCTTGCACTTGGTGCAAGGGAAGAAGCCTGTTATCTCTTTAAAAGTGGATTCCTTGGTATTCAAGTATAAATGACTGTGTACCAACTGGTCCTTTATAGACTTTCCATTTCTGCACATCATCTGGGGAAGGTGTGGTAAGTCTGGTCCGATTGTGGAATCTTATTTAAGGATCTGCCATTTCTTACATAAGATCTTAATAGCTCCCTCGTCACTCAAAGTTGGAAATCCATCTGAACTTGCTTCCCTTATTGTTTCTTCTAGGATTATCCTATAAGAGGTCCTGTCTAGTCTTCACTTGAGCCCTCTCTTCAGCTTGCTTAAGGATTTTCTTAGGGTACCCTCTGACCTCAAATCTGTTAATGACCCCTTTGGCTGCAGTCTGGAACCCAAATTCCCTGGTGCTGTTGCCTTTAATATGAAGTAACTGCCCATAGGGAATACTCCACTTCAGGTTAGTTGGATGACTACTGCTTGTGTGCAGGATTGAGTTCCTTGCAGTAGGTCTTCCTGTAGACGGCCGTACAGATCTTATTTTCTGCAACAAAAACTTATAGATCTAAGATGTTCACTGAATCAGTGCTCATCTCACCTGAAAATTGTAGCTTTACCTCATTGTTGTTGAGAAGTGCTATGTATTATAATGCTGATTCTTTGGATCCTCTCCAAATTATAAAGAGATCGTCGATGTACCTATTCCAACTGGCCATTCTCTTGAACCACGAATCATTGACTTCCGACCAGGCTATCTGCTTCACCCACCAGCCCACGAACAAGTTTGTTTAGCTGGAGGTGAAGCAGGTACCCATGGCCATCCCATGCGTCTGTTATGTTGGCCCTGAAAATTGTTCACTAGATAAAATCTCACAAAGCCAATCAACTTCTTATGTTCTAAATACTTCAATAAATGTCCCTTTAAGAAATATTCAATCACTTTCAACCCATCATCATGTGAAATGCTGGTTTATAGGCTAGTTATGTCTAGCACAATCATAAGGAAATTTGATTCCCACACAATGTTTTCAGTGTGCCTTAGGAAGTCCTTTGTGTCCATTGTATAAGATGCAAGATTAGTCACAAATAAAAAGAGAAAACATCTTTATACATAGACATGTGTTCCATGAGGCTTGATTGAGAGTATATGATCGGGTGTCTGGGTGGGTTCACACTGTTTTTATGAATCTTGGGTAGGTGGTAAAACGTAAATGTCTGAGGATGGGAGCATCTTAAAAAATTATATTACTCTATGCCCAGCATACCCCTATTGAAACATTCATATATGAGGTCATGGAAATTCTTAATGCTTTATACATATTCTTCCTTGGGCATGGGTAGATAGCAGATGCTGTCTGAAAGTTGCCTAATGCCTCCTCGCAGTAGTACTCTTTAGTTAGTAGGACAATATTGCCCCCCCCCTTGTCTAAGGGTTTGCAAATTATCTGTGTGTCGTTTTGAAGTCTGATCAAAGCGACTGTTTTTTGGTCCCTGGTAATGTTGTACTGTTTATTTTAAAAGGTCTTTATTCACCAAGTTGTGGAATATATCAATCGAATCTGTTGTTAATTGTGGTAAGAAGGTTGATGCGGACTTAAAGTTGCTTCATGCACCTGATTGTTGGATACCCAGTTTTTTAGCCCATTCAAATTCACTTTTCACAGTAATCTGTTGACTTTCGGATTCATGGTCTAGAGTCTCCAGGATCATCAGAGTTTCCAAGTCTGTTCCTGTTAATATAGGCTTCACTGGTTGTCTTGGCTTTCCATTTTTATATATCACCTTTCATTTTAAAGAATTTATGAAATTTGAGTTTTTTTCTAGTAAATTTGAAAATATCCGGGTTTGGGTATATTCAAATCTATTTGGTAGTTTCAGTACTAATTTTTCTGATTCGGTTAGTACTTCTGGAGACAAGTTCACAATTGTCAGATTGTTGGAAGTCATCTTCACCTGTTGCCCCGTTTGCTCAGAGTTACTCGTTGTGAGCCACCATTTCTGCTGCTTGAGGCCGCCCGTTTCGTTTGTGGACTTCCATTTTGTCTGGGCATTTGTTTTTGCTTCCATGTTGTCATGGTTGCCTTATCAGCCGATACGCCTTGTGAAAAGGGGCCTTGTCTTTTTTTGGTGCTGTAATGTTAAATCCCTTTTCCCCCGACTGTTCGGTATCTGTGCCTGCTTCCAATTTGGAAGGCTCGCTACTCTCTTGCAAGGACCAAGAGCTCCCTCCTAGGTATATCAAATGTCCTAGTGGAGGTTAACCCAATGCCCAGTTAATAGTCTCTGGTAAATTCACAGTGTTTCCTTTGTTTTAACTTTTCTTCGTAGCTGATGAGTCGCTTTTTCACTGTCTTTTTGAGCTCCTCTTGTGTAATTTTGTCCTTGTCACTCGAGATTTCGCCTTCCAACGCTGCAATTTTTCTCTCTCTATCTCTCAATCCAAATTTATTATCACGTGCATCACTTTTGATGAAGCCGGAGTGTGTACTGCCCATTTCTCAAGTAGGAGGGGGTCTGAATTCGCATAGGCCGGGACAGTGTAGATGCGTAAGCCACGCGGCACTCTATTGATAATCACATTATTTTGTAGGGAGGAAGTCTCCCACCACTTGTGGTTTTCTCTTTCATGCAGCCTTTCCAGTCTTTGAAATTTACTTTTCAAATCTCCCTTGGGTTGAGATGTGCTGTTCTCCCTCCGTATTATGAGAGGGTCGTCCTTGTTTAAACATCCCCATTGCTGCTTCGCAGGACATGCCGTTCCGTAGTTTCCTCCAAATGATGCTATTTAACCTA
Organism: Triturus cristatus; assembly: GCF_964204655.1. Classification (NCBI taxonomy): domain Eukaryota; kingdom Metazoa; phylum Chordata; class Amphibia; order Caudata; family Salamandridae; genus Triturus; species Triturus cristatus. The sequence continues at coordinate 304,943,318 of NC_140583.1, read as the reverse complement.
CGGCTATCCCTCGCTCGTTCCACTTGTGATTGTTGTCGTATCAAATCACACGTACACGTGGCAAGTCAAGGGCTCGTGGGTACTCCGACTCACCGATCCTCTGCGTTCGACCACTGGCTTGATTTAAAAATCCGATACAGCGGAGGTGCAGAGGGCGTCTTTCACAATCCTTGCTCCAAAACCACCATAGCCACTTGCACTCATGGTTGGGTGCTTGGTCATGTGAGGGTGGACTCATGGATGCAGGTCATGTACACCAACAGAAGGAAACGAACCACACTCACGGGATAGATGAATCATTCTTTATTTAGACTGTGTAGAAAAGAAGACTCGTTTCGGCTAGCGTCTTTCTCAATAACGGCGTTTTGTACCATGACACCATGTTAAGTATACATCACAATTCAGTTCATTGGATGAATCTAATTACAAACAATCAACATTTCAGTAGCAGTTTCAATGGCTTGTTTGATTTTCTTGAAACTTCTCTCACATTCTATGAACACTTGAATGAAACATTTGTTTGAGGAAGCACCTTTGATCGCTAAGTCTTGTAAGCATCTTGAACAGTAACTAGACATGCCCAAAATTGAAAGTATCATAGAAACATCTTGTGGGGGATCAGTATTTAACATCAGTTGTACTTTAGCAGGATCTGGTGTCATACCCCATCAGAAAAAATATGGCCAAAGAATTTTAACTTTGTCTTGTAGAATTCACACTTGTCTGCAATTCAAAGTCAGGCCTGCATCAGTCAGTAAGCAACATACTTGGGTCAGAGCCTTACCATGCTCCTCCTGTGTAGCTCCGAAAATCAATATGCCATTGTTATAGTTGAATGCATTCACAACTGGCTGTATAACATGTTGAATGATGTATTGGAAAAGTTCTGCAGCCGATGACACACCAAAACGGAGTCTTTTATATTGAAACAGACCGATGTGTAGAAAAGTTTGTTCTATACATGCAGTCTTCTTCAAGTTCCAGCTGATAATAACCTTTATTTAAATCAAGGCGAGAGAAAACCTTGGCACCATTTACTTGCGTTTTCATGTCACCCATGCATGGACCTGGATGTCGTTCATTTTTTTGTTTTTTTGTTGCAGTTTTATATAGCGCGAACTCGACTCGAAGGTATCCAAGCGCTTTACATGAGCATCAGTTACATTACACAAGGACACATTTATTTTTGGTAGGCATGGGGAGACTAAGTGATTTGCCCAGAATCACAGGATGTTGAGATGACGCATAGACTCGAACCTGGTTCCCCAGCTTCAAAGTCGGCAGCTCTGGCTGTTAGGCCACACCCTGCTCCTCCTCCTTCAATTGTCTTGTTTGCTTGGTGCATATCAACGTATGTGCGTACAGCTCCTTCAGTGTCCTTTCTGGGTACTACCACTGTGTGAGAAACCCATGGCGTTGGACCAGTTGAACGCTCAATAGTGTCATGCTTAAGTAATGATTCAAGTTCTTTTCCAACAGCTTCTTTAAATGAAAAGCACCTTGTCTAGGTCTCTGAGCAACAGGTCGGACATAGTCATTAATGTGTAACTTTATTTTCATAGTCAATAGCTTTCCCAAATGATGAAACAGTGAAGCAATTGACTTTCTACTGTGTGTTGAGCGTTCATATTGTAATTCACAAAAATCTGTCCCATATTAACAGCGGTAATAAAACTGCACAGACAGGCATGTGCCGCTGTACCTTGAAGCATATGAATGGGTGCTTGCACCTTTGTTTTCTTGTGTTTCAAAGTGCTACAAATGAACCTTGACTTTTTATGGCCAGCGATGCAGCCTATGTATACACTTTGGTTTTCAATGGCATAAGTTGAGGCAATGGAGACAATTCATTGTATTTCTCTTCAGTCGTTATATTATCGATGTGCCACTGGCGATGATGAAAGGTAAATGCAAAAACAACAGTTGATGGACAGAATGCAGAACAATGTCATACATTCACCCCAGTACAGAGATCTGGGCCTAAATCCATTGTTTTTTTGCTCACCATGCCGTTCCAGTTTGAACCCAGCCATATGCAAATCAGTCTTGACCCTGTGCCTCATGGGAACAGTCCAGCCCGGACTGCCAAGCCAGGTCAGGTTCCTGGACTGGAAACAAGCATCCTAGGACTGGTTTCGGGGTTTCACCCCTCTTCAGCCAGGATAGCTTGATTCCAGTGGCATGGAGAGCAAGGGACCCACATCTGGGCATACCCTTCCCACTCGGGGTGACAAATGCAAAAACGACAGTTGATGGACAGAATGCAGAACAATGTCATACATTCAACCCAGTACAGAGATCTGGGCCTAAAACCATCGTTTCTTTGCTCACCATGTTCGCCCTATGTGGGAAGGGTATGCCCAGACGTGGGTCCCGTGCTCACTTTGCCACTGGAGTCAAGCTTTCCTGGCTGAAGAGCGGTGAAACCCCGAAACCGTTCCTAGGATGCTTGATTCCGGTCTACGGAAGACAGCTTGGTAGTTTGGGCTGGAGTGTTCCCATGAGGCACAGGGTCAAGACTGATTTGCATATGGCCATGTCTGAACTGGGGTGGCGTGGTGAGCAAAATAACGATGGATTAAACCCAGATCTGTGACTGGGGGTGAATGTTTTGCCAATGTGCAACATTCCGTCCATCATCCTGTGTGTTTTGATGATGAAAGGTATCCAGCAGTCATTTATTTTCAGTGCAATTTTCGGACAGTGTTTGTTTGACTTGGGTGCTTTGGCTTGTGGACTTTTCTTTCACTTTTTTCCTCACATGCGACCAGTGCAACTTGAGTATTTTGTCTCTGAGATAAACATTGACACTGTGCAATCGTCTTCCTTACTTTTACTTGATTTTGAGGCAGATGAACTGTTTGACGATGATTTAGATGACACTCGACTTTGTTCAGTGTCAATTTGCCTCAATTGATGCCGCCACTTGGTCTTTTTGGGCGTGCGTCAAATGCTGCCTCTGGAATTTTCTGGCAGCCATGTTGTCTTCACACCATGACGCACTTGTTTTTTTTTCACTTTACAAACTATCACAAAGTGGTGCTCTTTCCCACAGCCTTTACTTATCTGTACAATGGCGGGACATCAGCGCTCGCTCCAGACTAAAAGTTTTTCTCAGAATTCGTCTTCTGAATAAATCTGACAAGCTTCCATCAATAACTCTAAGGCGCATAGCTTGCTCATCATGAATTTCATTCCGCTTACAGTGTTAGAGCATATCAAGTGCTTATTCTGTAATTAACATTTGATGCAGGATTGAACTTTAGATTCAGCATTTCTTTACTCTGACAATGTGATGTCTTCTTCAGTTTTTTTTTTTTTTGAAAACCTTTATTGTAAAAGTCAAAATGTACACAGCTTGTTACCTACATCCTGCATTGATACAGGCCGGTAGCAACAACTCAGCATCTAGAGTGATAGGCATTACAGGGCAAGTATCGACCAATTAACACAGCTCTTATGCCTACAACCCTTAAGGGCCGGCAGCAGAATAGGAATAACAGGCTACTTATGTAGGAAGCGAGTGCATAGTATAAAGCCAGAAGAGGTCAAACAAGGAGTAGTCAAGGTTTCGGTTATCTATATTAACTAACTCAAAGAAAGCACAACATCAGCACCCTCCCAGGGTGTGTCCACCATACACAGTATGTGGAATGCCGTATCTTACAGCACGGGGCTGCGGCACCACGCAGCGCACCACGGAAGAAAGTAGGAGCATGAAGTGGCGCAGCGCAGTCCCGGCTAGCAATGCCGCTGCTCTGGGAGGGGGGTCGGTATGAACCAGTCAGGAAACTAAGAGTGGAGTTACCATCTAGGATGCCATGCCATCTACCCCAGTAGGGAACAAGGGTCCCTTGACCCCGGAGCCAGGGGGAATCGCAGAGCCCCCGCCCATCTCCCCCGAGTCTCAGGCCTGCGATATGTGAGTGCCCTGGAGAGCATGCAGCCGACCCGGATGTGTCAAGAGGCGCCGTGTGAGGTGCGTGCCAGGAGGAGGGGGACAAGCGGGGTGAGGAGGTGCATCAGTGAGGAACGCAATTGGGGCTAGGCGCAGGTCAGCTCGAAGCGGGCGGGCAATCCCCCCCCCCTGAATCCCTGCGCGGGCTCCCTCCCGCCTCAGTCGCGTCCGGAGAGCGTAGAAGATATGCCTTGAGGGGCCCCCATAAGTCTTTGGGACGAGACTTGCGGGGTAACAAGTCCGCGTAATTATGAAGTTGTTCCTGCCAGGTCGACATCGTTGACAGCCAAGTCTTAAATTTGGGCGCTCGTCCTCGTCCCCATCTGCACGCCACGTGCCATTTAGCCAGCAAGAGCCCCAGCGCGAGGAACCTCCGATGTGTCTTTAGCGCGGGGCAGGAGCGGCCCAGGAGGGCAATGGCAGGTCAGGGCGCTATGTCCATCCCGACCATCATGGAAAGGGCAGCGAACACCTCAGTCCAATACGTAGCCACTGCACGGCAGGACCACGCCAGGTGTATGAAATCCGCACCCGGCTCCCGGCACCGCTGACAACGGTCGTCATCCCGGAGTCCAAAGCGGTGCAATTTGGCAGGGGTGTAATAAAGGCGATGCAAAAATTTATAATGCACCAAGCGGAGACGTGCATTTCCCGTCACTGCAGTGATGTGGGAGCAACTGTCCTCCCACTGGTCATCCGACATGGGATCGCCCAGATCACTGTCCCAATCCATCCGCGCCCTGAGCGAGGGGGGGGTGGGAGCCGCCTGCACATGTGTATATAACAGAGAGACCACATGCGTCGGGGCAGGTGTCTGGAGCAGAGCGTGCAGTGGCGCCACAGTCTCCGGCTCAGCAGGGAACTGCGGCGTGACAGCTCTAATATTTTGCCGAAGGCGAACGTAGAGAAATGTGTCCATTGCTGATGGGGTAGCGTCTCCAAAAAAGTGTGCCGCCGCTCGAAAGCTCCCCTGATGGTATAGATCTCCCCACGTGTGAATCGCCAACCGCGTAAGCATTCGGCGTCCCAGCTCCTCGCAAGTGACACTCAGTCTGGGATCATGCACCAGGACCATGCGGGGAGAATATAGAAATTTGACATCCATGTAATCCGCCAAGCGCCTCCAGGCCTGCACTGTGCAATCGACCGTAGTGGGGTCGCGAGCCCCCGGCTGAACCACTGTGTATAGATACCCCGATGGTTGCGCAGGCCTCATGAACCCATCTTCAACTGCAAGGTGGGCCATAAAGGGGGGGGTGGAGCCAGTAAACCGCAAAGTGGCCTTGGGCGCAGTCATATTTCTGAAAATTCGGGACGTCGAGCCCTCCCTGATGATAGGGCAACATAAGTGTCCTTAGTCCGATCCGGGCCTGTTTCCCACCCCAGATTAGCCGAGAAATCTGGGAGTTCAGGGTCTTGAAAAAGTATGCCCCCGGGTTATAGGGGATGTTGGTAAATAGGTATAACAATTTGGGAAGTACCACCATCTTGATCAGGGAGATGCGTCCCGCCATGGACAGAGGGAGGTGGATCCATTGTGTGATTTGATCCGTGAGTTTATCCAGGACAGTCCCGTAGTTAGCCCGTATCATGGCTTCCTTGTTCCTGGTCACCCGAACCCCCAGATAAGTGAGCTCGTCCGCTTCCCACACCAAGGGATAGTCCAACGGGAACCGCGTAGTACTGTCAGTCAGGGGGAATAAAGCAGACTTCGCCCAGTTAATTTGTATGCCCGCTATGGCTCCGAATTTAGTTACCTCACGCAGTAGTGGGTTAAGATTTTCTCGCGGCTTGTGGACGAACAGGGTCATGTCGTCCGCATATAACGCGATAAGGAGTTGGCGCTCCGGATAAATAAGAGAGCGGTGTTTGTGGTGTTGGCGTAGCTTGGCCGCCAGCGGCTCTATGGCAATGGCAAATAAGACAGGAGAGAGGGGGCATCCCTGTCGGGTGCCTCTGTGGATAGTGAAGGGAGCAGAGCGGGACCCATTCAGCAGAACCGTGGCCTGAGGATGTCGGTATAACAACCGTATCCAGTCTAGGAAATTAAAGGGCACTCCCATCCGCTCTAACAAGGCCAGAAGGTAGTCCCACTCCAGGGTATCGAACGCCTTGGTGGCGTCCAGGAAAACCGCCGTGGCCTCACAACTGGGGTCGATATCCTGCAGCACCGCTTGCAGGGTGCGCAGATTGTGGGATGTCGCCCGGTTGGGGACGAAACCGGCCTGGTCGGGAAGGACCAGACGTTCCATAAGCAGATTAAGGCGCGTGGCGAGCACCTTAGCTAGGATCTTGCTATCCGTGTTCAATAAGGAGAGGGGCCGATAAGAGTCGCAATGCTCCGGGGGCTTACCCAGTTTCAACAGAGATGTGATTAGGGCTTCGCGCATCGTTCCCGGTAGGATGTCCTCCTCCAGGGCGGAGTAATACACCCTTTTCAGTATAGGGGCAAGAACATGAATGAAGGCCTTATAAAAGTCTATCGGCAAGCCGTCCGATCCCGGCGCCTTGCCAGACTTCATAGACATGATTGCCTCCTTTATCTCATCAAGTTCTAGTTCGTGGTGCAGGAATTTCTGCTGTGCCGGGCCCAGCCACGCTATCGCGGTGTCCTCCAGGTAATCCTGCAGGACTATCGGAGTAGTCCTGTGAGAGGTGTATAAGCCTACGTAATGGTCGGTAAGGACTTGAAGCTGGGCCGAAAGGTTCCTCTGTGGGACACCCTGGTCATCCAGAAGGGTGGATACGTAATTTCGATACCTAGGAGGACGGACCGCAACGGCCAATGCTCTGCCGGGTCTGTCTCCCTCCCCATGTATCCGTGCCACGTAAGGCTTCCCTAGAAACTTACACTCTTTGGCAGCCGAGTCAGTGTATTCGGTCACTTTTTCCCTGAGACGTGCCGTGACAGCGCGATCATGTGGGGCCCGTGCCATTTCTTGTTCCAAGAGGAGTAGTTCAGCTTCACGTTTGCGCACGTCCCCGCGTAGAACCTTAAGAACCCCCCCCGCCCCTCGCAATGCACCATCCCCGCACGGTAACCTTGAAAGCCTCCCACACCGTAGTGAATTGGGAGACTGAGGCAGCATTACGGTCAAAGAAGTCAGTCATGTCATCCTCCAGTTCTGCCATAAAGGCAGGATCCGTGAGGTGCGCGGGGTTGAGACGCCAGCTCAGGTATGGGGAGGTATCAAGGGGAATGTGGAGCGACAGTAAGACAGGGGAGTGATCGGAGAAAGTCCGGGCTAGGTGACGTGCCCCGAGCAACCACGGGGCAATGCCCGCTGAGAGGAAAATATAGTCGAGACGGGCCCATGTAGAGTGTACAGCGGAGTGATGCGTGCCCTGTCGAAGTGTCGGGTGGAGGTGTCGCCACGCGTCTACCAGCTGGTGCTTGTCCGTTAAGTATGCCAAATTGCGCTGGGTTTGCGAGTAGTGTGACGGCTGTGGGTGCGACCTGTCCATCGCGGGGCTAAGGGCGGTGTTGAAGTCTCCCCCCAGGATGACATGAGAGATACCCAACGTGTGTATCTTCCCCCACAGATTCAGAAGCGGTGCCGGGTCATCTACGTTGGGGCCGTAGTAACATGCAAACAGTATGGTGTGTGAGTGTAGTTTCCCCCATATCATGCAATATCTGCCACACGTCCCCACCTCAGTACCCGCTGGTATAAACCCCACCCCACCCCACGCCGCACCAACATGGTCACCCCTCTCGCATAAGTCGAATAAGATGAAAAGACCCTGCATGCAGCCCACCGCGATGCGAAGGGGGGGCTCCCCCCCGGCCGCAAGTGCGTCTCCTGAAGCATGGCAACAGATACTTTATGCCTATCTAGGTAGCCCAGGACTTGGCACGCTTTCTCGGGTCATTCAGCCCCCGCACGTTCCAGGAGACTATCTGAAACTGCTGTGCTGGTTCAGTGTTCTCTACGCTCCCCATGGATCCAGGCCCAATAGCACCTGACCGGTAGACATAGCATGGGACAAATCATAGCAAGCATGGTAACGATATGAAAGGACATTCCTGGGGACAACTTCAAATATCCAACTCCACCCCTTAGTAACTAGAGAGTTCGTGATAGGAAATCGAAAACAGAATACATGCCCACCCAAACCGGCAACCCCAACTGGCCGGGAATAAGGACCCCACCCTGCCCACCCATTCCCAAACAATACCACCCCAACTAAAAAAACCTGCAGAGCAGCAGCCCCTACCCCGCATGGGGGGGGGTGCAATGGGGTTCGCCCGACGGGGGGATAGTGCCCAGGGGGCGCCCAACCAGCCTCCCATCTCCCTACTTACACCCACGAGAACCAGACAGCTAGTCCAGCCTCTCAATGTGGGACGGAGATGGGTAACCGGGCAAATACAGCTACAGTGACCAGCCCAGGCATTGATAGCAGTAGAGGGTTACCTCACCGGGATGTGTAGCAGTTCAAGCAGATATATGCAGCAGTGGCACATAAGAATGTCAGTGTCACTACAGCGGGAGGGGTCAATCCTGCTGTGCCATCGGAGAGGGCGATCTAGAGCGATGTTGTCCATCTCTGTCTCGAGCAGTGTCTCTCTTGTGGCGTTTAAGAAAGTCTTCCACCTGCTGAGGCTGCTGAAAGAAGAGTTGTTTACCATGGTGTGTTATTTTCAGTTTCGCTGGATACAGCATGGCGTAAGGTATTTCCTGTGTTTGCAATTTCTTCTTGACAGTAGCAAATTTACGCCGAGACTCCTGGACAGTGGCGGTGAAATCGGGAAAGAAGGATAAGGTTTAATTGCCGTAGCGCACGGTGCCCACTTCCCGCGCCCGGCGCAGTACGGCATCTCTGTCCCTGTAATTCAGGAATCGAGCGATGATGGGCCGCGGAAGAGCTCCAGGTGGAGGGCGGGCGGCCAAGGATCTGTGTGCCCTCTCCACGATAAGGTGTGGGGAAAAGGAGTCCCTTCCAAAGAGCTCAATCACCAGATTTTCAACAAAGGTCTCAACCTTCCCAGTATTAGTGGATTCCGCAAGGCCTAGAATGCGAACGTTATTGCGTCGGGAACGGGCCTCCAAGTCCTCATTCTTGTCCGCGATGATTTTGAGGAGCCTGTCCATTTGTGTCAGCTGTTTGCCCGAGGAGGCAGCGCCGTCTTTAAGGGAAGATATTCGTTCCTCAGTCTCCTGGATGCGGGCGTCATGTTGATCTAGTTTAGCCACGACTCCATCCAGTCGGGCATTCATGGTGTCGATTTTGGAGTCGATGGAGGAGAGGCTTTGTTTCATGCCCAGCAGGAGGGACTTCCAGTCCTCGTCCGGGGCTTCGGTGAGCGGTGGTCCCCCCTCCGCGCCACCCGACGGAGGGGGGTTTCTTTTGGCCTCATAGGGCAGTTTGGACTGACGCGTGTCGCTGCGGCCCATGGCGCGGTGAGGTGTCGACCCCACCGTTAATCCTTCTATTCCGTCAGGGGGGGGAGGCTCGGCCGGGGCCCAGCGGGGAGAGTCCTCCGTCCCCAGCCGTCCAGACTGCGATCAAGCCCGGCCCCAAAGCAACTGGCAGGTGACGGGGGTCCGAAACAGTCCAGGCTCAGGCAAGTGTCCGGTAGGGTCAATGGCAGCCACTCAAATGAGGGCGAAGGGGTTAGGACTGCAGGGGTCGTCGCAGGCCCAGCCGGGAGTCCGTAGCGCATCCCGGGCCCAAACCGGGTGTATAGGTCCTATGGCCCAGGGGCAGACAGCAGTATTTCCAGGTTCCCGCCGCACTCCAGTCGGGGGCACCAGCGTCCGCAGTGCGGGCCGTAGGCTCAGTGGAAGGAAGGGCCAGAGCCCATCAGGGGTCCCATGAGGCAATCCCAGGCGGCCGGACACCCCAGCAGTTCCTGCGACGCGGTTGCTCTTCAGGGTCCGCCACTCACCCAAGGGCGATGTTCAGGGAGGTTGTAGCGAATGGGGGAGCACCCTCCACGTCTCGGGGGGGGGGGGGGGGACCAGCCCAGGCCACGGAAGCGCCCCAGGCCTCGATCAGTGTGGGGCGGTGGGGGCAAAGAGGGTCCAGCCAGTCCGGGGGGGGGCAGCACGATGCAGCAGGCAGGCAGTCAAGATGGCGGCTAGGACGCGGCCGCCTCCCGGGGGGTCCCGCGCGCTCCTCAGCTCCCAAGTCAGCGGCAGCGCCTCCCCCCCCCCCACCAGCGGCAGGCAGTGCAAGGTCCGAGGCCCTCCCCCCGGGCCCGCAGGGCGACTGGCAGCAGGCGAGCCCGGTCGGAGTGGACGGGGTCAGTGCAACGGGGCGCAATGTCTCGTGGCGCAGGAGAATACCTCCGGGATGGGGGAACCTCAACCAGCGGTCCGGAGCAGCTGCCAGCGGTCGGGAAGAATCCTCGATGCGTCCCGCTCCTCAGCTCCTCTCACCCCAGCATCAGTCAGGCAGCAGCGCCGCAGGCAGCCCGGTGCCCTCTCCGCAGTAATTCAGCGCCCTCAGCGGGTCTCCGCCTCCGCAGTCCGAAGCAGGCCCCCGATCCCCGGGGTCTCCCAGCGTGCAGCAGCCGGCCAGGTCAGGTCCCGCGCTGGGGCCGTCTTCCGCTCCCCAGCACACCCGCGAGTATCTCGGCTCGCCAGGGTGCGAGCGCTCTGTTTTTTGCACCGTTGGATTCCGCAGGCTCTCACCTGTGCATCGGTGAGGGTTGTGGTGGGAACAGGCTGGTCAGGATAGCTTGAAGGATGGTGATAATGCCCGGTCGGGCAATAGCCTCACTACAGTGCGGCCATCTTGGTTTAGCGCCACCTAGCGCCCCCCATCATGTCTTCATCAGTTTGCAGCATTTGTTTTGACTTCTTTCACACCAGCAAGATTTTTGATAATCTTATTATTATCAGTCTCCTCAATTGCATCAATGAAATCATCAAATGTCTCTAACCACACAGACCTACTATCGCCAATATTTTGCTTTTTGGCAGTATCCAAAGGTGGTGGTAGTTTCAAAAAGGCAGCAGCATGGTAACTAATTATGGGAATGGCTGACCTGGGTGGAGCTCTTTCTGCTCCTGTCAGCTGTCCATTTGAGCCTTCATCATTTGTTCTATTTCTGAGTCCTTGTGAAGAACCAGCCTCAGTCGTCAATCGACAATCTGAGAAGCAATGACTTTCTCCTTAGTCTCCATCTGAGCCCTTCACTTTTTCGAGACCTCAGGGACTATTCTGAGCCATCGCCTGGCAATTTTGGTGGTGGGCCGCGTCAGGTATTGAACAACTCAGTATGCACAAGCTTCATGCTTCTTCTTTGGTCTCCTCGCCCAATACTGAGGTTGTAAAGCTCTGCTTGTTGAGGCTTTGGTAAGTGCAATGATAATTGTACTTTCTTACTTATTCTGTCAGCTAACACATTTCCTGTATCAGTACGTAACCACCTTTCGCAGTATCACACCATCTAATGTACAACTTTTTCTTGTGTGGCAACGCAGTACCTTTATTTATGGCTTGATAATCAGGTTCTGAACCATCAACATGTAAATTCTTTGCAATGCTTCCGTTGTCTGCATTTGCTTTACAGCAGCTGGAGTTGCACTTTGATTCCATGTGCATGAGGCATTGATTCCATTCTGCAACAGCGTCGCACACAAACCTTTTGCTTGGGCCTCAGCAAAGTCTCTGGAAGAGCACAGTCATTCTGTGGATTACTTATCCCCTATTTTGACGGCATTTATAGCATTTTCCCAGCCTGGGTACATGCCAAGGACCACTCCACCAACAGAGCTTAGTATTGCACGTCTTTATTCTGCCACGTACAACTGTGAACTCAGCATTCTAAAACAAGCTTTCATGGCATTGCTGTCTGACACCTAAGATTCCATCATAAAGTATTGCAAGACACTAGATTATAGACAACTGCCACTTTGAAAAACAGTGTACATACAGACTTCCAAAATTATTTTTCTTATCCTAAGAACATAAAAGGAACAACTTAAATAGTTTAAATTAAAATTCTTCGACTAGAAGAGAACGAGAAAGACTAAACATTTCTCAATATCTGAATATAAACTATAAACTCCTTCATTCAAATTCCCACTCCTTTCATCCAGGGTGGGAAAATATGGTGAGATAATCCAAGCGTCCCTGTCTTTAATAAACATTTGATTTTCATCGCACATAAAGCTTATAAAATTGCACATAAATCTTTTTTTATTAAGCTTACAGCAAACTGTATGAAAACAGATACACCGCATATAGTCATACAAGTGGGTTGCAAGGACCTTCGCAAGACTTTTCATGTCTGAATTAATGAGCGAAATGAAACGGTAACTTGCACAGTTAGTAGAATGCTTATCAGGCTTCAAAATAAGGCTGGGAGCTGTATTAAACTCCGGTCTAATGAAAGCACCAGGTTTTAGTTCCTTGAAAAGCCTATAAAGAAACTGGATCATCAACTGTCCGTTAATCCTATACAAACCAATCAGGAAACCAAAATCTCTCGGGCTTTGGTGTTAGGCATGCCTTAGATAGCATCTAAAATCTCCTCCTTGGTGATCTCCCTCCCCCCTCAAGAAGCTGCTTGCCATCTTCAGACGAGGTGAGTTGAAGATCTCTTAGGAAAACGTGCTCAGAGGCAATATCAATAGAAGCCTCCATGCTATACAGTGCAGAGAGGAAACGTACAAATGTTTCTGTAATCTTCACCAGGTGTGTAAACTATCCTTGATTCTCACTATGAATTGCTAGAATGGCAGAATTTGCCTCATTTTGCCGTAATTGTTTTGCAAGAAGCATACCCGCCTTCTCACCTTGCTCATAGTGGTGCAATTTTAGGAAAAGCAGAGCATATTCAGCTTGTATTGTAAGATGAGCATTTAGATCACATTTTGCTTGCCCTAACCGGTGTTCTAAAGCTGTTGTGGGATGCTGTGCATAAATCTTAGTGAGATCACATACCTCTCTCTCGAATTGAGTTTGCGCTTCTTCTATTTTGCGTTTGTGAATCGCTAAATACTAATGAGCACACCTCTTAGGGTGGCCTTTCCTGCCGCCCATAACACCTGCGCTGAAGTTCTAGAAGATCCTTTATTTGATAAGAGTTGATGCAGATGACCAATACTTTTTAGGTCTCGCCTGAGCCAGCGCATGTGCTGCGAGACATTTTGTAAGTGGGGTTCTATAAGTGACACCAGAGGCTTTTGCTGGCCTCCAGCGTGCGTGTTCGCGCACAGCCGCCAGCTTTCAGCGCCCGAGGCGCCATCTGGAGCGCCATCGCTTTCACTTTTGCTGCTGCTGCGCGCGCGCAGACGCCATCTGCTCGTCATGGCTCATTAACTCTCTTGTCATCCACACACACAACCCGCCCCCCCTCTCTTCTTCATTAAGCATGCATGAGATCACTTTCGCGGCCGCGCGGCCAATGCTTGTCTTTGTTGTTGCAGGCGAGCGCCAGGGTAGATACTGGAGAGGCGAACAGGCTCTACCTCACAAGAGCATGGCAGGTCCTCTTGAAACTGGTCACAGCTCCAGGGATCTCCCACCTGGCTGTGAACGGCCCTGACAGCCCTGGGGGTTTCATTATATGGCTTCCCATCCTGTCACTTGTTTTCTTTGGCTCCGCAATCTGGGTAGGCGTCTCGGGGCAGCAAAACGTGCAGTTCTCGCTCTGTGGGGCGTGGGAGGAGTCTTGTTTTTTGTTGTTTCCCTCCTTGTCAGTCCCTTCTCATCATTACACGTTTACTATTTATCACTGTGTAATGCTGATTTAAACCCTTTACTTCTGTGGCATTTAGAATTTTGGCATTAGTGTAATCCTTTTATTAAAACTGCAGTACATGGAAAGGTATATACGTCGACCATCTTTCTTTCTAAGTTTCCAAATACTGTGTACGCAAATTGTTACACTTTGAAGTGAGCTAAACATGGAATTTCTTTCTTTGGAAATATGCACCAGCAGTCGCCTAAGTGGCCAGTCTCAGTGACATCCGATTTAATTGTTTTACAGTCCAGTTAAGCCCCATCTCTCCATGGGAAGAAGAAAAGTTACATTTTAAAAAATTGAGTCGATGAATAAATAATATTTCATATACAAGTTGCCTGGCTGTAGTGTAAAAGCCACCCACCCAGTAATGTGCAATGGCATACATCATCATATAGTCCTTGTAAATGCTTATTCAGCTCCATCGTTCTATAGAGTCAATACATCAGACAGATCTTTAAACTATTTCCATGTAAAATGAAAAGAGCATACATTGCGTTTATTATGCTGGTCTCTTACAAATAGAATTTCCTTCCCGCCCCTACCATTCAACAACCTATTCTAGCTGTAGTCCAATACCGGTCAATTTCTATCTGTTTTGCCTTTTTGAAGCGATTGGTGTATTTTTGAATTGTGTATCATTCCAAAATGATGTTAGTTTTTCTCCGGGGCGATGAAAGAAACTGTGTATTTACTAACGTGAATAGAGAATATTGGGATGTGAAGATGCGCGGTGGGTGTCAGTGTTGGGCTACATGATGCCGTAAAGCCTGAAAATAAAAAACACATACACACACAGAAGGTTGAGACGCATGAAAAGAAAAACACTGGCTTCCTTCTGCCGTGAACAGTGAGGTGGATTGTTTACATGCACGAGGTCTGCCTCTCATTGAAGGCACTAGGTTTCTCTTGACATTTTGTTTTCGTTTGCTAACTGCCCCAGAGGTTTTCCCCAAAGCAGCGCCATGTCACAAGTCTCCTACCTCGTCTTCTTTATGTTGAATTTGAAAGTATGGAACAGTGTTCGAAATGGGTTGGTTGCCTCGCCAGTTTAAGCTTGAGGATTGCGTGTGCCGACATCACAACACGTATCTATTATCAGTTCTTTTACTATATTTTTGGGAGCGTAAACTGGATTAATATTCTCTAGTCTTTATTTTTCTCCACTGTATGCGAAGCTTCTTTCTTTTTGCTCGTTAATGAAAGATGGCGCTGTTATATATTCTCGTTTAAAGTTTATTGTAATGCTTAGCAGTATCCCAATCAGTTGATTTTCATTTTAATATAGATTTGACATCTTCGGGTTTGTTAAACCCGCAGTCTCTAAAACCGGTAATGTTTTTTATTAAGATATTCAAATTAGTAATGGAGTAACCCTCTGAGTTGACCCAATTTAACGTTACAAACGTTTGGGTTGCATGGCTAGCAGTTGTAAGCTTGGTTTATTCAGTCCTTTTTTAAAAAAAAATCCTACCCTTGTTAATAAATGATTCGGTTGGTAAATGGATTGGGTGAGAGACAGATTTTTGAGATCAGAGCCCGAACTCTCTGGGAGTGTAACATCCTTAGATATGGCGTCCAACTAAATCACTGCAATTTGTAAACAGGCGCTCTCTCTAGTGGGTTTTTGTTGGAATGCTTTCACATCCGACCCTTTCTGTGACTTAAAATCGATGTGTATGCTTTCAGTTAGCAGCAGGTGAATAAAAGCGATGCGTATATCCATCTTATTGGATGCATGCTTGTAGACTTCAACTAAACATGCCATTCTGTAGCTAGATGCACTTTTGCTGACAAGCTAATTTCTTTCCATTTTTCATGTGCAATGTGATCTTGTGATCTTGGGAGAGGAGTTGGCCTGACTGCTAGGGCGGTCGACCTCGAATCTGGAAAACTGGGTTCCAGTCTCGGCAACGACGCTGAACATCCTGTGATTCTGGGCAAATTACTTAAGAATCTGGAAAACTGGGTTCGAGTCTCGGCACCGACGACGAACATCCTGTGATTCTGGGCAAATTACTTAATCTCTCCGTGCCCAACAAAAATGAATGTGTCCTCATGTAACATAACTGGTGCTGTGTAAAGCGCACTGATACTTTCGGGTCAAGTTCTCGCTATATAAAACTTCCCAAAAAAATTAATTCTTGTGTGGATTCATCGTTTGATTGTGACTGATATAGCCACCTTTATTGGAATTATGTTTTAACCAGTAGATCATTAGCTTGCATAACCATACAATTGCCATTGGATTTTTTACTAACAGATGGGCGTTGGAGACTGTGAGATGAGGGTATTGTATAATGAGCAGTATTGCCTCCAATAAATTGCAAGTATGCACATTAGTAAGCAGAGCACTTGTACGTTTGTGGTCATAGCTGCACTCTGCTTTTGTCATTCATCCATATGTGGCTATTGGTGTTGATGTGCAGTTTAATATTCAGTACTGCCATGGTCTCTATGAAGACAGTTTGGTACAGTATAAACTTTACTTGGAGGTAAGCTTTCTGTGGAGTTACAGCCACTGCATTGAAGTGGTTACATCCCACTGTCCACCTGTAGAAATACAACACATTTCTGCTACTTCTAGAGCTCTAAATAAGCACAGTTATGGGCACTTGGTACAACAGGCGCTCCATCTACGTGTCACTGAGGTTGAGGACTGAGTGTACGTTTTTGTTTATTGGATCAACCTTTATTTTAGTTGTGTGTTGGTAGAATCTCAATGTGTCCTTGTGGCAACAGCAGTTTTTTTTTGTGTGGTTGTTTACGCTCTCTTGTTGGTGCTTTATGGGATGTTGACATTTACATGTCATTTACTGCTTTTGATCTGCGTTCAAGTACCCTAAGCACCACAATTAATGTGCTTGTGCACAAGATCTGGAATCGCTCAGATTATGGCTTTCACGACGGGTTCAAGTAATTAGTGGGTTATGTCACAGTCGGCGCATCACCCTCTTTTGAGCGGCACTGAAGCAAAACGTGCAGTTCTCGCTCTGTGGGGAGTGGGAGGAGTCTTGTTTTTTATTGTTTCTCTCCTTGTCAGTCCCTTCTCATCATTGCTTTCCCATGTGTGACTTACTTGTGTGCCTTAGTGCTTGCACTCCCTTCCCCCTTTGCTCATTTTTAGATCGAGCCTGCAGGCAGCGTATGTGCACTGTTGCTTCCAGGCGACCTGTTGTGTCTTTAAAAAAACACTCAAAAAGGTCCTTTCTTCTTTGTGTTGTCTCTTTGATAGAGAACCTAGACCAAGTACTGAATTGATACATTTATTTATGTGTCCTTCTGCTGGTCGCAATTGGTTTGAGGTACTTGTTTTTCCTCCATCCCACCGCCCCATTGCTTGTTGCCCCCGTCCTTCCTCCTCCCGAGGTGTTGCTTATTCTTTTTTGTCTGTTCGTGCCCCTTTAATTTCAGAGGGGCGTTGACTTCACTTACCTCCAGTCAGAGGCGCCTATTTCATCTGAAAATATTAATAAACTGTTATTTCTGTCAACTCCAATATCAACTCTAATAAAAAAGAAACAAGCATTGGCATAGCCAATAGGTCTCGCCTTTGGGACCTTATAAGTGTTTAGCCATGCAACAGTTGGTGTTGTTGCACCAAGGATATTGTGCTGCATAACTAAATACTTATAAGGTCCCAAAAGCGAGACCTATTGGCTATGCCAATGCTTGTTTGTTTACTCTCTGGAGTTCAATATTGTGAGAGGTTCAACCTCAACCACTTGGCTACAGAAGATACATGACCTAGTTTAAATTCCAGAACAATTGGAGCATGGTCCGAGATTCCCCCAGTATCAATAGTACAAGCACTCGAGGAGGCCAGCGAAGCATGAGACTTTAAAAAGCAGTCTATTTGGGAACAAGTTCAATGAAGACAGGAGATAAATGCATACTCTCTATTCCGTGGGTGTGTTAAGCGCCATGATCTTTCAAGCTGTGATCGCTCAACACATCATGTAAAATCGTTCTATCCCTTGGATTAGATTTGTCTATCGAGACAAAGATCCAAATAGGGATCAAGCATTATATTCCAGTCCACCCCAATTATTGTCTTGGTGAGTCTGGATAATGCTGAGAAAAAGATGCATGATCATAGTTAGTACACTGACCCCACAATCAAAATCTGATCCATGCTTTTGAATTTTACCAAGATGGAACGACCCAAGGGGTCCGTCCACATCTTCAGAACAGTGCACGGTACCGATCTGTGGAGCAAAATGGCAACTCCCCATCTTTCATTAGAAGAACAAGTATTCGAAAGGACTGTAGGCAATACACTACTACTGACAACACGGCCCACCATATCCACCTCAATTTTCTCGACGCCAGGGCTGGAAGATGTCTCTTTCAATAAGGCTATATCTGGGGGCTTTGAGACAATGTAAGACATTATCGTCTTCCTCTTAAAGTAATGTGTGAGGCCTTTAACGTTAAGTGATAGTATGCACACATTTTGTAGCTGTGATGGCAATGACATGAGTCTAGGATAGAATTGAACTATTCACAGTGTGAAGGTGGTGACCTGGTATTATATTTAGAGAAACTGTAGCAATAACTAATATAAATCCTATTAAAATATATATAATTGGGTTTAGAATAACAGATAAGCAAAATCTGTAGAGTGCAAGGCACCAAAAACTATACTCAAGCTGAGGAAATAAAAATTGAGACCTATGTGTCCCCTATGTGCCCCCCAACGCTTTATGTACACATGCATGTATCCCATGCATTTCCCCTCCATGGCCTGTCTATCATGATGCTTATGCTATAACGTGGCCTGCCATCATCCAGTCTCCCATGAGAGAAACGACAAATCTGCATTGAGGCCTACACGTTTTGCACCATTTTTGTGGCTCAGCCAGAGCCGAAAAGAGGTTTCAGGCCTCAGACGCTCTGAGAGCTGCAGCTGCGTATCCTTGGCCTCGCACACTTGGGCCTCAGCCAAAGGGGCCCTGTCCGAGGTGCCGAGACAGTATTGAGCACGGTTATCTGCTTACTCCTACTGAACCACATTCCTGCCTGGAGAAGGAGGAATAAACATAACCCGTCTGCAAAGGAGAGAGCCTAGCCTTTCTGTCTCTTTTTGTGTGATTGCAAAGCTCACGTCAGTGAAAAGCCCATAGCCCCCATGTAAGGCCTACGCAGTGAATGAAGAAATAGATGCCACATCGGCTCTTGATGATGGGCAACCTATGTCACAAATCAGTCCCTGCTCTGGACTTTAGATATCAGATAATACAAGATGTACTGGTCGTCCTGACACTGAAGGCCTCTCTTCCAGACTCCCCGACTGCACAAGCAGCCTTCCCCCAGCCACACGTCAATTACACGTCATACTCGAGCTGAGCACAAGTAAGGCAAAGTTCCAGTAAAGTTCCAGCTGATCACGCAACCCCCTCCAGGTATCCACCCACCTATGACATTCACCAATGATCATCACGTGGACGCCCACATGGACGCCCACCTTCACGCCTACTTACACGCCCACATGCTCTTATCTCATTCTCTCTTGCTCTGCTTGAAGCACTCCTGCTTACGTATAATATTGAATGTATATATACTGTACTCTGTGAATAAAGTTTGAGAATATTTTGAGAATTCTGAGCAGAAGACCCTTCCTGATCCCTTGTGGTGATGGAACTATTCTCCCTATAACTCGAGTTATTGGAATAAAGCCCTTTTGAACCTGATACCACGGACTCAGCCTCTTGCTTTATGCATGATCCTATTGATAAATATAGAAATTATGAGTGCGTAATACTTTATTTACGACATTTAATGGCGCCCGAACAGGGAGAAATCTCCTTCCTCACGCGCCGGAGATGAAGGTCCAGTTTTGCCCCCTTCTACAGCCGTGACGGACTTCAAGTGTACACGTCGCGGGTTTTCCCGCCAACTCCCTCAGGCCAACGAAGGAGACGGACTGCGACCAGGCATCCATACGAGGCGGTGAGGATTGCGGATCGTCCCGACCCAGAGCCCACCCTGCGAGAGAGCTGTGTCCGAGGTTTCTAGAGATCCACCACAGATACGCCATTCCCTGCGCAGCGTCAAGTCTCCGAGGCCTTCAAGTTCTGCTTCCCGGTGAGTTTTTCATGGGGGTTGCATAAAGTTGCGTTTATTAAATGAACACGGTAAAGACGTTTCTCACTTGTGAGACCGGTATGTTTTCAAGTATTCAAGAGCATGCATCAAGTATTCAAGCATTCTAGTATTCAGGTGCACCGATTTAACTGTATGAATGTTATGGTCTTAGTCAGGTTCAGTTAGGTTTGAATGTGTCAGGTTTGTATGTAAGTTTGTGTCATTGTAATTTTTGTTTTTGGTTCATTGTGATTTTTGTTTTCGGTTACATTCCACGTGGGAACGTGGGATGCGGAATGCATTATGAAGGTAGAGGAAGAGCTATGGAAGAGGAAATGTAGACCTGCTCAGAAGGATGCCATTGAGTTTTGGCGCAAGGAGTGACATAGAAGAACAGAGAAAGAGTTCCACAAAGCAGAGAGAAGTAGACAGGAGTCTGAAAAAGCAAAAGAAAAAAAAAAGTTACAGGAGGAAGGGGAGCGGGTCAAAAGGGAACAGGCTGAAAGAGAAAGAAATACTGTCGTTGCTGGTATTTATCCCGTCCTTTCAGAGGAACTAGCAAGAGTGGCCCCAGTAGAAAGACCCGTTAGAGTGCCACCGCAAGTACCCCGAAAAATAAGACCAACAGCATCCGAAGCGTTTGTTACCACCTACCTAGAGGAATCCCCACCAGCATACCTAGACGGATCTTTCCCTGCGCCCCCAACACAGGCCCAGCTCCAGGAGTAGATGGATAGGTAACAACCAGCCCCTCACCCCGACCGAAAAAGAATTAGCACGGTCAGCGACCCTGTGGGTGTCCCAAAATGATACATATAATAATGATATAGAAGCCCAAAGGTTCTTGAGCCTCCCACCAAACGAACAGCGCATAGCTGGTGTTTACATGGTCCAACATTTGATTACGTTGTCAAAAGGAAATTGAGAGGGGTGTAGCTAGAAAAAGAGCAACACCTGTGATTTGATGACACCCCTAATGTACAAAGTGTTAACGAAAAAATAATTCGTGATCGGTTAAAAGTTTAGCTTGAGAAAAATTGTGGGTATTTCGAATTTGACCATTGTGCGAAGTACTACCCAATATCTGCTCTGTACTAGTAAGTTATGTGCTGTACATTATTCACAGTGAGCGTTTCTACTAAACTGAGATTAGAAAAAATAAGATTACGACCCCTGAGAACAAATTGTATATAAAAACGATCTTTCAATAGGGCGAATTATTGCAGTTTATATGGAATTGAGAAGACTTTTTGTCTTTGACAGCTTCAGAGTGAGGAGAAGGTGGGGGCTGAATAGAGCAGAATGTGATACAGAAATCGGAGACAGATTCTGACCTTGAAGCCAGTAAGGTGGGGGCCGGAAAAGGAGCAGAACACAGGCACTGCTTAGAAAGCTTCTCTGACATAGCATCTGTGTAATGCCTGCAGCCGGAGAGCCTTGAGGGCCAGGAGTAGATAGAAAACAGATGGCTGGCAGCCCAGGCTCAAGCCGCGCTGAGGGGCTATTTTTAGCTTCTCTGATAAGACAGGGCAGCTGAGAAAAGAAACTCAAGCCTTCCCTTGTTCTATTCTGTGCAAGACTAGTGCCCCGAGGAAATGTCTATGGAAGACTGTTGTGTTTCTTTCTTAACTACTGTTGAATTGATTCTAGAACAAAAAGTAAAATGATGCTCTTGCTTGAAATTTTAAGGGCTATATGCCTATATAAAAACGATTTTCAAATTCAGACAATTTTCACAGTGGAAATTGTGGCCCAACGCGGCTACCAGTTGGATTGGCAAAATGATCCAAAGGTTACAAGTATGAGAAGAAACATGAGATATGCGCCTTCAAATAGGAAATCAGGGTACATTGTGTTATAATAGATGCATAACACCTTTCCAAAAAGAAATGTTCGTGTGTTTTTCATTTTTGATTATTCTTGCTGGTCCTGTGTGTCAGAAATAACACAGTCAGTCCACCTGACAGCTGCTCATCATTAGGATGAGCTTCTGTCAGATGGGGGGTGAGTAAGGCAGGAAAGGAAAATCAGTTATTGATTATAAGCCTGATAAATTAAGCAGGCCAGAATGTTCGCCTCTGAGCTGTAGGTACGGTAATTGCGCATCACTGCTCATTTATATATGTTACTATAAATTTGTCTATGCCTTCTGTGCTTGGTATACTGATGGCTTGGCATATGTATTTTATATATGTTTTGTTTTTGTGTCATATTGACCAGTCTGTTTAGCATTAATACAAGTTCTCCTATGCGGTACAGAGATGGTCTTGACGACGTCAATCTTTGCGCAGCGCTTGGCTGGAACTTGTTTACAATTACTACATTTCACAGACATGATATTACCATCATCATGTTGTTAAAATAGCAGACAACATGTTATCAGTGTATGTCTAATTAGTATTGGAGATGAATAAAACAAAAAAAAGTTATGCAAGACTAAAATATGTGTCACATGACTGCCCTTCTCTTATAGACAGGCAGCCTCGGTCATATGTTTCCAGATTGGACATTAAGGAACGATTATGATCTGTACACTCGCATCTTAACTCTTGAAATGCCTGTTTTAAATAAGGACTGCCACCCCAGAGTGACAACTCTGCCTTTTAGAATGTTGTAAATGGGCTTTCACAAATGAGGCTCGGTATTTAGGGTAATGAGAAAATATCTGACAGGATTTCCTTTTTCAAGTTTGCTTTAGTAAGCCCATTCTTGTAAATGGTGGCGCCAAAAGTTGACATGTTTTTAAATTAGGCTATTGGGTTTGGGTTTCTGAAGGAAGACGTTTGAATATGAAAGGCGAGGGATGCAGCTTATTGTATAGGTGGAAATTATTGCAAAATGACTGGTTTCTTTAGCAGATAAATTATTAATTATGAAATTATCAACATTAATAAATGTTCTTAAACTTGGTTTTCCAAATATTTAGGAAGCTTAGCATTCCTATTAGGGCCTCCTAGCATTAATATTGACTTCAGGTTGGTGTAGGTTCACATAATAGGGACATTTGCATATGAGATGTCATTTGGCCAGCCTATGAGCTCACACAATGAGGTTTGTACATCTGCTAGAAGGATTTCTCGCCATTTCAAATGCGCTGTGCATCTCCTATAATTTTGCTTACGCCCAGTTGCTACACACAGGGTTTGATAGTGTTTGACAGCAGTGAAATCTGTTTCAGATTTCCTCCTGTCAAAAAGGGGGGAAGGAGGAGAATATTGGCTTCCTGCTGGCCCCTGAGGAGGTTCGCTTCCCGCTAGCCCCTTAGAAATTAGCCCCCTTAGAAATTAAGCCGAGGAAATAGGTATGTTGCTCTTCCCTTTTTCTCATGTTTTATTGTGATCTTTCAGGGGAATTAGTTGTGGGCACCGGAACGTATTCAATTGATTTCTGGCCTTTCACAGCCCAAGACACAAAAGGAAGTACGTGCATTCATTGGCCTCACTTCATATTGCAGGCCGTGGATTCCCCAGTATGCTTACATAGCCAAGCCCCTAATACAGTTGACGACACAGGAGACAGCTTCTACTAATGTCCTCCCTTGGACACAAGAACACACTGTGGCATTTGAAGAATTAAAAAGAGCTTTATGTCAAGCACCAGTTTTAGCGACCCCTGATTACAACAAATCTTTTATGCTTTTTGTGACAGAGCGGGATGGAACAGCACTATCTGTCCTAACACAAGATCATGCAGGAAAACACAAGCCATGCGCTTATTTTTCTAGTACATTGGACCTAGTAGCCCAGGCTTTGCCTGCGTGCCTAAAATCTGTTGCAGCAACGGCCTTAGCCATAAGACAAAGTGACTCGATAGTGCTGGGCCACCCCCTGACAGTACAAGTACCGCACGCAGTGGAGGTTCTCTTGAACCGGACACAAACCCAACACCTGACTGTAGCGAGACTGACAGGTTATGAGCTGACGTTATTTCAACCACACATAGAGATCAGACGATGCAACATAACAGAAAACGTTCCACCACATGACTGTGTTGAAGTGATACATACCGTGACTAAGCCAAGACAAGACTTGACAGACGTTGCACTCCCAGACCCTGACCTAACACTCTATGTTGACGGCTCATGCATGAGGACGGGGGCGGGAGAATTAGTGGCAGCGTATGCAGTGACCACTGCTACTGAAATCATAGAGACTAAAAGAATAGACATACTGTCAGCACAAGCAGCAGAGCTCATCGCTCTGACACAAGCATGCATAAGAGCTAAGCACTTGAGAGTAAACATTTACACCGATTCACAATATGCATTTGGGGTAGTTCATAATTTTGGAGTACTATGGAGAGAAAGAGGTTTCTTGACCTCTCACGGGGCCAAGATACAGCATGGCCCCCTTATACAAGCCCTTCTGGAAGCGATACATTTACCGACAGCCATAGCTATCCTGAAATGCAAAGCACATACTAAAGCCACAGATACCATTTCTCAAGGCAATGATCTGGCAGACCGAACTGCTAAACAGACAGCTCAGACCCCACTAGACATGACGAACTCACAGATACCATCAATGACCAAAGCCATGACAGTCAGGGATCCTTCCAGGGATGTACAAGACATACAGACACATGCTACTCTAGACAAATTAAAGAAATGGTCGGAACAAGGAGGGGTACTGACTGATCAGGGTTGGATGACTAAGGGCAAAGCAACATGGTTTCTTCCTGATTCGATGGTACAAGTGATCATAAATACCGCACATAGTCCTGCACACTTAGGAGAGAAAGCAATGCTAGACAGCTTACAGAATATCTACAAAACTAGCAAAGATTTGTGCAGAAAAAGGTGTAGATTGGATGGTAGCCCTGCCGGTTGCCCTCTTTTACATGCGAATGGTAGCCCATTCTAGAACTGGCTTATCCCCCTACGAAGTGGTCTTTGGTAGACCACCGAATATGTGGGGCACTCCGATGCCTAAAAAGATTACTGATGTTGATAGTAACATGCTGACAGATTACCTGACTTCCTTGATGTCTGCACTACTCTCTTGTCGTTCGCAGGTTGCTGCCGCCTTCCCTGACAACACCCAGGTCAAGGAACACTCCATCGCTCCTGGGGATTATGTTTTAATAAGGAACTTTGATAGAACGAGTCCTCTTGAGCCGAGGTGGAAGGCGCCGAAGTTAGTGCTATTGACCACAAGGACAGCCGTTAAAGTCGAAGGACGGAAAGGATGGCTGCATATACATCACTGCAAGCGCTACTTCGGGAATAACGACTCTTTTAAAAAGGAAACAAACTATTCAGACTTTGAGCCCCCTTTACTAGAGGAGACTCCTCAGCAGGAGTAC
This sequence comes from Triturus cristatus, assembly GCF_964204655.1. Lineage (NCBI taxonomy): Eukaryota > Metazoa > Chordata > Amphibia > Caudata > Salamandridae > Triturus > Triturus cristatus. Next base: position 304,918,266 of record NC_140583.1, on the reverse strand, counting down.
AAAGCTAAACTTAGATCTAAAAAGTCAGACCCCGTTTGATCAATTAAGTCCACTAGGTGGTGAAGCGGTTGAACATGTATTCTGACTTGCATAAGATCTCGGACAATGATAATCATAAAAAGAGCAAGATGAATAGCAAATACTGTAAAATATTACGTGGTAGATGTATAGTGACTTTGATTTTTCTATCTCTTCTGTGCATCACGATAATATGTATCAGCTTAATACTACATGCTATTTTTCCTCCTATTGCCTCACTCTTACACTCCTCCACTAATGATACCATAAAGCACACATTTAGTGATCTGCCATCCCATGAGCTATCATATCGACTTGCCCTGCACAACAATACCTTTATTCAGATGCTGCACCATTCACATCAGACTAGCAATGCTACAGACTGCTGGGTCTGTGGCCGACTTCCCCCGTATCAGAAGGTGAAGGGGGTGTTGCATCTTTTCCCTTTTCCGTTCTCCCATAATGGTTCTTGCGGAGCATGGTTTGCCTTAATGACATCCATCAACGGTGATGCCAAAGAATGTCAAGCCCATACACAATGTAGGTCCATCCTCAATTACAGTCCTGCCAGTAAAAGGGGACTTGTGTGTCAGAAAAGAAGGCTCAGTACATTTGGGGCACAGCGAGTGTAATACTATAATAGAGTTTACAGACAAAGGAAAGTCCTATTTCAGAGCATCACGACACACCTACTTTATTTGTGGCCAGACAGCCTATGTACAGCTGCCCTTAGACTGGGGTGGGACGTACTACATATCATTTCTTTTATTCCTAATAAAGCACCATCTGTATACAAAGCAATAACAAGGCTCCACAAGATTGCCTAAAGCATACATCAAGACCCAGGCACGTGGACTTGGTCCAGTTGGCTCTGGGAAATAATATCGGCATGGGGATGGAAAGTGTTGACCGTCTGTGGGTTGATACTACTAATGATATTCAGTTGTTGTCTATGTCTGCAGTGTGGCCCGGCCATTTGCGGCCTGTGTGCTACTGCATGTGTTCCACGTCCCCATATACAAAGCATTGAAAATGGAAAAATAATGCTGCAAGAACAGATCGACTGTCTCATGAGAATAGATGTGACATGAAGGGTCCACTAGGGGACAAGGAGGGAATGAGGAAATAAAAATTATGAGACCTATGGGTCCCCTAAGTGCCCCCCAACGCTTTATGTACACATGCATGTATCCCATGAGTTTCCCCTCCATGGCCTGTCTATCATGATGCTTATGCTATAACGTGGCCTGCCATCATCCAGTCTCCCATGAGAGAAACGACAAATCTGCATTGAGGCCTACACGTTTTGCACCATTTTTGTGGCTTAGCCAGAGCCGAAAAGAGGTTTCAGGCCTCAGACGCTCTGAGAGCTGCAGCTGCGTATCCTTGGCCTCGCACACTTGGGCCTCAGCCAAAGGGGCCCTGTCCGAGGTGCCGAGACAGTATTGAGCACGGTTATCTGCTTACTCCTACTGAACCACATTCCTGCCTGGAGAAGGAGGAATAAACATAACCCGTCTGCAAAGGAGAGAGCCTAGCCTTTCTGTCTCTTTTTGTGTGATTGCAAAGCTCACGTCAGTGAAAAGCCCATAGCCCCCATGTAAGGCCTACGCAGTGAATGAAGAAATAGATGCCACATCGGCTCTTGGTGATGGGCAACCTATGTCACAAATCAGTCCCTGCTCCGGACTTTAGATATCAGATAATACAAGATGTACTGGTCGTCCTGACACTGAAGGCCTCTCTTCCAGACTCCCCGACTGCACAAGCAGCCTTCCCCCAGCCACACGTCAATTACACGTCATACTCGAGCTGAGCACAAGTAAGGCAAAGTTCCAGTAAAGTTCCAGCTGATCACGCAACCACCTCCAGGTATCCACCCACCTATGACATTCACCAATGATCATCACGTGGACACCCACATGGACGCCCACCTTCACGCCTACTTACACGCCCACATGCTCTTATCTCATTCTCTCTTGCTCTGCCAGAAGCACTCCTGCTTACGTATAATATTGAATGTATATATACTGTACTCTGTGAATAAAGTTTGAGAATATTTTGAGAATTCTGAGCAGAAGACCCTTCCTGATCCCTTGTGGTGATGGAACTATTCTCCCTATAACTCGAGTTATTGGAATAAAGCCCTTTTGAACCTGATACCACGGACTCAGCCTCTTGCTTTATGCATGATCCTATTGATACCTATAGAAATTATGAGTGCGTAATACTTTATTTACGACAAAGCATGAAAATAACCCTGACAGAATTTCTGGTTTCATCATCAACCCCCTTCTTCTTTAGCTGCCTCCACTATCTTCTTTGTAAAAGGTGTCACCTATTTCTAATAATTTGTCTTGGCATGCGCTCCAAGATCTATAGATCATTTTGTTGTGGACTCTTGAGAATTTGACAAGAAAAAAGCACTTCAGTTCCAGGTCTGGAGTCCATGCGACCTTGCTCTCCAGTACTGTGTCTAGCAGCTGTAGTTGTTAATGAAGTTGACACGTCTACTGTAACAAATACAATAAAGAAAGAACAGCATAACCTTTGCTTCTGGGTCCTGCCATAAAATTCATCAACAGCTTGGCATGGATGGATTATAAGATGTCCCCTAGGGGGGGCTCCTCTTCTCATAGAAACCATTGAGTACTTTCACCTTGTGTCTCCCTACAGATATTCAACCAGATGGCTGCCACCAAGAAAAAAATGCGCTGGTAGCACTGCAGAAGTACCATATTAAATTTAAGTGTCTTCATTTACTTCATAAATGTTTACATGGACGTGACACACTATGTAATGTTAAGCTCCTGCAGTGCTTTGAACAGCACCTTTCCAACTTACCTTTTTGAAGTATCCCAATCTGCAACTTCTTTCTTGTAATAAGATCATATCTGTTCCAAAGACCTATCTCTTTGGTTAAATCCCTCTTTTGTTTGTATAATTTAGTAGATTGAGACCAACACCTACTTGTAAAGGACTCTGGATTAGCTCCTTTAAATTTAGAGTGATAAAGACAATTTCGTCAAACAATTGGACTCAAGAATTCTCTCACTGCTTGGTCATTGATGAGAGGACTGTGCACTCTGTTTACCTTCTGTTCCGCGTGCGCCTCCCCAGCAAGTGCCTCAAGATGAGCCATGCAAAGGGGCACTTTGAGGTATGCTAACCTCTATACCATTATTTGGGGTCCACACAGAAGTCCCACTGACTAGGGGAGAGGGAAACCTTCACACACAGTGCTCTTCTTTGTATTGAACTCTGCCTCCTGCGTTATCACTGAGGTAATGAGAGTAGAGGTACCCTCATCTGTCTGGGGGTGGTCCACAGCTATCTCATCCTGAATGGCTGGCTGGTCAGGTGTTTGCGTACTAGAAGATGAGCAAACCTTCAGCATCATCTTTATCCATTGTTCTATTCTATGCGTTTGTAGAGTGCGCTGTTACCCAAAAGGGTTTCTTGGTGCTTGCAGAATCTGTAAGGGGAACAGAATCAGAAAGTGGTGGCACAAATTAGAACAGGAAGGTTTTTAATGATATGCAAAAGGCTAGATAACATCTAGAAATCTGCTAAAGTATACTAAAAGTGATGGATGGAATGCCTGAAATGCCTGAACCAATCCCAGCCACGGGTAATTCCTAGGGGCTGCATCCCAGTCCATCGTTATTTTTCACACCATGCTAGGACCTTCCCGAGTTAGGGTTCATTAGCCAGGTACATCTTGGTGCTAGTGACACAGTATGCACGGGACCCACGTCTGGGTTTACCTGTTCACCTAGGATGACACAAAGTATACCAAAAGTGTTGTCCGCATGACTACATAGGAGAAAGACTGGACGAGGTGAATTTTAGGTAGGTCCCGGAGCCATTGCACAGAGGGGCGGAAGCCGGTGTGGCTAGGACAGTAAGGCAAACATTTCTGCTGAAGGTAAAGGGGTGCTGCTGGTGGTTGATGCGAGGTACCAAGCACAAATACGTAAAAAGAATGCGATTGGGGATGGGAAGCTAATACAGACATAGGGTGACGTGAATTTCATCGCAGCTGCAACATGAGACATATAGCAGAGTTCTGGATTTGAATAGGATGAGCCAGGGCAGTGGAGGGCAGCCTGAGGTAGAGGGAATTACAGAAATTCTGACTTGGGAGAACCTCTTCTTGGACAACAGCCTGGCGAGAAGATTGGTGCAAGAATGAAATGACCCTTTGGAGCAGGCAGAGCTGGGGGGGAAAAGCAGAAAGTTGTGAATTTGCTGATCCGAGGGGGAATGTCAGGGCATTATCAATTAGAAAGCCAAAATTACAGATTTAGGCCAGAGGGCCACCAGTCGGTAGGCTAGTCAGAATTTCAAACCACAGCCACTGTCTTGTCTGTAGTAATTTTGAGCCCTTCAAAGAAGCAACAACAGTGACTCCGTTTGGAAAGCTGGTGTTCGATGGGCCGTGTAATCTGACCACTGTCAGACAATTGTCAGTGTATCAGAGTGTTTGGAATAAACATAGACATTAAAAAGCATGGGGCTGACTAAAGATGCCTGACGTAAGCTTTTTTTATATTTTTATAATTATGATGGCCATAGGAAAGAGTCCGATTGTGGCCACATTTCTGCGGATGGAGCGGTCTGCAGGCGGCTGTTTGACAATCCTGACCAGTAGAGTTTGGTTCCAAACTTGCGACACTGTGTGAATAAGATAGGTTGCAGCGATACGAAAGGGTAGGGAAGCTGAAAAACGGAAGCGGAACATGGGTCAAGCTGTGAGTGTGAATTGTATGGAGAATCTATATATTGTGGTCAGCTGGGAAGACAGGGCAGTAGAAGAGGGCAGAGGCTCAAGGGAGGGTGCTGGGAGTGATGGAAGGCGCAGCAGATAGTTTGAACCTTGGGGCGAGAAAGGGGATAGTGAGTCACAAAGATTGGGTGGGCTGAACATGGACATTACAGCGGGGAAGATGGGTGAGAGTGGTAACTATTTTGAAAATGTCCTTAGTAGAGTTTGAGGCTTTCCAGATTTTATCACCTTACGAATGGGAACGAGCAGCCAGTGAGTTTTTGCTACATGCACGGTAGGTCTTCTGATAGCTAAGGCGGCCTTCTGTAGAGCAGCCCATGCACCAAAGTCTTTTAGATTCTTTGCAGATTTATTTTTAACGTAATTCTTGTCTATACCAGGGTGTGATAAAAGTTAACTGGTTTTAAAGTTTACGGTCTCGGGTGGAGGGAAGGGTAAAAAGGTAAGAAGACATCGAAAAGAGGTGACACATTTAGTTAGAAGTTTGTGCCAGAAGTGCTTAAGAGTGGCGGGGGAGGCACATAGTGGGGGAGGGAGCTAAAAGAAGGGGGAAAGGCCAGAAAATAGGAAGGCAAACTTATCAGACCAGGAAAGTTGATAGGTGTGACCAGCTGGTGCTAGAGCAGGTCAAGACTGTGCCCTGCTAAGTGGGCAGGACCGTCCAAGCTGTGAAAGGCCAACACTGGCACTGAATTCAGTGAGGCAAAAGGTATCTGAGCAAGTATGTTGGTAACCCCATATGTTATTATTGCCGAGTGAGAACACGAGAAGCAGAAAGAAAAATGGGAGGCAGAAATCTGCAACAATACAGGGCACAGGATTGAGGGCAACCAAAAAAGAGCAGGAGTAAATAATCTGAGGAGGACTTAACAGTTCTTCTGGAAACGAACATTTGACCTGTCGGGTACTGTGCATGGACGGGTACAGGAGGGCTTGCCTTTGGTGTGGTTGCTGGCATGCCTGCTTCATGTATCTGCGTCAGGGGCCATGTTATAAAGGCCTGATGCATTGTGCAGAGCAATGCGGGTGGGCGGGACCAGCCACTAGAGCAAATAGTGATGAAAAAAACTGCAATGGTGAGCAAAGGAAACCAGCATTGGCAAATCCAATGGGTCTCACCTATGCAAGAGCTGTTGGTTTGCCAATGTATTTTAGCCATGTTGCACACCAGTGTGATTGCTGATCAGCATGGCTAATATATACTGGCTAGAGGAGAGTGGCGTGGAATGTTGCTGGTGGAATGGCAAAGAGTGGAGAAAAGTGTTGTGTATCAGAGTGGGGTAGAGTAGAGTGGACTGATGTAGACTGTATTGACGTAGACTGTTGCAGAGAATAGTGGCTTAGAGTGCAGTGGTGTAGATTGCAGCAGCATAGAATTCAGTGGCATTACAATGCAGCATCATAGAATGCACTGGGGTAGATTAGAGTGTTGCATAGTAGAGTGCAGTGGGGTAAAGTGTGGAGTGGTGCAGAGCAGAGTGCGGTTGTGTACAGTGGTGCAGAGTAGTGTGATGCAGAGTAGAGTATAGTGCCATAGAGTGCAGTGGTGTAGAATGGGCACTACTGCATTCTCTGCCAATGCACTCTACCCCACAGAGTGCATTGGCATACAGTGAGTGCAGTAGTAGAGTTCAGTGTCATAGAGTGCAGTGTCATTGAGTATGGTGGCATAGAGTGCAGTGATGTAGAGTGGCACAGAGTGGAGTGGCGTAGAGTGGACTGGTATGAAGTGCATTGGCGTAAAGTGTTGCAGAGTATAGTGGCAAAGAGTGCAGTGTAAAATTCAGCGGCGTACAACACAGCGTCATTGAATGAAGTGGCTTAGATTAGAGTGATGCATAGTAAAGTGCAGTGGTGTAGAATGATGCAGAGTGAGCAGAGTAGAGTGTAGTGGCGTGGAGTAGATTGTTTGAGTACAGTGTAATGGCATAGAGTAAAGTGGTGTAGAGTGCAGTGGTTTGAAGTGCAGTGGCTTAGAGTAAAGTGGTGGAGAGTGCAGTGGTGTAGAGTAGGTTGAAGTTGTGTACTGTGGATTGGCGTAGCGTGCAGGGGCGAGGAGTGGTACAGAGTAGAGAGCATCGATCCCAACACCACCCTCAGAGGAACCCTCATCTACAGACCCCCCCGGACCCTGGCCACAGTTCAGCGATTCCATCACCGACATAGTCAACTCGCACGCCTTGTCCTCCACAGACTATATCCTCCTCGGAGACCTGAACTTCTACCTCGAAAGCTGGTGAAAGCAGCTCCACCACCCTGCTCGACAACCTCGGACTCAAACAGCTCGTCATGACACCCACACACTCCGCCGGACAAACGCTCGACCCCATCTTCTCCGCCAGCAACCACATCTCCTTCAGCCATACCACCGAACTCCACTGGACCGACCACCGCTGCATCCACTTCTTCTTCAAGAAAAACACTGCACACAACCACCCGCACCGAAACCCCCACCACAGCTGGGACAAGGTCACTGAAGACCAGCTAATCACCACCCTCGCCCGAGACTCGCCAACCGACCACACCGACACAGCCGCCAGTAACCTCAGGCAGTGGTTTGAAAACTGCGCCAACACCCTCGCCCCGATCAAGAAACCCTCACAGACGCACTGACAGAAGGGCCATCTGGTTCACCACCGACCTCCAGGCATCCAAGCAGACCTGCCGAAAACTCGAGAAGAAGTGGTGCCACGAGCAGACACCGGACAGCCACGCAGCCCTCAAGAACACCAGCCGCAGGCACCACCAACTCATTCGAAACCGTCAAAAGGACCTCCTTCAAGGAACGCATAGACAACAACGCACAACAGCAAAGAGCTCTTCAACATCGTGAAGGAACTCGCCAACCCAAGCTCCAGCTCTAATCACATCCCGCCATCACAAGACCTCTGCGACTCCCTAGCCACCTTCTTCCACCACAAGATCATAGACATCCATGACAGCTTCAACACTCCGACCCCCCCGACAGCCACGGACACCTCAGACCCACTGCCCCCAGCTACACTGACCTGCTCTCCTGGAACCACGTCAACGATGAAGACACCATCAAAACCATGAACACCATCCACTCCGGCTCCCAATCAGACCCCTGCCCCCACCACATCTTCAACCAAGCCAGCCCAATCATCGCACCCCAACTCTGGAAGATCTTCAACAGCTCCTTCGAGACCGCCACCTTCCCGGAGAGCTGGAAACACTCCGAGATCAACGCCCTACTCAAGAAACCCAAGGACCTCAAGAACTAACGGCCCATCTTCCTGCTTCCTTTCCTGGCGAAAGTCATTGAGAAGATAGTCAACAGACAATTGACCCGCTTCTTCGAAGAGAACAGCACGTTGGACTCGTCCCAATCCGGATTCCGCAGCAACCACAGCACCAAAACCGCCCTCATCGCCGCCAACGACTACATCAGGACCCTGCTCGACAACAGCAAAACTGTGGCCCTCATCCTCCTAGACATCTCGGCCGCCTTCGACACCGTCTGCCACCACACTCTGTGCACACGCCTCCACAACGGAGGAATCCGCGACAAAGCCCTGGACTGGATCACCTCCTTCCTCACCGACAGAACCCAAAGAGTCCACCTCCTTCCATTCCGATCCGTAGCCACCAAGATCACCTGCGGTGTACCCCAAGGATCATCCTTCAGCCCGACCCGTTTCAACATCTACATGACACCACTCGCCAACATAGTCCTATCACACAACCTCAAGATCGTCTCATACGCCGGGGGCGTGGCCTGCTGAGCAGCGGAATGGCCGCTCTCTGAGTGTGCTCCACCGGCCAGACAAATATCCTTTAAAATATCCTGCACTTCGGGGTGGTGAAGGACTGCCCAGACAGTCTGCGATCGCTGCTGACGACATGGGATATAGGCGGAGGTCCCTCTTACCCGTCCTACCTCATACAGATCGCAGCTGTGGCCAGTTGAAGTCCGCCGTGTGAGGCGCCTGTGGTGAATGCTGGTGAGACGACGGGCGGCGCTTTAAATCGAGGCCGGGGTTGCCCCGCTGAGCGTGGCCTGTGTTTGGGAGGGGGAGCTTCGCCCGTCATAGCCGGAGCTTGATCGACTCTGGCGGCGGGTGCCCCCCCCGGCGGAGAACGGCTACGGCGCGTGCTTCCTCCGGTGCCTGTGGAGGCGGACAGTGGTACAGAATCCTGCGGACGGACATGACGCTGCGGTGAGCGCCGGACGCCGTCACCGAAAGCGGGGAAGCTGTCGGGTGCCCCGCGGAGTGCCGCGTTTGTGCGGTAGGCGCTGGCGATCTCGAGTGCTGGTGCTTGCTTGAGGAGGCGGCGAGAGGATCTGCAAGTTATAACGAACATTGGGCGGTGAGGTGCATGGCCGCCATCTTAGAAGCGCTATTGTGACTGCCTGAGGGGAAGCTTCGGTGGGGAAGTGCAAGTGCCTGGGCGACGTGAACACCTCCGGCGGGACACCCCGCTAAACTGAAAGTATCGTTTGAAGGAACTGCCCACATATATACTGACGCCAAATCGGCTTTGAAGTTCGCTAAACATGTCGGAGGCAAGAAAACAAAAGGGCCTCGAGAGGGAGCGGAGGCATCAGGAGGCCAGCTGAGTGACAATGACTAACATGGGTATCGTATTGTGAATATATGGGACCTGACAAATTGTTAGACTGGGGGCTGGAATATTGTCGATTTTGGTGTGCATTTGAATTTCTCCAGACTCTCCTTTACGTTGTCTCTCATTGTTTTTAGTAAATGTGTCTTTGGGCGGTACACATCCCCCGCAGGTTTTCCGGCCACCCTGTCCAATGCAGGGTAGTGGCCGGCATAGCTAGGCCCCCATGGGAATGTTCACTTGCTTGCTTCACGCTGTTTTGGGTACTCTACAACCCAGTTGGGGGGTTGGAGTGGGTGGGGGGTGGAGGGTAGGGACTGTTTTATTGTTCAATGCCAGTGCCAATACAATAAGATGTGTGTCTAGTGTCCTCTGCGTATGGAATGGGTCTTGTCGATCTGTTGATTTCCACTTATATATTATAGCGGTATATGCATAAGGCTGATAAAACGTTGAATTGTTTGACCTGGAATGTTCGGGGGCTAAATGACAATAGGAAGTCACGGCTGGTACATGCCTACTTAGCACGCCACAATGTGGATGTCTGCCTGCTGCAGGAAACACACTTAAATACCACACCATCCCAGCGATTGCATCATAATAGATGGGGGCACACTTATTCAGCTATATATTCCAACTATGCACATGGTGTGGCGATACTGATCAGACGGGGGTTGGACTGGAGGGAGGGGTCGGTCCGAGGGGATCCGGAGGGTTGATATGTCTTGGTTCAGGGACTGGTATGTGGTATTTCTGTGGTTATTGTGGCTGTCTATGGTCCTAACATTGACTCTCCCACTTTTTTTCATAAGATCTGGGGACAGGTTAGGGCTACTGGTTGCAATACGATTCTCTTGGGGGGGGGGGAGACATCAATGCTGTCCTGAATGACAAAATGGATAGGAAGGGGGCCGCTCGAACACTGAACCCGATGGCCAGCACCGCCCTACAGGAAATAATAGCTTGATGGCAGACTAATTGACATTTGGCGAAGCAGACATGAGGCGCTGAGGGAGGATACCTGCATCTCGGCCCACCGCAACGCTTGGTCCCGCCTAGACTATTGGCTAGTGGCTAGTGTCGCGAGACGTAGCCCTGTGGACTGTAGACGTGGAGCATATGCCTGTTCTCTCTGACCACGCTCCCTGCTTGTTGAAACTGCTGATCCCGGGCTTTACACGCCCGGCATTCGCATGGCGCCTCCCACCTCATGCTCTACTTGATGATGCTTTTAGGGAGGAGATTACGAAGATTATCACTGACTATTTTGAACTCAATGCTGGGTCGGTAGCCACTGAGACATCCCTATGGGAAGCATTTAAAGTTGTAATTAGAGGCCAGTGTATTGCCCGTCAGGCTGGAGTGTTAAGGGCGATAAGAAGCACCCTCGCATCTCTGGAGGCCAATATAAAAGAACTCGAATACAAATTTTTTGATACAGGTGAGCAGGATATAGCGGGACTGGTGAAAGCCAAGCTATTGGACTACGCTGAGGAGGCGCAGCGTGAGGTAAAATTAGACAGCATCACACGGCGAGAGGTATTTGATTCAGTTCTAGAAATCTCCTAATATCACTGTACGCGGACGATGTGACCCTCTATCTTATAAACCCGGACGAAAATTTAAACCCTGTATTACGTGAATTTGTCCGCTTTGAAGGCCTTGCTGGCATCTCTGTCAATTGGTCCAAGTCGGTAATTTTCCCCCTGACAGATAACACCTCAAGGGTATCCTCTGAATACCCCCTGAGATGGGAGGCAGACAAGGTCAAATATCTGGGGATATGGATCAGTCGAGATCTTCAAGAAATCTGGAACCTTAACTATGGGAGAGCGATAATGTGGCTGGGAGAAAAGGTAAAGATATGGGCGAAACTACCCTTGTCACTCACAGGGAGGATAGCGGTGGCTAAAATGATTATATTACCTAAATTCCTTTACATGTTCGCAAACATACCGATTCCGCTCACATCACATATTTTTTACCACCTTGAGATCACATCTGGTTGAACTAGCATGGGCAGGCGGACAGGCGAGGGTGTCCTGGGTCATGCTGACGCTGCCTTTAAAACAAGGAGGCCTGGGCGCCCCAGATATGCGGCTGTATGCACTTTGCTCTCAAGCCCTATTTTTGCACTTTTGGACCCACCCAACTCTCTTTCAACCACATGTGGCGGTGGAACGGGATGCTGTTGCGCCAATTCTACTAAAAGTACCAATATGTGCCACACCGAAACGCCCTAGAGGGGATGTGGATACTGCTTGGGACACTACGATGGGCGTGGGAGGAATTGCGTAAGAGGGCGGGAGTCCCGTTCTCTATGCCCCCTCGCTTTCCTTGGTGCATAACCCGATGCTGCCGTGTATTGAAGATGGCGTTGCCAAACACCTAGTGAAGAAACTGCACCTTCATACATTCGCAGATCTCTTCCCCAACAACACGTTCCCCCCCCCCCCCCCCCCCCCCCCCCGGTGGCAGAGGAGGGCCGCACTGTGCCCTTTTCTGAATTGTTTTTGTATCGCAGATTGCGGGCAGCATGCCGTGCACTCAGCGGGGACTTCCCGGCGGCCCCTCTGACATTCACTGCTTTGGAGGGTGTGGTGAGCGCCCCGTCTCCGCGCAAGTTAGTCACCCGTATATACCAGCAAATGCAAAGCACAGCACCAGTGGTCACACCTAAATCCCTCCATTATTGGAATGAGGACCTCCAATCCCCACTGACCGAGGAACAATGGAACTTCTGCTGTGGGCAGCTCACTGAGCTCTCTCCTAACTATAAGCTACGGTTAATACATTTTAAATATTTACACAGATTCTACAGAACCCCTATCAGTCTGAAAAGGATGGGGCTCCGGGAGACTGATGAATGCTGGAGATGTAGGTTCTCCCCGCCTCTTTTTTACACAAAGCATGGTCTTGCCCACTTATCGAGAATTATTGGTCTCAGATTTTTAATTTGGTGAACCAGATTGTTGGGCAATCAGCTATCCCATCCCCTGTACTTGGTATATTGGGATATGTTAGGGATACTCCACCAAAATCGCGCAAATTGCATGCGTTGCTTCTATTATTCGCTAAAAGGCAGGTGGCGGTGTATTGGGGCAGACGGAGGGTACCTACGATAAAGGGCTGGCTGGCTGATGTAACATATGAACATACACAGCTGAATACATTCTGGGAGTTGATTCCGTCAGCATCCCGACCTCGCGATATCTGGGAACCGTTTGTGCGATGGGCTCAGGAGCGTCAGGACACAGAGACAAATAGTGACACCTTGGATGGGTAGTTTCTGTGGTTGAAGGAGGGGGGCTGGGGGATTCCCCGCGAACAGTTGGACCACTTTGTTTTCCCTCCTTTGTGATCTAGAATAAAGACCAAGGTCAATTGTACGGGTTGGAGTGGAGCAGTACGACAGCTATGATAATTGCCTGTGGGTCCTGTATGTTCGAGTCTACATGGAACTATGTTAATGTGCGTAGCCCCTGTAACTTACGGACTTATTCTAAAAATATGCATTGTCCACTATGGAATCGACACGACCAATATTGAAGTATGTACATCTCTGTATTGCACCTGACAACATTATGTATATGGATATGCTGCAACAACGACTGGCTGGTTCTATTGGTTGTATTGTTTTGTAATTATTGCAGATATAACTAATTAAATAAATAAATAAGATCGTCTCATACACAGACGACACCCAGCTGATCCTCTCCCTCACCAAAGCCACCCCCAAAACCAACTTCCACGAAGGAATGAAGGCCGTCGCGAATGGATGAAGAACAGTCGCATGAAACTGAACTCGGACAAGACAGAGGTCCTCATCCTGGGCTCCACCCGCTCCGCCTGGTACGACTCCTGGTGGCCAGCCTCACTGGGAGCTGCGCAGACACCCACCGACCAAGCACGCAACCTGGGGTTCATCCTGGGCTCAGCACTGTCAATTACCCAGAAAATCAACGCCGTCTCCTCCTCCTGCTTCAACACCCTCCTCCTGCTTCGCAAGATCTACAGATGGATCCCCACCGGAACCAGAAGGACGGTCACCCAGGCCCTAGTCACCAGCAGGCTGGACTACGCCAATGCCCTCTACGCGGGAATCACGGCCAAACTCCAGAAAAGACTTCAACGCATACAGAACGCCTCCGCACGCCTCATCCTCGACATCCCCCACCACAGCCACATCACAACCCACCTGAGGGATCTGCACTGGCTCCCTGTCAACAAGAGGATCACCTTCAAGCTCCTCACCCACGCGCACAAAGCACTCCATGACTCCGGACCAGCATACCTCAACAAACGACTCACTTTCTACACCCTCAACCGCCAGCTTCGCTCCACTGACCTTGCTCTCGCCACCGTTCCACGCATCCACCAAAACGACCACCGGCGGCAGATCCTTCTCCTACCTCGCCGCCAAGACATGGAACACCCTCCCCATCCACCTCTGCCAGACCCAGGACCTGCTAACCTTCAGGAGACTTCTCAAGGCCTGGCTGTTCGAGCAGTAGAAGCTCACCTCCCTCCCCTCCCCCCTTTAGCGCCTTGAGACCCTCGCAGGTGAGTAGTGCGCTCTACAAATAACTGATTGATTGGCATAGAGTGCAATGTTGCAAAGTGGCATAGACTGGAGTGGTGTAGAGCGCAGTGACGGAGAGGAACATAGAGTGCATTGGTATAGATTAGAGTGGTGGAGTATAGAGAGGCGTGGAGTGAAGTGACATACAGTGCAGTAGCATGGAGTGGTGCAGAGTAAAGTGGTGTAAGGTATAGTATGTATGGTGTGGTAGCACACTTGCAATACAGAAAACACATTTTACTAATAAAACTATACAGCACACAAACGATAATGTGCAGAATGGCGTCACCTAGTGTATTGATTTGTTTTGATCATATTAAATTATTTGTTTCTAACATACTTGCGAATTAACAAAAAATGTGCCTCATTTGTGCATACTAATTCTGACATACCTGCACAGTTCATTTAAATATTGAAAAACCCTTTCCTATCCCCAGTATACAGCAGGATTGTCACATGAATGCTCTCACTTTGAGCTCCTTTGGAAGACAGGGCCTGACATTTGTCCTCGGTCTTTGAATGTATAGCAAATGAGCCAAGATAAGAACAAGATTTACAGGCCTGTTTACACAAAGAAGTACTTGTTGAAGAATACAAAGAGAGGTAGTGTGAAAAGGCTTTGCTCCTTGGGATGGACAAACTCAAGCTGAATAGCCTAAAACAAATAAAGCCAGCAAATAGAAATCCAGAAAATGTGAGTTACAAACCACAAAGCCAATGGTAAACAGCAAGCAGAATGCATTCCAAGGGAAGCTTTCTTAATGTTGCCAAGATGTCTTAATCAAATCAGACAGCTGCGCTGTCTTGTATGCTTTGGCCTGAAAACTGGAGCCCAGCTGTACCTGGCGCAAAGAGAGTGGGCACATCCTCTCGTCTACTATGGAAGTAACATTGAATTTAAATAATTAAAATAAAGCTGATAGGCTCAAATTATAGGAACAAAAATACAAGCTAAAATAACAAAGCCTGCTCAGTCCGCGGGTATGGTTAAAATAATAAACCAAAACAAAGAAGAGAATTTGACAGCGGCACCCCCAACTTACAAAATGAGTGTAATGATGGAAATAAAATAACGTTTCAGAGAGGCAATACTGGTTGGAGTTAGGAGTAGGACTTCAAGCCAGCTTGGGTCTCAGGAGTTGAGACTCATATTTCTCTAAATCTGCAGAAACT
The DNA here is from genome assembly GCF_964204655.1 of Triturus cristatus. NCBI lineage: Eukaryota > Metazoa > Chordata > Amphibia > Caudata > Salamandridae > Triturus > Triturus cristatus. The sequence goes on along the minus strand of NC_140583.1, from coordinate 304,903,117 downwards.
GCCTGTTGTGGTTTCCCGTTATTCTTCATAACCATCTAACATACATCACCACTGACTCCTTTGCATGCAATTGGGGAGCTTCTGAGGCCCATCTGAGATAACAGCCTCAGACTGCTGAAAAGGATACTTTAGATATTAACTTTCAGTAGTCAATAGCCAGACTTCCTCATTGTCTAACCAATTTTACAGTGCTTGGATTTTTTAATGTCTTATGAACCATTCGCTCCTCTGTTAGACTGTCTCATAAGGAAACCAATAAGGTATGGTTGCACCCAACTCCCCTGCAGTTTTGTCTTCCTGTGCAAGAAGTGCTCTGACCCTATGCCTTGCAGTCATGATATTGACTCCCATTACAATAGCCTCTAAAATGATTAATTTGCATTTAATTTTTTTCCCTTAACCCTCTTGGTGAGGATTGTGCCTCTTTTCTCGGTCTCGTGAGAGTGCCCGATTGACCATAACACTGTGGCTTTTAAAGTACTATACCAGTTACGATGTAAATAGAATGACCTAAAATTAAGAAGGTTTCTGAGGTCTGCAGCTGAATGGCAAGCGGACTGTCTGCTCCTGCTTAGGCTCCAATGACGGGCTGTGATCCACAGAGATTGTTACCCAGTCCCAGGGCTTGGATTTCCCAAGGATCTACTGTGAAGGGGCGGTAAACAGTCATTGCAGCTGGAGGTACCATTACATGGGCAATTGTGCCTGGGGGCCACATTAAAAGGCAGAGGAAGGACCCCAAGAGCAGGCATCTAGCACCAACATGATGGGTACTTCGTGGATGAGGCCTTGCAGATGTGGGCACTGACTGTAAAAGGGAGCACACGGTGGTGCTCGGTTTCGGTCAGAGTGGCTGTATTTTAGCGTTGCAGGACACCTTTTAGTGTGCAACGACAGGTATTGGCAAAACTGGGCTGACATTCAAGAGGTCCTGAAGCACAGCCTCACCTATCCCTCCTTTGACTCATCCCAAAACTCATTTTACTTCTATGATCTCCATAATCCATTTCTAGAGATTCTTCCCTCCTCCACCTGTCCTTGTACTCACCCCAAACCTCATCAAACTACTATATTCTCCAAATAAACACTTTCTAGACTCTTCCCACTACCATCCCCCATTCTTCTTTTCAATCCAACTAACAGACTCACATGTCCTCCGCTCAAATTAACTCAATTTTCCCTATACTAATCCACCACTTATCCTTTTTGGGTTCCGGAGTAGAGTGCTACTTGCTGAAAAGCACTTTGACACCCCAGACGGGGTAGTGAGCGCTATATAAATACAATTACAATAAGCTGCGGAGAGCAGAGATGACTGTGGGAGGTCTATTCTGATTGGAGCGGTAGTGGCACTGGGCCTAAAAACAAAAAGGCATACATACGTTGTGGGTTCGGCCCTCCTGCCATACAGGCCAAATTAATTGGAGCGGAAAACAAATTGACCACTGGACTACCAGGAAGTTCTTGATTTCAATATTTAGCAAAGACATTGCCTGCAGCAAACACAAAAGCATGCAGTCTGCCATTCTATGCAAAAAATATATACAGTGTGTTTTTACAAGCTCAAATCTGGTCCAGCGTCGAAACGTGGGCTATTTGTTAGGTCTGGTATTAGTCATGGCCTTTTGACTGTACTGAAATGTGACTGTTTTACTGTTAGGGTCTTGTAAATAGGCCTTTTCATCCATTAGTCTGTTCTGTCATTCACATTTTCCTTCTACATACTACAGCATGGTGCACTGGGTCAGATCACTTCAGCTGTTGGCTTATTTACCGGTGGTTGATGGCATTCTGATTTTTCCACATTGAGTACATCCACACACAAAGTAGAACTCTTCAGTTCTAGGGGTAACTATGCAAATGTGTACTTCTTGAGATCAAAGCCAGATTTTTGCTGCAGGCAATTGTTTTTATTCTGACACTAGCCCAGTAGCTTCCCCTTATAAATAAAGCTTTTCAAAAGCCTTCGCAAAAATAGCATTGACAAAGCCAAAAGGCTGGCAGTGAACACCAGACCGATTGGCTTTGCAAACGATTGTTGAGCTATCTGACTTGCTAATAGGGGATACTTGTATTGTGGTTCCCGGGCCTAGTTTTTGACCCTAGGTCAAAGTTGTCTCCCACCTAAAATTGTCTTTGCTGCATGGAGTGCCATTATAAATGAGCAGTGGCTGCAATGGGCTCATTCCTCAGATCCTTGAAGTATAGTGTGGTATTGGGTATGTGGCAAGTTGAAGTAATACTTTCTACTTTTTCGTCTCAGCATCTATGGAGAAATTGTTTGGAGCGTACTTTGGTTCGCAGCATCCAGTAGCTGAGTGCTTTTGTGCTTTTCCACTTTAAATTCTCCCACATGCATGCACACACCCACCCACTGCATACATCTGCCTTCTACGTACTACATAGTGTTTCAAAAGAGACAGTCAACAGAGATGGCCTCTCAGTGGATGACTGCTGCCATGGCTCTAACTAAATTTATGAAGGACAGCTCGGAGGCAGTACCAGACACTGAGACAGCAGCTGAGGGCAAGAACAATGAAGCAGAGTCTGAAAGCAATTTTCCATTAGGCGGCGTTCCATTCAATGACTTTGCTTCCAGTGATTCTGAGGAACATGGTCATAGAAGTCATGATGTCCCTTTGCAAACACAATCTATGCGGTGGAGAGAAGGTATCAGGTTAGCTCAACCCAGGGCACAGGTAAGCACAGACAGAATGCTGTCTAGGTGTGAGGTACTGGGTTCTTGTTGCAGTACCCCCTGCCCTCCACTTTTTGCCTGGGATTTGATGCAACTTTGACTGAGCTGTACTGGGTCCCTGCTAACCAGGCGCCTATCAGGCGTCCATCTCTTTCTGAATGCTTCCTTGAGGAGATTGCGCACTAAACAAATTTACATGCCAGACATTCTGAGGGAGCGTGGAGGCACTCTTGAGACTTATTCTAGGGCATACGGGCATACCGGTGGACTCCCACTACACTTTGGTATTTCCGGGCCTTACGTTCAACCAGACCAAAAATACTGGTCCCACACGATCTGGGTAACATCCAGCTTCGCACCGGTCATGAGCAGAGATTATTTTGTTTTCCTATTGCACCTTTTGCTGCATTGCAATTCTAATTCTGCTTCGCTGCCCTAGGACCCAGATCCTGACAGGTTGTCCAAAATTTGGCCTGTCATTGGAATATTTGCAGAGAATCATAATGGCCTCCAGGAGAGTGGTCTAGTGGGACGTCTTCAAGGTGTTCAGAAGAGGGATCTTTCGGCAGGAATATAGTGGGCCCGCAGGACACTAGACAAGGTAATTGAGGAGGCGCAGAATGACTCTTGCTTCATTTAGAGAAAGCCTCCGAACGTGACCCTTTGAGGGCCCCCACTGGCAGATGTCAAAAGGCACTATGAGACGCTTTTGGAGTGATTGCGCTGCTTCAACTTTAATGCATATGTAGCCATAGTGCATCGAGAAGCTGTCAATCGGGCCGCTTACTTGCCTGGCAGATCAGACAGGATGACGGATCGCGCCCTATCCTTGAAATAACCTTGCACACCAATGCTACCTTCCACGTGCAACAATACATCCTTCAAGCTTTCTCTAGATAATATTCCTATATTTACAAGGTGTTGCCCCCACCTGATGTAGATGAGATGGGCGCCTTGTTGTCATGCCTCACTCTCCCTTGAAACCCTGATGCGCTGGGCAGGTTTGGATGCAATAATCTTGGCTGCGGATGTTAAAAAGACCATTCAGGACCTATCCGTGGACGGGCTGCCAATTGAATATTGCAGCACCTTCATCACCAGCATTCTGCCTCACATAGTAGAGATGTTTAATGATGCTCTGGCAACCAGGGAATTGTCTCCTTCTCTCCATGAGTCTCTTTTGGTGGCCTTCCCAAAACCATACAGGGACCATAATAACCTATCCTCGTATAGACCTAGTGCCGTTCAAGCCACAGACCATAAGGTCCTGGGGACGATATTGGCTAACAGGCCTATACATCCAGACCAAAATGGCTTTGCCCCAGGCCGAACCATGTCCCAAAACATCAGGTGCCTATTTCTTGTACAGGAACAAGCCCCAAAGCGATTACTGCATGCACCCTTCCTAGTAGTGGACCTAAAAAAAGCTTTTGACTCGCTTACATGGGGATGCCTTTTCCAGGTACTAGACCGAGTGGGGGTGTGCAAGCACCTACTAGCTTATACAAAACTATTCTATACCAATCCCACCTCCAGAATCTGCTTAGGTTGGCTCATCTCACCTACCCAAAAGTGCGTATGGAAACGAGGCAGGGATGTCCCTTATACCCTTTACTATTTGCGTTAGCAATGGAACCCCTTGCTATTCAGCTTTACGGGAAGGGACAAAACTGGGAGCTCACCCTATATAATAAGATGTAGGATGTGTACCTGTATGCTGATGACCTGCTTCTGTACCTTTGGAATGTCCATACAGACCTCTCTCCCATACACACGAAGCTTCACACAAGTGGCGGCCTCTAGGTAAATTGAGCTAAATCGTCTTGTATCCACTACATCCCAGCACAACCCCACTGGAAGTCCGACTTGGGAGAACCCCATTAAACTGGCAGGAGACCACAGTCTGATACCTTCGAGTCCGCCTTTATCACGCCCCTAACAACATCTAAGAAGGCAACCTAAACCTATCCGCATTGAAATCGCAAGTACATTCTGGAAAGATCTACCCCTTGCCACCACTGGAAAATAGCTCTATCGAAAATGGTGATTTTTGTTTCCCTTGGCTCCTATACTATTTTGCAAACCTTCCATTATTCCTCCTTTTAGCTTTTTTCAATAGCTGGATCCTAAGCTAGGAGGCCTTATTTAGGGCAACAAACACCAGGGCAACAAACACCAGTGCTCCATTTGGGCGAATAGCTCTACTGAAACACAGCTGCATCACGCCCGCACTTATATCCTTTTCTGGGGACACACACACGTCTACCCCACCTTGTAAGAGGGCTTAAATACAAACAACTATTTTTCCATAAAATTATATTGTCACATTGTGGAACATTATGATTTCCCCCATCTTCAGGGCATATACGGCTATGTAGGTTTGATTTTGATAAAACTGAATAAAACCAGTTTAAAAAAAAAAATTGGATACCTTGATCCTGTGCGAAGGGTGGCTGCTGTTTAGGCAGTACATAACAAACAAAGGAGATTGTTATGGCATCAAGTTGCACATGCTATCTGAGAGCACCATTGGTTATGTATACAGCCAGAGAGTGTAAACAGGAGAGAGACTGCTCTAAATTCTGTAGGTTGCTCTTCCACACTAGGAGTCGCTGGAAAAATTGCATGGGAGCTTGCGAAATCACTCCTTCATAACAACCTTGATATGGACAACTTTTGTACAGGAGTAGAGCTGTTCAGTGAGTTGTACAAAGCTGGCACTGTGGCGTGTGGTTCAGTTCAATGTTGCCACAGAGGATTTCAGCAGAGGCTTGTGAGTAAGAAGATCCGAAAATCCCAGAGCACTGCATTGGGTCCAAGTGAACTACTGGAAGTCAAATTCTCTGATATACGGGGTGTATATGTGCTCACTATAATCCATGTTGACAGCACTTTCACGGTCATAGTTTAGGGTCAGGTGACTAAGGTTTACAAGCCCACCTGTATACTTGATTGCAACAAAGACACGGATGCATTGGATAAGATGGACCACGCATTTCAGTCATACAATTCAAGTCGTAAAACTCACAGGTGGTATACAAAGCTGTTTGCCCACCTGATCCATCTGACCATATACAACACATATGTTGTTTACCATAAGACCACCACAGGAAGACTGATGTCTTTCTTTGACGCTCAGTTGAACTTCATTGAAAGTCTTACTGATGCAGTAACCTCCACTTCATTTTATTTATTTATTTATTACATTTGTAAGGCGCGGCAGCTACCCAAAAAAGGTTTCATCTGCTTTGGAAGATGTGGCCAGGCTGCAGGATCATCACTTTGCTAACCCCATTCCTGCAATAGCCAGATATACTCAACATGTTTTTGTCTGCTCTAAGCAAGAAAAAGGCAGGATACTCATTGATACTATCCCCAGTGCCCAGGTCAGCAAGGTCCAGGTTTTTCAACTTACTTTACGTTGTACCATACAAAAGTGAAGAACTGGGAGATTGAGGTGGAGCTGCTGTAGTATGTACCTTTCAATGGCTGTGCACTTAGGCATGTCTGGGCCACTACACTAGGCAAGCAGTCAAATCTTTCCCATTAGTTGAGAAAATATTAGGCTTACTTCTGGCCTGCTTGACACTTTTATCTGCCACCAGAATGTGTCAGATGTTTTGTTCGCCATATGACAAGTTTATTACAGTCACCACTCTGCACATAACTGTGGATGGAACGTAGGCCACGTTGTCATAGAGTAACCTGTGCAGTAAAGCCTTTAGCAGTGTTTGAAGTGCTTTTTATGGAACTTAGGACAGTCTACCCCAGAATGTTTACCTTTGTTTCAAAGGTAGATATGCTCACTCAGTTTGAAGAATCTAGGCTCAGAGGCATCTTTAGTCATCCTTTAACTCACATTGTCAAACCAGTAGGAGTTGGATTTAGCACAGTGAGTGCGCTAAAGGCGCATGAAAGAGAAGTCTTCCTGAGCCTCAGGTGGCTGCCACAGAAGTTGTTAGTAAAGGTTGACTTGGCAAGTGCACAAGGTTTTTCAGGACTTTGAAGGCGGCAGAGACATGAACAGGTGAGAAAAGTTTAGGCTAAGTGCATATCACCTAGGGAGAAGGCAGATAGTCAAGGCAGGAAAGATACACATACCCTCACTTAATCTTCACCAAGGGACTCACCCCAATACTCAATGACTCACTCAATTAACAAGATGATTCCAAACCATACAGAAAGCAGCACACAGGCTCACCCTCAACTTCCGACCCCGCACAGACATTGTAGTGTAGTTCCTATATCCCTGATAGGCTCTGCGCATTGGAATAACATACACTATAGATTTGACATAGGACTACGGTCAGTATGTCTCTATTGAGTATATTAAACTTAATTACTTGAGTGTGCTAGCTAACTCAGAGGTCACTAGAAACTTCTAAAAATTACAAGAAGGGATTAGTCTCTGACAACTGCATAAACATGACAACTTTGTTTCCCTTTAGAATCGGACCAGTCTCAGAATCGTGGAAACAATAGATAACAGTTCACTCAGTCAATCGTGCATGCTTCGTTTCTACAGAGTTGCACAGAAATAGAGACACGGGCGTTTTCAATAAAAGGGTTTATTGAGCAGTCTTATTTCTCGTGCAAGAGATATGAATTGCTACAATCGTAAGACAGACTGTGAAGTACAATATGTATGAGCTTAGGAGTAAGATAAAATAATACTGCAATAGCATGGTTTGTATCTATGACATATATTAATCAAAATACATAAATAACACAAGCTAAAATGCGATACTCATCTGATGCTTCTAAATTGTTCTACCCCAGTGTACCTAACCTAAGTGTAGTACGAGGTTTGAAGTAGGTGCTATTTCTAAAGTATAACTAGCTATATTTTAGTTTAGCCAAGAGTTGCCAAAAGTTTCTCTAAGTTCTAGTCAGCTCCATACCTGAGAATGAGAGAGGTTGGAATCTCTTTTCTGGACTCGATAGTCTAACCCCCCGCAAGGGAAGTCCGAGAGCACTGGAGCTGGATTTTCTGCGAGGAGGATGACAGCGTCAGGTCAGTGCATCAGGCTGGAAGTCGATCTCCTTCCGATCTTGCCATGGCGAACCGCGTAGTCTGGGTTGGATCGAATCCTCCGGGAACCGCAATTTTCCCTGGCAAGTGCTGGTATATTTATACCTTGAAGGTGTCTAGGAATGCCAGTATTGACGTAAAACTTGGGCAGAAGAACGTCATGAATGAACCCCTAAGGAATAGATGTTTATGCGAACTTAATGAGTTCTTGGAGCAATCAATATTCAAGCTGAAGGAAATTCCTAAAGGCTTAAGGATCTGGTTTTCCAAGAATTCGTTGTGACGTGGATGGACAGATGTAGGTGGCCATGCCTGTATTTGGTTTGTATGGACAATGTCTAAATAAGGGCCGGATTTCTATGTCCAAATAAGGGCAATGTGAATTGTACCTACATAAGGGCATAAATCGGGAAACCTATATACGGAATCTAAATCTGCACACAACTCCCACTCCAGTTTCATATGAACGACGTTACTAAATCCTAAACGTTCTAAACATATCTTAAAACAGAGTATCGCATGGGTTTGATAAAATAAGCTAAAAACATATCTAAAACATACGTCCTAAAAATACATTACAAAACCATTTCTATGCCTAAAGAGTTGTACATATTAAAAGGCAATGTTCCATTCTAAGCATAGGATCACATTGGAATGCTAAATGAATGAACAAAAATATATACATGTGATGAAATGGCTCATAAATACAGAAGAAAAAAGGGGCCGAAACCATTTCATATCAGGATACACAAGTCAATTTGTTATAAATGACAAGGTGGCATACTGTACCTGAAAGTGTTATCAAAGAATTATGTTCTCTATGAATAGTTCTACTATAAACAGATTACTGTGGCAAAAAATGAAAAATACAATTTTTAGGATGGGAAGAGAAAAAAAAATATAATCATAGAAAAAGTTCCAAACTCAGTATCATGTTTGAAAAAGAATGAAGGCCAAATTCAGAGTCTCTCCGGAACACTGTGTGCTTGATTCAAAAGTCAGTGTGTGGGGATGGAGAAAACATAACATTTTCTAATCCTGTAGACAACAAGTCGTCTACCGTTGTGGGTGAGAGTTGGAATACCTCATGTAGAAGCTCAACAGCACATAGATGCGAACTATCGCCTTCAGCATGGGAAGTATCAGCAATGTCCGGATTGGATGTTACCTGCGCGCCTCGTGTTTCCTCTCGTACCTCAGCAGTAGCATGTTGCGTCTGTGAGATCGCAATGAATGCCGCCATCAGGATTGGTAGCCGCTGGGGACAACACATAGCATGGGCTGTTATCGTGTCCAGCAGAGTATCGATATCCATAGACATGATTGATCGGAGTGTCGGACAAATGTCCAGCACGCATTGTTCACCGCATAGCAGGCAGCGTAGAACAGGTAAGATGCAATCTTGCCAAATTGGTCTGAATGACAGAAACCAAGTGGTGTTTAATTCTCGTAGACGAGGTAAACCCAGAATTTGGACGATGCGCCCACGACACCTCATCTCCAATAGAGTTCTTTCCATGGTGAACTGGGTATCGCTGGTGATTTGGCTTGCCATATCGTAGCAGTAGGAGCAAAAATAGTATAGTGTAGTAAATCCCAGGATGTATTCTTTACCCAACATTAAATATTTGCCTGCTGGTATATTTTGTAGGCAATACTGAAAATGGAAAGTCGTAACAGGCAGAGTAATCTTACCATATATGATCCACTCAGTAGCTGTTTTTTCTGCCACTGTGAATGGTAATTTCTCCAGTTTTTCAATGCTCAGCACCGTATTGTCTGCTAACCTTTGTGCCAGTTTGATCTGTCTGTCAGTGAGATTGAATTCTGCAAACAGTGACGTACTATCGATTAAACGCCAATTCACATAACAAGAACGCAGGTTTTGAAGCGTCCAGCCTAATAGCATGACAGAACGTAGTTGTGACTGACCATGTTGCAACATGACCAAGTCTTGTTCCATGATGTCTATGACAGAGGATACAATGCTGTCCAAAGAATATATCCTGGACGACAGTCGTTAACCCATTGTCTACTACAGAGAGAGATTTCTCTAAATTAATACGATCAATTCCTCGTATTCGTTCTGCAGTCTCCGCTTGGCTGACCTTCCATGCTTCATTATAAGCAGCGTAGATACCGGCATATATGAAAAAAATTCCCTAAGATCTGCGTCTTCTTGAAGTAAAGTTAAGTGTTGTTTTACATCCTCTAGTGTAGCTTTCTGTAGCCAATAAAGGCAAAGTTTCCCTACACTGTAAGTTGTTACTACCCCCGGATGCGGTCTTTGGACATAACGTGGGTCTGGCCTATGAAAGGTAAAACCTTGTATTTTGTTCAGGAATCTATCTTGCCAGTTGTTTGTGTCCAAGGGCCAGAGCAACCATTTTTCACGTTCAGGATCTGATCTGTTTTTATTCAAAATAGTATGTACGTCGACCTCCCCCTGTGTAGTGCTTTCACTTGTAGGTGCAGGTATAGACGGAGTGTTCATGTCTTTTATCTTGGCTAATCCAAGGCATGATGTTTGTTGGACAGTTTCGTTCAAAAACATAATTTGCTCAGGGATGATACAGGCTCTAAACAAAGCTTCTATTCCCTGTACCTGCCAATCTTTAGTACCCCAGACAGATTTCGTCTCAATGTTATCTTTCCAAAAGTCGTAACCCTGTCTAGACACTTGGGCAATAAATGTCTCTGCATTCGAGATATTAAACCCTGAAAAATGTGGAAATTTCATTGCAAACATTTTAAAGCTACACTTTGGTGGCGTTGGACGATGTTCCCATTGGTTATACATAAATACATTTCTAGGCATTGCCGATTTATGCAAGAAATGATGACCATAGTCGTTCTAACAATACATTTGTTCATAGTCTGATGAACCTTGTAAATATTCCTTATTAGTAAATGTAGTTGACATCTCCAGATCAGACATCATATTATTAACAGTCTCGAAGACCCAATCATCAGAAAAGGTACTGGAGGTATAAAGTCACTTAATGAAATTTTAAATAAATGTGAAATCTTCAAAAGCTCCGACGGACCAAAAATGTCATATTCGGTTTTGTCCTAAACTATACCATCAGGTATAGGAATCGCTGTGATGTTCACTGCTGACAAGTCTCTTGCTTCACGATGGGATGATTTGTGTGGCTGGAGAAGTAAGTTCACTCTTTTACTTGCTGTGTCCATTTGAATATATCTTTCATTAATCAGCATACCCAGAGTTACTACCAGAGCTAACCAAAGTAGAAAGAAGAATATTCCAAAAACAATCCATAGTTTAATCCATGGTGAAACCAGATATGTTTTTTCTAGTAGATGAACAAAGTCTGTTGCTTGTTCTTTGAAAGTTCTTTGTACTGGCGTCGTTTCAGGTTCGCTGGGATCCTCAGAAAACATATCAAAGTTCATGAAATAGCCAGAAGCAGTTCTGTCAATGGTTGGAATTGCATCCGTATTTGATGAAATTGCTGGAACCAGTTGATCACTTGTTACTTCGTTCTAGACAGGTGTATCTGAACGAACTGTTATTTGGGTCTCAAGAGGTACAAGGTCCATAGCATTGTTGCTTAGTCCTCTATTTCTTACTGTCGAATCTTCAAAGGTAATGAGTCTCTCAGTTTGAACCTCTTGGATTGTAGCTAGAGGAGTACGTCTGCTACATTGGAGTCCACTTGGCCTACTATTCAGTATCGGCCACATAGTGTGGTTTGATCAGGTTGATGGACACATATTTTCTCCTTTTTACCAGCAAGGGGCGGCAAAAGTACTGTTTTTGATCCGTGGATTGCTAGGACAGGTACTGGTTGTCTGTATGAAGGCCCAAATTCCGTCTTATCCGCGATCTTTTCTCTGACTAGATCCCCAAGCTTTGGGATCCAGACAGGCCTTGCTGGGACGGCTGGATTTTTCTCAGTGGTAGTTGGCTTCAGGACCACGTTGCTTTGTTGCTTTCTTAGGTCCTTTAAGTCCTGTAAAACAGCTAAACGATCTTTTATATCTAATTGTTTGTTTTCCACCACTGTGCTTTTCATATCTAGGTCCGGAACCAACATTCTAGTCCCAAACAGGACCTCATATGAAGTAACACCCCCTAGAGAACTTCTTGACAAGTTGTTTAGTGCGCGCTGGACCCCATATAGATGTTTGACCCGCCCATCACCCGAACCTAATACCCTAGCTGTTATAGACTGCTTTATGTCCCGGTTTTTTCTTTCCACAACAGAATTTTCCTCAGGATGGAATGGAGAAGAATACCACAATGCTATGCCCAGACTGGCCATGGCTTCTTTGTAAGCCCTAGTGCTAAATGCAGGACCCTGGTCAGAATGTAGTGTGCCTATTGCATATGTGCCGACAAACTGGCCATGGCTTCTTTGTAAGCCCAAGAGCTAAATGCAGGGCCCTGGTCAGAATGTAGTGTGCCAATTGCGTATGTGCCGATAAAGACTCGCAAATCTTTTATAACCGTTCGAGCGTCAGCCGAGCGCTGAGGCCACATCCATAAGAACCTAAAACACGAATCCACTGCGACCATGATATATTTATAGTTCCCATCCCTTTGTAAGGGACCGCAGTGGTCCAGGTAAACACAAGCTAATGGTTTAGCTGAAATTAACAGGGGCGTCTGCGCAGGACGTTTCACAGTAGAGACTTTAATCTTTTGGCATATTTCTAAGTCCAAAACATAATTCCTGGTCTGCTTCCTAATGCCTGGCCACCAGTATCTCTGTTTTAATAACGATACTGTGGCGGAAACACCTGCATGGGCAGAGGCGAGCCCTTTATGTGCTGCTAGGATTAGCCCTAGTCTATGATCCAGGTTTGGTATTACCCTATCCCCCACTCCAGGGATTCGAGCAAACGGAACATTGTTCGAATCAATTATATATGAGTATTTGAGTGGAAACTGTTTAGGTAATGCCGCACCGCTGCCTTTGCTTGATGCATTGACAGCCAGCATTATTTCGCTGTCTATTTTTGATTTTGAACGAGTAATTGCAGCTACGGAAGCCGTTTGCACAGCCCCTTTTGCGGCTTCATCAGCCAATGAATTCCCTTCAACGTGAACGCCATCACGTTGGTGACTCAGCGTGTGTATCACGTGAGTGTTTTGTAGTCCATTTCGCAACTGAACTACTTGTTCCCAAAGCAATTTGTGCTTAATTGTGCCACCTTTTGCATCTTTGAAACCATTTTGAATCCAATTCTGTAAATATGATTGAACACAATAAAAAGAATCACACACTATCAGTGTGGGGAATTCGTGATCTGTATTTTCAAGTGCCATCTTAAATGCTTGTAGTTCAGCTCGCTGAGCTGTACAATCTCCTAGAGATTGGGTTTTTGTGACCATTGGTCTGAATTTGCCATCTCGCATGCGACCTTTAACAATAGCACACGCTGCACTGTAAGCTTGTTTACTCCCCGTAGCGGGCTGTGCAGATCCGTCGGTATATATTATAAATTCGTACTGGTCAAGAAGGATAATTTCAGTAGGCAGAGGACATTCGTGTTCATATTTCAGGAATGCTTGTGTTTTTAAATATGGACCAAAAAAGTATTCAACATCAGTTGCAGCAAGAGAATTAACCTATTGTATCCATCTCGGATGTAAAGCTTTTGCATTTGGAATGCTAGCCTTTGTAACTGCCTCTAGGGCTGGTACAGGAGTCACAATCATGCGTTTCCCCTGTGCTAGGCTCTTTCTTTTGCTACAGCAGTTTGAATTGCTGTCATAATTTTTTCTGTAGAAGTGAATTTCATTTCGGCTTGTGTATACAAGTGGGATTTGTATGCAATTGGTACTTTTTCACCTTCGTTAAAAGTTAAGTAGGTGAATCCGCATTGACCCGGAATTATTCGGATCACTAAGTTGCGTACGTTTACACGTGTTTGCAAGTGTTTAGTTGCTAACATGTCTGTTTGGAGTGAACGCAAAATTTCTGTGTTTTTGTGTCCAATGTGTGATTTTAAAATCGGGTTTGATTAATTCGTAGAGAGGTTAAACCCTTTCTGCATAATTTAAAATGTAAGTTCTTCCAAAATTCAGAAAACCTAGAATAGACTGTAAATTCTTCATTGTTTTTGGAGGTTGGAGCAGAGCACACTTTTCTAAAAAATTGGCTGCAAGGCTTTTGCCTTCACTTGATAGTTCATATCCTAGGAAAAGGACGTTGAGGTGGGCAATTCTTGACTTTTGAAAGTTGAATTTGTAACCCTCTGAGGCGAAGCCCAATATTGTGTTGCTCACCCTGTTCAAGAGCCTGTCTAGGTCATCGTCTGTCAGATATATATCGTCGACATATGACAATGCCTCGTCATCATAAGTTTGTAGTAATTCTGTTACCCTTGCTGAGAATAACCCGGGGCTGTTTTTGAACCCCTGGGGCGGTCAACAAAATTGACGCTGAGTCCCCATTATTGAGAAAGTGGTCAAATATCTGCTTTCCGGTGCAATATTTTGACAAAAGAAACCATTTGAAATGTCTAATGTGGTTTTATATTTTTTACGCACAATGTTCTTCATTAATGCTGTACTGTGTGCATTTTGCACTGCAAATGTTTTGCAACAAGAATATAAGTGTCTGTAATCCAAAACTAGACGATATGTATTGCCTGGTTTGATGAGGTGCATGTTTTAATCACCCCCTGATATTCAAGTTGATCTAAAAATCTCCCTGATCTGTTTTTTAGCTTCTTGCTTAAATGGGTACTGCCTTTGTGCATTCGGTTGATCTTTTAACTGGATTTTATGGTGAAGTAAGTCCTCATCCCATCCTACATGATTTTTATACAGTGCTGGGGCTTGGGCTACTGCCCATTTCCTGGCTAATGTATATTTTAAATGAACTGGAACATGGTTGGAGAAGGCAGACATAATGATGGCCTCGCCATGTGGGCACTCCCTGACAAATTCTGGTGGCCAGTCCTTTTCTGCTAGAAGTATATCATAACCCCTTGAAAGATGCTCCCAAATGAGTGCTTTCACTTTTCTTGGTATGACTCCCTCCATTCGGAGTGTTATTTCATATAACCTATGTGGAGAACTAACCCTGGTGTCTACAGTCTCAAGTTGTATGTCTTCATTCAAGTCCACTGTCTCCAGAAGTCCCTTCAGGTTTTGGCGAGCTATTGTAACTTCTGCTGCATGGTCTGGGCCCATTCTCCGTTCCTGAGTTGGGTTCTCAGTATTCTCGGCATGTCTGATCTTCAGACCTGCTACCTTTTTCTTGGTGAATTGAGGTTTTGCTTTATTTTTCTGAAACATGTTGATCGTCTTTAGACTTCACGCTTTCTTCCTTGTTTTCTGACCGTCCTCGTCTTTCGGATGTCTGTGATGATACCTGAAAGGTATGAGAGGAACGTGTATCATTTTCTTGATATCTGTCAGGTTTTCTCAAATTATCCCTATTCCTGAGGTAGTGCCTTCTTTCAGAGGGCTCCTTCTGTGGAGGAGACCTGCCTCTGGAATGAGAACGCTTCTCTTTGGAGTTCTGTTTGCTACTTTCCCACTTCTTTTTAGAAGAGGTAGGAGTGTTTTTAGTAAATACCTTTTCAGGACTTTCGGACATTTGTGGTTTAACTGGTTTCCCTCCCAGACTGTCTCTGCCTAATTCCTCATAGGATTTGTCAATTAATCTGGCTAGTTCTTGAGGTTGTTCGGTTACATCAAATTACCTTAGTTTCTGGCGGATCGCCACTGATGCTGCTTCTCTTTTAATATTAGATAATAATATTGCTGACACCTGGTCGAAATTTTTAAGTAACTTCATACCTAAATTCAGAGCAGGCTCTGCCCCATGTTCGTTTTGAATCTGCTTCAGAATGTCAGGTATTACCGCCATTGACGGAACACCATGCGTTTTTGTGTAGCTAGCAGCAAAGACTGTGCCCCAAGAGGTGCAGTCTTCCAGACGTGGTGTGATCCCCATTGGTTAACAAATTGTTAACATTCTGTGTTTTTCATAAGGGGTAGTATTAGGAAATACTGCTTCGATTTGAGTAATTTTTTGAGCTAACCAGAATGGAATTTGTACGCGTTTTGCGGGTAATTTACCCATGACTGAGTGTAAAGTCTGTGGAGTAATTTTTAGTGTATTCCCCTGATGAGGGGCTGGACTTTAGTTGTTGGACTGTGAAAGTCCGCATGACATATTGAACCAATTGTCTATATATTAAGGGTGGGCAGAATTTGCGAAATATCGCGAAACGGCAAAAAATCACACGAAATTTCGCTTGATCGCGGAGATTTTGTGCTGATTAATGCGTTACAGAATTTGACCTTCAACTCGGGCACCTGCTTGAGTCGTTATCCCAATTTGCAATCGGTGCACCATGTTAAATCTGTGAAGCAGTGCAAAAAGAGACAGCGCGCCGGATAAGTAATGTGGCCCTGGTAACTAGCTACAATGTCATTAGGAGCCCACGCAGCCTAATCTTTAATATTTCAAGGAAGTCCCTATCTCGTCACAAAGCCGAGGAAAGTCCTGACTCCATGACACGTCGCCTAAGCAGGGCGGAGCATTAAAAATGAGCCTTTTAATTCCAAGTGACCGTATACAGACAGAGCCGGGACAGAACCCAGGATCATTTAGTCTCGCCATCTTTTAATTTCAGGGGGAGAACGGTAACATCCCACTGCCTAACCCCATGTGTTCCTGTTTCGATAGAGGTATTTTTAGATCTTTTCAAAGTACACATGCCAGTAGGTGACTTAAAGAATGAAGAACACTGGAGCACCTGCGAGAGAAAAAGAAATTACAAAACACTTTGCAGACCCTACACTGCTTTCGAATGCCTCTGGAACACCAAAGGCGTGCACAGGAGAAAATGCATTATGAATAACCCACCACCCATGACTTATGGAAATGGGGCACATTTAAATATGACATTTTCTGGCATTGTTATCGGATAATTCTGCAGCAACCTTTTTAGAAACAAGAGGTAACGATGATGCCTGGACAATGAGGGAAATTACATTTTAAATCAAGCAAATAAGGTCGGGGAGAGAACAAATGCTGGATAAGTGGTGTGTAATCATGGAAAGTCTTCTACGGAGAATAAAAAAAACCTTGTGATTAAAGTAATAATAAACAATTCACCATTTTGGGTCTAAGTCAGTCAACAGCTGGGCAGTCATCGAAGAACTGAAATATTGGAACCGGTCTATGAAGTACTCGCAAATTTTTCTTGGCAAACATCTCTATAATTTTAATTCCGTTCTGTAATAGGGTGAGAATCTGTCTGTGCTTCCTGTTGAGGTTTAAAATGACAGGAGCATCGTGCCAGAATGAATCCTGCCCTGCATATTTCTGTTCCACCGCGGATCGCGAAAATGTCAATTTTCGCGAGCGGAATGGAAATTGTCACCCACCCTTATTATATATCTTGATTAACTCCTTGAGTTGAGCAAGTAAATCTATGTCTGACATAGTTTCAATGTCAGGATGAGGTGTGTAGCCGGCTAAAATCGGCCATGTTGTTCTTGGTCTACCTAGTGGACCGAGCCTGGTAATGTGATGGTAATGTTTTAGGGCACCTTTAAACCAGAGCTCATGCTCCTGGTATGTGAGTGGAATTTCAATATCCTCGAAAGGAACATATTCCTCAGGTGGTTCATCTTCTTTGTAGAAGTGAAACATATGTGTTACTGGCTTTGATTTTGGGAATACTATCCATGAATAGAATACCTCTGTCTGCTGAGATTCATGTGCCTCTATCACAAAAACTGCTCTACCACCTCTTGGTGTCAGACCATGTTTTATAAGTTTTAGAGTGATGGCTCTCCTTAAATTTGATGGGATGTGTATAACACCCAACTCGACTTCATTAAGACCTGTGAGGTCAGCCGCAGCTTGACCGTTGTCGACGACAACATCTCCAGTGTCGGACATTGTTTAATGAAAAATTGCAGAGCAAGTTTCAAGGAAACAAAGATAAGGTGCACAATATTTTGGAACACTGTATCATTCAACGTTGAACAAAACCAAACAGCTAATACATAGGACTTTCGTCCTACTCGGCTATGGCAGATATTATCCCTACCCACTCCAGACATCCTTTGGAGTTTTATGAGTAGAGGGTCTCTGAGAAAAGCACGACTGAGTTACTTCAGTATCTAGCGTTAAATTAGTGCCTTACCAAACCATTGGACGCCATGTAGTGTAGTTCCTATATCCCTGATAGGCTCTGTGCATTGGAATAACACACACTATAGATTTGACATAGGACTAAGGTCAGTATGTCTCTATCGAGTATTTTAAACTTAATTACTTGTGTGTGCCAGCTAACTCAGAGGTCACTAGAAACTTCTCGAAATTACAAGAAGGGATTAGTCTCTGACAACCGCATAAACATGACAACTTTGTTTCCCTTTAGAATCGGAACAGTCTCAAAATCGTAGAAACAATAGATAACAGTTTTACTCAGTCAATCGTGCATGCTTAGTTTCTACAGAGTTGCACAGAAATAGAGAGACGGGCGTTTTCAATAAAAGGGTCTTATTTCTCGTGCGAGAGATATGAATTGCTACAATCGTAAGACAGGCTGCAAAGTACAATATGTACGAGGTTAGCAGTAAGATAAAATAATACTGCAATAGCATGGTTTGTAGCTATGACATATAATAATCTAAATACATACATAAATAACACAAGCTAAAATGTGAAACTCATCTGATGCTTCTAAATTGTTCTACCCCAGTGTACCTAACCTAAGTGCAGTACGAGGTTTGAAGTAGGTGCTATTTCTAAAGTATAGCTAGCTATATTTTTGTTTAGCCAAGAGTTGCCAAAAGTTTCTCCAAGTTCTAGTCAGCGCCATACCGTAGAATGAGAGAGGTTGGAATCTCTTTAATGGACTCAATAGTCTGACCCCCGCAAGGGAAGTCAGAGAGCACTGGAGCTAGATTCTCTGCGAGGAGGATGACCGCGTCAGGTCAGTGCATCAGGCTGGAACTCTATCTACTTCGAGCTTGCCGTGGCGAACCGCGTAGTCTGGGTTGGATCGAATCCTCCGGGAACCGCAATTTGCCAGGGCAAGTGCTGGTATATTTATACCTTGAAGGTGTCTAGGAATGCCAGTATTGACGTAAAAGTTGGGTAGAGGAACGTCATGAATGAACCCCCTAAGGAATAGATGTTTATGCATACTTAATGAGTTCTTGTAGAAATCCATATTCAAGCTGAGGGAAATTCCTTAAGGCTTAAAGGTTTGGTTTTCCAAGAATTTGTTGTGACGTGGATGGACGGATGTAGGTGGCCATGCTTGTATTTGGTTTGTATGGACAATGTCTAAATAAGGGCCGGATTTCTATGTCCAAATAAGGGCAATGTGAATTGTACCTATATAAGGGCATAAATCAGGAACCCTATTTACAGAATCTAAATCTGCACACAACATCACCCTGTACCTCAAAGAACTTCACTGCCTCCAAATCCACCAGTGTGTACTCTTCAAATTCCTCACGCACACATTCAAAGCCTTACACAACACTGACCCAGCTTACCTCAACATCCACATCAGATTTCAGAAACCTTCCAGACACCTGCGCTCAGCTGGACTCCTACTCGCTCACATCCCATGCATCTGCAGCACCTGAACCAGCAGTCAAAGCTTCCCTTACCTTGCTCCTAAAACCTGGAACGACCTGCTTGAACAGAACCACCTCTTAAATTCTCGAATTCTGCAAGAAGCTGTAGACTTGGCTCTTCAACTAGGTGAGTCTATGGCTCGGCCCAGACTAATCCTGCACTGGCGGCAAGATACCGTCCCGGGTGATAGCACATTTTGCAAATACATAACATTACCCAGAACACTCCACAAATGGTTTGTATTTGTGGCCTGCTTGTCATGTTTAACCTCTGTCAGAACTTGCCAGATGTTATATTTGCTGTATGACAAATGCACATAAAATGAACATCCTTAGAAGTTCGGACATGCTCTATATGGAACTTAGGACGGCCTTCGCCAATATGGTTGCATATGTTTTAAATGTAGATATGCTAATTCAGTTCAAGGAATCTAGGCCTAGAGACATCCTCGGTCTTCCCTCAACCCGTGTCCACAAACTGCAAAGAGTTTGATTTTGCACAGCGAGTGCATTAAAGACGCATGATAGACAACTTTCTGAGCATCATGTGGCTCTCTTGGGATCCGTAATAAGGGTTCACTTGGCACGCATTTGGTAGCAGGTAGGCAGGTACTTGACAGGTAGTAAAAATTAAATCAATGTTTTTTTTTCATTTGTAAAACTTTTTGAGGCACCAACGGGCAACATCTCTGGCCATGTGTGTGTATAGGTTTGCTTGTGATGTGTTTCTATGCAGTTTGCTTAATGAATGGCTGAAAGATGGTTTGATTGGCAATTCTGTCCTGTGGTGTATAAATGTGATGGATCCTTGAACGGCAGCGGTAGGTTGACATGAGTGTACTGCTGTGTTGGATTGGGCACCTCTGGTGAGCCACAAATTGCCAACCACCCAGTGTTCCCACACGTCTCAACATCAACATTATACCCAATTTTTGTGTGTGGGGCCCAATGTGCGTGATAGGAGGGGGGCATTTTGGGCGGTTTCTGGTCAAAAGCACTAGGCCCACTCAGAAAAGGGAAGTACCATTTTATTGGGAGTCTTGGGGGATTGCGGGGTGGTAGGACGTTTGAAGCTCCTCACATATTCCAGACAGTTTAGACCTGGCCATTTCTGGCTGAACTAGGGCCCACAATCGACAGCTACCCAAATTGGAAAAAGGGTTGGTTTTATGTGTCCACGTTGCATTTTGGGCCCTTTCTGTTGCAGGCACTAAGCCCGCCTACACAAATGAGGTGCCATTTTTTATGGGGAGTCTTGAGGGAATGCAGAGTGGTAGGAAATGTGTGCCTCCCTGCACATTCTGGGCCTTTCCATAATAGAATAGTAAGGAAAAGTGTGTTTTTAGCCAAAGTTTGAGGTTTGCAGGGAATTCTGGCTAAAAGCAACCTGGTACGAGTCACTCAAGTCATACCACCCTAAACTTCCCTGGATGTCGAGTTATTTGAACTCTACCGGTTTGGTACATGTCCATGGGTTCCAGCTGAGCTTGGCCCAAAATCTACAGCTAACCAAATTGCAGTGGAAAAATACTGTGTCCACGTTACGTTTTGGGTGCCTTCCTGATGTGGGCACAAGGCCCGCGTACAGGCACCACTTTTATGGGGACACTTGTGGAAACGCCAGGAGGTAGGAATTTTGTGCCTCCCTGCAGAACTTTTAGTCACAGAAAATGTTGTTTTTTTTTCTCCCAAAGTGTGAGGTTTGGAAGGGGATCTGGGTAAAAAAAAAAAAAAAAAAAGCCTGGTGAGAGCCACACAAGTCATGCTACCGTGGAGTCCCACTGAGCGTCTAGTTTTCAGAAATGTGCAGGTTTGGTAGGTTTCCCTTTGTGTTGACTGAGCTAGAGTCCAAATTCCGCAGCCACCAACATTGTAGAAAAGGGCCTGTTTTTGGATGGAAAAATTGGACCTATCCATGTTTCATTTTGGGCCTTTTCCTGTCATAGGCACTAGGCCCATCTAAACAAGTGAGGCACCATTATTATCCAAAGATTTGGGAGAATGCTGGATGGTAGTAAATGTGTTGCTCCCCATGGATTCCAGAACTCTCCCTCACTGATATGAGTATTGTGTTTTTTTAGGCACTCTGTGAGGTTTTCTGGGCATTGTGGATAAGAAAATGCCATGGCATCCACACAGGACACACAATCGATTGACGGAATGCAGATCAAATCAAACATTCCCCCGATTCAAGAGATCTGGGTTAAATCCATCATTCTTTTGCTCACCATGCCACCCCAGTTTAGTCCTGGCCATATGCAAATCAGTCTTGACTCTGTGCCTCATGGGAACAGCCCAGCCCGAACTGCCAAGCTAGGTCCTCCCTGGACCGGAAACAAGCATCCTAGGACCGGTTTCGGGGTTTCACCCCTCATCAGGCAGGATAGCTTGAATCCAGTGGCACAGTGAGCCCGTGACCCACGTCTGGCCATCCCACCCTGGACTTCCCAGATGTCTAGTTTTCTGAAATATGCGGGTTTGGTAGGTGTCCCTGGGTGGCCGCTGAGCTAGGGCCCAAAATACGCAGCTATCCACATTGTAAAAAAAAGCATGGATTCAGCTTGGTTAAATACAATGTCTCCAGGTCACGTTTTTCGGTGTATTGTTTCACATGGGCTGAGCACACAATAGGGGGACCACTTTTATTGGGAAGCATGATGAAACCCAAAATATTCGATTTGTTTTTATTATCAATTGAATTTGTCTGCATTTGTGCATTCGAAATATAAGCCAGTGTGTAAGAAAGAAGACATTTCGCAAAGTGCCCTCTGAATCGCATGCTAGTATGGATACCCACAAATTCAGAGATGTACAAATAATCACTGCTCCTAAACTTAGTATCTGGTGAACATTTCAATACTACATAGATTTCTTACATGCCCATTTTTCACTCTATATTTTACCATATGCTCGGTACACAATGAAACCCCATTATAAGGTGAAGCTCAGTTGTTGGCTGTGGGTACCACAGGTTCTTTGAGAAACAGCAAACCCTATAAATCACCATGACCGGAAGGGTGTAGCAGATAGAGCAATATATAGCTTTTCTACATCTGCAATTGTGACGAGAAGTTACAGATGGAAATATTGTTATAAATAGCTCTTTTGTCCTGCCTATTTTCAATATTTTTTTTATTTTAACAGTTGGTGGTTTTTGCCAAACACCAGGGATCTAGACAAATAACCTCTTGCTGAACTCAGACTTTTATAAACTTTAAAAAATGAATATCTTTTTGGCATCACTTATGGGTTTCACACCTGCTTCCACATAAAATGGAAGTAGACTGAAGCTCAAAAATTAGGAAAACTGGGCTACTACTTGGTAGATGCAAAGACCATGGTTAAAACAATGTTTTTGGATACAGCTCTATGTGTTCATGAAAGCTAGGAAGATAATGATTTCAGCACAAAAAAACTTTTATTGGTGCCGTTTTACGGAAATAAATTCCTTGTGGAACTCTTTTTACCCATTTTTCCCAAAATACTCAAACTTTAGCTATATTTTGGCTATTTTCTCAGTCGCTCCATGGGAATCCACAAACCGTGGGAACCTGTAGAATCGCCATGATGGTAGAATGAAAGATGCCAATTTGGCATGGGTACCTTCAGTTGAAAGAAATCCATGTAGCCTAAGCACGAAGTACCCCGAATAGCCAAAAAGGGCTCAGCACCGGTGTGGAAAAGCCTCTGCAGTCAAGGGATTAAAGGAGGATATGGGTTCAGAATTGTGTGCATGGATGAACTTTCGAATTTGGGTAAAGAGTGGCCGATCTCTGGCTTTTGAGGTTCACCACCACGAGACATCTGATGGGGACATGATGAAGCTCAAACAATCCTCTCAATTTCCCATCTCTCCCCAGCAAAATGTTCTATTATCTTGTGTAGGGGGTTTATAATTTTTCAGTGAGAGCATCCGCTGCGAGGAAGGTAGGTGGGACGATGATGGTAGTCCTCTGTAACCCTGAATGGTGCAACGTGGGAAGTGGAGAATCAAAAGAAAGGTAATGAGGATGCGTAGGGAAGGCAATGGACGAGCTGAGGGGTGGGGATTTGGAGGAAGCAGCATACAAAGGAGAGAGCTATAAATAACAAACATGCACTCCCATGAAGTAATGAAAGTAAAAAGCAGTCCTGTGAATTTGAGCAGCGCGGGACAGGGCAGTGCAGGGGGGGGCGTGCATTAGGGTGTGGCCTGAGAGCCTTGGATTTACGCTCCCAGAGATCTGTGCCTGCTGTCTCAACCAGCAACGCAGCTCTGGTTGGAGACATCTCAGTGTGCATGTCAATTTGGCCATTCTAAGAAGGCAGGCCAAACCGACATACGCACTCACAGCAGTGCCCACAGTGCCCACCACTCCTTCTCCATGCCCCTCGTCAGTAGTCATGATGGATGGCCCCACCCCCAAGACGGCTCAGTGAAGAAAACAAAAATGATAATAAAGCTGTTTTATTATCATTTTATTATCCCCCGTGTGCATTATCTTGTGCGGGTGGGGGCGACGCTCCTCCACCTTAACAGCTGAGCCGCTTTTGGTTTTCTCCCTGTTGGACCTGTCAGCCTTAGGGTGGTCTTCCCCTAAATTTTTGCCCTTGTGCCTCTTGCAATCGCGCAGCGCCAGTGAGCCGAGGAGAAGAGCTGTGAGGGCTGGCCGCTCCCCCCGAGCGTCGTTGTAAGGCAAGCGCCCCCGAAGAACGGAGGAGACCCGAACTGCTACCGGCCTCGTCCGTATCTCAGGTAAAGCCCCATGTGTGCGCGGAGCCTCCCGCGCCTGTCACTGTCTTGGGCGGAATACCTGCTGAGGGACTGCTTTGCTGGGAAGCGGTCTGCGGGGAACTGTCTTCATGCCATCACGGTACGGCCAGACTGTTGTACCTGTTTTGGGGGCATTTTAAAAGTACCGCCCTGTAGCGGTTGAATAGGAAGTATCTCCCCTTAACTGTGGGCCGCAGGCTGTACTGATCTGCTTGCGGGCTGGCTGTTTGCGGTACTGAGCAACAGGATACTGTCCTCTCTGAGTTACGGGCCGGCCGGAGGGCTATCGGCGCACCCCTTTGGTGAACGGAGGAACCGCATTCCTTTCTTGTGCAACCGGCGGTCCCGTGGGGGAAGCCCCATTAAGAAGAACTGTGCAGGTGACCCCTGAGCTGAACAGAGACCCCAGAGGACAGTACTAGTGATACCGCATTTTTTTTTACCAAACCACTCAAACAGCCTTCCTGGGAATTGTGGTTTGCGCATAAGGGGCCTATGCTGATCACGTCTTCGTGCTAGAAAGGCAGAGACAGTCCATACCCGAATAGAGACGGGTTTAACCTAGTTTATGGGACTAGAGAAATACCTAGTCCACCGGTGCACCTTTGTGGCAATCTTCTCAAAGACTCTGTACTGAACACTTTTGATTATAGATGATGGTTTCTTACCCCTTGTGACCTTGCATAATTTTTAGATAAATATATTCTTTTTTTTACATAAAACTGGTGTGGTGTCCCTTTTGTGCGTGTTTTACTGTGTAACTGTTGGGGTGTGTTGCACAAATACTTTACACATTGCCTCCTGCGTTAGCCTACCTGCCTTGCGCCAAGCTACCCTGTCGAAGGCGGTGGTCCCTATTTGGACTAAGGTGCATACCCTGGCCAGCTAGAGACCCCGGTTCTAACACTCCCTCTGAAACTGATGTATGTATCTAATAATGACAATTCGGTTTCTGGACCTACTCTTTATCAATGCACCCTGGAGGGCAGAAGCTCTGTGCACGACATTTGAAATAACCTATCAATTCACAATGTAAACAGTGGCCAAGTGTTGACATTGCTATCACCTCATGAACTTACCTTGCAGTGTTTAGAGGGAGTATTCTTCTGATGATTGCGCCTTTTCAAGATTGGGTGGATGACCATAGTAAACAGTGGGTCACCGCTCCCCTCTAGCGCACATTGTGAAGTGTGCTGTTGCATTAGGACGGAATAGGTTATTGAGTGTTTCATGTCAACTAATTCAACAAGCTATATCACCCCATGTGAGATTTAATTTCTATAATAATGAAGTTAGGCTTAGGAGGAGCTATGCATTGTCATCGGCACAGGTCACAAAACAGATATACGGCTAAGATTTACCGCTTGGGTAAACAGTATCTACTGGATGTCACCAAACTCTGCTTATTGGTCTGGCTTGACAGCATAGTTGGCACTTGAGCTTATGTGATCAACAGACAAAGAGCTTTCAGTACTACTGAGAGTGGGGCGTAGTGTGCCTTGAATACAGCATTTGATTTGTCAGACGTTAGGTCTGTTTATTTCGAATTCATATCCATAAAACAGACAAATAAGTACATGCAATCACATAAATTCAGTTTGAGCTACAACTAATTCACTGAAACAGGCCACATTGTAACGTGCAAAGCCTTCATAGGGCTATAAAACACATAAATGTTGAATCCATACTCTAACAGCTAAAAACCTCAAATGCAATGCTACAGACAAAATTGGATAAATTGATTAGATCATTGAGATGTCATGCATAAAATTTCACAAAGGGAGGCTAGTAAAGATGGTAATGGACAACACCACTGCTATGTGATCCTGCAACAAACAGGGTGTGGTGAAGGGCGGCGGGGGATGGGTGGAGGGCAGCGGGGGAGGGGTTACAGACCCTGCGCTATGAGGCTTTGCACCTCTGGGGGTGGCGCAAGTTTTTTTTATGTGAATGGAGAGAACCATGGCTCGATCTGTTTGCCACCACCAAGAATGCGCAATGTCAGCACTTCTGTGCATTGGAGTTTCCAAGGTGTCCATCGCTCGGAGACGCGTTCCTCCTCGAGTGGACCTCTGGAATCCTCTATGCCTTTCTACCGATACTACCATTGCTTTGAACTCTCCAAAAGATCATGACTGTCTGGACCCAAGTCATCCTATGAATTCAGATTGGGCACAGAGAGTATGTTATCTAGAACTCCTGTGACCTCCAATTAGGCTGCCCCTCCAGGAGAATCTGCCTGTCTGAGCAGCAAGGCAGGGTCCGGTACCTGGGCCTTCCCAATCGCCAACATTCATGGCTGAAGATTGAGGCGTGTAAGAAAATGTTATTGCTTGAGGGGGGTGGAAGCTCACTCAAGAAACAACCACGATCCTTGTCAGGGTGAACCACAAAAGTTACTAAATTAACCTGTGCTTAACACTCTTGTAGCAAAGCAGTCCGGCTTAATTTAGAGGCAATTTGTAAAGTATTTATGCAGCACACAAACAGTAATAAAGTAAAATCACAACACATGAGAATTAAATCCAATCAGTAGAACTGGAGTTATGATTTTTTAAGTTTTTAGTGAAATTTAGGGCCTAGAAGATCTACATTTCAACTACAGGTATCTGTTTACGTAAGACTAGGGCAAAGTGAGAAGTTAAGGCTGACCATGATGACGCGTGGTTTAGATACCCAGGGTGGACTAGGCTTGGTCTCGGCTTACCTTTGGACTTAGAATTTCTGAGAAAAAATCCTGGAGAAGGTAGAGTTCAGCAGGACAAGGCAGCAGGCTGTGTCCAAGTAGGAGTCCTCATTGCTTTTGAGCGCTGGAGAAGGTCTCAGTGAACTCTAAAAAAAAAAAAAAAAAAAAAAATTTCAGAGTAACCCTTTGAAGCCAAAAAGGACAGGTTATGTAGAACCGATAAGAACAAGCTTCCCTTTTGTGCTTACAATTAACAACCATTCCTCATTAGGTCAATCAGAGTGCACTGAATAAAGTTCCCCCTCAATAGTCATTAGCCACACCATCAACAATGACTGTCTCCATTCTTTTATATTAAAAAATATATATAAATTTATTATATTGATTCAAGCGCATATCATTCTACACATTGTATACAAAACAGTATATATACAGTACAATAAAAACATTCAAGTTCCTAATCAAAATTCACATATATAGCAATTTCAATACTTAATATTCCTTTAACCATTCCTCTATTTGTATACAGCGATTGGGAACCATCTGTTGTGATCAGGGTCATAACACAGGCCCCCGTGGTGCGGGGGAGCCCCGAGCCGCAGGGGAACCCCTCAGCACAGAACTCGGGCCTGAGAACTCCGGATTAAATCCGGAGGGGGGCCCCTCCGTGTACCTTGTAGGGGGGCCCTCTCAACTTTCATTACACCACTGATTGTGATTATATGCCTATAGGAACAATCATTTACTATATATCAAATAACAAAATGAAAAAAAGTTACCTTTAAAAAAAAAAAGAAATTTCCTTTTCTTTGGTTGGATTATGTCGATGCGGCGTTTTGGTGGTTTGAGGAATCAAATTCCCACCTTCATCATGACAAATTCACATTAAAAATGTTTTCATATGAAAAACAGCTGTTTACTGTAGGAGACAAAATAAAAAACTTAATTAATTTCAAACATATACCCTCACTATTTCACAGGTTTATTCACTAACTACCGCCAGCATGTATATGTGTCAAGTATCCACCTAACTCTGGATGAATTATTCATAAAAGTTATTGTGTTACTCTAATGGGCTGGCAACTAGTGGCTCAATAAACCTAAAGTAGCCTCTCATCCCCACCTTTCAACAATTCATTATATGCTGTTGATTTACCTACCTCATTTTCATGTAGATTAAGTGAGGTATATTATGTTATAAAGAGCCATTTTCCATATGGCCGCTCTATGAAATTTACACAGCCTTCTGACAATTGCTGATATTATATCTACTAATAGCTCAAGACAGGTTGTGTGACAAAATTATAAATAACTTCTTTTCCACTGAGTTCCCTGTTTTGTAATCTTGGGACATGTTCCAAAGTTAGTGATGTAATTACCTCCAGAGTAATGTTATCATAAAAATATATATGTCTTAATCAGCAGTCTATTCTTTCTATTTTAGAATATCTCTGTTGGCAGCCCTGTATATATTCTAGACTTACATTTTATAAAACGGCAGGCGAGTTCTGTTCGGCATGTCTTAATTTCAGGTACGGTTATTACTGTATCTTCCCTGCTAAAATGAAATAGAGACTATAACAGAAGCAATGGAAAACCTGCAGTTACTCCTATGTTTCAAAGTAATGCTGAAATAACACTTACCCCTTCTCTAGTGGCCAAGCACTTCCTTCATTGGATAACCAGGGCTTCTCGTGGTCGTTCTAAATTTCCACTGCAAATATTTCCATTACTGGTCATATACGATCTAGATGCAGAGTTCACTATAAAACAGAATCACATATGTGCTTGTTGTATAACTCACTGAGGTGCCATTATTGCTCTTGCCTCCAATGTTCACGACCCCCTACCGTTCCTGAAAGCTCCTTAACCATTGGGCAATAAACTGACGCCACTGGCCGTATTCCCCATTACACTCTTGCGCTCGGTATGTTGTGGCCGAGTCCAATCAGGATATAAATGTTCAATTTTAAAAAACAATCTTGGACATAATTGAAATAATAGTTAGACCTTTTCTTATTTGATACGGCGTATTTCCCTGCCGCAATTCAGATGTGGCAACTAACCGTGGCTCCTGGGACTGAGCCATCACAAGTCTTAATGGTACATCCGGGATCCCACCTCTTTTCACAGTGGGCGGGCGTACCTTTAGCGCTAACAGCCCACGCAAGATGACTACATTCACTGGCTCCTACGCTCCGCGGAATGTTACATTCATGCTGACCTCAGCAATGCTGTCGCCATCCTCTTCTCCTCGTAGAGTATCTACGGATAGCGTCATCGTGACCTGCTTTTTATTAACTACCGGTCCATGTTAAAACGAGCTACGCGCTCCTCAATCGGTCCTATCAATCCAGCATAAAAGGGACTAATATTCATGAAGCAGGAGAGAGCATATGGATTCAACCAGATTATTATCCTCTCCGATTCCTCCCTATTATTCATGATTAAAGGTACTGAACTTGGATATCAAATATTGGTTCCTTTTCCTATCCAGGTTACCATCCCGTATTGTTCCTTGAATGTTTTCTAAAATGAACCATTTAATTTGTCCTCTCTATGTTTATATTTCAACCAGTGCGTGTGAAGCCATCGATGATGGCAGGAAAAAGCTCATAATGGGAGAAGCCAGATTTCCAGGCCGAAGAGGCCGTTTAATGGGGAGCCTGTCGCATCAAGCCTAGTGAAGATTTTGACTTCGGACTTAGACAACTTTTTGAAGTAAAAAAAGTCCAGCGGGATGAAGCTGCAAGCCGTACAAAGGTGGCTCCATGAGGCCAAATACCATCACCAGGTCAAGCTGAACAGGACTTGTTACTGCGGAGAAAAAATGTAGCAGGAGCTACCTTAAAGTTAGGCTGACCGGCGATGCACCTTAAGTGGATCAGCAGCAAATTTTTCAAAAATCCCATCTTTTTAGGATAAGCAGGCGCAGCTCCTCTAGCACTCCTTCCAAAGGTCCAGAACCTGGGGGGCACCACTTGGGGGTGGGTGGGGTTAGGACTCACTCCAGCAGAAGCCAGGTGCAGGGTTCAAGGTCTTGTTAGGTCCCTGAAGCTCAAGCAGATGGTCCTATCTCCTTCAAGCAGCAAGGCAGACCTCAAGCAGCAAGGCAGTCCTCTAATATACAAGGCAGGCCTCAAACAGCAGGGCAGTCCTCTGAAAACAAGGTAAGTCTCAAGCAGCAGGACAGTCCTCTGGAGTGCAAGGCAGTCAGACAGAAGTCTTCCACAGGTCAGTGAGTGTATAGAAGAGGTGGTTCAAGAGGACCAATATTTATACCTGGTGACAGCCTTTGAAGTGGGGGTGGCATCCTGGCTATCCTCACACCTGGTACTGGAAAGTTCTTACCTTCCCCTGCCAAGGCTCAAGTAGTCTATCTAGGTGGCAAAAGACTGGTGTGAGGGGTTCCTTTGTGTGGGTGCTCGGGGGTAGCCCTTTGAAATGTAAGTGGGACAGGGAATAGCACCACCTCACACATTCTGGTAGGATGGCCAATCCTGCTAACAACTAGTCCCCCTTTGTCTCACAGTCTGGGAGGAATACACATAAGTGAACAGTATCATTGATATTGAATCCCATCAGCCACTAAAAGTAGCGTACATCATCATTTAGGATTCGACCATACACTCGCCTCCAGTTCAGGAGAACCATGTGGTGTATGAACAGAGAAGAAGAAATGAAATTCACAACTCTAGATCTAGTATGATGTCGCTAAAGTGCATTTAGATGTGGTTGATGGTGTTTAAGCAGTGCAGAAAAACAAAATCAGTGAGTGCAAGTGTTAAAAACATCTACTGGGTCAGTACAACCATTTTATTAATAACTGACCAAGTGATGAGACTAAAAAACAGTGCAAAAGCAGTTTGAAAGAATAACTGCTAGTGTCCTAGAGTTGGTCTACATGTTTCAGCCTATTGATTGAACGCCAATCAGGCTTTCGTCAGGACCAGAATAACCATGCTACTGCTGTATAGTGTATTATCCCAAAAAGAAATGAAAATACAAAACCTACTTGGATGCAGGTTCTGAAGCACTCCCGAGTATTCGTGGAGTAATACCCAAATCCCCTCAACGTAGGGGGTCTCTCCTGGACAGGGAGGCCAGCTCTACACAGCCGGAGGTACCGACGGATAGAGCGGGGCCTCATTCATCTGAGCGGATGCCAGGTGGGGTGAGGAGAGACCCCCTACGTTGAGGGGATTTGAGTATTACTCCACGAATACTCGGGAGTGCTTCAGAACCTGCATCCAAGTAGGTTTTGTATTTTCATTTCTTTTTGGGATAATACACTATACAGCAGTAGCATGGTTATTCTGGTCCTGACGAAAGCCTGATTGGCGTTCAATCAATAGGCTGAAACATGTAGACCAACTCTAGGACACTAGCAGTTATTCATTCAAACTGCTTTTGCACTGTTTTTTAGTCTCATCACTTGGTCAGTTATTAATAAAATGGTTGTACTGACCCAGTAGATTTTTTTAACACTTGCACTCACTGAGTTTGTTTTTCTGCACTGCTTAAACCCCATCAACCACATCTAAATGCACTTTAGCGACATCATACTAGATCTGGAGTTGTGAATTTCATTTCTTCTTCTCTGTTCATACACCACATGGTTCTCCTGAACTGGAGGCGAGTGTATGGTCGAATCCTAAATGATGATGTACGCTACTTTTAGTGGCTGATGGGATTCAATATCAATGATACTGTTCACTTTTGTGCTTTTTCCTGACTTTTAAGATGCTTATATAGAAGGTATTGGCTCCCAAATTTTGACCCTGGTTTTCGTTTGATGTTATTGCATTAAGGTAAAGGGATTGGAAACCATAGGGTCGGTAAATATTTTTCCCTTTGACCCCCCACTCAAAATGTATTGTTGTTATAGGAATACACAAAAGCCAACAGCTACGTTATTCCCAGTCATATGGCAAAGGCAGTAGGCCCCAAATGGTTAGCACTAGAAAATGACAACTTTCTGAAACTGACATTTTCTGAATCGTGGTTTAAAATCTGACTTCACCATCAGGATGTAAAATTACAATTTATTTGAGTCCAAACTTAACATCCCTATATGTTCCCAATCAAATGTGAGCACTTATTAAATGTAATATGGTAACCCAATGTTATTCAATGGGAGAGATAGACCTTACAAGTGACAAATTAATTTGAGGAGTTTTTCACTATCAGGACATGTAAAACTTAAAAACACATGTCTTCTTAAATACAATGCATCGTGCCCTAAAGGCATTTTAGGAGCTACCTTAGGGGTGGCTTATATGTATTAAAGAGGAAGGTTTAGTCCGGCAAAAAGCAATTTTCCAGGTGAAATAGGCAGTTTTAAAACTGCACTACACACTGCAGTGGCAGACCTGAGGTATGTTTTAAAGTGCTACTTAAGTGGTTGGCACAAAGAGTGCTGCAGGCCCATTGATAGCATTTAATTTGCAGGGCCTGGGTACATGTAGGACCATATACTAGGGACTTAGTAGTAAATTAAATATGCCAGACAAGTATAAGTCAATTGTACCATGTTTTAGGGCAAACCATCACTGTGCCTGCACTTTAAGCTCCTCCCCACCCTTTCAAGAAGAAAGAGACTCCAGCATTGAGACTCCAAGAGGCATTTATATTGTTCGTACCAAAGGACACTGATTTTCTGAATTAAAATCTGTTACACATTGGCTAAAAATGCAGCCACCAGAAGGACTGTATGCTCATCCTACCAGGTCCAAAGCTACTACCACTACTGCAGATTCTTCACCGACCCTCCCAACATCTCCGTACTCGATTCATTATTAAGATCCCAAGTTTAGGAATCTGCACACTGGTCATATCGATTTGCTTTTTGGGGCTCTGCGTCTGGGGGTGCAGATAATCTCTAAAGCAAGTGACATCAGCATGTGGGAATGTCGCCTAAATAGTCTCCGTATATAATTTACAGAGAGGAACAGCTTCGGTGTGGAGCCGCATAGTGGCATCTGCTGGTGTGCAGAGGTACTACTGAAGAGGTTCTGGATCTGACACCTGTGGACTATTCAGAAGGTGATTAATCTGCTGTTCGATAGAGTACCTACCCAAAAGAGCATTGCAGAAGGTAAGGAAGTTGTTCATTGGTTATGGTCACAAGCCAATGATAAAGCCATAGGCCTGATTGGTTTATATGGAACTGTTCTGCCCATTGCTGTAAGTCTGATCTGTTTATTATGAAAAGTAATGACAAAGGCAGTAGTGATTGCTTATTTATTTATTGTAAAAAAGCATTTGTTAAGGTCAAGGGTTTTAGTATTGGCCAGCTGCTTTGACAAACCCTACGGATAGCTGATTTTTTTTTTTTTTTTGTAAATTCTTTTTATTCAACAACTTGCACATTATGACAATATCTTTATATTATTGCAAGACACGAACTGCACGGGCACATTCTTAACAGTAGCATTCTCATGTTTCTAGGCTTTCACTCCTTTACCCGCTGTGTTCGTTAAATTTTGCAGTCTTTCCACTTCCATCCCGCTACTCCATGCCCCAACTATTCTGCTGCGTCACTATCCTCTGAGTCTATGGCAGTAGAGTTGGGGGGTTCACATATGTTCCCTCAGTACTTATTCCATCCACCCCAGATCTTTCCCCACTTTTTAGGGCATCTCCGATGAACGTACACTGACTTTTCCGCCACCATTGCCACATCCATGTCTTTACACCATTGAGTCAGTGTGGGGCAGATACTGGATCCCCACCGTTGGGTAATGTTACGCTTAGAGATATAGATGATTTTTACTGTCATAATCCGTATTGGGCAGTTTCGAGAGAGGTTGTGTATTGTTTTGCCTACTGTAATTTTGCACGTTTGTAAGTTTATAACTTTTGGCATGATGGTTACCAGCGTATGCTCTGTAACTGAAGTCACTCGTAGATACTACCCCTCAAGGAAAGTAACCCGTAAACTTCCCTTTACCACTCCTTTAAGCCTGCTCTGAATGTGACATAGGTCACCCTAACATCTGCGTCCTTCCTATACAGTCAAACCCCACTCACCTTCAACCTTTCCGGCCGTATTGTGTCCAGGAGGTGACATAACAGGTGACCCCAGAATCAAGGTCCCTATCGAACAAACCACACTTGCCTTTCAACCATTAAACCCATGTTATGCACAGGAAGTGACATCATAGGTGAGTCCAGCATCAAGGTCTCAGTGTGAATCCACACCTACCATTCTGCACATTCTAAAGTGTCGTAGATGGTCGGCACTGCATTTTAAAGCGTCTTCAATCCTCCAGTCTATATATGCTCACAATATTTCCTCTCCGTGTGAGTGTTAACATGCCCAGACATTTTTTTGTGAAGTGAACAGGACTTCTGTAAAAAATGAGTAACTTGATTAGCAATTCTGAATAACTGATAATTGAAAAGAAAAAGAAGAGTGTGAAAAGTCAATGTCGTATTTATGTTCTTGAAGACACATTTTAATAAAAAGATTTTTATTGGACCGAAAATGCGAAAGAATTGAACAACACAAAGGTATATATAGATATGAATTCTATGACACATCACCAACAAAAAAACACGAGACAGGCAGCCATGTTGGCACTTTATATAGTTGTTGAATTTTTGTGGATGTTCATCTTAAACTCACATCACCCTGGGGAGGCATTTGGGGAAAGATAAGATAGACCTTACAGTAGTGTGTGTTTTTGTTGATTGAGGCTGACCGATAACCAGCATAGTGCTCTTTGGGATCAAAAACAGCTTACTAGAAGGGTCCAGAAGAAGAAACGTTCAGTTTTGCAGCTGCCTGCATGAAATGTCCAGAGGAGTACCTTAGTCAGTGACATTAGGGGATGTGAATCTCAAATTTCCCAACTGAAAAGGCAGCATTGGAAGGGTGACATGATCAAAGTTTGGGATGGATGAGCAACAGGGTCGGTACTGATTGGTATTATGGAAGCCTCTGGCTAGAGTGGCACAGTGGGTGAAATACGGCGGGTTGGAATGGTACCCCAAGTGATTGCTACTGGTTAGAATAGTTGCAAACATTATTGCCTTCAACTTTTGGGTGTTTGATTGCCAGTAGTAGGTCTGGAAACTTTTGAAACCTATTATTGCCAATGTTTGTGAATTCCAAAAAGTAGTGACTTTGCACCCATTAAAGGAGTACGTCTGTGGGCGCAGATTCACTACTTTCTTGGTAAGCTGGTCACTATCTATACTTAAGATCCCAATCCAAAATATACACAAGTTAAACCTCCTAGTGAAATGAGGTGGATGACAAAAAACAACAAAGACCATGGCAGAACTGACTCAACTGCTGAACCAAGAATACATTTCAGGGGTGTCACACCACAAACGCTCCCTCTGAAGCGACGTCCCGGCCCATTCCACGATGGCCCAGTAGTTCCGCCGAGCCATGGATCTTGCTTGACTCTAAAAATCAGTGCATGAGCCGAGCCATGGAAAAGCTTGGCATGTTTATCGAGCAACAACCTTGATGTAAAAATATGATACAATCTCTTCATCATGGAAAGAATTGTATTTCTTAAACATACAAAAGCGTTTCACCATAATACATCAGATTATATCACTGCATAGACAGACATATATTAAAAGTGATAGTTTTTAGAAATATTCACGGCTTGCCCCCAAGGACAATGCCATTAGTGAACTAAGAGGCACGTCAGTAGTCACGCAAACCCTAAAC
The DNA here is from genome assembly GCF_964204655.1 of Triturus cristatus. NCBI lineage: Eukaryota > Metazoa > Chordata > Amphibia > Caudata > Salamandridae > Triturus > Triturus cristatus. The sequence goes on along the minus strand of NC_140583.1, from coordinate 304,867,657 downwards.
GTGGCCCAGATTCTTTTTTTCAGACTGAGCAAACTTATAGTCTTGTACAGCGCACATCCTGAAGTCCTGTATTTAAAAGTGCACTCATATGTAATAATAAAGAAAAAGGAGGCTTGTGAAATAAAATATTTGCCTAGGATCACAAAATCTGAACAAGCAGGGAATCTATATTGATTCTAGGATACCTAGCTTCAAAATTTGAAATTCAGCCACCAGATGGAGAGATATATATATATTCACTTAAAAAACCATAGGTTTCACACATGTTATAGTTAGCTGGACATTTCACTCGTAAAAAACCAATGAAATTCCCCCGTTATAGTTAGTGCAGGCAACTATAACTCACGTGACCGCAATCCTCTGCTGATGACGTCAGATATTACATGCTAACTATAACATGTGTGAAACCTATGGTTTTTTCAGTGAATGTGTACGTTTTTTTAAATGCTAAGTCATTTATTTATTAAAAATTCTTTTTTTTCAGGTTTTTCACCGTGCGCGCACCGTTTTTTAAAAAAATCGCGAGGTGCGCGCAACGTGCACGCACGGTGCACTTAGCGCACCGTGTGCGCGCTGTGGGCGCTCGGTGCGCTTTGCGCACCGAGCACCCACGGTTCGCAGTTTGTGCCGTGCGCGCGCGGGCGCGCACCTCGCGATTTGTAAAAAATATTGTTTTTTTCTCCCTTGGGGGTCCTTCTGTGACCCCCTGACCAAGGCTAGGGGGTCAGGAACTGCCCCCTTTTCACGTTCTTCACCTTTTTTTTTCACCCCCTCAGACTGCGAGAGACAAAATGGCGGCTGACACTTCCTGGTTTCGACCGATTCAAATGTTTACCGACATCTAACAACCAATCAGAATTGCGCTCGCGCACAGTGCACGCACGCTGCACGCGTATAGATATTGATCTGCTTTTGAATGCTATTTTCTCAGGAAATACTGAACAGATTTACACCAGACCTGCAAAAGGCACTTCCTTGACCTTATGGCTACCTCTCTGCCAAATTTCACGTAATTCTGTTCAGCCGTTCGGGCTGTAGCTGCGACTAAAGGTCCTAAGGAAAAATGCATGGGAAAACGCATTTTGGGACCCCCCTTTTTCTCAGCCCCCGCTTGACGAATCACCCAGAGACTTTCAGGGTAGGAGCTGAGCGGAACGCCCCATTAGTTTTGAAAATTTCGCGAGGATTCGTCAACCGGCGCCAAAGTTATTCAAAATAGAATTTTGAGATTTCCTATGGAAACTAGGTTGTAACTATAACTATCTACTGGCGACCGCCAGTAGATAATATCGTCACTAATTTGTCTTTAATATGTGGCTGATGATGAGAGAGACAGAGCAGATGCGGCTAAGGGCATCCCGACCCAACTACCAGGCCAAGAATACATTGGGGGGGGGGGAGGGAGGGGAAGCGAGGCATCGCACCCAAAACATCTCCTTCTATAGGAGTGATTCCCATTTCTGAGGTTTAACCGGCTGGGACATAACTAGCTGTCGTGGGACGTGCTTTTTAAATCTACCAGTGAGTAGCCAAGGGGTTTGCAGGCAGCTTCCGAAAGTGTGATGCTGGGAGTACCATGTGTGCTCATTTAATGTGAGCAGCTGTTTCTTTCTTGGATTTTTAACCAGCAAGAGAGAGGAGTCCATGAGAGTTACTGGACAGCTGCTCCTACCCTGGTTGGATACATTCTGCTGTAAATCATCACATATGCTTGGATGACGTTAGTGTGAATGCTTTCTCTGAGCGGCTAGCGCCTTGACACCCTCGGGTGTGCGCGCGCTTTGACACATTTTATTTCATTAATTCTCACCCGGCTTCGTCCACAGAGTAATCTCCAAGAACTGTCTCCATGCAGTTTTCGGGAAGTGAGTCATCAGCTCTGAGACTAGTTGGTACTATGCCTTCTATTAATTTAACACGTGAGAACGTGTCTGTATAAGGATTTCCAGTGCTTAATTTGTTAAAACATAGAAAGCTCCAGGCAGGGCCTTTCTCAGGAGGCCACAGCACTCTGTACAACACATTGCCCCCGACAGCGCTGCCAATAACATTACCAGCACGACTACTAACCGTTGCACTCTCACAAGTGTGACGATTCAGACTATTCCAGGCTCCCCAAAGCTATACCAATGGCTTGGAATAAATAGTCTGAATTGTAATTTCTAATTTCGAATTACTAGACATTTGTTGTGCTCGTCTCAAAATTAGGCAGACAGTGCCACCATGTGGGGGATTGTCAAAAGTGCCGGTGTTGAGGATTAAGTACAGGAGCCGAGTGCGGTCCATCCATACATATTAAGCAAGCACAGGCTACTACGATTAAAGCCAAACCGTGTTAGTCATTGTTTGGGTTAAAGTACCGAAAGAATTTTATAAAAATGTTTTCATTTATTTAATTATAGATTTTTTTAACACATAAATGCTGTGTTGGAAGAGCATGGAAAAGGGCAGTAAGAATTAAAAGCTGTATAGGGGGATGCACACTTTATGAATTCATAGGATATCAAGAGTTTAGTCCTTAGGACTTTGTGAGGATTCTTTGTTGGCACTTCCATGTAAAAGGGTACTATCTTGAGATTGTAGGCTACATGTAGGCGTCTTAAACATAGCACAGGAGTCGTTAATCGCTCTCAGGCGCCTGACTGAGTCTCTGAGAAGGAATGCTGGCGAAGTGTCTGATGCGAATTCAAGTGGCTTGATGCCTTAGAGAAAAGACTAGCTAATCCATTTTTTTTCTTGTTTTAGAATCATAGGAAGTTTTACTTGAGTCTTAAGGGAAGGATCAAGGCGATCCAGAGAGTTAAGCCCTGCACATACAAGGGTCTGCCTCCAGACCAGATAGTTCCTGAGGCTGTGCTCAAAGGTCTGTCAGGCTGGCTTGAGTGAAAGACATTATGCGGTAGGCTGGGGCAGGACTATCGAGATATTTGTGGACTAAGAATTTTGAATTGTGATCTCTCTAAACCAGGAGCCACTGGAGTGAAATGAGGCTGGGTGTTATATCATCTTTACGCTTCAGACTCTGTGTGACAGTAGCAACAATTTCTAGGTTCTTTATGGTTTAGTCAACGACTTCTTTCGAAGCCCAGTGCACAGGCTGTTGCAGTAATATAAGCGGGATAATATTATAGCAAGCATTGAGGCAAATCTTTTGGAAGGAAGTAAGTAGAAGGAGAATTCCGTGAAGAAGATGTAGGTGATGAAACACATTTCTGGTTGCCAGCAGACACTGGGTGGGAAGAGAGATGAGTGTTTTACAGGACCACACTCGCTACCTTGGGGGGCCTGTCTATCTAAGGGAATCCCAAAGTTTTGTTGATATATCTAGATAAATATATTTATATATATATATATATATATATATATATATATATATATATATATATATATATATATATATATATATATATATATATCCAATTATAAACCACAATGAAGTATGCTCTCAGTAAAGGAAGACGAAACCTTCAGTGAAATGTGTAGGTCAGGTTTAATTCACACAACGCGTTTCGGCACGCAGCCTTGTTCACGTGGTCCGCCAGTAGGTAGTTATAGTTAGGACCTAGTTACCATATGAAAATCTCAACATTCAATTCCCAATAACTTTGGCGCCGATTGACGAATCTTTGCGAAATATTAAAAACTTATGGCCCACTGTGGTCCGTTCCTATCCTGAAAGTTTCAGGGTGATTCGGGAAGCGGGGCCCGAGGAAAAAATGGTGTTACAAAACGTGTTTTCTCCATGCAATTTTCCATAGGAAACTTTAGACACGGCTACAGCCCGAACTGCTGATCGGAATTACACCAAATTTGGCAAAAAGGTAGCCCTTGGTTCAGAAAGAGCCCTTTTTGTTAAATGGTGTAAATCCGTTCAGTAGTTGCTAAGAAAATCAAAATTAAAAAAATATCTATCTATAGGCACGGAGGACCCCGCACCCTCCCGATCACAGGCTTCATGCTAATTGACTGTCAACACTCCAAACCAAGAAGTGTTGGCAGCAATCTTGTGCCTCGGTAGAACCAAGTCACAAGAAAAGAGAAAAACGAACGCGCAAAACACGAAAAGGGGGCAGGGTAGAAACGCCCTGACCCCATAGTCCTGCTTAGGGGGTCCCCCAATTTTTTATTTTTTATTTTAAAAAATCGCGGGATGCGCGCTGGATCCGCGGATTCGGCCGTGAAAATAAAAAAAAATGATGTGCGGGCTGCCGCGCTTCGTTTAAATAAAGCCCCCGCGTGGGCCAAGTCCTGGGGCAGAAAAAAAAAGTGTGTGGGGCCCCAATCTCCCCCACACTGCCCCGGGGAACGCCACCCCCCGGGGCTTTGATTTTTACGTGGGGGCATCCAAGCCCCGCCAAGCCCCAGGGTCTGCCACCCCCGGGGCTTTTCAAAAGTATTTGTGGCCCCGGGGACCGCCACCCCTGGGGCTTCAACAGTAAATGGGTGGGGGGGCTCAAAGGCCCCCCCAGAGCCCCAGGGACCGCCACCCCCCGGGGCTTGTTTTTAAAAAAAATTAACTACCTGTGTGGGGGGGCTTGAACCCCCCCACACGCCCCAGGGACCGCCACCTCCCCGGGGCTCTAAATATAAAAATTTGGGGTTCTGTTACGGACCCCTAGCCCCGGGGACCACCACCTCCCGGGGCTTTCCACATGTTGGAGGGGGGCCGCGCAGCCCTCCTCCTGGAGCCCTGTGATGGCCCTGGGGACCGCCACCCCCATGGCCGGTTCATGCAGTGTCCTGGGGTGCCTACCCCCGGGACACTGCTGTTTGCTATGGCAGGGCGGGAGCCCCGTGGCTCCCGTCCTGCCATAGCAAACTGCTTTGGTTTTTGGAAGAGAGAGCAGGAAACCTGCTCCCTCTTCCTAAAACCAAAGCCGATTGTTTTTCCACAAGGGGAGCTGCATCTTAGCAGCTCCCCATGTAGAAAAGCAATGCTGGCTCCCGCAGGACGCGGGGAGCCGGCGGGACTGTGGGGGGATTGGGGACCCCCCCACGGTCCCCAACGGATAGGGCCGGCCCCGGGCGATGGGGTCCCCAGGGCCATAAGTGGCCCAGGAGCGGGGCCACGAGGCCCCCCTCCTCAATAATTAAAAAAAACGTAAAAAACAAACAAACAAAGGCAGGCCCCGGGGGATGGGGTCCCCGGGCCACAAATGGCCTGAGGAGGGGGGAAACGCAGCCCCCCTCCAAATACATTTAAAAATAAAAAACTGGCCATGCCCCGGCGGATGGGGTCCCCGGGGCGATTATGGCTTCGGGAGGGGGGCCACGCGGCTCCCTCCCAATTTAAAAAAGAAAAAAGAAAAATAGGGGTCAGGCCCTGGGGGATGGGGTCCCCAGGGCAAATAAAATAGGAAAAGAAGGGGGCCCACACAGCCCCCCTTCTTAAAAATAACAATAAAAAAGAGACCGGCATCACGCCGGAGGCCCCGCCCCCTCCCTGCAGAACTCTGCAAACATGCCCCCTGGCGCGTTTGCAGATCGGGAACTAATTCCCCTTGAATTCAGGGGGTCCCTGAGGGCCAACTAGCCCACCAGGAACCTCCAGTATGCACCAGGGAGCTGCGTTGCAGAGGTGTTCATAGGCCACGCCCCTTTTTACACCTCAATGCAGCGCAGCTCTGTGGCGCTTAATGGAGGTACCTGGTGGGCTAGTTGCACCCCAGGGGCCCTCAGGATTCAAGAGAACTTAATCCCCCAACTTAAAACGCGCCACGGGGCGCATTTGCACAGTGGTGAAGGGAGGGGGCGGGGCCTGAGGTGACATGTGTGCAAACACGCCCTGTGGCGCGTTTTAAGTTGGGTAATTAATTCCTCTTCAATCCTGAGATCCCCTGGGGGCCAACTAGCCCACCAGGTACCTCCAATAAGCGCCACAGAGCTGCGTTGCAGAGTGTTGTAAAAAGGGGCGTGGCCTATGAACACCTCTCTGCAACGCAACTCCCTGGCGCATACTGGAGTTACCTGGTGGGCTAGTTGCCCCCAGGGACCCTCAGGATTGAAGAGGAATTAATTCCCCAACTTAAAACGCGCCACAGGGCGCGTTTGCACACAGGTCACCTCAGGCCCCGCCCCCTTCCTTCACGACTGTGCAAACGCACCCCCTGGCGAGTTGTAAGTTGGGGAATTAATTCCCCTTCAATACTGAGGGTGCCTGGGGGCCAACTAGGTACCCCCAGGCACCAGGGAGCTGCGTTGCAGAGAGGTGTTCAGAGGTCACGCCCCTTTTTACACTCTACTATTCACTCTACTACTCACTCTCTACTACTCTCTACTACTCACTCTCTACTACTCACTCTCTACTACTCACTCTCTACTACTCACTCTCTACTACTCACTCTCTACTACTCACTCTACTACTCTCTCTACTACTCTCTCTACTACTCTCTCTACTACTCTCTCTACTATTCACTCTCTACTACTCACTCTAGTACTCTCTCTACTAGCTCTCTACTACTCTCTACTACTCACTCTCTACTACTCTACTACTCTCTCTACTACTCACTCTCTACTACTCACTCTCTACTACTCTCTCTACTACTCACTCTCTACTACTCACTCTCTACTACTCACTCTCTACTATTCTCTACTACTCGCTCTACTACTCTCTACCACTCACTCTCTACTACTCTACTACTCACTCTCTACTACTCACTCGACTACTCTCTACTACTCACTCTACTACTCTCTCTCTACTACTCTCTACTACTCACTCTCTACTACTCTCTACTGCTCGTTCTCCACTACTCACTCTATACTACTCTCTACTACTCACTCTCTACTACTCTACTACTACTCACTCCACTACTCTCTACTACTCATTCTCCACTACACACTCTCTACTACTTGATCTCTACTACTCGCTCTCTACCACTCTCTAGTACTCACTCTACGATTCTCTACTACTCTCTACTACTCACTCTACTACTCACTCTCTACTACTCTCTACTACTCCACTACTCTCTACTACTCATTCTCGACTACTCACTCTCTACTACTCTCGACTACTCTCTACTACTCTCTACTACTCTCTACTACTCATCACTCTCTACTACTCTCTACTACTCACTCTCTACTACTCACTCTCTACTACTCTCTCTCTACTACTCTCTACTACTCTCTACTACTCACTCTACTACTCACTCTACTACTCACTCTACTACTCACTCTACTACTCACTCTACTACTCACTCTACTACTCACTCTACTACTCACTCTACTACTCACTCTCTACTACTCTCTAATACTCTCTCTCTGCTACTCACTCTCTGCTACTCACTCTCTGCTACTCACTCTCTACTACTCACTCTCTACTACTCACTCTCTACTACTCTCGACTACTCACTCTCTACTACTCACTCTACTACTCACTGTCTACTCTCTATTACTCACTCTCTACTCTCTACCTCCCTCTCTACTACTCTCTACCTCTACCTCTCTACCTCTACACATCTCTACACCTCTACCTCTCTCTACACGCACGCATATGCACATATATATGCATATGCATTTATATATTATCTACTGGCGGTCGCCAGTAGATAGTTATAGTTAGGACCCTGTTTCCATAGGAAATCCGCAACATTCTATTTGGAATAACTTTGGCGCCGGTCGATGAATCCTCGCGAAAGTTTCAAAATAGGTGGGGCGCTACGCTCCGCTCCTACCCTGAAAGTCTCGGGGGGATTCGTCAAGCGGGGGCTGAGAAAAAAGGGGGGTCCCAAAACGCGTTTTTCCCACGCATTTTTCCATAGGACCTTTAGACACAGCTACAGCCCGAACGGCTGAACAGAGTTACTTGAAATTTGGCAGAGAGGTAGTCCTCAGGTCAAGGAAGTGCCTTTTGTAGGTCTGGTGTAAATCTGTTCAGTAGTTCCTGAGAAAATAGCATTTAAATCAATATATATATGTGGGCGGAGCCTAACCACACATCTCATCCTGAGATCTGATTGGCTGTCAGCACTTCATCCAAGAAGTGTTGGCAGCCATCTTGGGACCAATATACATGATAGCACCTCATTAAAAAGCATTGCAGTTAATAGAAGGTTTTAAGACTTTAGTTACATTATAAATCATTTGTTGATGGTACCATACTCATTTTAGGAATTGTGGTATGTTCTAAGGTGATTTCACCATGTGAAAAAGCCTTCTGCTGGGATATCATGATTGAGAGAAAAATATTTTCTCATGCTTTTACCACAGAGGTTTGGAAGGTGATCTATAAGCTAAACTGAGAGCTTATTTTCTGTAAATTCACATTATCTTTCTCAGTCATGTGAGAATGAAGTCTGACATTCTCAGTAAAACATGTACATCCAACAAGGGCAGAGACTGTCAGTTGATTCCTTTGTGTTCTACTGCAGCTTTCCAGAGTGTTCCAAAGAACTACTAGAGCGCTAACCGTCCTACTTATGATAAATGTATGGCACACCTGAAGCCATCTTGCTTGGATTAAAGTGGTAACTCTTAAAACATTTAATTTAAAAAGGAACAAAATGAGGGGGTTCATTTTTCCATAAAAAGTATGATTAGTGCTGCAGAAAGAAAAATGAGGGCACATTTTGAGTGACTTCTCAAATCCTCTTCTATTTCATTAAAAAATTCTGACATGCAGACTGAAACATGCACTTTCAATACCAGCAGCAGTTTTCCCTGGTGAGCAGTAGCTTTACTACAGTGATCTAATGAGCAAAAAGAGTGCTAACATTCTGATTTTATGGCAAATGTGTGACACATTTGAATGCCTTCTTGAAGGAATCAAAGTAAAAAACTGAAAGTATTTCCTACTGAGGAGACTGCAGTAAATGAGGAAATTAGGAAACTTCATAACAAATAAGTCTCCCAAGATGGCCACCAGAGACAAAAGAGCCCAAATGTAGCCCAAATATCACCCAGATGTAGCCCAAGTATAGCCCAATGACAGAATGTCCAAGAATGTTCTTAAAAACAACTAGAGCACTTACTGTCTTCATTATGACAAAAGTATGGCACACCTGAAGCCATCTTGATTGGAATAAACTGGTAACACTTAAAACATTTAATTTAAAAAGGAACACAATGAGGGGGTTCATTTTGCCATAGAAATTATGATTAATGCTGAAGAAAGAAAATGAGGGCACATTTTGAGTGACTTCTCAAATCCTCTTCTATTTCATTAAAAAATTCTGACATGCAGACTGAAACATGCACTTTTAATACCAGGAGCAGACTTCCATGGTGAACAGTAGTTTTACTACAGTGATCTAATGAGCAACTAGAGTGCTAACATTCAGAATTTATGGCAAATGTGTGACATATCTGAATACCTTCATGATGGAATCAAAGTAAAAAACTGAAAGCATTTCCGACTGAGGAGACTGCAGTACATGAGGAAATTAGGAAACTTCATAACAAATGAATCTCCCAAGATGGCCACCGGAGACAAAAGAGCCCAAATGTAGCCCAAAATCACCCAGATATAGCCCAAATATAGCCCAATGACAGAAGTGTGCAAAACACTTATTATTTTGTGTTTTTGCAGTGTTATATAGTGCAGACTTGTCAGGTATTGGAGTGCTTTACATGAGCATTGGTTACATCACACAAGAACAAATTCATTTTGGTTGTAGACATGGGGAGACTAAGTGATTTGACCAGAATCACAGAATGTCGAGCTGAAGCAGAAACTTCAACCTGGTTCCCCAGTTGCAAAGTCTGCAGTTCTGGAAGTAACACCACATCCTCTCCCCTAAGTGCAACATTTAATCAAGTTGTCAACTAGATAAAAAAACATAACGATAACAAATAATTTAAAAGTGCTTTGTCGCTATTTGAAAACTCAGAAAATATGTCCTTATTTTAGTCTTTTAGAGCACTAACCATAATTTTGATGCCAATAAGACCCTCTCATATATGTAATTTCTAAAGGAATGCTCTAGGTATTACAGTTTTGATTACATCAAGATGATGTCAGGCGTTCCACACTTTTGTAATAAATATAGAATGTTAGCAATCTAGTTGTTCATTAGGATACTGTTGAGAGGCAGAGGCCAGGGGCACGGACTCTGAAAATTGAAGGCAGGTAGGAGGGTGCAAAGGCAACAATTTAACCACACTGAGCAGGCAGGAAGGGCCGTGGAAGCACAACAGACTATGGAGGGCAGTGGAAAGGGGGGCAGGGGCAACAAACCAACAATACAGGACTTGCAAGAGAGGCTGTTGGAGGGAAGATCTATTACGGGTCAAGGAAGCTAGGGGCGGTCCCCAGAGCCCCGGGAGCCACCACAGAACTGAGCAGGAGAGTGAGTCAGGGACAAAAGGGGCACCTTAATTTGAGCCGGGGTGCCTAGGAACGCTTGCTCCAAAAATGAAGAAAACAGACATATGAGACATGGAATTGGAGGCAGAATACAATGGCAGTTTAATGAGAAGATGCAACTTCAAAGAAACCGCAGAATAGAGACATAACGTACAAAATACAGAATCCAGATAATCATACAGCTGTCATGATATTCTCTGTATCTCAATTAATGGACTGACAGAGAGAGAGAGAAAACACATCTATAAATGCATCATGAGAAACAAGTTACACCAAGGAAAATGTTACCTAGGGACACTCCCATTTACTCTTAGAGCAAGCATTCCTGCAATTACAATACAACATCTTTTAAATGCAAAAGTAAAGAGAACAATGGTTAAACATAACATGACATTTCATATAGGTAAAATAGAATAAGATACTTCAAGCAAAGCAGAGCAAGACATTTTAAGCAAAGGAAGACAAGAGCTCCCAGTTCTTGGGGAAAACCTGCACAGCCTGTTAACCTACATACAGACGGCGAGGTTGTCCGTCGATATCTGTGGGTGCTCCCTTTTTATATCATTTTGTGGGCTCCTTTGCACGCTACATCTACCTACGTATGCTACGCAAAAGCTTCGTCTGCAGATTTTACCAGACATTTCGTCATTTACCCACTTAATGCTGACAATGGACTGGGTGAAAAGGTCAGTCTCTCAGGCCAATCGCTTATCGTAAGTTCCATAGAGCAAGCAGAAAATAATGGGTATTGTACAGGAATTCAATATATTCATGTATAAAATCTCCTCAGTTCTCCTAACTTGACGCTCTGCGGTTGCCACTTCCTTAAAAGCGGGAAACCTGCCCAGGAAGCAAGTACCAGTCCAGGATGCAGCCTACTGTATGTCGACAGCTTCAGGGGGATGTTGAACTTTGATACCGAGCACGGAGCACTCGGGTAGGGTGGGGCTACTAGTTTGGAGCAGAAGGCCTCGCAGACCTGCCTTCAGACTGCTATACACTAAAATTGCAGAGCTATGGTCAATTTAACAAAGAGGCCTACACATTGAACAGAAGGGCCTACACAGGGGTTTTATGCTGGCTGAGTGGTAAGGATGTCTCAGGATAATTATATAGCAACACAGGACCCGCTGGTCAATTTAATACGGCCTACAAATGCGGCTGGCAGGGCAAGGACAAGGGTCTCATACTTCAGGTGTGGACAGAACGGGCCAGGGGCCCCCTGTGATACAAAATCTACCCTCCTTCAAGGCTGTGGCAATGTAATAGACCATTGTGGGCAGAAGGAAGAGGCAATGGTAGTACAACCATACATGCCAACAGACCCGATTCAGCCAGGAAACGTCCAATGTTTTTAAGCTCAAATGGGCTTTATTTGATCTGTCTCCTGTCTACAATATCCTCTTTTTCAATGTAACTCAAAGGGGAAAATCAATACCCCAGTTTTTTTTCAAAATCTCCCTCTTACCAAGTTCAAAATGTTCGCAAGTATGGTACATTGGATCATGGAAGGAAATGGGATAGGGACATGGACTTGGATAACAGAGGACAGGAGAGACATGGAGAGGTGCACTAAACTGACCCTGCAGGGCAGGCATCAGGGTTTGCAGCAGCACAATACACCACACAGGGCATGCAGGACGGGAGTGCAGCACAACAATCCATAGAAAGCAAGAGGGAGGGGACAGGACCATGCACATGGACAACAGAGAACAGAAGGGCAAGAGGCAATGGTAGCTAGCTGACCATAATGGACAGACAGGAGAGAAGGCTGCAGCATAACAGACCATAAAGGGCAGGAGGGACGGATCAGGGGCATTACAATGGAACAGACAAGCCAGGAGGGAGGGAGTAGGGGTCTGCACATGTAAACAGAGGGCTGGGGGCAAGGGGGCAGGGCAGGAGCAGCAAGATAGCCATGGAGGTCAGGCAGGATGGGCACTAGAAGCAAGACACAACATGAAGAGCAACAGTGAGACTGTGATGGCATACATACAGACCATGGAGGGAAGGTGGGAGGGGGTCAGGGGCAGCTAACTGACCACACAGGGAAGGTGGGAGGGGCCATGGCAGCACAGAAGACCATGCATGGCAAGTGGGAGGGTTAGTGGCAGCACAATGGCTATGATGGGCAAGAAGGAGGGTGCAGGGGCATGCACAAAGGACGATGGAGGATAGAAGGGAGGGTCAGGTCCTGTGCACAGACAAGAAAGTTCAGGGGAAGGGGCCTCACAACAGACCACACGGGGCAGGCAGGAGGAGCAGTTGCAGCACAACAGACCAGGGAGGGCAGAAGGGTGTGGCAGTACAATGGACCATGTAGGACAGGAGGAAGAGGATAGAGGCATGGCATGTGGACAGGCAGGGTGGAGGTGGCAGGGACAGGTTACAGTCATCTGACAATGCTAGGCAGGTGGGAGGGGAGTGGCAGCTCAACAGGACACTCAGAGTAGATAGGAGTGGCAGGTCCATGGGACATGGTGGGCAAAAAGGATGGAGCAGGGGCATGCACAAAGACATCGGAGGGCAGGGGGAAGGAGAATAGGGGCAGCAAGCTAAGCACAGAGTTTAAGCAGGAGGTCAATGATGGGGCATAGAATTGGGCAATGGAGGGCAGGAGGAGTGGACTGGTACATCATACTAAATTGAGGGCAGTGGCAGCACATCAGACCATGCATGGCAGGAGGGAGGAGGCTAGTCCATGGATTCACACAACAGAGGATAGGGAGGAGGGGGATGGGGCAGCAAGCTAACTGTTCAGAGAAGGCAGGTATTAGAAACTTTATTGTTTTTAAAACATTTTGTCTGTGCAAACTACTTAAAATATGAACAAGTATGCAGCATAATCTCACTTTTATTCAGGAAGAAGAAGACGTTAGTGACTGTGACTCCGGGCTCACTTGGCAAAAACACCCCCTGACCCTCCACCCCCTATCGCAAAATGTAATGCCCGTGAAAAGGGTAGGTGAACACAGTGTTATATAGAACATAGTCCTGAGAGCACGATTGAAAATGAAAACTAGATATAGTGTATGGTATAAACTATGCACCAAAAAGTGTGATAAAGGATGAACCAGGCGTGAAATATAATATGCAATACATTGTGCGCAATGACAGATTCATTGGAGAGCGCGAGATAGCACAGGCACTAGCGCGTGCTATGCGATATGCGCCTTGGAGTGTAATATGCACAGGGCAGTGTTGTGTAACCTAACTAGTCTCTAAAGTTGTAATATAAAATATGTGCTGGGGAGTGTAACGTTGCATATGCACTGTGACAAAGATATGGATCCCAAATTGTAATATGTATGGCATAGCACTGTGCGTTATAACATAGGCATCGAGGAAGGCACGTTAGATGGGGCAATATAACCCGTGCGAAGACAAGTGTGGCATGACATTTTCACGGGGTGGTGTTACAGTGCACATGGGCTAGAGAGTGTCATAGCATATGCACTAGCTAGTGGAATACAATACAGAGGTGTGTGGCACTCGGCAGGCAATGGTGGGTGTAACACAGCATTGGGCTCTGTCAGGAGCGCGCTGTGACTCGCAAGTGATGTTCGTCCCCTTTCCAGAGAGTAAAATAAAAAGTATTACACATCCGGCAGTGGATGTGTGTTTTATTAACTGTGAGGGGGGTTTCTTGCATAGTTTTTGTCGAATTTTTGTCGAATCCCCTTTGAATGGCTTGGTGTGCATGTGTATTAAATGTGCCCGTCAATAGCTACCCATGTTTGTATAAATAAACGACAAGGGTGTCTACCGGGATTAGGCACGGTAGAGCATCAGACATGTCAGAGCTTCACTAGTGGTGTAAATACATTCCACGTGGATTAATTGCATGCATAGTCGCCTTTTAATGAATATCACGCAAATCGTCATGGTGATAGGTACGTACGGTTTGTCCAGCATGTCCTAGGTGTGTCTATAAATATATATTTTTTAAAAATAATAAAAAACAGTGGCCGGCCCTGGGGATTGGGGTCAAAAAAATATAATTAGGAGACAGGCCCTGGGGGATGGGGTCATCAGGGCCAATAAATTAGAATAAGAAGGGGAACCACACAGCCCCCCTTCTTAAAAAAATCAAATAAATAAAAGACTGGCATCGTGCCGGAGGCCATGCCCCCTCCATGCAGCACTCTGCAAACGCGCCCCCAACAGGCATCTCCAGTATGCGCCAGGGAGCTGCGCTGCAGACAGGTGTTCTGAGGCCAAGCCCCTTTTTACACCTCTCTGCAACGCAGCTCTGTGGCGCTTACTGGAGGTACCTAGTGGTCTAGTGTGACCCTAGGGACCCTTAGGATTCAAGGGGACTTAATCTCTCAACTTAGAACAGCCACAGGGCGCGTTTACACAGTGGTGAAGGGAGGGGACGGGGCCTGAGGTGACGTGTGCAAACACGCACCATGGCACGTTTTAAATTGGGGATATAATTTCCCTTCAATACTGAGGGCCCCTGGGGGCTAACTAGCCCACCAAGTGCTTCCAGTAAGCGCCACTGAGCTGCATTGCAGAGAGGTGGTCCAGGCCGTGCCACTTTTTACACCTCTCTGCAACGCAGCTCTGTGGCACTTACTGGAGGTACCTAGTGGGCTAGTTGGACCCTAGGGACCCTCAGGACTCAAATGAACTTAATCTCCCAACTAAAAACGGACACAGGGCGTGTTTACACAATGGTGAAAGGAGGGGACGGGGCCTGAGTTAACGTGTGCAAAAACGCCCTGTGGCCTGTTTTAAGAGGTAAACCAGATTGGTCGCACACTGCTACACCTACCAGGCGTGTTCCCCCAATGAAAATGGTCCCTGAAGGTCAGCGTCGGCGGATACACCTATGCTCGAGTGTGAATGCAAGTATGCGTGGCGTGTGCCATCCCTGGACACGTGTTTCGAGGTAGTTGCCTCTCGTCAGCAGGGAGTAGGAAAATGTGTGGGGTTGCTGTGTAAGCTGCTAAAATCGTTATCAGGTCTAGTACCTCTCGTAGCGCGCAGGTGCGTAACCATGAGTCCGTCGACTCCACCGGCTCAAGGGAGCCTGAATATAAAGTTAAACCAGATTGGTCGCACACTGCTACACCTACCAGGCGTGTTCCCCCAATGAAAATGGTCCCTGAAGGTCAGCGTCGGCGGATACACCTATGCTCGAGTGTGAATGCAAGTATGCGTGGCGTGTGCCATCCCTGGACACGTGTTTCGAGGTAGTTGCCTCTCGTCAGCAGGGAGTAGGAAAATGTGTGGGGTTGCTGTGTAAGCTGCTAAAATCGTTATCAGGTCTAGTACCTCTCGTAGCGCGCAGGTGCGTAACCATGAGTCCGTCGACTCCACCGGCTCAAGGGAGCCTGAATATAAAGTTAAACCAGATTGGTCGCACACTGCTACACCTACCAGGCGTGTTCCCCCAATGAAAATGGTCCCTGAGGGTCAGCGTCGGCGGATACACCTATGCTCGAGTGTGAATGCAAGTATGCGTGGCGTGTGCCATCCCTGGACACGTGTTTCGAGGTAGTTGCCTCTCGTCAGCAGGGAGTAGGAAAATGTGTGGGGTTGCTGTGTAAGCTGCTAAAATCGTTATCAGGTCTAGTACCTCTCGTAGCGCGCAGGTGCGTAACCATGAGTCCGTCGACTCCACCGGCTCAAGGGAGCCTGAATATAAAGTTAAACCAGATTGGTCGCACACTGCTACACCTACCAGGCGTGTTCCCCCAATGAAAATGGTCCCTGAAGGTCAGCGTCGGCGGATACACCTATGCTCGAGTGTGAATGCAAGTATGCGTGGCGTGTGCCATCCCTGGACACGTGTTTCGAGGTAGTTGCCTCTCGTCAGCAGGGAGTAGGAAAATGTGTGGGGTTGCTGTGTAAGCTGCTAAAATCGTTATCAGGTCTAGTACCTCTCGTAGCGCGCAGGTGCGTAACCATGAGTCCGTCGACTCCACCGGCTCAAGGGAGCCTGAATATAAAGTTAAACCAGATTGGTCGCACACTGCTACACCTACCAGGCGTGTTCCCCCAATGAAAATGGTCCCTGAAGGTCAGCGTCGGCGGATACACCTATGCTCGAGTGTGAATGCAAGTATGCGTGGCGTGTGCCATCCCTGGACACGTGTTTCGAGGTAGTTGCCTCTCGTCAGCAGGGAGTAGGAAAATGTGTGGGGTTGCTGTGTAAGCTGCTAAAATCGTTATCAGGTCTAGTACCTCTCGTAGCGCGCAGGTGCGTAACCATGAGTCCGTCGACTCCACCGGCTCAAGGGAGCCTGAATATAAAGTTAAACCAGATTGGTCGCACACTGCTACACCTACCAGGCGTGTTCCCCCAATGAAAATGGTCCCTGAAGGTCAGCGTCGGCGGATACACCTATGCTCGAGTGTGAATGCAAGTATGCGTGGCGTGTGCCATCCCTGGACACGTGTTTCGAGGTAGTTGCCTCTCGTCAGCAGGGAGTAGGAAAATGTGTGGGGTTGCTGTGTAAGCTGCTAAAATCGTTATCAGGTCTAGTACCTCTCGTAGCGCGCAGGTGCGTAACCATGAGTCCGTCGACTCCACCGGCTCAAGGGAGCCTGAATATAAAGTTAAACCAGATTGGTCGCACACTGCTACACCTACCAGGCGTGTTCCCCCAATGAAAATGGTCCCTGAAGGTCAGCGTCGGCGGATACACCTATGCTCGAGTGTGAATGCAAGTATGCGTGGCGTGTGCCATCCCTGGACACGTGTTTCGAGGTAGTTGCCTCTCGTCAGCAGGGAGTAGGAAAATGTGTGGGGTTGCTGTGTAAGCTGCTCCATGAGCCGGGGAGTCGATGGACTCAGGTTACGCACCTGCGTTGCTACGAGAGGTACTTTACCTGATAATGATTTTAGCAGCCTACACAGCAACCCTACACTCTTTCCTACTCCCTGCTGACGAGAGGCAACTACCTCGAAACACGTGTCCAGGGATGGCTAACGCTATTCACACTTGCACTCACGACACGAGCATAGGTGTATCCGCCGACGCTGACTACAGGGACCACAGTTCTTTGGGGTAACACGCAGGTAGGTCAGCAGTGTGCGACCATTTGGATTTAATTTTAGTGGCTCCATGAGCCGGGGAGTCGACGGACTCAGGTTACGCACCTGCGTTGCTACGAGAGGTACTTTACCTGATAATGATTTTAGCAGCCTACACAGCAACCCTACACTCTTTCCTACTCCCTGCTGACGAGAGGCAACTACCTCGAAACACGTGTCCAGGGATGGCTAACGCTATTCACACTTGCACTCATGACACGAGCATAGGTGTATCCGCCGACGCTGACTACAGGGACCACAGTTCTTTGGGGTAACACGCAGGTAGGTCAGCAGTGTGCGACCATTTGGATTTAATGTTTTAAGAGGTAGTTTTAATCCCCATGCCCTATTATATACTAGGGGCTTATAGAGGAGGTAAGGCTAATCACAGGGGGACCCCAACGCATAATGTTCCCTAGTGTATGTAGGTGTTTTCACTGTATTCTAAGTGTCTTTTAACATAGCACTGGCTCTAGGACTGGTTAGTCAGACTCAGTTACCACCAGTATCCGTCTGAAAAAGTTGAGGGTACAGGATGATTTTGCAACAAGGCTTCTTTCTGCTCTTCTTTTTGTTCTTTCTGCACGTTATCCTTCTTCCTGCACTTATCTTCGTATTTGAGGACTTCTGTTGCTTCTTTCTGCACTTCTTTTGTTTCTTTCTGTTCATTTTTTCTTCTTTCTTCACATGTCCTATCTCTGTAGGCATAGTTAGAAATTAGCATTTAAAAAACCTTTGAAATTAACAGAAAAAACCATAGGTTTCAGGCACGTTATAGTTAGGAATTAGCATTTAAAAAACCTCAGAAATTCACTGAAAAAAACATAGGTTTCAGGGGTGTTATAGTTAGCTGGACTTTTCACTTGTACAAAACCATTGAAATTCCCCCGTTATAGTTAGTTCAGCTAACTATAACTCGCGCGCCCGCAATGCACTGCTGATGACGTCACATATTACATCACTCATGACATGGTCAGTGACATCACTCATGACATCACTGATGACATCTCAAATGACATCACTGATGACATCACTGATGACATCATCCTTGTGATAGAGTGGCAGACCTCCTCTCACCCTAATATAACCTTTGATACACACATTCAAAAATAGAGACTAACATTTTCAAAACAATGGACATACCAATACCAGTTACAACAACCTCTTCAGTAATTCTAAGATCCACATACACATCCACTCATTCACCAACAGTCCAATACAGTCACTCATACATGTACTCTCATCATATGTACTCATACACCTATACATCCTGTTACACAATGCCACTCATCCATAGAGTTACTCACACACATAGTCACTCATGCTAATAAAAAATCAAACATACATTTACTTGCATATACAGTTATACACACACCACCACACTTACTTCTACGGAAACTTACACATACTTAGTCTTTTAAACAATCACTTATAGAAACACATACTTATTCATACAGGAACTCTTTCAATCTCTCACTCTCACATATACTCACATATATACACCAATAGTCACATATACTAGTTTAAAACATATGTAGTTACTCATAAAGACACTATTGAGACAGTCATTCACTCACTAACACACCCATACACACACTCATCCACCCATACAGTCCTGCACACATACTGTGTTCAACACATACAAACAGTGAGTCACTCATTCATGCACCTATGCACTACGTAATACCCCCCACCGAACCATGCAGACACTCAGACTGATACTCAAAAAACCAACTAATAACCTATATAGACACCCATGTAGCTACTCACCAACCCATGCAGCCAATTATACACAAAGTGAGAGACTGATACAGATATTTACATATTTAAACATTACTCACTAAGCCATGTATTCACTATGATACACTTAATCAGTCAGTTACACAATCAATTTTTCAAAAACAAATCATCCATTTAGACACTTATATACCCATTTATTCTTCCATCGACCTTGAGATATACATATATAAAACATATTTAATTTTCAGAATAACACACATTCACTGGATGATGTCATCAGTGATGTCATCAGTGATGTCATTTGAGATGTCATCAGTGATGTCATGAGTGATGTCACTGACCATGTCATGAGTGATGTAATATGTGACGTCATCAGCAGTGCATTGCGGGCGCGCGAGTTATAGTTAGCTGAACTAACTATAACGGGGGAATTTCAATGGTTTTGTACAAGTGAAAAGTCCAGCTAACTATAACACCCCTGAAACCTATGGTTTTTTCAGTGAATATATATATATATATATATATATATATATATATATATATATATATTCACTTAAAAAACCATAGGTTTCACACATGTTATAGTTAGCTGGACATTTCACTCGTGAAAAACCAATGAAATTCCCCCGTTATAGTTAGTGCAGGCAACTATAACTCACGCGACCGCAATCCTCTGCTGATGATGTCAAATATTACATCACTGTATTTAGACACTTATTTACCCATGTCTTCTTCCATTAATTTTTAGCTATACATATATTACAAATATTTTTTTTTCAGAAAGACACATATGTCATCAGTGATGTAATATTTGACGTCATCAGCAGAGGATTAAGGTCGCGTGAGTTATAGTTGCCTGCACTAACTATAACGGGGGAATTTCATTGGTTTTTCACGAGTGAAATGTCCTGCCATAACATGTGTGAAACCTATGGTTTTTTCAGTGAATATATATATGTATGTGTATATAAATATATATACATATATAAACATACATATAATCTGCATATCTATATAAATACAAATATAAATTCATGCATACATATACATATATGCATGCATATGCATGTTATGTACATGAAAGTTTGAAAAACACTAATACAAGCAAAGCTAAAAAGCCACCTAATTACAAACAGAATTGCTTTAACTTAAACGAGGGCAAGACCTATTGCATTTTCAATGCTTGTTTACTTTGGTTCCATCAAGAAGGCATTCAGATGTGTCACACATTTGCCATAAATTCTGAATGGTAGCACTCTAGTTGCTCATTAGATCACTGCAGTAAAGCTACTGCTCACCAGGGAAGTCTGTTGCTGGTATTCAAATGTGCCCTAATTTTTCTTTCTGCAGCACTAATCATGATTTCTATGGCAAAATGAACCCCCTCATTTTGTTCCTTTGCAAATTAAATGTTTTAAGTGTTACCACTTTATTCCAATCAAGATGGCTTCAGGTGTGCCATACTTTTGTCATAAGTAAGACTGTTAGCGCTCTAGTTGTTCTTTAGAACACTCTGGGACATTCTGTCATTGGGCTATACTTGGGCTGCATCTGGGTGATATTTGTGCTACATTTGGGCTCTTTTGTCTCTGGTGGCCATCTTGGTATACGTATTTGTTATGAAGTTTCCTAATTTCCTCATTTACTACAGTCTCCTCAGTAGGAATACTTTCAGTTTTTTACTTTGATTCCATCAAGAAGGCATTCAGATGTGTCACACATTTGCCATAAATTCAGAATGTTAGCACTCTAGTTGCTCATTTGATCACTGTAGTAAAGCTACTGCTCACCAGGGAAGTCTGCTGCTGGTATTGAAAGTGCATGTTTCAGTCTGCATGTCAGAATTTTTTAATGAAATAGAAGAGGATTTGAGAAGTCACTCAAAATGTGCCCTAATTTTTCTTTCTGCAGCACTAATCATACTTTCTATTGCAAAATGAACCCCCTCATTTTGTTCCTTTTTAAATTTAATGTTTTAAGAGTTACCACTTTATTCCAATCAAGATGGCTTCAGGTGTGCCCTACTTTTATCATAAGTAGGACTGTTAGTGCTCTAGTTGTTCTTTGGAACACTCTCGGTAGCTGCAGTAGAACACAAAGGAATCAACTGACAGTCTCTGCCATTGTTGGATGTACATGTTGTACTGTGAATGTCAGACTCCATTCTCACATGACTGAGAAAGATAATGTGAATTTACAGAAAATATGCTCTCAGTTTAGCTTGTAGATCACCTTCCAAACCTCTGTGGGAAAAGCATGAGAAAATAGATTTCTCTCAAACATGATTCATGATATCACAGCAGAAGGCTTTTTCACATGGTAAAATCACCTTAGAACATACCACAATTCCTAAAATGAGTATGGTACCATCAACAAATGATTTATAATGTAACTAAAGTCTTAAAACCTTCTATTAACTGCAATGCTTTTTAATGAGGTGCTATTATTGCAGCGTGGAACATCAAATTCCCCCTTCGTCACAGACCAAATACCTCAGCATCCAATTCTCTCATATACATTCATTGGTGGGGCCCATAACACCAATACTTACATTCCGTTGATCTGCTTTCCTAGGGAAATAAGCTTCCAAACGCTGACATGAAAGGAATACCTGTACCTTACTCTAAACACCTAGACTTCAGACCTAAGATATCCCTCTCATAAGGAGATGGATCATTTACTTGTTATCTATGATTTTAGTGATTAACTCATCTATCTACACTCTACTTCTTTTCTTAATTCTCTTCTTCAAATAATTGACACAACACATTTATCAATTAATCAAGTATTCTTTATCTAAAAATATTGCAAGAAACGTTAGAAATCATCATCAGCATTTCAGAGCGTCATATTTACCTATTCTGGCTAAAGTCGTCCTCTAAGTCAGTCAGTCAAGAAGAATTTTATTCAGCAAAGTTAGGCCGCAATTCAGTCTCTCAAAGATTCAGGATAACAGCTGTCCAGCAGTGTCACCGTCCTCTCCGTCAGCATAACGTCAGGAAATCGAGTTCGTCAAAGAAGAGCGTGCCATCCAATACCATTTGCGTTCTAATTCCCTACCTACTTTTATAATGAAAATAATATCAAAAAGTATCAAGATCGGGGTTTAGAAAGTCCTGATTGGTCAACTTGGGGTAGAGGGGTACAGTTCTCAGGGTGTCGAATGATGAAGTCATCAAACTTGCTTGTTACGGTTTTTAAATTGAGCTTTGTCTTTGGTCTTGGAAAGGTTCCCGGAGCGTCCTTGAAGGGTACATGTTCTCCCGGGGTCAGTTCCAGGCCACTGCTGCTGGCGATGACGCCTGCGCACTTCACCCAGAACATCGTGTTGTCAGGGCAGTCACGTTTAACGTCTCGTTCAGCAATCTTGTTTAGGCCGAAATGGTCAACTTAAGCAAAAGAAACCCAAAAACGTAATTAAAACATAGAAATGGCTAATAAAATGTTATCCCCTTGCTAATACCCGTATGTGTGTGTATTTATCTAGCAGAAGCAGCACTCAGAGCGGTTTATACTCACTAAATAAAGCACAAATCCATCACCAAAGCAACATATAACATGCAATATTCTAATTTTCTACTATTAATATGCGTACGCAAGTTAGTTTACAATTAATATAGCCATGCAATGTGCAATTCCCACGTGTAATTCTTTTGTTAGTATGATTGGTAAATGTTTTCACTGCAAACCAATTAATATGATTACTATTAGTTAATTATTCAGATTAATATAAACATGCAGAATGGAGGGGTATACAAAATTTTTGAACTACCCGCTCCATCAATCCCCTCTTTGGTGATTATATCACCACACTAATTAAAATTTTGTATCCCTTTTACGGAAATTTGAATTGATTTCTTGTTTCATTCATATTTCAGTTTCCCCTGTTTCTTCTCTTTTTGCTATTTTATACATGCTATCCTTTAACTCTTCTACTTCTATTTCTTCAAATTCTCTTTCTTGTTTCTTATCCCTTCTCCTTATGTTTTCTCTTTTTATTCTTTTCTGATTTTTATTCTTTCTACAACAAATACAACCTAGTCTAATTATTAATATTAAGGAAATCACACATGTTAATTGAAATAATATCTTACCTATAAATGTACTACCTAATTTTACTACAACGTCTTTAATAGCTGATATTTTCTTACCAATCTTCTCCCAGACACCTTCAACCTCCAGTGGTACAATTTCGTCATGCAATTCTGTAATATTTTTTATATAAATTTTCAAATCTCTACTTTCGTCAGGAATGTAAGTACAACAATGTTGAACTTTCAGCATTCCACAGACTCCACCCTCTTTTGTCAATAAAATATCAAGGGCAAGTCGATTTTGCATTACCATAGCACGCATGGCAACCATTTCAGTATTCACCAATAAGAATCCTCCAAATGGTGCTTGTTGACAAGTGATCCACTACTGTTGAAAGTTTTCTAATTTTGTTTGCATTCAGAGATATTCCCACTGCGGGTATCAGTGCTCCAAAAATGTCACCCACAATTTCAGTCCAAGATTCTCTCTTACTACGTGCTAAATAACTACCTAGCCTATGTACACCATCTTCTCCTCTATCCATGTGAAAAATCTTTGGAAAAACCAGGCAAACATAACATGTGCCATACCAATGGTCTGGCAAACGATAATATGCCCTGTTCCCACAAATTAAATACAGTCCTGGAAAGACTGGATCTCTTCCACCTTTGAATCCGCATCCACCCATGATCCGGGATGTATCATGGCATTCACTATTCCCTAGAAAATAATTGTCATACGCCGTCTGATTCCTTCTTATACACAGTTTCCCTTTCTGTGGCCAATCTAAAGCCATAGTTGGACTCGTTTCCCCTAAGTGTTTCTCCGTTTCCACATCCCAAATCGTTTTCTCCACTTTCCCTTCTGAAGCCTTTCTTTGCATTTTCAATCTCTTTTCTTCAACCATATCTAAAAATGTCTTCTCTTCTTTCTTTAAACTGCAAGTCAAGTTATTTCTAAATATATATTCTAAGGTTAGTTCATTTGTCTCTAAGAAAAATTCACCTAATACCTTTGCAGGTTTTACCTTGTTTAGTTCATTAATTGCTGGTACTTGTGAAAATATAGTATCTACGTCTGAAAAATAATATTCTAATTTACCTGTTTGATAAAATAAACTAGCTATTACACTACATGTTATTCCATATATTACAGGAAGGTGATGAGAAGTCACTCCTTCAGATACAGATGCAGGTAATTGCATACAAACGTAGCAATCCCTTACGTCCATTGTTTTTGCATACTCATACAACAATTTTGAAAACACATTGTTAGAAAAATCTGTTATTGACCTATCTTTATGTAAATAGTTTTTATCTATTCTAGTTGGAACTACCTTATGAACTTTCCCTATATTAGTTATGTTATCACTATGTCCTTCTAATGTATCTACAGTAACTTTAAATGAAATTAGTAGCGCAAGAATACTCCAAAGAAGCATTAATAATCCTGTACAACAACAACACATTTTGCACCATCTTCTAAGGAAGGTACATCTACTTTTGCTACTTTCTATGTTTGCCATCTTCTAAATGAGCCGTGTCTTTTGACTTAGCCTCTTCTACTTCACAACTAGTTTCTAACCCAAGGCTTCTAAGCACCTAAGTGGTACTACCAGTTTTAGTCTTTTCAGTATTTTTATTGTTTTTCCATCAGTGATTTCTTTATCTCATTCAGTTTGACATCTCATCATCTTTCACTTTCATTCAGGTTGTCCTGAACATCCACTTCTTCTCCAATATTGGACAAGGTAACTCTCAGGATTTCCGATTCTTCGTCTTCCTCAACCACTTCTGGTACAACCACCTCTGGATTTCCTTGGCTATCCGCCTCTTCCTTCACTTCAGGCAGGGCCACATATGTCCATTCCGGTGATTTATACTTCTGGTTAGGTTTTCTTGTTCGTTTGTTTTCTTTGACTACTGTTTGTTCTTCTTCTTTCGATTTTTCCTGACTCGTTACTTCATTCACCTGTTCAGCTCTTGGCGAATTTACACGTGTCAGTTGATATCTCAGTCTCTTTATTTTGTTTGGCCACACTTCGTCTTTTGCAGCTCTTTTCCATTTTCTTCCTTTATCATTCTTTTCAGTTCTCCAAGCTCTCTTTCTCAGAACTCGGCCTTCCCTCAGACTCTGGTTTCTTTTTACCTTCAACAAGTTATTTTTCCACCTCTTCTTTTGTTTTCCCTACTTCTGTCCCTCCTCGAATCTCCGTCACGCAATCTTCCTGCTGACTACTTGTCCCTGCTTCTAACTGGATGTTGGAGTTTCCCTACACCTCCTCGGGGGTCTTTCGCAATAATCTTTCCCTCTCTCTCTCTGTATCTGGCACCTGTCCATCTAAAGGTGTTGTTTCAGGTGGAATTTCTCTCAGTCTTTAATCTGGCACTTCTTTCTCACAGATTTATTTTCTTGTCTCTCCACTTTCTTTTTCTTTGTTCCTCCTGGGTTCTTTCTTGGACGAATGTGCTCTTTGTTCTGTCTCTGAGTCTGAACTGGATTCAGAAATCTGTAACCTTTTCCTCAGGGAGTTACTTCTGGGGACCAAAGTTAACCTTGGCTCTGTCTCCCCCCTTTCAGAGTTTTCTCCTTCCTTATCTTTTGGCTCTCCGTCATCTGACTCGGTACTGGATTCTGATTCATCAAAGTACTCCTTTTCTTTACAGTCAACTGGATTTGGAATTCTCAAAGTATGACTTGCATGGATCCAGTTCTTCAATCCAGCACACTTCACAGCTGTTGTTGTAGTCAAAATGACTTGCCATGGTTTTCCCCACCTGGGAACCAAACAGTTTCTTCTTCTGTGTACTTTTATCCTTACCCAGTCCCCTGGGCTCAGATCATGAGTTGGCTTCTTTTCAAGAGTGGTGGCATCCGCTCCAACCTGATGAAACACAGAATGAACTGCGTCAGCCAGGCTTTTACAGTACTCCAATACCATGTCATCAGTTATTGTCATCAGCTTGTTGACCGGTATAAATACATGTCTCATTGCGCGTCCCATGAGGATCTCATGAGGACTCAAACCAGTAGTTCTGTCTGGTATTGATCTAATAGTCATGAGTACTAGAGGCAAGACATCGGGCCATTTCATACCTGTGGCTTAACACATTTTCCCTATTCTGTTTTTGATAGTACCATTCATTTGTTCGACTACACCAGAAGCCTCTGGTCGGTAGGCACAATGCAGTTTTTGTCGTACATTCAATGCTTCACAAATCAGTTTTATAATTTCATTATGAAAATGTCCTCCTCTGTCTGATTCAATTGTTACTGGGAACCCTAACCTAGGTATAAATTCCCTTAACAATAATTTTGCCACTGTCATTCCATCATTTCTTCTTGTTGGGAATGCTTCTACCCACCTAGAGAATAGGCATACCATCACCAAAACATACCTCAACCTGTTACAAGGAAGCATCTCAATGAAGTCCACTTGCATGCTAGTAAAAGGTCCTCCCTCTCTACCTATTGTTCCTAGACTCACTACTGTCTTTCTTCCTGGATTGTATTGCTGACAAATTAGACATCTTTGACAAATACTTTCTGCTACAAGCCTGAACTTGGCATTATACCAAGTTTGCGTAAAAGACCTAATCATGGCGTCTCGTCCTATATGTCCCTGTCCATGATACATCCGTGCCATGGCAGACATCATGCTATCAGGCATAACTGGTCTTCCATCTCGATAGACCCACACATGATCTTTTTCTCTTGGTGCACATCCTGCTTTTACCCACTGTTTTACTTCTTCCTCTCCTGCTTCTTCCTGCAATTGTCTTACCTCTTCCCATGTTCCCACAGTGTTAGTAAACATTGGGAAACAAGAAATCAACTCTCTCTCCTTTGCCCGATTGATTGAATTCTGATTTTGTGCACAATACTGCGCCATGTCCTTGGCGAATTTATTTTCAGTGGCAATGTAATCACCACTGCGACTATGAGCAGCACATTTTACCACAGCCAATTGACTAGGCAGCTGTATTGCCTCAAGCAACTTTCCAACTACTTCAGCATTCTTAATGGGAGTTCCACTTGAGGTCAGGAAACCTCTTTGCAGCCAAATTTGGCCAAAATCATGGACCACTCCATAGCCGTATTGGCTATCGGTTATCACAGTCACTCTCACACTTTTCCCAATCTTACATGCTCTGGTCAGGGCAACAAGTTCAGCTACTTAGGCCGATCTTTCAAATAGGATGCTTCCATCACTGCTGGAACTGTACATACCGCATATGCTGTACTCAGCACTCCATCATCTGTTCTCAAACAAGATCCATCAACAAACATGACATAATCACTTTCTGGCAAAGGTTCATCTTTTATGTCAGGTCTTGGTTTTGTACAGAAATCAAGTACATCCAGACAATCATGATCTGCTTCATCTCTTACCTCCACATGCTCTACATCAGGCAACAATGTTGAAGGATTCACATTCACGCATCTCACAAGACTCACATTTGTTGCACCCAAGATGACCTTTTCATACTTAGTCAGTCAGCTGTGCGTCATATACTGAGTACGACTTTTTGTCAAAAGAATCGCCACATCATGAGGCACAAACACTTTCATAGGGTATCCCATCACAATTCCTTCACTCTGTTCCAAACTTCGACATGTAGCAGCTACTGCTTTCAGACACCCAGGAAGGGCTACAGCTACTGGGTCCAACATGGATGAAAAATACGCAATTAGTTTCCTCGGTTTTCCATGCTTCTGTACTAGAACAGAGAGTGCAAATCCATTTCTCTCACTGCAATACAATTCAAACTCTTTGTCATAGTCAGGCATACCTAATGCAGGTGCTTCACACAATCCTTCTCTCAATTTCTTGAATGCTGCCAACTCCTCTTTGTTCAAATCAATTGGATCTCTCACATCACTTCTTGTCAATCGTACCAAAGGTTTTGCAATCAATGAAAAATTGCCTTTCCACTGACGACAATATCCAACCATTCCCAGAAACATTCTCACTTCTCTTTGGGTCATTGGTGGACTCATTCTCTTTATGATCCTGATTCTGTCTATGGTTACTTTCCTGTGTCCTTTCTCAATGCTGTGTCCTAAATATTGAACCTATTTCTTACAAAATTG
Organism: Triturus cristatus; assembly: GCF_964204655.1. Lineage (NCBI taxonomy): Eukaryota > Metazoa > Chordata > Amphibia > Caudata > Salamandridae > Triturus > Triturus cristatus. The sequence goes on along the minus strand of NC_140583.1, from coordinate 304,839,440 downwards.
CAATTTCAATGGGGACACTTTTAATCCTCCATCTGCCAAATGATTCAGCAAAGCTACCGTGTCTACCTCACAAGCTTCACGAGTTTTCTATGCCACAAGTAGGTCATGGATATACTGGACTAGTACTGAATTTTCAGGCATTTCTAGACTCTCCAAAGACTTTTTCAATAGCTGATTAAATATTGAGGGGCTGTCTGTATACCCCTGTGGAATTCGGCACCACGCCAAAATACGCTCACCGAAACAAAATGCAAAAATTTGCTGACTGTCATGGTGCAATGGAATGGAAAATAAAGCACGACACAAATCAATCACTGTGTACCATTCTGCGTCATGAGGGATCTGATATAAAATCACAGAGGGATTTGGTACAATGGGACAACATGGTACAACAATTTTGTTTATCTTTCTCAGATCTTGCACTATCCTGAACTTCCCACTAGGCTTTTTCAGTCCCATTATTGGTGAATTACATGGGCTACTCATTATTTCTCTCAAAATTCCTTGTTTTATCATTTTTTCAATCACAGGAGTAACTCTTTCGATTATTTCAGGTGTCAATTTATATTGTGGGACATTTGGGTAACATACTCCTTCTTTTACAGTTATCTTTATTGGATCTACATTCCTCATCAATCCCACGTCTTCACCTGTAAAGTCCCAAACTTCTGCTTTTACTGATTGTTTCAATACTTTTGGTAATTCGTCAGGGTTAAATATGGCATAGGTTCCTGTAACCACTTTTTCTCCGTTTGCCATTGTCATTTTATACAATACATCATCATCTGGTGTTTCAAAGACTATTCCATCTGGAGTACAAAATATAGTGCAATTCATCTTGCACAATATATCTCTACCTAACAAATTCACAGGACTGGTGTCACACACTACAAATCTGTGCATTTCCGAACATTTCCCTATACTAACTTTCACTGGTTCTGTAAGGTAAGTTTTAATCTGTCTGTTGGACACACCAACTACTTGGATCGTTTCATCCGAGAGAGGAAGATTCTTGACATCAGCTGATCTAACAGTTGATCGAGTAGCACCAGTATCAACTAGGAAAGTAATATTTTCATTAACTTTTCCGTCTACAAATGGGCCTGTCTGGTCTACTTCTAGAGTTGCGCCAAGTACGCACTCTTCTTCCTCCCTTCGGCACCCTCAATAACCCTCTTCTGAATCGCTTTTATCACGTTGCAGCCAATACTCCGAAGCAGCGCTAGCACGTTGCGGCTTATTTACCTGTTCTTCGTTGTAGAATCCATTCTCCTTACTATACTTCCTGCAATTTTTGTTCTGTGGAAAAGGTGGTTTTGGCACCTGATTCTGTTGTGTTACACCCTGCTGTTGTCGTTGCTGTTGACCACTCACCTCATTCTGCACCTGTGGATTCAATGATGAATTTTCATCGTTAGTACTTGGAGGAAATTTACACTGCCCTATCCTACCGCAATTATGACACGGAAAATTTCTTCTTCGCTTCCTCAATATTCCCTTTATTTTCCCCAGGATTAAATCTTTGTTTTGACCCAGCTTGTTCCACTAATTGTGCTTCCTGTCTCTCTGCTACTTTCACCTGTGCCCATTTTGCCTTCTCTTTTAGTTTTCGCTGTTTTGCTTCAATTTCATCACTGAAATATTTAGCATGCCTCAATACTTCGTCTATTTTCTTATTTTGCCAATCTACCATATGCTGTTTTATCATTTCACTGATTTCTGGACAAACACCATATACAAATCTGTATACGAAATGACTCAAATCTTGTCACTCAAATTTTCATCTCCACTGAATTGTTTAAAGGCTAAAATCAACCTCTCATAATAGGCATGTACTGATTCTTTGCTTTCCTGATGTGTTCTGTCAATTTTCACCCAATCTGTCTCTTTAGGGGGTACTTTGTTCTTCAAAAATGCCATAACCTGTTCATATTTCTTCATTACCTCAGGGTCTGGAGCTCCTGTCTTAGGATCCCTTGGGTATTCCTGTGTTGGCCAATCTATTACTATTTTACATTCTGTCCATAGATCTGCTGGTACTATTATGTCAAACAAGCTATTCAGATCGATCCACAATACTTTGGATAGCTTCACAAATCTGTCCACCTGTCTATACCACTCGACGGGTTTTTCACGCAGTCGAGGGAAGTCATTTGTAAATGACAAAATATCCTGTCTAGTCCATGGGACATGTACATATCCTCCTCCCGGAATCTCTCTCATAGGACATTCTGTCACAACCTTCTCTTTCTCTCTCACAGGATAGGCTGAAAACGTTTTGTCTGAAACTTCGTCTTGCTTATGATACCATCTACTCTTCCATTTGTCCACATCTCCCCATTTTCTCAACAAAATAATTATTTCCTTAATCTGACCTATTCGTCCTGTGGTATTCATGTTTTCAATGTCTTTTTCGGTAAAATCTACTCGATAGGGTTTCTGTAGGGCTTTTACCTTTTCAATAGCAATACCCATCTCATTTGCCACTTCTTCGAATCTTTCATGAAGACTCTTTGCTCTCCACGTTACGCTTTTGCACAGAAATAACATATCCTCATCTTGGTAAGTTTTTTACTTCTCTGTCGGAATAGTTCCTACTATTAATTCTTCCAGTACCATTCGTAATTTGGCTATATCTATTGACTGGGATTCCTTGTCTTTCTTTTGCAAGCTCCTCAACCATTCACTCAACTCTTCCGTAGATGGTCCTACTGGCTTCTCTACATTTCCTTGTCCAAAATCTTTTTGAGTTTCTGACATTGTCTCTATCATTGCCATTCATTTCTCTGCACAATTTTGACCTATAAACAGGTTATTTGAAAAATTCGGTTCAATCATACTCCTAGTCTGTCTCCATGGATTCTCACTCCGACTCATTCTTGGTTGTTCAACCGGTATATTACTTTTCTAAGGGACTGTCAAACAATGTTCACTGTCTTTCTGCTTGTCAAAAATAGGCATTACTGGACCTATCATTACTGGTACAGTTACCGCTTCCAAATTCTTAGTCAATTCTCTTATTTTCTCGGTTAATTCTAGGGTTGTCTTTGCTAATTCTGCTGAATTTTCTCCATCCAATTTTCCTCCAGACTTCTTTCCTACCTCTCTAATGGAATTGTTTCTTCCTAAATCTTGGAATTCTGGTTCCGATTTTATAATTCGTACTGTTTCTTTCATTGGGGCACTTGGAGTTAATATTTCTTGTTCTGGTCGGTATGGTGGTGGATTCTTATAGAACATATCATCTAGAACATCATCCTCTGATTCATTCACTCCATACCCTCTCGATTCCACATTATGCCTCTTTTCTACACACTTTCGTCCTTCATTCTCTCCTACAGTTCTCACGGGAAACAAACCCTCAGTCATACTCGCATTCCGCCACCTTCTCATTCGATCATCATGCATCTCATGTCCGTATGATGGTCCAAACAGGAACCTATATCTTCTACCATTTCTCTGTCTTTCTCGATCATGCATTTCGTCTTCCCACTCCGTCAAAGCCTCAAATTGAGTCGGTCTAGGTCTCGGTTCTAAATTCTTAATTTTCTCTCTCAAATTTCTCAAAACAACCAAATTAAATGTACCATGCTCTGGAAAAGCCAACACTCCGTCTTCCTTGGTATATTTTACCCAGTTATCTAACCAAATACAGGTGCGATATCCATATTTCGCAACCATGAAGGATGCAGGGGTTTTCGGTGGAGGAAGTAACTGTCCTTCCCTAGTTATGATCGGTTTATCCTTCTTAAACCACTTCTTAATTCTACCAAACCATGACTTTTTCTCCTTTTCTGGTGGATCGTAACACATTTTCCTTTCTTTCGTGTCTCCCTAGTTTCTCCTTACGACTGTACCGCTTTTCTGTCCAATCGTAGCGCGACTCACACTAACGCACCAATCCGGAGCATCTATGTCACTGTCACAGTTCTCGACTCACACTAACGCACCAATAGGGAGCGTTTACATCACCCTGTATTTCTCCACTCCTAGCGCGACGCACACTAACGCACCAATCTGGAGCGTTTTACGTTTCCGACCGACTGTCCAATCCCAGCGCGGTTGTTCTGACAACAGCAGCCGCTGCAGCAGCTCCTGCCTACCCCTCCTTCACAAAATCCGCTCAGTAAGTTTTTGTTTCAATTTCTACAATTCTGTTAGTAACAACATAAAAACACCACCATTGTCCGCTTCGCTAACCAAGGAACAGCAATAGACCTTTCTCACGAGAATTCCGTCTTTCCCGAGAGCAGCGCTTACCTCTACCCTACCACGGAATCGTTACTTCCGTTGATAAAGTAGCACATCCCTCTACTTCACCCTTCTAACAAGCATTAGCTAACCGTTTCTCCAGAATTAAGACACATAGTTGGAGACCCAATGCTCCTGAGAAATAAAACTAGAGTTTCACAATTAACCAGAATTCCTTCTCATTCACGCACTTTCACACAGGAAAAGTAGTACATTCACACAGAATCCTGTCTTTCCCGAGAACAGCGAACAGTCTGTCCTACTACAGAATTATGTCATACGTTAACAAAGCAGCGCTTACCTCTCCTTTGTCCTTCTAACAAGCTCAGAGAGTACCTATTACCTTTCCAGTGATGAGCGTTATCGGAATGCCAGTTGGAATCCTGGTACCTAAAACCAGAATTTCACAGGTAACCTTCGCTATCATACACACTTCTTCCACACAGAATATGTCTCTAATGGCAACACACGGCGATGTCACCGAATCGAACCCAGACAATGTGTCGTGCAACTTCAATCATCACACGTTTTCTCCTGTGTACCTACAGGATAACAACAATTCCGTCTTTCCCGAGAACAGCGCTCTGTTCTACTACGGAACCGTTACAAACTTCCTACATCCAAGAAGCCGTGCAAACAACATAAAACTCAACACGACTCACCATAGAGTGTTAGTACATAAACCAATATCAATAACTAATAATCACTAAGCTATTTACAAGCAATAATCACCAAACCAAAACAATAAAAACCATTGTCTTGCTACCAGAAAAACTGTTGCAGCGTGGAACATCAAATTCCCTCTTCGTCACAGACCAAATACCTCAGCATCCAATTCTCTCATATACATTCATTAGTGGGGCCCATAACACCAATACTTACATTCCGTTGATCTGCTTTCCTAGGGAAATAAGCTTCCAAACGCTGACATGAAAGGAATACCTTTACCTTACTCTAAACACCTAGACTGCAGACCTAAGATATCCCTCTCATAAGGAGATGGATCATTTAGTTATCTATGATTTTAGTGATTAACTCATCTATCTACACTCTACTTCTTTTCTTAATTCTCTTCTTCAAATAATCGACATGACACATTTATCAATTAATCAAGTATTCTTTATCTAAAAATATTGCAAGAAACGTTAGAAATCATCATCAGCATTTCAGAGCGTCATATTTACCTATTCTGACTAAAGTCGTCCTCTAAGTCAGTCAGTCAAGAAGAATTTTATTCAGCAAAGTTAGGCCGCAATTCAGTCTCTCAAAGATTCAGGATAACAGCTGTCCAGCAGTGTCACCGTCCTCTCCGTCAGCATAACGTCAGGAAATCGAGTTCGTCAAAGAAGAGCGTGCCATCCGATAGCATTTGCGTTCTAATTCCCTAACTACTTTTATAATGAAAATAATGTCAAAAAGTATCAAGATCGGGGTTTAGAAAGTCCTGATTGGTCCACTTGGGGTAGAGGGGTACAGTTCTCAGGGTGTCGAATGATGAAGTCATCAAACTTGCTTGTTCCGGTTTTTAAATTGAGCTTTGTCTTTGGTCTTGGAAAGGTTCCCGGAGCATCCTTGAAGAGTACATTACGAAGTAGCTTACCTGGCTGAAGGACGCTCCGCTGCGCACTCTGCATCACCCGGGGCCCGGAAACGCTGAGATCTTCATCTGGGCCGCCATTGACCGTGCTGGACGCCGTGTTGGGGACTACAGCCCCCAGAGTCTCTAGCGGCATTTCCCGCTTCCGCTTCCCTGCGCGCCCGGAGGCGCTTAAAACTGTGAGGCTTCCTCCGCGTCGCGGGACGCGCGCGGGCGGCGCCGGGCTAAGCCCGGGCAAAGGGCGGGCCCTCTGTGGCCCTCAGAGGCCAGAAGAGACTGGGCTGGGCCAGAGACGCTGGTTCTGTTCATATGTGGTACACAAAGTACTGGGGGTGATATTGAGTTGGTTGCCAAGACGTAGCCATTGTTTTAAAGTTTTTAAAATGTATGAGTAATTAACGTTATATCAATTCAGTTAGCTTTTTGACGGGGGTGTGACGATTGATAATATGTCTAGATCTAAACCCTCTTTGGGGCCACGCACTATGGATAATTATTTGGTCCAGAAGGTTAGCAAGATAAACTCTGAGAGGCGCCAGTCGCTTGGGAAAAGTAGTACTCCGCATTTAGAGAGCCCTGTAAGAGGTTTATCAACCCCTAGCATGGAGGATGCGAACAATCACTCTGATACTATTATCCCGGAAGTGGTAGAGTTAATAGAGATGGGACATCTCGAGCCCGAACAAACTACCCCCAATGAGTTAAGAACAGATGACTGCCCTGATATGGTGGAACAATGTCTACCGACTCCAAAAGTACGGGCAGTTAGAACATGTAGGAAATTTCCTATCAAAAAGGGGACACTGCGTAATGGGCGGAAACGAGCAGTCTCACCAGATAAAGTCGCGGAAACTAATGTACTGAGTAAATTTAATAAGGTGGGAGTTGAGGATAATATTGTAACTGACCTAGAGGAGATTATTGGTATCAAGATTAGAGGCATTATAGATCCACTGGTTTTAAAAATAGAGGAATTAACAAAAGAAGTTGTTAGATTGGGTGGTTTGCTCAGTAAGGCTTTAGACAAACCAGGAGAGGTGTCTGCTGCTACTACTGTCACAATTGCTGTAACTGACACTACTAGCAACCAACACAAGAGTCATGCACAGGGAGACCCTTCTAAGAAAGCCACAGGGAATAAAGGGAATGATAGTGTTAACTCTGTAACACCCCAAATGAGCACGCACTTAACTAGCAAGGCTTTGCCTGCTATAGATAATATAAATAGGTGGGAGGAAACTTATAATAAGGGCGCTGTTAATCTCCCACCTGAGTGTGCTCCTTATGTGGTGGTACTTACCAATGTGCCGCCGCTTGATAGCACGGGTCACCAAGAAACCCATGATTCCTTAAAAAACAAATGTCTGTCGTGGCTAAATAGACAATGTGGCTTCCCATTGAATTTCTCTGATAATATTTTGACTACCAGGAGAGTCAACTGGATCGGGAGCAATAGGAAAAGCTCAAAGGGGGACTGTGTAATTATTAATTTTAAACACCCACAGCATGTTACTACCGTTCTCCTAAGAGCGGCATCTCTCCCAATCTCAGATGGTAATGTATGTGCCCGAGCACTAGGCTACTTTTATAATCACCTTAATGTTAACCGGAGGGACAATACTAGAATTCCTACTTATCCGCTCACTTTTAAACCTTATTTTGATATCCCTACACAGAATAGATTTCTTGCACTTAGTACTCTGGACTCTAACGATTGACGCATAAAAGAGACGGAGATATGTTCAGTAAGGGAAGAGGGTCCCAATAGGGATGTTTGTAGGGACGATTGCATACCTGTAATAACAACCTCGGTCCCTGGATTTGCGCCTAACCAGAATGAGGCTGAGAACATTCAAGAGGGTGGTATGAATGCATGTGAAATGGGCCAAACCAATGAGGCTGGCAATACGGAGGGAAATGCCCGAGGTTCCACTAGTGGGATTGCCACCAGAATAGGTATATGTTCCAGGATGGTGTGCTGGAACGCAGCAGGTCTGAAATCTAAAAGCAGAGACCCTGGTTTGCAATCCTTTATTAATAGGTACGATATCTTATGTTTTCAGGAAACCTGGTGCAAAGATAACATTGATTTTGAGGGGTTTGTTTCATATAACCTACCAGCATATGGAGAGGGTCCGGGAAGAGCTAAGGGGGGCTTACTCACCCTTGTATCGGTCCACCGTCAGATGCTGGTGATAAAGTATGTGCCGGTGGGTGATCTAATACAGATGATCTGGATCCGTGAAGGCAAAAGTCGTAACATCCTTCTGATCAATTACTATAACAACATTTTTGATAGCACCAGGGGCAGAATAATAACCGAACTGGCCAATGCTATTGATAACCTAAGTTTGGACTCAAATGTAGTATTTGATATTATCTGGTGTGGGGATTTCAATGCCTCATTATGTGAATTACAATCTACAAAGGCCTGTGGGGTTACAAATAATGCCGGATGGGAGGTCCCACACTTTGGTCATGATATGTATGGGGAAAATGTGAATACTTTAATGGGGTGCCTTGACCTGGAAATTTTGGATTGCTGCAGGGATAGTAATGGTTCACCTATCCCCACATTTAGGAATTGGCGCTCCAAGTCTGTAATTGATCATGTGTTGGTATCCTCTAGTATTGCCGATTGTTTTGCCCCACTGGAAATGGAAATAATGGACACTAGTGATCACAACTGTATTATTGTGTCCATGACTTTGTGGGAGGAGAATGATAGAGAGATAGGGTCCACGGTTAGAAATATTGAAGCCCACCGGGCTAATGGGGTAAGGTTGAGGTGGATAGGTGCAAAAGCATCTGAACTGACTGAATCCATTATTATGAAGAATTTAGCAGACATTGTTTTTATTTTAGAAAATAGATTAGATCATGAGCGGGTCTTATCTAGTTTTACAGGAATCAACAATGCCATTAACGCAAAGTTCACAAGTGGTAGCAGGGGTGGTATAAAACCTGGCTGTGTCTGGTTTGATAAAACCTGTTCTGCTGCCCTGACCGATCTTAAGCAGGCCCTAGCAACAAGACCTAGGGATAAAAAATTAGTAACTACTCTGAGGCTAGAATATAAAAATGCTATTAAAGCAAGTAAGACGGTTCTACAGCTTCAGGCGTGGGACTCTCTTAACCAAGCGGCAGAACTCTCTAACTCTGTATTATTTTGGGCAACAGTCAACTCCCCATTCCTTAAGGAGACAAATATACCTGAGTTAACAGCAAATGTCTCCTGCCAAGGCTGGATTACCCATTTCTCAACTATTTTCGATTCAGATAAAAATAGTAATGTTGGGTCAGATAGCTGGCCTATTTTACCACTCGATATTACTGTGGAAGAAGTGGAAAGGGGGATTAGGGCAAGTAAGGGAGGAAAGGCCCAAGGCCCGGACGGGGTTCCAAGTGATGTATATAAGGATGCGCCAGAAGTGTGGGGACCTTTGTTGGCTGTTGTTTTTAACGCCGCGGTTTGTACAGACCCTCCGTCAACGTGGGAGGAGTCTATAATTGTACCAATATATAAGAAAGGATCCAGGTCTGAGGCAAAAAATTACCGACCAGTTTCATTACTGGATGCTTCCGTAAAAGTTATGAGTAGAATTATGCTGGTTAGATTGGAAGAATGGGTAGAACAAGATTGTATTTTGGCAGATAGCCAATATGGTTTTAGGAAAGGTAGGGGTACGCTCGATCAATGCATTCATTTAGAATTATTGATCGGGAAATATAGTGAAGCCAAATTTGGCCATATATATATGTGCTTTGCTGATCTAAGCAGCGCTTTCGACATGGTCGACCACTCTATTTTGTGGCCGACCCTGTTGAAAATAGGGGCGCCAAAGGGCATAATTTATTTTCTTGCCAGGATGTATGAGAGATTAAAAACATGTGTACGTTTTGGTAGGAAGGGAGAATGTACCCGGAACTTTAGTGTAAAACGAGGTATAAGGCAGGGTTGTGTTTTAGCTCCTCTTTTATTTATTTTATTTATAAACAGTATTGATGCAATTTTAAAGGAAGTACCCGCAGATGCTCCCATGATCAATGGTGTTCCAGTACCGGTGTTACTATACGCCGACGATGCTGTATTGTTGTCAAGAACTCCGATAGGGTTACAACGATTAATGGATAGTTTTGCTTCCTTTATCGACGACAAAAAATTAGTTATTAACAAAAGCAAAACGTACACTATGATCTGTGGCTCAAAGAAATTTAAACATGTAGCGAAAGGGTTTTTTATTGACAAGTTAAAAGTACAGCAGGTGGACAAATTCTGTTATTTAGGTATAACTTTTTCTGATGACAAAAAGTGGACACACGAATTTAATAATATACGCAATAAAATGGCTAGAAATGCACATGGAAATTTTAGATTTGCCCAGAAAATTGGGGACCGTAGGACCAGAGATATGACAAAAATATATCAGGCTAGATGTGTATCAATTGCATTATATGGGGCTGGAATTTGGGGTTACAGTTGCGTACATGAATTGCAACTGGAACAGAATTCTTTCCTTAAAAAAGTTTTATGTTTACCCACTTCGGCTTCTAATGCGTTATGTCACCAAGAATTAACTGTAAACTATCTATCCGACCTTTTGTCATTTAGACCTCTGATGGTTTGGCGGTCTATTTGGCTGAATGAGGAAAAGTCCTTTACTAGGTCTATTATCCAGGATTGTATGCGTTTAGATAAAGCTATAGCAATACCCTGGATTAAATACATTATTGTGTGTTTTTCGGATATTTTTAACCTGAATATTGTAACTGATCCGAACGCTGTTTTATTGATCCCCAAGGTCGAGTTAAAAAGGGTCTTCCTAGCTTTTGTTGAGAGGAAGAGAACAGTTATTGCTGGTACTTTGTCCACTGTTATGTTTTATAACCGATATTTGTCCATGGATGGATTTCCTGTCTATTTAACCCTTGTCACCAGGCCGACACATAAATTTGTGCTGACCAGATTGAGATTTGGAACAGTGCATCATCTGGTGGCCCATCCTGTAATGAGAAAATACCCCGTAGGTCCTTGTAGATGTGACGGGATTTCCAAGCAGAGCACAATGCACTTTATATTATTCTGCAAGCTGTACTCTAATTTGCGTATTGTCTTGCTTAAACCCATGTTTGTTAAATATGGTACACGTACGGTTGAGCACGCAATGAAATTGATTTTTAACTTACAATCTGCGGACATCTGTTTTTATACTGCTACTTTTTTAAACAAATGCATCAATTTGAGGAAAAGTATGTGTTTTTAGATGTAGTTATGTAATTTTAAAGGTGTAAATTATTGTTTTAACTAATCATAGTGTTTAGTGATGTGTGATTAAGTCTGCTAAAAGTCGTTCATATTTTGTATTTGTGATTGTGATTGTGTATGCTTTTATGGACATTAATTTGTACCGAATAAAGCTGAATTGAATTGAATTGAGAGTACATGTTCTTCCGGGGTCAGGTCCAGGCCACTGCTGCTGGCGGTGACGCCTGCGCACTTCACCCAGAGCCTCGTGTTGTCAGGGCAGTCACGTTTAACGTCTCGTTCAGCCGTCTTATTTAGGCCAAAATGGTCAACTTAAGCAAAAGAAACACAAAAACGTAATTAAAACATAGAAATGGCTAATAAAATGTTATCCCCTTGCTAATACCCGTATGTGGGTGTATTTATCTAGCAGAAGCAACACTCAGAGCGGTTTATATTCACTAAATAAAGCACAAATCACAAATACATCACCAAAGCAACATATAACATGCAATATTCTAATTTTCTACTATTAATATGCGTACGCAAGTTAGTTTACAATTAATATAGCCATGCAATGTGAAATTCTCACGTGTAATTCTTTTGTTAGTATGATTGGTAAATGTTTTCACTGCAAACCAATTCATATTATTACTATTAGTTAATTATTCAGATTAATATAAACATGCAGAATGGGGGGTATACAAAATTTTGAACTACCCGCTCCATCACTATCATGTATATTGGTCCCAAGATGGCTGCCAACACTTATTGGATGAAGTGCTGACAGCCAATTAGATCTCACGATGAGATGTGTGGTTAGGCTCCGCCCAGATATATATGTGATTTTACTTTTGATTTTCTCAGGAACTACTGAACGGATTTACACCATTTAAGCAAAAGGCATGACTCTGAACCAAGGTCTACCTTTCTGCCAAATTTGGTGTAATTCCGTTCAGCAGTTTGGGCTGTAGCTGCGACTAAAGGTCCCTATGGAAAATTGCATGGGGAAAACACATTTTGGGACCCCCCTTTTTTCTCGGCCCCCGCTTGACAGATCACCCCGAGACTTTCAGGATAGGAGCGGACCGGAGCGGGCCACGAGTTTTGAAAATTTTGCCAAGATTCGTCAACCGGCGTCAAAGTTATTCTAAATAGAATGTTGTGGATTTCCTATGGATAATAGGTCCTAACTATAACTACCTACTGGCGACCGCCAGTAGGATGGATATATATATATATATATATATATATATATCTATCCAACCAAAAGTTAACCCATTTAGGAGAGCCACACGCAGGTAGGTAAAATTTCTGTTTAATTGTGGAAGCTGCAGCTCAGTGGAAAGAGTTCTGTACCAAATCTTCAATCAGCCTGACCCGTTTCATGCTCACTCGCATTTCCTCAGCGGCAAAAGTTCATCACAGCGTGAAGCATTACGACATCACTTTTAAGTCCCGCCACCTGCCCCAGTGGGTATTGATTATCGCTGAGCCTGATGGTCTTTGTAGTGCCGTCAATGTTACTACTGTTAGTTGCTTGCACGTAGTGAAAATTTCAAAATTAAAACCCCAGTGGGTCTGGAAAGAGTCCCGCTCTCACTGTTCTGCAACTTATGGCTTCCACAAAACGACCTCTCTGCCCAGTTTGATGCTTGTCGGTTGACAACAGCACGGTCCGCATTTATGTGGCAGGGCGTCTCCCACGACCGGGACCAGCCGTGAACAAATCCAACCAAATGTTAACCCATTTAGGAGAGCCACATGCAGGTAGGTAACATTTCTGTTTAATTGTGGAAGCTGCAGCTCAGTGGAAAGAGTTCTGTACCAAATATTCAATCAGCCTGACGCGTTTCATGCTCACTCGCTTTTCCTTAGCGGCAAAAGTTCATCACAGCGTGTCATCACTTACGGGAGGTGATTTCCGAAGGCAGCTGAATAAGACATTTGTGTTTAAACAAGAGCTAACATCAAACCCACAGGGTTTTTTATATGTGTTGATTTTCTGGGATGTGTAACGGACTCACTAGAGTAAGATCACGGAGCACTACAGGAAGCAGAAGGCTGTGAATACAGCCACGCCCACTTGGGCAGGCTCTATACAAATAATTATTGCACGTGAAAAAACAGTTACTAACCACAGAACGCCATTGAGGAAGGGAAAAGATTCCCAAAACCGGTCTGGCAGTTTGAACTTTTATGATTGTTCCCTCCGTTAATCACAGAATGCAGCTGCCCTGAAATAAATGGTGGATCATTTGTACTTACCTTGTGGCTTCTTCCAGTGGGGCAACCTTTGTAAGTGGAGATATATATATATTTGGCCAAGTCTGAATTAAAGGAGTATATCACTAAAACCAGATCAGAATTCGCTGCAAGACTTTTGAAACACGAGGATAAAATTAAAAAACGCAAAGTGTTTAAATTTGCCCGTGATTTAATGGATTATCAACAGGGACAAATCTACACGTTTGCGAGAAAGTTTGAACACGCAAAAAAACTACGCTTTGAGGATAGACGTGTTGGCAAGATTCCTCAACCCGCCCACATAAATATGAATAAAGACTGTGAAGCCTCAGGGACAGATGGCGAATCCCTAACTAGCGATTCTTGTTCGGAAGGAGACATTCTGACCAAAAACATGGAAGGAGGTGTTTTGAGTCTGGGAGAAGAGATTGATTTTTTAGTCATCAACAGGCGCCACACGTTGAGACCGAGGAATCGGAACAATCAACCAAACGAAAGAAAAGAAATGCCAGAAGAAAAGCAAGACGGAGATGCCGGAAAAACAACACAAAAGCAAAAACAACAATGGCAGAGAAAGAGGCGATAACAGAACAAACCATAATCAATTTATCTAATGTCGAACTTTCTACAGCAGAGAAACAGCTTCTATCCCTAGGACTCAGCTTCTGCCCTGAGAGTTCTTTCAATTACACCAATACCAGGATTGATATTTTTTGTTTCATCCGTAAACTAAAATTTAAAAAATTCTTTACGGTAAAAACTGGTTTGGACAAATGCCTTACATCGCAAGACACTTCTCCCGGAAGCCATGCGGGATTGAAAGCGGTTGACATGGCAACTCTTCTAACTATGCAAGAATTGAGCAATGAGGAATCTACAACACTACCTGCAACAGAAGATGGTATCCACACCCAGACTAGACTACACAATGCAGGAATCACTCAAATTGGAGCTGGAATTAGTCCGTTCAAACCGAAAAGCACCTTCATTCCTATGATGCCCAAAGATTCTGTGGATATATTCCATGATCGTGTAATAGACGATATCAAAAAATTATATATTCAGTCTAAGAAGAAATCAAAGAATGCATCTTTCATGAACAATCAATATGACCAACTCATGACTAAATTGGGTAACAACAATGAAATAATTATCAATGCATCTGATAAAGGTGGCAACATTGTACTCTGGCCCAAAAGGGAGTATATCACTGAAGCAAGAAGACAACTTAACAATCAGGAATGCTACGTGAAATCTAATCTTAAAGAATACAACCATGCCAAAGAATCATTAAGGAAACAACTGCTACAATACAAAAGGGAGGGTCTGATTTCAGCATCTGAATATACATTTTTAGACATTGACTTCCCGTATTACCTACATTGTACTTGATTCCTAAGGTGCATAAAAATACCCAACCTGTACCAGGAAGACCAATCATTTCGGCCATTAATAGTGTTAGTGAACACGTTTCCCAGTACATTGACTTCTTTCTACAAGATTTTGTGAGAAAACTGCCCAGTTATATAAAAGACACTGGAGATTTCCTTAATAAGATCAAGGACATTTCGTGGGAGACAAATTTTCTATTGATAGCTTTAGACATTGAATCGCTATACACTAGCATCAATCATACAGATGGGCTCAATGCTGTTAATTATTTCCTTGACTCTAGGGGTGGGGAACTTTTTCTTCACAACAGAATGCTAATGAATTTGATTAACTTGTGTCTCAATAACAACTTTTTTTTGTTTGGGAACGACGTTTTTTTTTTTTTTTTTTTAAAAACCTTTATTCAAAGAATCAAGGTACACAGCAGAGAGCCTACAACCCTTATGGGTCGGCCGCGGTAAGTATACTTGCATATGTCTCGAATCACACAGCCCAATGCCGTCAACCCGGAGGTACGGCGGCGTTAAAGGATGCAGGTGTACCAAGGTGGAACCAGAATGTGGCAGGTCTAGTGTCCTGCAGAACATCCACAAAGATATGGGCAGAGCGCCCCAACGTGCATTAAGATGCCAAACAATCAAACTCTCCCACCCCTTAACTACCGGTGAACACTATGCTCGTTTCACGTGTCCAAGGCTAGGGGCTGCAGCCGCCGCCCCCCTCCCAACACCCTAACCGCAACGGGAATGACGTTTTTAAACAACAAAGAGGCGTGGCTATGGGATCTTGTTTTTCCCCCAGCTACGCTTGCTTACACGTTGGCTGGTGGGAGGAACAGGTCCTAAAAAAACAACATTGAGAAATTGTCAACAACCATGTAGTGCATTGGCTGCGCTTTATTGATGATGTGTTTCTTATTTGGAGAGGAGATGAGGAAAGTGCAATTAATTTTATTTCAACTATTAATCATAACTGTATGAATTTGCACTTTACCTCACAAATCAGTACATCCACTATCGAGTTTCTAGATGTCAGAGTGCTGATTGACAATGACAAACTTGAAACAACTTTATTTAGAAAGCCCACAGCAGGCAACAGCACCTTACATGCCAATAGCAGTCATCCCAAGCACTTAATAGAGAGCATTCCATTTGGTGAAATATTGCGGATTAAATGTATCTGCAGTACGGTGGAACAATTTGACAAGTGTACTCATGATGTGTTACATAGACTTAGACAAAGAGGGTACAGCGACAAAATTCTGAACCGTGCCCTAGTTAAGTCCCAAGACAGACTTAGAGATACATTGTTTCATAAGACAATCAAAACTACTGATGAAACTGAAGTTGACTCTTGCCCTAGGCTTATTACAACTTACAGTAGACAGGAGAGGAAAATCAAATCTATTATTAAGAAAAATTGGCCCATTGTACTTACAGATGGGGTTCTTGGACCACGCCTCCCCGACACTCCTACAATCACTTTCAGAAGAGCCAAATCCATGAGGAGTCAGCTAGTTAAGAGCTGCCCAGAGATTGGTATCACTGGTACGTGGCTTAAACCAAGGAAAGGTTTTTTCAAGTGTTCTTCGTGTCGTGCGTGCAAGTTTGGTGTCAATATTACTCATTACACCACTCCTTTCTCTGAAGAAAAACACACCATTCAAGGGAACTATAACTGCCGCACTGAGTATGCTGTATATGTTCTGGCGTGCACCTGTGGCTTACGTTACGTGGGAAGTACTAAGCTGCAGGTGCACGTCAGAATATTGAAGCATATCCGGGATATAGTCAATAATGATCCATCATATCCTGTAGCCCGACATTTCAAACGAGAACACAACAACGATCTAAACTACCTCTCGTACTTTGTAATTAATGCAATTTCTCCCCCTAAGAAGGGGCGGTAACAAAGAAAAGAAACTTAGACAACTAGAATTGCGCATTATTCTGGAATTGGATAGTAGAGCACCACATGGCCTTAATACAACATAAGATTTACACAATTTCTTATAGAAATATGTGGTGGTATATTCTGCACTACTATGTCGACTGAATTTGAGATCTGTCATTTTTACACACTTTTTACACTTTTTACACTTTTTACACATTTTTTTCATTTTGTACACTTTTTACATTTTGGACACTTTTCATATTTGTTTATACACTGATGTCTTACAGACACCTTCCTCTGTAGTTATATGTATTTATATATACATATATATATATTTTTTTCAGACATTTACTCCTTCCAGATACTGGATGTGAACTAATTTGTTCTTCATAGCAAAAAATGGGTTACCTTTATACATATTCTTTGCTATTGTCTGATAACTAGTATAGAATCTCAGCTGCTTCTGCTTCTTTTGCACATGTCCTAACTTTTTTTAATAGTTGTAGGGAATTTCTTAGGTGTTTCACTCACAATGGACAGTCCGTTTTCCGAAAGAGATGAATTTGAGGAAAGGGGATAAATTGCTATATTTTGCACATAGTGTATGGGCACTTTTATATTTAATACAGACTAGCATGTAGACACATAACAATAACAATCAGGCCAAAACTACATCATTACTAGCATTCAGGCTGTTATGCAAGATTTCCGCTGGCTCATAGCTGGATCATGTGGCACCATTTTGATACTGTCTTATTAGCGATATTTTATCCTATTTATCAACAGTGTTTTTAATATGGTTCACTTTTTTATCCAGCACCAGTGTCGATTTGTAAATATATTTATATATGTATTTGCTTTAGCATAATGTCTAATTTTACAATTATACTAATTGATGTAGTTTGTTTTATCTGTATTTATACAGCAATATTGCACAAACAATGCAGCAATTTATTGATGCGTGTAGGAAAGTTATGATGATTGTTTTCTTTGACCACACGTCATTTGTCTTCCTTACTAGTCTGTTGCCTATGTCCATGATCATGTGACACAGGAAGTGAAACTCACTTGGCTTATTTAAAATTGTATTGGCAGCCGGTTACTAGTGTGTGATCAAGGGCACGGCTGTGCTCAAAACGCGTCACTAAGCGAAGGAAAACAATAAAATCTTCCTGCCAGCAATCGGGGTCCGTTCTCCTTTGTTCGCCGCTGCTGCTGTGGTTTGAGGGCAGAGGTTCGAGGAGTTCAAGCAGTTTCATATATATATATATATATATATATATATATATATATATATATATATATATATATATATATATATATATATATTACCTACTGGCGGTCGCCAGTAGGTAGTTATAGTTAGGACCCTGTTTCCATAGGAAATCCGCAACATTCTATTTGGAATAACTTTGGCGTCGGTCGACGAATCCTCGCGAAATTTTCAAAATAGGTGGGGCGCTACGCTCCGCTCCTACCCTGAAAGTCTTGGGGGGGTTTGTCAAGCGGGGGCTGAGAAAAAAGGGGGGTCCCAAAACGCGTTTTTCCCATGCATTTTTCCATAGGACCTTTAGACACAGCTACAGCCCGAACGGCTGAACAGAGTTACTTGAAATTTGGCAGAGAGGTAGTCCTCTGGTCAAGGAAGTGCCTTTTGTAGGTCTGGTGTAAATCTGTTCAGTAGTTCCTGAGAAAATAGCATTTAAATCAATATATATATCTGTGGCAGCTTACGGTGCGCTTACCGTGCGCTTACGGTAAGCTTACCGTACGCGTACGGTGACGTGCGCGAGTGCGATTCTGATTGGCTGTTAGATCTTAGTAAACATTCGAATCGGTCGAAACCAGGAAGCGGCGGCCGCCATTTTCTCTCTCGCACTCTGAGGGGGGGAGGAAAAACAAAGGGAAAAAACATATAAAGGAGCTGTTTAGACTGCTCCTAACCACCTAGCCTTGATTAAGGTGTCCCCAAAGAACCCCCAAGGCCAAAAAGTCAATATATATTTTTTTCGGAAAATCGGCGATTACGCTTACCGTACGCGTATGGTAAAAAATATTTAAAAAAAAAAAAAATTACAATACTCTCCCCACCCCGTGTGCAAATGGTGGCCTAAGGGCACCATTTGTGCATGGCATATGTATGCAATGAAAATGTAAAAGTTTACCTTGCACAACGAAGCGCGTAATATGCCCTCCATGTGCGCACGGTGCGCGAAGCGCATCGTGCGTACATGGCCCATCCAGCGTAACGTGGGAACGCGGTGCGCATAGCGCACCGCGTGCCCACCGTGCGTGCACGGCACTAACTGCGTAAAGTGGGCGCGCGGTGCGCAAAGCGCACCGCGTGCTCACTGTGCGCGCACGGAACGAACTGCGTTAAGTGGGCGCGCACGCCACGAATGGCGTAAAGTAACTTAGCATTTAAAAAAACGTACAAATTCACTGAAAAAACCATAGGTTTCACACACGTTATAGTTAGGAATTAGCATTTAAAAAACCTTGCAAATTCACTGAAAAAACCATAGGTTTCACACATGTTATAGTTAGCTGGACATTTTACTGATAAAAAACCTATGAAATTCCCCCGTTATAGTTAGTGCAGGCAACTATAACTCACGCGACCGCAATCCTCTGCTGATGACATATGTGTCTTTATGAAAAAAAAAAACTTGTAATATATGTAAAGCTAAAATTTAATGGAAGAAGACATGGGCAAATAAGTGTCTAAATACAGTATTAGCATCAGCAGAGGATTGCGGTTGCGTGAGTTATAGTTGCCTGCAGTAACTATAACGGGGGAATTTCATTGGTTTTTTATCAGTAAAATGTCCAGCTAACTATAACATGTGTGAAACCTATGGTTTTTTCAGTGAATATATATATATATATATATTCACTGAAAAAACCATAGGTTTCACACATGTTATAGTTAGCTGGACATTTTACTGATAAAAAACCTATGAAATTCCCCCGTTATAGTTAGTGCAGGCAACTATAACTCACGCGACCGCAATCCTCTGCTGATGCTAATACTGTATTTAGACACTTATTTGCCCATGTCTTCTTCCATTAAATTTTAGCTATACATATATTACAAATATTTTTTTTTCATAAAGACACATATGTCATCAGCAGAAGATTGCGGTCGCGTGAGTTATAGTTGCCTGCAGTAACTATAACGGGGGAATTTCATTGGTTTTTTATCAGTAAAATGTCCAGCTAACTATAACATGTATGAAACCTATGGTTTTTTCAGTGAATTTGCAAGGTTTTTTAACTGCTAAGTTACTTTACGCCATTCGTGGCGTGCACGCCCAGTTAACGCAGTTCGTTCCGTGCACGCACGGTGTGCTTCACGCACCGTGCGCGCACAGTGAGCACGCGGTGCGCTTCGCGCACCGCGCGCCCACTTTACGCAGTTAGTGCCGTGCACGCACAGTGGTCACGCGGTGCGCTGCGCGCACCGCGTGCCCACGTTAAGCGGGATGGGCCATGTACGCACGATGCGCTTCGCGCACCGTGCGCACATGGGGGACATATTTTGCGCATCTTTGTGAAATGTATTCTTTGTTAACTTCCTAGATGTTATATGCCATGCACAAATGGTGCACTTCGGGCACCATTTGCACACGGGGTGGGGAGAATGTGGATATTTTTTTTTTTTTTTTACAATTTTTTACCGTACGCGTACGGTAAGCGTAATCGGCGATTTTCCGGAAAAAAAAATTTTTTTTTTTTGGGCTTGGGGGTGGTTTGGGGACCCCTGTATCAATGCTGGGTGGTTAGGATCTCATGAAACTGCCTCTTTACACATTTTTGGGGTTCGTTTTTGCTGCCCAACTCAGGAAGCGAGAGAGAAAATGGCGGCCGCTGCTTCCTGGTTTCGACCGATTCGAATGTTTACTAAGATCTAAGAGCCAATCAGAATCGCGCTCGCGCACGCCACCGTACGCGTACGGTAAGCGCACGGTAAGCGCACGGTAAGCGCACCGTAAGCTGCCACAGATATATATATTGATTTAAAGGCTTTTTTCTCAGAATCTACTGAACAGATTTACACCAAACCTACAAAAGGCACTTCCTTGACCTGGGGACTACCTCTCTGCCAAATTTCATTAAATTCTGTTCAGCCGTTCGGGCTGTAGCCCTGTCTAAAGGTCCTATGGAAAAATGCATGGGAAAAACACGTTTTGGGACCCCCCTTTTATCTCAGCCCCCGCTTGACGAATCCCCCCGAGACTTTCAGGGTAGGAGCGGAGCGTAGCGCCCCACCTATTTTGAAAAATTCGCGAGGATTCGTCGACCGGCGCCAAAGTTATTCAAAATAGAATGTTGCGGATTTCCTATGGAAACGTGGTCCTAACTATAACTACCTACTGGCGACCGCCAGTAGGTAATATATGTATATATGTATATATATATATATATTATCTACTGGCGGTCGCCAGTAGATAGTTCTAGTTAGGATCATGTTTCCATAAGAAATCCGCAACATTCTATTTGGAATAACTTTGGCGCCGATTGACGAATCGTCGCGAAATTTTCAAAATAGGTGGGGCGCTCCGCTCTTTCCCTGAAAGTCTCGGGGGGATTCGTCAAGCGGGGGCTGAGAAAAAGGGGGGGTCCCAAAACACTTTTTCCCCATGCATTTTTCCATAGGACCTTTAGTCCAAGCTACAGCCCGAACGGCTGAACAGAATTACTTGAAATTTGGCAGAGAGGTAGTCCTCAGGTCAGGGATGTGCCTTTTACAGGTCTGGTGTAAATCTGTTCAGTATTTCCTGAGAAAATAGCATTTAAAACCATATATATATCTATAAGCGCGCACCATGCGCGTACGGTAAAACTTACCGTACGCGCACGCTGCCGTGCGCGAGCGCGATTCTGATTGGTTGTTAGATCTTAGTAAACATTCGAATCGGTCGAAACCAGGAAGTGCCGGCCGCCATTTTGTCTCTTGCAGTCTGAGGGGGTGAAAAACAAAGGTGGAGAACGTGAAAAGGGGGCAGGGTGGACAGTTCCTGACCCCTAGCCTTTGTCAGGTGTCCCAGAAGGACCCCCAAGGGCCAAAATTTCCTTTAATTTTTTTGCGAAAAATCGCGGAGTACGCTTAGCGTGCGCGTACGGTAGAAACTGAAAAATTCCGCGAACTGCGTAAGGTGGGCGCACCGGGCACACAGTGAAAAACCTTAAAAAAACAAAAATACATAACTTAGCATTTAAAAACCGTACAAATTCACTGAAAAAACCATAGGTTTCACACACGTTATAGTTAGGAATTAGCATTTAAAAAACCTTGCAAATTCACTTAAAAACCATAGGTTTCACACATGTTATAGTTAGCTGGACATTTCACTTGTGAAAAACCATTGAAATTCCCCCGTTATAGTTAGTGCAGGCAACTATAACTCACGCGACCGAAATCCTCTGCTGATGACGTCAGATATTACATCACTGATGACATATGTGTCTTTCTGAAAAAAAAATATTTGTAATATATGTCTAGCTAAAAATTAATGGAAGAAGACATGGGTAATAAGTGTCTAAATACAGTGATGTAATATCTGAAGTCATCAGCAGAGGATTTCGGTCGCGTGAGTTATAGTTGCCTGCACTAACTATAACGGGGGAATTTCAATGGTTTTTCACAAGTGAAATGTCCAGCTAACTATAACATGTGTGAAACCTATGGTTTTTTAAGTGATATATATATATTACCTACTGGCGGTCGCCAGTAGGTAGTTATAGTTAGGACCCTGTTTCCATAGGAAAACCGCAACATTCTATTTGGAATAACTTTGGCGCCGGTCGACGAATCCTCGCGAAATTTCAAAATAGGTGGGGCGCTACGCTCCGCTCCTACCCTGAAAGTCTCGGGGGGATTCGTCAAGCGGGGGCTGAGAAAAAAGGGGGGTCCCAAAACGCGTTTTTCCCATGCATTTTTCCATAGGACCTTTAGACACAGCTACAGCCCGAACGGCTGAACAGAGTTACTTGAAATTTGGCAGAGAGATAGTCCTCTGGTCAAGGAAGTGCCTTTTGTAGGTCTGGTGTAAATCTGTTCAGTAGTTCCTGAGAAAATAGCATTTAAATCAATATATATATCTGTGGCAGCTTACGGTGCGCTTACCGTGCGCATACGGTGCCGTGCGCGAGTGCGAATCTGATTGGCTGTTAGATCTTAGTAAACATTCGAATCGGTCGAAACCAGGAAGCGGCGGCCGCCATTTTCTCTCTCGCACTCTGAGGGGGGGTTGCAAAACAAAGGCCAAAAACATGTAAAGGGGCTGTTTAGACAGCTCCTAAGCACCTAGCCATGAAGAAGGAGTCCTCAAAGATCCCCCAAGGCCAAAAAGGTAATTTTATTTTTTTTGAAAATTTCGCCGATTACGCTTAGCGTACGCGTACTGTAAAAAAAATTTTTTAAAAAAAATTATCCACACTCTCCCCACCCCGTGTGCAGATGGTGCCCGAAGGGCAACATTTGTGCATGGAATATGTATATAAATGAAAATATAAAAGATTACCTTTCACAACGAAGCGCATAATATGTCCTCCATGTGCGCACGGTGCGCGAAGCGCATCGTGCGTACATGGCCCATCTAGCGTAACGTGGGCACGCGGTGCGCGTAGCACACCGCTTGTCCACCGCGCGTGCACGGCACTAACTGCGTAAAGTGGGCGTGCGGTGCGCGAAGCGCACCGCGTGCTCACTGTGCGCGCACGGTGCGCGAAGCGCACCGTGCGCGCACGGAACGAACTGCGTTAAGTGGGCGCGCACGCCACGAATGGCGTAAAGTAACTTAGCATTTAAAAAAACGTACAAATTCACTAAAAAAAACCATAGGTTTCACACACGTTATAGTTAGGAATTAGCATTTAAAAAACCTTGCAAATTCAGTGAAAAAACCATAGGTTTCACACATGTTATAGTTAGCTGGACATTTTACTGATAAAAAACCATTGAAATTCCCCCGTTATAGTTAGTGCAGGCAACTATAACTCACGCGACTGCAATCCTCTGCTGATGACATATGTGTCTTTATGAAAAAAAAATATTTGTAATATATGTATAGCTAAAATTTAATGGAAGAAGACATGGGCAAATAAGTGTCTAAATACAGTATTAGCATCAGCAGAGGATTGCGGTCGCGTGAGTAATAGTTGCCTGCACTAACTATAACGGGGGAATTTCAATGGTTTTTTATCAGTAAAATGTCCAGCTAACTATAACATGTGTGAAACCTATGGTTTTTTCACTGAATATATATATATATATTCACTGAAAAAACCATAGGTTTCACACATGTTATAGTTAGCTGTACATTTCACTCGTAAAAAACCAATGAAATTCCACGTTATAGTTAGATCAGGTAACTATAACTTGCGCGCCCACAATAAACTGCTGATGACGTCACATATTACATCACTCATGACATGGTCAGTGACATCACTCATCACATCAAGGATGACATCTGAAATGACACATTGTGGATTGCGGTCGCGCAAGTTATAGTTACCTGATCTAACTATAACGTGGAATTTCATTGGTTTTTTACGAGTGAAATGTACAGCTAACTATAACATGTGTGAAACCTATGGTTTTTTAAGTGAATATATATATATATATATATATATATATATCCAAACTAGCAGGTGAGCCCCAAAGGGAAGAATCTTTCCTTTGGGGCTCACCTGCTAGTTTGGATATATTCGGCTGTTGCCCAGCCGCGGAAAGAAGCCCACCGCGTGCGGGTCCGTGCTGGCGCCTCAACGGAGCTAGCAACGATGGAAGGAAGACAAGTCTCTGCGCCATATGCAGGATGGAGCAAGCTTGATGCACGAATTGACACCTGAAAAGCGTATGTAGTTGCAGCCAGGACGACATCTTTCCCCACTTGGGTTTGATTTTGTTTTAATTTTGAAAAATGTTTGGCAGCCCACATGGGAAACACTAAAGCGCACTACAATTCCCAGGAGGCCACGTCCAGGGCCACGCCCACTGAGGCAGGTGAATATAACTACTCACAGTACGCTTAAGAACTTTGCTCACATTTCTCTTGAACTTTGCCACTGAAGAAGGGAGATTACAACTCCGGAAACGCGTCTGGCTACATGAACTAAGATGCCTGCTACCTGTGTGTACCTACTCGCAAGCTGTCAATAAATTTTGCCGTGCTACGTATCTTCCTGTGGATTCTTTCCTTTGGGGCTCACCTGCTAGTTTGGATATATTCGGCTGTTGCCCAGCCGCGGAAAGAAGCCCACCGCGTGCGGGTCCGTGCTGGCGCCTCAACGGAGCTAGCAACGATGGAAGGAAGACAAGTCTCTGCGCCATATGCAGGATGGAGCAAGCTTGATGCACGAATTGACACCTGAAAAGCGTATGTAGTTGCAGCCAGGACGACATCTTTCCCCACTTGGGTTTGATTTTGTTTTAATTTTGAAAAATGTTTGGCAGCCCACATGGGAAACACTAAAGCGCACTACAATTCCCAGGAGGCCACGTCCAGGGCCACGCCCACTGAGGCAGGTGAATATAACTACTCACAGTACGCTTAAGAACTTTGCTCACATTTCTCTTGAACTTTGCCACTGAAGAAGGGAGATTACAACTCCGGAAACGCGTCTGGCTACATGAACTAAGATGCCTGCTACCTGTGTGTACCTACTCGCAAACTGTCAATAAATTTTGCCGTGCTACGTATCTTCCTGTGGATTCTTTCCTTTGGGGCTCACCTGCTAGTTTGGATATATTCGGCTGTTGCCCAGCCGCGGAAAGAAGCCCACCGCGTGCGGGTCCGTGCTGGCGCCTCAACGGAGCTAGCAACGATGGAAGGAAGACAAGTCTCTGCGCCATATGCAGGATGGAGCAAGCTTGATGCACGAATTGACACCTGAAAAGCGTATGTAGTTGCAGCCAGGACGACATCTTTCCCCACTTGGGTTTGATTTTGTTTTAATTTTGAAAAATGTTTGGCAGCCCACATGGGAAACACTAAAGCGCACTACAATTCCCAGGAGGCCACGTCCAGGGCCACGCCCACTGAGGCAGGTGAATATAACTACTCACAGTACGCTTAAGAACTTTGCTCACATTTCTCTTGAACTTTGCCACTGAAGAAGGGAGATTACAACTCCGGAAACGCGTCTGGCTACATGAACTAAGATGCCTGCTACCTGTGTGTACCTACTCGCAAGCTGTCAATAAATTTTGCCGTGCTACGTATCTTCCTGAGGATTCTTTCCTTTGGGGCTCACCTGCTAGTTTGGATATATATATATATTTTCTTTGTTTGTGCTTTACAAAAATTCTGGAAACGAATGAAAATACATGATCAATAAGTATAAACAACAAATAAATTGTTATCAAAAACAAAACAATACTTGGATAGTTATCAGTACAAATTACTTTTGTAGATTTAAGTTGATCCATTAGAGTTCGTTTTCCAGTTGTGAAGTAGACCAGCTACTTCACAACTGGAAAACGAACTCTAATGGATCAACTTAAATCTAATGGAAAAAGAAATTCAGTCTGAAATCAATGTCATCACAGTAAAACTCGACAAAAGTAATTTGTAGGAGATCTATCCAGTTGTGTTGTTTTTATAATTCTTGTTGTTTGTATATTTTTTGGTATGTGGTATGGATGTTGGTATGCAAGAATAGCTAGCAAGATGTGAATGTAGATATTTGTTATTTGTTGAGGGGCACTGATAACTATCCAAGTATTGTTTTGTTTTTGATAACAATTTATTTGTTGTTTATACTTATTGATCACGTATTTTCATTCGTTTCCAGAATTTTTGTAAAGCACAAACAAAGAAAATAAAAAAATATGAAAATGTAATATGAATATATATTTTTGATACAAAAATTTTTTTTTTTGTTTCTTACTAAATAATAAAAACAAAGGAAAAAAGCAACAATTTTGTAAAGACATTGTATTTATGGGGAATATTGCTGTGTTGTTATATTGATCTTTGAGAGTTTTTACCAACAAAAATAAGATAGGTCGGTTAAGAGGCATAAAATCCTATATATCTGTCTTTTTCCCCCCTCTTGGACCTAAAAGTAACCGGGGAATACCTTCTCCCATAATCTATATATCCAATTTCGCCAGTAAAATGCACACTCAGAGTCACAGGTATTTAAAAAACGGCAGTAGTTTAATCTTCGTTACGCGTTTCGACACTTAAAGTGTCTTGTTCACACTTTTTATTTAATTAAGTGCAGACCGTCCTCAGTGGGTGTGGCTTGTGATGGTGTCAATTGCATTTTGGGAAATGCAGTCCATTCAGGTAAGTTACCCTCCCTTAAGTAGGCTCCATGCCCCTGTGACAGTTTCGCTTGGTTATATATCCTTTAGTAGGACGGAATTGCAGAAAGCAGGCTTTCTTTAGCGAAGAACATCGTGCTGTCCGGAGAGCGGTCGTCCTTCTCCACAGCCTTCTCATCGGGTATGAGAATGGTGCTCATCTCCCATGGCCCTGGCCGCCGTGCAAAGCATTAATCAACAAACACCACTGCGCTTGAGATGGCACACGACGATGCTCTTATCCTTCCGGATTTGTTTGCCTTCAGCAGACCGCTTTTCCTCAGTTCCTCATTACACCATGCCCGACGCATTTCAAGGCAGCAACGCCTCTTAATCATGGGCTTTCACAGAGGCAAAGAAACATTCACATGTTCTTCACTCTTTTTATTTAATTAAGTGCAGACCGCCCTCAGTGGGTGTGGCTTGTGATGGTGTCAATTGCATTTTGGGAAATGCACAATGTTCTTAGCTAAAGAAAGCCTGCTTTCTGCAATTCCATCCTACTAAAGGATATATAAACAAGCAAAACTGTCACAGGGGCATGGAGCCTACTTAAGGGAGTGTAACTTACCTGAATGGACTGCATTTCCCAAAATGCAATTGACACCATCACAAGCCACACCCACTGAGGGCGGTCTGCACTTAATTAAATAAAAAGAGTGAAGAACAGGTGAATGTTTCTGTGCCTCTGTGAAAGCCCATGATTAAGAGGCGTTGCTGCCTTGAAACGCGTCGGGCATGGTGTAATGAGGAACTGAGGAAAAGCGGGCTGCTGAAGGCAAACAAATCCGGAAGGATAAGAGCATCGTCGTGTGCCATCTCAAGCGCAGTGGTGTTTGTCAACTGGACTGTAGCTCAGGTCCAACGAGTTTGGGGCATCACATGGTGTTTGGAGTGACCCTGCCACTGTGCAGACATCCATCTGGACTACGTTACCCAGCATGCATCTGCCTGGGAGGATGTTCGCGTGATGCAGGTACACCTTTAATTGGAGGAGGGGTCGAATACCACCTGACTGGGAGTGGTCAACTGCATTCTGCCTGAACCCCAGAGAGACAATGGAGTCCGTGAGACCGGCACTGAGGAAAGCCAAGAATGGCTGAAACGTGTCTGCCTAAGCGTTTCAGGGACTGCCAGAAGCACGCAAGTGTAATTTTTAAATAAAGCCTTTTGAAAGACCCTGGAGTGTGTCAAGCCTTTACCTTACCTGGAAGAAGGCAGTGGTCGTTACCGGGGCTGCCCACAGTGTAAAGACCCTTGGAACTAGGGGCATTCAACATAAACATGACAAGGTATCCATGTGAGGAAACATTGAATAACTTAGAATACAATAAAAGTGCACAATTAATGAGAGGAGACACAAACGTTGCAAGTGTCCATCATGTTAGTGTTAAAAACGTGCTCCCTTCTCGTGGGTGTTCACACAGTGATCAAAAACAGATAGGGAAATGAAGTGTGTGCTAAAAACAGCCCGCAATGGTACTTGAAGAGTAGGCAATCGATGATACTGCATGTACATTCAATTAGAGATCAGGAAGATAATAGGACTGCATCAATTCCATTTGCCATTTTTTGCCGACTGTATTTGAACCCCAACCAGAAAAATGCATTTGAGCAAGTCAACAGATAAATCAAGGCGTGAGTCAGTCACCAAATTGTAGAAAAGTTGAGGAAACTCACACTGATTTTTAATACTCCATGTTCGGTGAACCATTAAAAAAGGTCGCCTTCGGAGAGAAGCACGGAAGGGTGATATAGAACCTCAATGTAAGATAGCGGCATCCCTAGAAAAATCCAGTAATTATTATCGAGCACCAGTTATGCTTCTTCACATGGAGGACTTTGGGTGGCAGCTGACCAGCGGGGAGTCTTAAAGCCTTAAAGTCTTAAAGCCCTCAACAATGTTGCTGCTCCTGAGTTTCAAAAAGAGAAGGGAAATCCAGAGAGAAAATGACTCTCTTTAAAGGATTTCCCTTCCCCTACAGTGCTCACCTGGCATGATGTCATGACCTAACTTCTCTGCTAGTGAGAAGTGAGCAGTGTGAGCACGCGCACATCTACGTGCCTGCTGTCACTGCAGCAGTCCGGAAAAAATACTAACTGCCTGTGCCAGGGCACGAAACAGAGCCCGATAGAGACCCGTGTCGAGGCCCCCTTTAAAAAACTGCTGGTGCTCAGACCCGGTGAGACCCGGCCCACTTAAGGCCCTGGGTTAGAAGAAGAAAGTCTGGGGCAGAGCGGACCTGTCTCACAGTATGCACGTCTATGGGGCTGCGAGTTGTAAGGAGGTGAGGAAGCGGGCTGCATCAGTAGAGTCGCCCACTCTTTATGGGTCGCAAGGGGGGAGGATAGGATATAAATGAGTGGCATCTGTGAAGCCGCTGTGGTGCCATGTGAGAGTTTAGGGGATGCGCAGATGGGTGGGGCAGGGGGACTTCCACCTGGTGGATCAGAACCTGCTGCTCAACCAGCAGCAAGCTGAGTTGCCACAGCCAGTAGAGTTTGAAGAGTTGGAGGGTGGAGGGGCTGGGAGCAGAGCGCAGATGAAAGGACCCATAGCACGGCGGGGAACAGGGAAGGTTGGAGGGTCTGGATATTTTTGGGCACTGGAAGGTGGCGGCATAGGAGGGAGGGAGGGTTGGACAGGGTGGCCAAGGTGGACGCCTACATAGGAAGAGGTGGATTGCACCAATGGGGGGGGTGGTAAAAAGGCCACTGCCTAGGTGGGTGGCAGCAGGGGGAGGTTTTCCCCTTGAATGTGGGCAGTCGGAGCAGGGCAGGTCTCAGCATTTGTTAGTGGTGGCAGTGCTTGAATGAAGCGGGCAGGAGGATGCCATGGATGAGGAATGCTTGAAGGACAAGGATTTCAGGGTCATGGGGGGCTACTGCTCCACGTGAAGCGAGGCCCTGGGACATGGCAAGGGACAGCAGCAATGGTTGGAGAATTTTATGGGTACACCTGACGTGGCTGGTCAGGCACAGGGTGCCAACACACCAGTCCGGTCACCTTTCTTGCATGTGCAGGGGCAGCACCAAGTTCCAGACTCAGTAGAGCTGGGTGCTGCTCATCAACACTGAGGGGAAGAGAGGGATGAGCCCAGTGCAGTTTGCCTGACAACAGCGGTGGATCCTGGCGCAGCCAACATACGAAGGTCCAGGATGACTTCATTGGTCCCAGCAGCTGGTAGGTCTGGAACACTCTCTGGCACATGTGAAACAGCAGGCAGGCAAGTAATGTCGTCAGAGCGGCAGGAACGGGTTAATTCACCCCCAGGGGTGTCGCGAGTCGCATTTCGAATGGGGCTTTTGGATCAGCTTCAAAATGGGATGTGGAAGCGGGACCAGCTGGGCCGATGTGGAGGACTCGCTATGGGTCACAGTATTGGACTATGATTGGGATAGCCTGGAGGAAGGGGCAGTGCGGGATGAGGAGCCGGAATTTGGTAGGGGTCCTCTAATCAGTTGTCCAGTGTGTTACAGGTGTGCACAGAACAGCTGAATAGGAACTCGGAGGAGGAGAGACCACTGGAGAGGTTGACTGCAACAGCACAGGCACCGACCTTGGCACCAGGTAAGGTCAACAAAGCATTGGGTACACCTGTCAGGACTCCACAAGTCTTACCTTCTGCTTGCGGAGTAATCTCGCAGGGAGGACGTGAACAACCTCCACCGTCTCCCACCTTTCCCCAGCAGCAGAATATATACTGATCAGGGTAAAGATGGGGACCGGGAGAAGAAATCCCAGAAGTGTGGAGTAGTGTTTCTATCGTGAAGACTTGGTTGGGTATGCCACTGATGCTGAGGGAACCCTTCTGGGAATCACAGTCTGTAGGGATAAACTGTATGGGTAATTACTTATGCACCCCTGGGTCACATACATACAGTTTCCACACGATAACTAGAGGTACTGCTACGGAGGATATAATCACCTGGACAAGGTATATATCTATTAGCAGGAATGAGAAGTCCTCACACACACTGGAATAGGAGATGGAATTTAAGCTTGTGGGCACTCTTGCGTGTCCTAGATATGATGAGACTTGTGGCTACATGTGCCAAAATGATAAGAAACTTAACTTGAGCGCTCCTGCGCTATGTAACGGAGACAATCACTTGGCTACGCGCTCCTGTGCGTTCTGCAAGTGAGAAACACACAAGCACTCCTGCGCGAGTGTGAAATTAAGCGCTGTGGCAGAACGCTCCTGCACTTGCCACAAGTGCCAGACACCCAGCGCTCCTGCGCGTGTGCGAAAAAAAGTATTAGGGTGGCTACACGCTCCTGCGCCTGCCGCAAGTACAAGGAAACACCAGTGCTCCTGATCGAGTGTAAAAACAAGTGTTGTGGCAACGCTCTCCTGTGCTTGTCACAAGTCCACAGACACACCAGCGCTCCTGCAGGAGTGTGGAAACAAGTAAAGGCGGCTACGTGCTCCTGCGCATGCCATAAGCAATAATGACTCACGCGCTCCTGCGCTGAGTCAGAACAAGGATTACCTGCTCGATGTTGGACAAAGGGACTGCTTCCTGAACATGGAAGTCAGCAGAGAGCAGTCGGGGCGATGACTCGTATTTGAAGCACTGTTGGGTTGAGCACCGCGGGCTTTTACGAGGTCTCACCTGGTAGTGCAATGTCTGCTGACCTGGATGTAACTTCCTGTGTAGGAAAGCTGGACTGCTAACTGTAATGTCGCTCAAATGATCACACGAGGCACGTATATGGACACCGCTATATTTTATTAGTATTACTCAGGAATGTACCGAGGAGCGCCGGCCGGCACTCTCTCCCTGTGGCTGCTCAGCGCGCTAATGCCGCGCGCGCACCCCGGCGCCAACATGGCCGCCTACGTCACGTCAACGTGACGTGACCACAACTAGACCGCTACATATCTCCCCCTTTTACCAAACCAAAAATCAGTCACTTACAGTTCGCAGGTTAGTTCAAAGTCTCGGAACCTGGAAGGCCTCACAACTTGCCTTCCGCTCCTGGTCACCTTACCAATGTTCCCTCGAGCCCCTTGGCTCTGCGTTTCCTCGATTTCTGTTTCTCCACTCATCGCTCCTCCACTGTTCATATTGCCACTCGGCCTGTCCATCTCTACCACTGGGGTCTCACCCCTTACCACGCCTTCTTGTTCCTCTCCTGCACCTGCTTCTCCCATTTGTTCACTTCCGCCCATCTTGTTCTCTTCATCCAGGTCTTCCGTGTCTTCACCTTCCGGACCCCACTGTTCCCATCTCAATATCTTGTTGCACCGGGCCATGCGGTCCTGCGACCACACGTTCCCATCACTGAGCAGGGCCGCTCGATCATAGACTTCCTTAACCTGCATCGGCTTGCTGTACTTACTGTCTCCCTTCCTTTGTAGGGTGGCCAGCTTTACTCTCACCCATTCTCCTCTCTCTAAATTGGTGTTCTTCACATTCCTCCTCTTGTTGTAGTTGTTGGTGTAGGTGGCTTGTGCTCTCTCCAGATTTGCTCTTACTACCGCCGGGGACCATTCGCTGGTCACCACCTTCTCCTTCCAGATTCTGTTGTCGTGCGTGAAGGGTTCACGTCCTCTCAATATTTGAAACGGGCTGTACCCCGTGCTTGTGGGCGTTATTCTGTAGGCCCATACCATGTTCTCCAACGCTTTCTTCCAGTCTTTATTACAGGTGATGGCCGCTTGTATGGCCCCCATCACCACTCTGTTAAATCGTTCCACCAGACCGTTGCCTGCCGGATGGTATATGGCCGTGTGCTTTACAGAGATGCCATTTCTACCCATGAATTGTTTCCATCTTTCCGACGTGAACTGTGGTCCATTGTCACTTAAGATGGACTTGGGAATTCCTTCTCGGGTGAATGTTTCCGATAGAAACTCCAGGATGTTCTCCGTGTCCATGGATTCGCTCACCTTTATTTCTGGCCATTTGGAATAACGGTCGATGAGGACACACACATATTTCTGTATGCTCTGGTCATCCAGCACCGGTCCTAAAATGTCTATTGACAACTCTTCCCACGGGTTTGAGGGAGTGTCGAATTTTCCAAGGGCTGGACGTAGTGGTCTCAATGTTTTGTCGGCCCCTTGGCATTGGGGACACTCTCTGACGTGCCTCTCTGCTCTTACGTCCATACCGGGCCACCAGTAGTTCTGTTTCGATCTGGCCTTGAGTTTTCCTATGCCAAGGTGGCCTTCGTGTAATAAGTCCAGCAGCTTGTTGATGAGCTTCGCGGGGGGGATTACTCTGTCTCCCCGGTAGATGAATATGCCCTTGTCTCCTACGGTCAGTTCTTCCTTCACTTCATAAAATGGTTTGAGGTTGGGCTTCACCTTTTTCTTGTCAGGCCACCCTTGTGTGATGTGCGCTTTTGCTTCCACCAGGTCTGAATCTTCTTCATAGGCTTCAGTCCACTCTTGTATGCTGATTATCTTCTCTTGGTCCTCTATGAGAGCTACCATCTCTCCTCTGTCCGCTGGGTCCTCTTCTCCCGGCTCCATGGCCGCCGCTCGACTCAAGTAGTCCGCTACTCGGTTCTTGTTTCCAGGGATGTACTCCACATCATATCTGAATTCCAACAGTTTTAAGGACATCTTCGATATCCGGGGTGTGGCGCTGGCGTGGCCGCCCGATGTTAATACCTTCACTAACGGTTTGTGGTCAGTTTTGAGCCGAAATCGGGTACCCCATAAGAACTGCCGGAACCTCGTCATGGCCCACACTACCGCTAACATCTCCTTCTCGATGACGCTGTACTTGCCTTCTGTTTCCGTCAGTGCTCTGGAGGCGAAACTGATTGTCTCTGTGTCCCCTCTTCCTCGGTCTTGCATGAGTACAGCGCCTAACCCCTTGTCGCTGGCGTCAGTGATGAGTATGGTGGCGCCTTGTGGGTCGTACCCCTTGAGTGGTATGGCTTCCAGGATTCCCTTTTTGATGACTTCAAATTCCGCTTGGGCTTCTGGTGTCCATTGGAACACCGTGCTCTCCCTGGTCAGCCTCCTCATGTTGTAGGTCTTGGATGCAAAGTGTACCACGAATTTACTATAGTACTCCGCCATCCCCAGAAACGATCTGACTTCCTCCTTGTTCTTGGGGGGCGGTGCTTCAGCGATAGCTTTCACATTCTCCGTCTTGGGTGTGATCCCCTGTCGCCCAATTTCATGGCCTAAATAGGTTACCGATTGCAGTCCCAACCGACATTTCGACCACTCTGCCGTGAGACCTTTGGCTTCCAGTGTTTGTAGTACTTTGTCTAGTTTCCGGTCATGATCTCTTCTATCTCTCCCCATCACTAGGATATCGTCCTGGAAGTACTGTACATCTTTGCAGTCTCTGAACAATTGGTGCATCATCTTCTGAAAGACGGCTGCCGCTGAGGCTAGCCCGAACGGCATGCGACAAAATCTGTAACACCCAAACGGGGTGATGAACGATGTCAGGCTTTTGCTGTCCGGGTGTACAGCTACCTGGTGGTAAGCTGATGTAAGGTCAATGGTGGAGTACCACTGAACTCCTCTGGTTTTTGCCAACATCTCCTCTATCTTGGGAAGGGGAAACTTCTCCACCACTATGTTTTTGTTGAGTTCTCTCAGGTCCACGCAGAGCCTGACCTTCCCGTTGGGTTTCATCACGACCACCAAGGGCGCCAGCCATTCGGCACAGGTAATGGGTTCTATGATGCCCTTCTTCTCCAGGTCTTGGAGTTCTGTCTGGACGGCTTCCCTTACTGCAATGGGCACATTCCTCACTTTATGTGCCACTGGTGTGGCTCCGTCCTTAAGCACTATTTTATGCTGAAATTTCTCCATTTTCCCTACAGTGCCCCCAAACACTTTTGGGTAGTTCTTCTTCCATCTGTTTATGTCCGGCCATTCCTCCTGTTCTGTGAGCAGGATTTGTTCCTTCCCTCCTGGGTCGAGTTTTATGCCTAGGTCGCCCTGGTCTAACCATCCTAGAACGGAGGGTCCTTTCTCGGCCACATACAGTTTGCACCACGCTGATCGGCCTCTGAACTCGAACAGTAGACGTCGGAAGCCTAGCATGGGAATGCGATCCCCATTATAGGTAACTGGTCGTATGTCTAGTTTCTCCAGATCAGGGCCTAACTTGGTTTTGAACTGTCCTTCCCACACTGCTCTCTGTATAATGGTAAATGGGGATCCAGTGTCTGCCACTACTGAAATGGTGATGCCGCCCATGGACATCTCTAGGACTGGTTTGGTTGATCTCTTGTCGTCTACGCTCAATACCTGATCGTATATACATAAGACGGTGACCACTTCTTCCTCTGGGGCTTCCTCCAGGTCTTCTGTGCTGTGGTCAACGTATTTCACCACTCCTTTCTGTTGTTTCTTCCGACACACCTTCTCGTAGTGACCCATGATGCCGCAGTGCAGGCATTTGGCTCGGAACGCCGGGCAGCGTCTGTCGTGGGCTTCGTGGGACCAACTTCCACACCTGTAGCACATTTTCTTGTTCACGCTGTCCGCTTGTTTCCCTTGCCATCTGCTAGGCCCTTTGGCCGTGGGTTGTTTGTTTTTCTGGTCCTTGCGGTGATCTTCCTCCTGTATCCTGTTCACCATGGTTGGAGTGACCGCCTCCTTTTTGGTGGCTTCGGCGCACCTCCTCGAGAGTTCTGCCCTCTTCACTATGACCATTACTTCCTTGAGTGTGGTGTCCCCGCTCGCCCACAGCTTGTCTTGCACGTTTGCACTAGTGGTGTGCATGATTACCTGGTCTTTTATGAATTCATCTTCCCACAGTGCGTACTTACACGGGGCTGCTAGCTTCCTCAGTGCTGCTACATACTCTTCGATGGATTCCCCCACCTTTTGTTTCCTTTGCTGGAAGTTATATCTATCCACTGAAACACAGATGGTGGGGCGGTATCGCTCATCTAGGTCTTCCACTGCATGCGCATACACATCGTCGTCCGTGTCTTCTCTCTTCCTTGGTACTAGACTCTTGTATATTCTCAGTCCTTCTGGGCCCAGATTTAGTAGCAAGATGCGTTTCTTTCTCTGAGGAGTGAACTGCTCTTCATTTTCGTCCTCCAGGACCCCTATGAAGTTGTCTATATATTCCTTCCAGTCCTCCCATTTCATCAGTGGGTCTCCGGGTTTCGTTAGGAATTGCACGGGTGCTATCGCGTACCCTGCCGGGGTACTCATCTTCACTTCCTTGGCGCTCGTTCCGTCGGTGGCTTTGCTCGGGGGGCTGCCTGGGGTGTTGTTGTTGTTCCCTGTGTGCTTGATTCTCTGGGGGCTCTTATTACTAGACCCCACTTCCTCCTCCTTGGTAGCCAGCGCAGCGCTCCCGGTGCGTGGAACTGTGTGAAGGTGGCGCGCGTGCTCTTGGCCGTTTGCGGCTTGCTTCGTCCCTGTGGCTTATATGCAGCTCGTGTGCTGTACTGTGGCACTGCCACGCTCCTCGGTTGCTCCATACCTCAGATCGTCCGACGTTCCCCCCCGTGACTCCACCGCTCCAGGCAGGCCTGTCTGGTGTTACTTTTTGGCCTTGACCTGCTTGCGTGTCTTCCTTCGCCTCGTGGGGCCACGTGGAGTGTCGCCTTCTCCTATGTTCCCGCGTCGGTCCGGTCTCCGTCCCGACCTCGTCGCCACTGTAATGTCGCTCAAATGATCACACGAGGCACGTATATGGACACCGCTATATTTTATTAGTATTACTCAGGAATGTACCGAGGAGCGCCGGCCGGCACTCTCTCCCTGTGGCTGCTCAGCGCGCTAATGCCGCGCGCGCACCCCGGCGCCAACATGGCCGCCTACGTCACGTCAACGTGACGTGACCACAACTAGACCGCTACACTAACCAGTTCAGCGTTCCTTGTAATATAAAACGCCCGTAAGAACGCGTACCAGGTAAACCCCCCTCAATCATTCAAAAGACGGACCCGCCTGGAGCTGCTCAGAGGCCATGACGACACCAAAGTTGGTATCTACAGAGGGGAAAAGGCTGCACAAAGGGAAGTACGTTACATATGTGGGAGTGGGTACGGAGGAGAGGGACAGTGCAAAGAGTCAGGGAACTGATACCACGGCCAGGGTGCACGACAGTGGCAGCAGTATGGGGGTAGCTAAGAAGGGCATCAGCAGCAACTCTCAGGTCCCTGAGGCAGGCGGGGGGGGCAGGGATCTGGTGTAAAAGCTCTGGTTTACCTAGAGAAGTTAGAGTATTGGTTAGGGTTTTACGGGCGAGGAGAGTTTCATTGGTATTTTCGCTTGGGTTAGAGGGGTCCTCGAATGCGGACGTGGGCAAACAATCTGCATTCAGCAAAGGAGCACCGACAGGCGATGCAGGAGAAATTGCAGAAATAGGTCTCAGAGGAAAGGGTTGTGGGACCCTTTCATGATTGGCCTATGGCAGATCTAATTGGGTCACCAATCAGAATAGTGCTAAAGAAAAAGAGGGGTCGATTGCGTTTGATACATCAATTGTCCTGGCCTGAAGGTGGGTCAGTACCAATTTCATTGTGGATGAAGTGGCTTCCGTATCCTACTTTTTGGTAGATGTGGGCATGTCACTGGTAAACTGCGGGCCCAAGAGCGTTGATGGCTAAGTGCAATGTGAAGTTAGCTTTTCAGCTTCTTGCGGTACACCCTGATGATTTCCAACTATTGGGTTTGCAATTCGAAGTAAAATGGTACCTGGACAAAGTGTTGCCAATGGGTTGCTCCTTTTCATGCTCTTTGTTTGAGTGTTTCAGCTCCTTTTTGCAATGACTGTTCACATGGCATATGGGTCATCAGCTGGTAACCCACTATTTGGATGATTTATTTATCGTGCACGCACCTGGTTTAGTGGACTGCCAGGCTCTCCTGGTAAGTTTCCAAGCGCTGAGGGGTGCCATTGGCACAGGGAAAAAACAATGGGTCCACAAACAGTGTTATCGTTCTTGGGGATTGACATTGATTCCAAGCAGATGGAGATCAGACTACTGCATAAGAGAAAAGTGAAAATGCTGATACTGCTAATTGGCATGCTGAAAAGGGAGAAGTTGAAAGGGAGATTCAGGTCCTGTTGGGTCACCTCAACTTCGCGTGCAGGATAGTATGGGCAGGGAGGACGTTCTGCAGGTGGTTGGGGCAGGCCTTATCTGGGTTTTCACTGCCTCGTCACCATGTCAGGCTTTTATCAGGGGTCAAGGAGGACCTGCAAATGTGTTTTTTTTACATGCTTTTAACTGCATTCCTCTGGGAAGGAGGGAGGACGTAGACTGGGACGTACAAATATTTTCAGATGCAGTAGGGGGCTGGGTTTCGGACTCAAGTGGTTGGGTAGAAGGTGTGCAGAGCCATTGCCATTATAGTGGAGCAATGGGGGCAGGAGCATAGCCGTCTTGGAATTGTTTCTCTTTGGTGGTAGCCGTGACACTATGGTGCAGGAAGCAAGCACACAGGAAAGCCCTCTTTCGAGTCGACAACATGTCAGTAGTGGAGGTGGTGAACAGACAGTCCGTTGGGAACATGCAGGTCCTGAAGCTACTGCAGGTTTTTGTGTTAGGCTGCTTGCACTATGACATCTCTTTCAGGGTGCTACATGTGCCCGGGGTGGACAATTACATTGCCCATGCTTTGTCTTGTTTGAAGTGAGGGAGATTCTGTGGGTTAGTCAAGGACGCAGACAGAGACCCAACGCCCATGCTGGAGAAGTTGTGGTCCGTAGTCAATGGAAGATGGTACAACTGGTGGTAGGGCTCCTCGCAGAATCAACGCGGAGTGCATATGTTTGGCCATGGAAGGAATCCCCGGCATCTGCAAATGGGGTGCAGTGCCGGGAGGAAGGTTGGTCACATGTGGATCATGGGAGCCATTATAGATTGGAACTCAGACTGGAGTTTATTGTGGGTTACTATTGCAGGAAGTTGGCAGGTCTGGCCTTTATGAGAAAATTGTTATGGGGATACCCTCCATCAGTGGGCGAGTTGGGACGCAGGATACTAGAAGGTTAAGCGCTGGAACAGGGCCAGAGGAAGCAGACTAGAAAGCTCTTGTCTTGGAACTTACTTGGAAAATTGTTGCAACAGTTGCCAAAAGAGTGTAGGGACATGCAGACACTTGATATTTTTAACACTCATGGTGTGGAAGTTTTTTGGGGCCTTCAGAGTGTCAGAATTATTGGGGGACAGGGGCACGGGCAGAGTCAGGTGGGAGGATGTCAACAGAGTGACAGGTAGATGGAAGATATGGCTTGACCCCTCCAAAACTGATCAAAGTGCACAGGGGAAGAGAGTCATCTTAAACACAGTAGGTGTACCAGGCACACGTCCAGTGGCATTCGGTGAGCACTGGGCGGCTTGTTGTGAAGCAGATTCTGTTCCTAACTTTCAGCATAACACTGGCCTATCAGCTACCAGTGTTGATGCAAAAGGCATTGGTTCGGCTGGGAGTGCAGGCAGTAGAGTATGTCACAGCGTCGGAAGCAGACAATATGGTTTGGGCGCGTGAGGATATCAAGCAGCTGGGCCACTGGTCATAAGAGTGCTACAGGGGCTATGTGCAGGCTCTGGGGGATGAGGGATGCACAGTTGGTGCTGAATGGTGAATTGGTTACTGCTTGTTTGTTTCTTTCCAGGTGCGGTAGTGGGCCAGCAGCTGAGGAAGTGGATATTTGGGTGGTGAGCCACTCATTCATCAAGTGGGCAGCTATCCAGGCTTGCCAGAGGGGTGTAGGGTCTAATCTGGGTTACATGAAAGGGTAAGGGGGAATGCTTTGGCGGGACCATTTATACACATTGAATGGCATGATGGTAGGGGAAAGGTGTTGCTTCTTTACCTCAGGTAGAATCATTCAGTGAAAGAGAAAGGGGTTGCGTTGTTGAGGAATATTAAAAAAGGAACTTGTTAGTGATTAAGGAATGTTGAACAGGGTGTTATGTTTTATGGAGCGAGTTTGTGCCTCTGCGGTCTTGGAGACTGGTGAGCAAGCCAGCAGCAATAGAAATGGCTCTGAGGAAGTTGAATAGGGTGATGTCATGTTTCTGTAGGGAGATCGGTTTCGATCGGATTTGTCATTCGGACATTAAATTCGAGACCACAGAGTTCATGACGGGAGACGAGGAATATCTGTTTTGAATTGACATGGACTTGTACTTGTTGGAGATTAGAAACTGTTGGCTAATGCTTTGAATAGTAGGCGGTAGGCAGTCTGGTCACCCACCACATAGAAAAGAGGCAGAGGGCAGAAAAGAAGTGTAGGTTCCCAACCCCCCTTCTCTAGGTGGCAGCGGCATGAAAAGTTTGCCAGGAGTTGGCAGTAGTTGGTTAGCATTGCCAGTTGGGGAACCATGTGCAAGGGGAAGGTAGGCAGGTAGTTCAAGGTTCAGTTTAAGACATTTGCTTACTTACAGGTTCAATCAAAAAACGGGGGAGATAGCGGTTACGGTTAGGTTCACCCTCCTTTCAGAATGCAGTTCCACAACATCCGGAATACCGGAATAAGAAACCTAACCATGGGGAGAACAGGGATTTCATTAGACATGTATTGAAAACCCTCTTTTCAGAAAGAAAAAAATATTTTCTAGAGTCCCCTCACCCACCAGGGTTGCTCCTAGATGGCATGCTTCATCATTGGGGTCTTCTCAATCCGCTGCGACTTGCGGACTACGTAGGACCACTTTAGTTTTGAAATTATGTGTGGTGCAGGGATGTGGAGTGGAAAAAAAAAAGTTAAACATACCAAGCTAGTGGGCTAATGTATTATTCCTGCTCCTAGTCGGGATGCTTTAAAATCAGGGGTTAATATTAGGGAAAGACCTAACTATAATGAGTATGGTGTCCCTAATATTGGGTAGTTAGGGCCTGCCAGCTTGGCTGGTAGGCTGACATTTTCAATTTTTCTTTTGCTTTATTTCCTACAGATACGGCGTGTCAGTGTAAAACCGTATGTATTAAGTATTAGGTATATACACATTAGGTGTGCACCTCATAGTTTCCTATTCACAGGATTAATTAGGAGTGGTACACACGGAGCT
Organism: Triturus cristatus; assembly: GCF_964204655.1. NCBI lineage: Eukaryota > Metazoa > Chordata > Amphibia > Caudata > Salamandridae > Triturus > Triturus cristatus. The sequence goes on along the minus strand of NC_140583.1, from coordinate 304,798,522 downwards.
GGTCCTCGTGTGGTCCTGAAGAAGAGCTTGTAGGGGAGAGCTCGAAACATCTCAACCCAATATTAGGGACACCATACTAGAAAAAATAGTGGACGGGGTAGACAATCCAGATGAGCCTCGCGTTCGACTCAGCGAGTGGTGGTACGACATGATGGATCCCTAGATCTGGAACAGACAGACTCCGGCAACGAAGACAGACTCAGAGTTGATCCACTGCTACAGCGGCCTGAGCATGAGACTGCAAGGGCCCTGGTGGAGGAAGTCACTGCCTCAAATTCTGATACCAGCATGGGGGATGTGGTGGAAGAGACCCCCCCAACCAGAAGACACCTTAATCAGCCACAGACTGATGCTCCATGTGTGAGGTGGTCGATTGCTGGAAGGGTGTGACATGTGCCTGGCACTGGTGGCAGGGAGCCGGGATGAGTGTTGACAATGACTGGCATGGATGTCTGTCGACCTGGGCCGGTTTACAGAATGATTGAGAAGGTAACTGTTACAAGGCAGGCGGACACCCCTCCTCTGCCTCTTTAGCTATCTCATCTTTCGTTCAATTCTCATCTTTGCTTTTTTTTCTCCCCGATTTATTGTTCAATATCTTTCTTCAGCTTATAATTTCACTACATAGAAAGGTATGTTAGATGAGTGATTGGACGTATGTTTGGGCGTGAGTGGAGACTGAGGTCAGGAGAGTGTCTCTGGTGAGACTCACAGTGTGGCCATACCGCACACCAGCCCAACCTGGCGCTGAGTATTTTTCTGATGACTGAGAGTGAGCTGCATGAAGGCATGATGATAAACACAGTTTGCCATCTATGGAATGCCTGGGTGGTGTATGGTTTGATTTTGATTTTTTTTCTAGCTATGACTTATTGTACATTCATCATCGATGTTCGATGTATGGAAATTGGTTTTAGTATATTATTGGGGATTGAGGGCACAGAGGGAGTTGAGAATACTTGGGGTTGCATGTATTGTTTTTGCAGTGTTTACCCGAGGGGTAGGATGTTTCAGCTTTTAACCTTATGTTCATTGCTGGTAGCGATGATAGCATAACGGTGGGCGGACAGAGTAGGGGTGGTCACAGGTTATGAAAGATGGGACAATTTAAATTTATATTGTGGAATATGAGGGGGCTTAATTCATTTGTGCAGTGCTACAGAGTTCAGACTTACTTACGCAGGCAGGGAGCCCACGTAGCAATGCTGCAGGAGACATACCTATCAGACCTGAAACCCAAATGATACATAGGAAATGGAGGGGACAGCTATTCTCCACCACCTATTCCACATATGCAAGAGGGGTGGCGATTTGGGTAGCCCCACAGGTCCATTTCCGAGTACAAGGCTACACAGCAGATATAGAGGGAAGGTATGTGGTGGTACATGGCGTACTGGATGGCGTGGAGATTTGTCTGGTGAATGTTTATGCCCCGAACATAGACGATGGCGACTTTTATTTAGATCTAGGAAAACTGCTATTCCCTTATATATGGGTACCATTAATATAGCCAGGAGATTTTAATTGTGTACTCAACGGCAACCTAGACAGACGTCCCCCGAAGCTACATACCAAACCCAATACATCGGCAACTCCACGGGACGTGCATTACGTCAACATCTGGTGGAAGACACACCCTGACATATGAGGGTATACTTGCTATACACCCTCCTGTGCCATTTCTAGCATACTTGACCGTTTACTGCTCTCCGAGGAGACCTCTGTGGCCGTGAAACCGACCTGCTTAATGTGCCTCTTTCTGTCAGACCATGCCCCAGTGTTACTGGAATGGGGGCTAGAACGCAGTAAGCCTAAGGCACTATTGTGGCGCCTACCTCCGGAGGCCGTCCATTACATAATGTTTCGAGAAGAGATTCAGGAAGCCATTGTGGGGTTTTTTGACACAAATTGGTCGTCCACTACTAGTAGGGGAGTAGAGTGGGACATGCTAAAGGTGGTAACCCGAGGAGAATGTTTATCTAAAAATTGGGGGGACAAGAAGACGACTAGAACGGGAGCTTACCAAGGTGGAAGACGAGCTGGCTAGGCTGCAACATGGGGGCAGGAACCAGAGCCGCACAATGAATCCCTTCTGCGGGTACAGCATCAAGTCGGCCAGGTGTGGGACAGGCTAGACTGTTTCACTAGAAGAAAATATCACTAGTTGCAAAGGGAAAGAGAACAAATGAGGGAGACTACTAGCGTGGATGCTGAGGCGGGGACAACCTCCCCACTCAGACAGAACCACTGCCATAACACAGGCCGGAGTTAATTCCCTGTTGTGTGATCACTTGGCCATGGTTTTTAAGGAGTGTCTTGAGGCCACTCCGATTGAAGCACTGGAGTTCCTGAATGATGTGTCTTTACCTTGCCTCACTGGGGAACAGGTGGCAGACTTGGGCGCAGGGATCCAACTTGATGAACTACGGGATGCGGTGCCAAGTATGGCCCAATGTAAATCGCCAGTCAGGATGGCCTCCCGGGGAAATTCTACCAGACTTGTGCCGATCTATTACTCCCCCCACTACTGGAAACCTTGCAAGAAGCTAAGCGATTGGGAGTCTTGCCACAGTCCATGAAAGAGGCGCAGATTATTATGCTCCCGAAGCAGGGCAGAGATGTATGCCACTCTGGCTCGTACAGACCCTTGTGAATGTTAGGGTTCGACGCCAAACTGCTCGCTAAGGTTCTTGTGACACGTCAGGGTAGAGTGGTACCCTACCTGGTTCATGAGGACCAATGCAGGTTCATACTTGATACAGGAATGCACATGAATATACGACACCTCTCACATGTGCTACACTCTGTGGCAGATAGCGATATCTGGGTGGCAGTTGTCGCCCTGGAAATCGAGAAAGCATTTGACACCCTGCGATTGGAGTATTTGTGGGAGGTCCTGAGGTGAATGGGATTAGGTAGCGAGTTCATGGCCTGAGTCCGACTCCTCTATTATCAGCCAAGGGCTCGGGTTTGCAGTGGCAGCCTGATCTCAGAGAATTCATCTATTGACAGGCAGTGTATCCATTTTCCATGCTTCTTTTTGCCTTGGTGATGGAGCCTTTGGCAGTCTGGCTGCGGCAGGACATGGCCCTGTGGGGTATCACCACTGATGGTCACACCCATGTAATTTCATTGTACGCAGAGGATGTGCTTCTCTACATTCGCCAACTGCAGGAGGCAGTACCAGCACTATTGAATATGCTAGCTTATTTTGGATCAGGCCTGCTTAATAATTGCCGGAAGTCATATTCCCACTGACGGCACTAGCAGGGGGAGACGCCTTTGATCTCCCTGAGGTGGGATTTGGCGGGGAGAGTGACCCTTTTCGCTACCTGGGCATACAGGTAGCTCATTTGCTAGATGCTCAATATGCTCTGAATATGGGAGAAGTTATTACGGGCCTGAGGGAATCCGTCCGGTTCTAGAACAGACTTCCGCTCTTGGTAGTGAGTCGTTTGGCCATGGCAAGGATAGTTATGATCCCCCGTTGTCTTTACGCCCTCCAAAAATCCTTCTGTAGTCCTGAAATCCACTTTTGACACCCTGTACATCCTCCTGATCTCGTTGGTGTGGGCAGGAGGATGCAGCAGGGTAAAACTCAAGATACTTAAGTTAGATATAGACTCAGGGGGACTAGGACTCCCTGACTTTAGACTCTATTACTCGGCGGGGTTGCGGTAGTATGCGGCACAGTGGTGCGTCAAGGGCCATAATGTAGAAAAGGCACTGCTGCTGGACTGGAGCAGTGGGACAGAACTGCCAAGATACATCATGATGGGCTCCCGGACTCCTGGGGAATGTTGGTACATAATCTAGCAGGTTGGGCAGGCCTGGGAGCAAGCGGTTACCCTAATTGTCCGCAGGACTCCATTCATTCGTTCCCTTCCCCTCGGAGGTCACAGGGTTTCCACCAGATCCAGTCCATTATGGGCCTTTCTAAATGGTATGAGGGGTCTCCACAACAGCTGTGGACATATATATGAACGGGACTGTAGTATCTTATATGTTTCATAGCTAACACTGGTGGGCATTGTAAATCAGTGTTAGCCTAACTAGAATGTTGGGACTGCACCTTGGTTGTCCCTAGTGATGGAATGTTGATGCTTGAAGTGAGTCAGTCATGAAGAGCCTATGCTGACCTGATGGTGGCTGTTCTTCTGAGGCTGAAGTGTATTGGTTCCCTCTTAATAAACCTTCTTGTTTTCTAATCTGCCGCTGCCTCCTACTTCATTTCACAGACCTTCTTATCCTTCGACGAGGCAAGGGAGTGATTCCAAGTGCCAGATGGTTACTTTGTACAATATGTGAAAATATTGCGCATGGTTCCCGAAAAATGGACCTTGTTTCCAGATGAGCCGGAGGAGTCACAAATGTTAGCGTTGTTACTCGACCTGGGGTCCACTAGAGGACTAATCTCTCACATGTATAAAGCCTTGAAAGAGGATCGTAAAGTTGAGGTATCCATGATAAAAGACAGATGGATGGAAGACCTGCCGTCTCCGCTCACCGAGAGCGAATGGAAGAGGGCATTTGCACAATACCGCGAGGTAGCCAGTAATGCAAGGTTTAAGCTCACTCAGTTTTTCTACCTACATCAAACATATTTAACGCCACAGGGATTGGCGCTCTTCAATCCGAGGGTCTCCTCGGCATGCCCCTGATGCAGTGTAGACCCGGCGAAATTCATATAGGACTTGGACCTGTGTCTGCCAGCAATTAGATTGGCAACAATCGTTCCGGGTGCTGAAAATGGCTACAGCTGTGCAAATTGAGGCGTCACTTAAGCAGTGCTTACTGGGAGTGCTTCCAGTACCTAAAAAGGGAACACATAAGAGATAAAAAAAACGCTCTTCTAGGCCTTGAAGTGGCTAAGCGTTGAATTGCAATACATTGTACTCAGGCCATCCCCCTCAACCAGGCATATAGAGGGCAGATGTGCAAGAGTGGGGTGTGGCTGAGGAGTGCCACCTGCATGTTGAACGTACTGATGAGAATGCAGAGCGAGATCTGGAAGAGTGAGGAAACATGCTGGAGGGATTACAGTCAGCTGAGGGCTAGAATGAGAAGGAGGAGGGCTCAACGCAGATGTCAAGTCATGCCACCCCTACGTGTCTCCAGAGAATGAACCCATGCTGGACCCACGGGGTTCCATTATATCCCATACTGGGGTGGAATGAGCAAACCACAGCTCTGAAGATTAGATTAACAATGGGATGGGCTGAGGACTTAAGCTTCAGTATTATGTTTCATATAGATACCCTGATATAGGCCCAGGTAATGTCATACACGATCACCTATATTATCCCCCTTATACTACACAGTAACAAGCCTTTAGGATTGAACCTTTACCTAGTTCTAGTCCTGGGTGCAGAAGGAGGGTTTTCTCCTAAGCAATAGAGTCCTATAACTTCATCAATAGACTCACACTGTATGAATGAATATTCATAAGCTTCTTGGAAACCAGACAGGGGCTACACCACCTACCCCACCATATCTACGTACAAGGTTAATCCCATACGTAGGCTGTCAGGAATTCGGTTAAAACCGACTGTGCCCGACAGTACCCTACCGAATGAAAATCAGCTGACCCGGTTTAAACCGAGTGTCACTGATTTTCATTGCTGTTGCACTACTTGGCCACTTGATGGAGCCACAGCTAGCATTGCAGACCGAACTGCAATTTAAGCCTGAGAAGAAAAGCAACTCGGAACGTGCGTCACCCCGATTAAATTCGGGGACACACATTGGTTCGCAAGGTTGGCGGGTGTGGCCAGGTCCCATTTAAAATACTGGCCGGAGTTTGTCTGGCCCCCACACACCTCGCCACACTTCAGGCAACCACGACGACGAGACAACGACCAGACGACGACCGCCGGTGTTCCAAGGCCTAGTTTGAACCATCCAAGGTAAGTGTTGCGAGCCTGGCTAAAGTGAGGGTGAGCACCGAGGAGAGAGGCGGCACGCGCTAGTTTATTGCGTGTTTGTTTAAATATTTTAAAATCTGCGTAATGCAGCCCGTGAGCAAGGAAGGGCCAGAGCAACACCAGGCCCCCTGCCTGGCTAACGTGAGGGTGGGCACCAGGGAGAAAGGTGGCACGCGCAAGTTTGTTGCTTGTGTGTTTGAACATTTTAAAATCTGAGTAATGCGGCTCGTGAGCAAGGAAGGCGGCACGCGCAAGTTTGTTGTGTGTTTGTTTGGAAAATATTTTTAACTCTGCGTGATGCGGCCCGTGAGCAAGGAAGGGCCAGAGCAACACCAGGCCCCCTGCTTGGCTAACGTGAGGGTGGGCACCGGGGAGAGAGGCGGCACACGCAAGTTTGTTGTGTGTTTGTTTAGAAAATATTTATATCTCTGTGTGATGCGGCCCGTGAGCAAGGAATGGCCAGAGCAACACCAGGCCCCCTGTCTGGCTAACGTGAGGGTGGGCACCGGGGAGAGAGGCGGCACACGCAAGTTTGTTGTGTGTGTCATGTGTTTAAATATTTGTATATCTGCATAATGTGGCCCGTGAGCAAAGAAGGGCCAGAGCAACACCAGGCCCCCTGCCTGGCTAACGTGAGGGTGGGCACCGGGGAGAGAGGCGGCACGCGCAAGTTTGTTGTGTGTTTGTTTAGAAAATATTTTTAACTCTGCGTGATGTGGCCCGTGAGCAAGGAAGGGCCAGAGCAACACCAGGCCCCCTGCCTGGCTAACATGAGGGTGGGCACCGGGGAGAGAGGCGGCACACGCAAGTTTGTTGCTTGTGTGTTTGAACATTTTAAAATGTGTGTAATGCGTCCCGTGAGCAAGGGAGTGCCAGAGCAACACCAGGCCCCCTGCCTGGTTAACATGGCAATTGTCTGCATTCGGCCGCACCCGATTAATTCACAGGTCTTTAAAAAGACCATTTGCTTAACAAGTCTTTGTTCGTGCACCCCTTCGTAGAGCCCCTACAGTATAATAGCCCGGTCGCCATCGCTAATTCTGGTTCCTGTGTCCTTTGACCACATAGACCATGAAGTGCAGTCAGTTCTATTTCAGACTGCAAGGTTAGTTTTATAAGCGCTTGCCATCTGTAATGTATGTTGTGGTGATTAGGGTTCTGTGTGCTGCTGTTTCCGTTGTTGTGGTTTTCCAACTCGCAGGGCCTGCCACTTACCCTGCTGGGGCAATGTTCTCAATGAAGATGAATTTCACGGGTTCCTGTGAGTCAAGTCATTGCAGGCTTACCGAGGCTTTGTTGATCTTGCACCCCTTCGTAGAGCCCCTGCATACGATGTTGCGTCCAACTCACAAAAGATTAGTAAGCAGGAAATTAATAAAGGATTGTGCGGGCCAGAGCAACACCAGGCCCCCTGTCTGGCTAATGTTTGGGTGGGCACCGGGGAGAGAGGTGGCACACGCAAGTTTGTTGCTTGTGTGTTTAAATATTTTAAAATGTGCGCAATGCGGCCCCTGAGCAAGGGCCAGAGCAACACCAGGCCCAATACCATCATAGTAAATACTGTAATATGCAGTGCACAACCTTTAGAAGGAAGAGCAATTCCAGTGATACATCTAATTCAGAAACAGCCATTTTCCACTGTTATTCGCTTTGATGCGTGATGGTCTAACCTTTTGAAAGTATAGTTATAAAGCACCATCTGAACATAAACTATAGACAGGAGATCTTTAGCAAAAAACTTTATTTTAATATTGGGCTGCATTTCTCCGCAACCCACTCAAAAAAAGTCGCTTAATATATTTGCACTCGTCAAAAACCACATCTTTGAGAGACCTATTGCGCAAATTATACTCAGTGTAATTCGCTTCTTTGTAATGCCTCTGTTGACATTTAAGCGCATTGGAACAATTTACTAATTAATTCTCATCATTATTGTGCAGTTATCTGAATCTGCTTATATGAAAATGCGAAGCGCACAAGAAATGACCCCAGTGAACTAGGTTAGAAAATGTGGTTGCTGAAATAGCAAACCAGTTATCATTCTTTTACAAAACATGTTTTAGTAATCATTGTGATACTGCAGTGGCAAGATTTCAACTTCACAAACTCAAACACTTAAAGCATAGACTTCCGTAAACCTTGAAAATAACAGCAGGAGAGGATGTAGTCTAATGGTTAGGGCGGTCGACCTCAAATCTGGCGAACAGGGTTAGAGTCTCGGCAATGACACTGAATATCCTGTGATTCTAGGCAAACCACGTAATATACCCGTCCCTAACAAAAATGAATGTGCCCTTGTGTAACACATCAGGTCGAGTTAGCACTATATAAATGAGGGGAAAAGCAACAGCAGTGAAAACCATCCTAGCTTTACTCAGAGCGGTGCCATCATGCTACGTGATTTGTGAGGAGTGCCCAAAACAATGAACATGTCACCCAACTCTAACGTTCTTCAAATGACACCACATGGATTCTAAATGAACTATGAGAACTGCCTGCCTTGCCTACAACACCCAATACCCCCAGAAATCTTCCATAAATTACCCATACCTGGAGAGTCACAAAACGTGCGATTGCAAAAAGCTCTCTCTGTGCCCAGCAGTTCAAGGCCTCGCGCCAATTAGCTCCCGTGACCTGTACTTGTTTCTGTTACTCTTTGCAACACAAGTGCGCTCTTCTCTATTTGCACAGCAGTCACCTGACCATGAAAATGTTGTCTTTCTCATTATTTGCTCAAGAGTACGCAACCAGTTTCTATGTTTTTTTTTTTGTAAAACACAACCGGTTTCGAAGCTTTTTTTTTTGTATTAATCTAGTTTGCGCAGAACAACATGCCCCGCAGAATAAAGACGGCCGAGGATTATGTGCTGGAAAACAAAGATTTTATGGTTGAAGAAGTGCGTGGGCAAAAGATGTTAATTTGCAGGTTTTGTAGAGTGACTGTCCCAATAGTAACTGGGAAGACTGCAAGCCGAATTGCTGAACATCTTGTCACCAAGACCCACTTGAAATTGAAAGAGCCACCTAATAGCGACCGCCTATGCCAGATGTCTCTTGCTGAGACAATGACACGCTTCAAAAGAAAACGCGAGGAAGAAAAGGATGTGGCACATGAATTTGTACGTGCCCTAGTGCAATCTGGAACAAGCTTACACCAAGCCGATGGACCGATTGGGAATCTGTTCCGCAAGCTTGCACCAGCATGCAAAACATTACCAAAAGCAACACAAATGTATGAGAAATACCTACCAGAGGTGTTCCTTGCAGACATTGAACATATTTCAGAGTTACTCCAAGGTGATGTAAAGATCTCTGTTACCATTGATGAAACTCCAGAGATGCGTGGCGACACAGCAGTGGCAGTGCTAATCACATTTTGTGACGCAGGTACAGACGTACCATCATGGCAGATCTAGATGTACTAGAAACATGCAACGCAGTGTCACTTGGGATGCTGCTGCAGAGAGTTCTTACCAAGTTTAACAAAGATTGGAGTGATATTGTTTGTATTTGCAGCGATTCAGCAACGTATATGAAAAAGTTATGTGATGACCTGTCAAAAGCAATACCTGAGCTGAAGTGTTTCCCTGTACGAGATCCTTGCCACTTGCTAGATGGTATGCTGAAAGCATCTCTACAATCTTCTGCGCTAATGAAGAATGCTATTGATTTTGTAGTCCATTCAGGTGCACTGTTTCGTTATGCGGGAACTAAAACGCAAATATTTCTCATTCTGTGTTTTGTGTGGAAGCAAAGAAAGAGTAATCCCAACTGTGTCATTTAGTCGGTGGTTCTCAGTCTTAGAGGCCGTGAATGCAATATTATCTATGTGGCGACCGTTTACTGAATTTTTGCTAAGTGATGATGCAAAAGGCAAGAAATGTGAGGATCTTCGGTTGCATATTGATAGTGATATCAAAAAAAAGTACACTCTACTGCATTCTTAGATTTTTACACGAAAACATGACTGCTGTAGTGGACATAATCAAAAAACTAGAGTCAGAAAACACCCTGGTCTACCAAGTGTTCAGCATAATTGGTGTAGATGTCAAACATCTCGAGAGTAGGCTAGGCGACACTTTTAGTGACTGTGGCACTGCAACATGTTCCCTGTTAGAATGCTTGCCACTTGGTAAGCAGAGAAGTGTTGATGACCAATTCAGGACATTTTATTTCACAATGCATGAGAAATGGCTAGCTATGATGCATAGAAATGTCCCTTCACCAACCATGGCGTTTGAAGCCAATGAAGCCTCACTTTGGTACTCTGCGCAAGTGTTAGATCCCTTCCGTAAAGGGGAATTTTCTCCAGACTTTGCGAAGTACAGCTTCATTTTTGACCGCTTTAACACCTCTGAGGGCATATGCACCCAGTTCAACGCATATGTCGCAGAACCTGGCCCAGAGAATGTCAACCTTGAGGAGCACCAGTATTGGCATGGAAAGCTACGTCAGTGGCCAGAGTTGGCAAATTGTGTACTGGCTGTTTTGGCGTTGCCAGTCTCAAGTGCCAATGTCGAGAGGGTCTTTTCCCAAATAAAAGTGTACATGGGTAGGAAAGAGAGAGCGCGAATGACCAAAGATTCACTGAAGAAATATTGTATGGTGTACTACAATAAATTCGACTTGTAAAAATGTATTTTAACCTCATAGACACTGTACATAGACTGTCTATATACCATGCACCAATTAAGAAAGCAAGCAATAATAAAAGCAAAGCGTCCCATAAACACCGGTAAAACACCGTTTCAGTTGTTTTTTTATGGCGCGAAAAGGAGTAACCACTGACAAGCACTGTTTTTTTTGAGGTGTTGAAATCACTGGAAAACACTGAAAAAACACCACCAGAATTTACCAAAAATAGAAACTGAAAACAGGAAAGCCTACCCATACGTCATCCTCAAATCCAACAATGGCTAATACATGAGACAAGGGACAAAGGAGCCCTAGATACTCTTGCTAGTGTTAGGCAGATGGAACCGAGACTTCCAGGCTGACACACTGACCAGAGACGCTGAAGCTCCTGCATGCAGATGCTCCAGCTGACAGTGGTCTGAACATCCCTCTTGGGGTGTCCAGCTCGAGACCAGGACGGGGTTCCACACTCTCTCACTTCAGGTAATGGGATTCGGCTAATCCTAGAGTTAGGTACATCTAGATAGGCATCATAGGAGAATGCTCACTTTTATCCTGCATTTTGTATTCATGTATTTATTCATGCTTATTGCAAGATGGTAGAACTGTACTATCCTTTTATATTCACTGTACTGCTAATCAGATATCTCTGCTACTGTCTAACGGTTGTTGCAGCACATTTATTTTACACTAGAAGAACAACTTATTGTAACACGCCCAAATGTTTCTTCTGTGTAACTCTCTGAGACCGAATAAGTAAGCACGAGTGACTGAGCGAAAAGTAGTACATTGTTTCCACCATCCTGAGGGATCAGGGTCGTCATGTTCTAAGGTTGCCAGAAACTATTCTCTCCCCGATAAGAGGAGACACTAGTGGCACTGTGAGCCAGCTAATGCAAACAGGCTAACATTTCTTGGTGAGAGTGCTCAGAGTCAGTCTGCCACCAAACCCACAGTTTATGTTATCCGAACGTGCAGGTCCTGTATGGGTAATATAGGAACTACACGACATGGCACCGCCAATTTTGGTTGGGTGCTTATTTAACAGTAGAATTTGAGTATTTCAGTCGTGCTTTTCTCAGAGACCCCTACTCACAAAACACCAGAGACGTCTGGAGTGGGTGGGCACAAACTCCGCCACAGCTGAGTAGGCTAAAGATCCTATTTATTGGCTGGTGGTTAATCAAGCTTGAAAGGACACAGTGTTCCTAAAATTGTGCGATAAAACCTTATCTTAGTTCCCTTGAACAAAAACTTCTTCTTTACAAAATGATTGAGGGCGAAGCTGACCCAAGAGGGAATCTGCAGCTCGCAATAGGAGAAGAAGATTTAAACGCAATTCACATTGAACCTGAACCTAAATTCAGACATACTATCACCCTGAAACTATTAGAAAATGGTTTACCAGCTAGGGGTGGCTTAGTAGCTTTTGTGATTGAGGCACACAAATCAAACAAAACAGAGGTATTCTATTCATGGGTTACATTCCCAGAAGCAGATGCGAGAACACCGACATTACACTACTATATAGAAGGGGATGCACCACTGGAATATGGTCCATGCGAGGACATAGAGATTCCACTCATGTACCAGGAACACCTATACTGGTTTAAAGGCGCCCTACCCCATATAAGAAACAGAGTAAGATTAGGCCCGCTCGGAGGAGACGGGGCAACATGGCCAATATTAGCAGCCTACACACCACATCCTGACAGTGAAACAATGCCACAGGCAGACGTACTCTTACAACACAAGGATTTGATTAAAATTTACAGAAACTTGACGCTATTCATCATGAGGATTTTCACAGTCCAACCAGCAACAGTTGCAACAAATGGAACCCATTCTCAGGGTACAGCAACCAAAATCACACCACAGAAGGTTACACGCGGTAATGGGCAAAATGCCCACGAAACGTGAACAAATGCCATTCTGGGTAGCTCAGAAAATAACTCCGCTCAAGGCAGTATTCCCGAATACTACCCCGTATGAAAAACACATAATTCTAACAATCTGCTTGCCCATGGGGATTACACCACAAGTAGAAGACTGTACCACTTGGGGTACAGTCTTTGCTGCCATATATACCAGGACTCATGGTATTCCTTCGTTAGCGGTGATACTGGATGTATTAAAACAAATACAGAATGAGTATGGAGCAGAGCCTGCTCTGAACTTAGGGATGAAGTTACTAAATGACTATGACCAGGTATCAGCCATAATACTAGCTAATATCAAATGGGAAGCAGCTCCAGTGGCAATCCGCCAACGCCTAAGGGAGTTCAGTCCGTTAGAACAACAACACGAACTACCCAAAATAATTGAAACTGCATATGCAGAATTAGTTCAGAAACAGTTTGGGTGGGAAAGCTTTAAAACCACAACTGATGGGCAGTCCTGAAAAGGACACTTCTAAGCAGACAACTGCTTCTTCAAAAAAGAAGTGGGATAATAAAAAACAACAAAACTTTAAGGGAAACAGATCCAAATCCCGAGGTAGATCTCCTCCACAGGAGTCCTCTGAAAAGAGGTATAACCTTAGGAATAGAGATAATATTAGGAAACCTGACAGATATCAGGATACTGATACACGTTCCTCCCGTTCCTTTCAGAGTTCATTGAAAAACTCAGTGAGCGAAGAACAGTCAGAAAGACCAGAAGAGCGTGCAAAGTCGAGAGACAAGCAGCACACTCAGGATTATACTTCCAAGAAAGAAGAAAAACCAAAATCAAAAGCTCAATTTAAGAAGAAGAAAATTGCAGGCCTGAAAATCAGACATGCCCAGAATTCTGAGGACGCAGCTTCTGAACGGGGAATGGGCTCTGACAATGCTAGACAGTGCGTCAGAAGTAACAATTGCTCGCCAGAACCTGATGGAATTTCTGATGACAGCGGACTTGAAAGATTACGTCACGGTGGAAACACCAGATACAAGTGTGAGCGTCCCACATAAGTAGCACGAAATAACACTCCAAATGGAGGGGGAAAAGCCCAGGTAAGTTAAAGGTCTTTTTTGTAAAAACCTATCATCTGGTTATGACATCCTATTAGCAGAACATGATTGGCCGCCAGCATTCGTTATGGAGTGCCCTAGGGGAGAAAATGTAATTGTTGTATCATTCTCTGACCTTGTTCCCATACATCTTAAACATGCATATGCACGAGAGTGGGCAGTCGCCCTAGCTTCAGCACTATACAAAAATCATGCCGGTTGGGATGAGGATTCAACCCACCACGTGATCCCGTTAAAAGTTTCACCAAATGCTCTGAGGCAAAACCCAATAGAGCAAGAAGCTAAAAAACAGGTCAGGGAGATCTTAGATCAACTTGAATATCAAGGAGTCATTGAAACATGTACCTCACCAATGAAAAATACTTTGTATCCCATCATGAAACCTGACAATACATATTGTCTAGTTTTGTATTACAGACATTTAAACACTTGCACAAAGATATTCATGTATTTATTCATGCTTATTGCAAGATGGTGGAACTGTACTATCCTTTTATATTCACTGTACTCCTAATCATATATCTCTGCTACTGTTTAACGGTTGTTGCAGCACATCTATTTTTCACTAGAAGAACAACTGTGCAATAAATACTTATTGTAACACGCCCGACTGTTTCCTCTGTGTAACTCTCTGAGACTGAATAAGTAAGCACGAGTGGCTGAGCGAAAAGTAGTACATTGTTTCCACCATCCTACGGGATCAGGGTTGTCATGTTCTAAGGTTGCCAGAAACTATTCTCTCCCCGATAAGAGGTGACACTAGTGGCACTGTGAGCCAGCTAATGCAAACAGGCTAACATTTCTCGGTGGGGGTGCTCAGAGTCAGTCTGCCACCAAACCCACAACAGTTTATCCGAACGCCCAGGTCCTGTATGGGTAATATAGGAACTACACGACAGCAGGGCTGACAAACAATGATCGAACCGGCCTCCCATACACGCAGATTTAGATATTCACTATTATAACCTGGCGCTCCGACAGCAGCTGATCAGGAGGGGGGAGAAAAAAAGCGAAAAGAAAACCTCGCTTCCACATACAGAAATAGCCTTCATCGGAGGGCAGAAGAGCTTGTCGCCTGTGTCCTTTGAAATCTCTGCCTACCGCTTGATAGTCCTGCTTTAGATGTCCTGATTTTGTATTCCCTGTGGGCCGGGTTCCTGCCACTGATCTATGCCAGGGTTCTTTTTGTTTTTATTTTTATTTTCTTATACCAAGTTATAATAATTATTACTGCACATATTTCTCCTTGGTGGGAAAGGCTTTGTATACTGTACAGTTATTATGTGCCCAGCAATTAAACTACTGAGCGGAGCATACAGGCACCCAAGTAGACTGCTGTGACATAATACACTGATAATCAGCCTACTGCTGACACATTGTAAATTGCAAGGACAAATTGTAATGTGATAACTCTGCAGTCCCAGCTCACCCGATTAGACTATGTTTTTGGCCCCCCTTGTTCCCCATTTGACCTCCTCCTTTGATTCCCTCACTACCAGCCGGCAGAAGTGCCCCTAATCTCCACTGACCTTCTCTCAAATACATTTAGTTTGTTTTAAAGCACTAGTAAAGTCTGGATTTACCAACCCACTCAGATGTCCTCATAAAATACAGATCTGTTCTTTGTAGCAGACATATTAATCCTTTGCACTAGTTTATGGCTAATCAAAACTGCCTCTAGACAAAACTTCGATCTCTCATTCTAGCAGAAACATTAACCACAAGAGTTATCATGACATTTTTATTGTTGCCTAAAAGCTAGATGCACAAGGAACTTTGCAGCCGGTGCTTTTAAATCGCATGTTATTGCTAAGTACATAAGTACAGCGTCCCCCTGACGTCAGTGCCCTTACTCCAGGTCAGTGCACAGTGCGGCTGCACCGGTCATATCGCCCTAAAGGCTACCCTGCAGGTGATACACTGTGAGTCCTCCAAGCGTGCATGCTGACCAAGGCCCGTATTACTAAAAGGGCACACTGCTTGTCTGCGCTATGTCTTTCTTTTAAGCAGATGAACAATGGCGCAAACAGGGAAAGTGTACCCTATTATAAAGAATGTGTTGCCCTCAGGGCAGCAGCAAACTCGTCCTGCCCTGGAGGTAGTGCATTCAAGTGAAATATGGAGCAGCTGTTTAAAAACTGCTCCATGTTTCTCTGTGCAGGTGGTATCTCACCTGCACTTTCGAAGACATTAAAGATCTCCTTGCAGGCGGGTGCAGTTAATAACTGCACCCGCCTGCAGGGAGTTGTCTGGTGGGTCCACGAGACTCCCTTTCACCCCTTGAAGGTGCTGCCTGGGTCTCCCTGACAATGCGCCTCCTAAGGGTATGTTTGCTTCTGTACTCACGTCGATAATACGGCGCGGAAGCAAAGGCAAATTGATTACCTCATTTGCATTGGGCAACGCCCCGATGCAAATGAGGGAACACCTTCTATCGATAGTGATGGCGCCACATGCACATCAGTGCGATCTGTATTGTAATACCAAAGTGCGCCAGGAGCACGAAAAGTGGGTGCAGATGCCTGTTGCGCCGTAGGGGCACTTTCTTCAATACGGCCCCTGGTGTTCACTGAGGCAGTGTCTGCGGGTCACACAGCCCTATCTCCATCCCCCACATCTGTCAGCTGGTCAAGAACCTCTTTCCTTTAAGAATGAGCCCATCAGGACATTGTTGCAGATTACGTATTTATAGTGTCTCTCAACGAAGCACATTAGAATTAAAGATAACAGACCTTAAAAAGTGAAGTAAAATTTTTAGAATTTTTCTATACTGTGAAGTCCTCTCGCAATAGCTGCTAAATTGAGAATAGTGTCTCTGCTTTAACATGAATTTCCACAAATAACGAGGCCAAAAAATGTTGGGAAAAAGGAGAAATCTTTATTTCCAAATTATTTGAATTACTTATAAATATGTAGTGTTTTTTTACATGATGCAGCCAAAAGTCTTACCACATTCTATCAGATGGGGACATTTACTCTGTCTGGCAATAATTGCCCTCAATTAATGGTTACCACCTCAATAGATCAAACAAAACCTGAAAGGCTAAATTTGGCAAAATTCCTGTCATTGTGTAGCACCATGAGTGTGCATTTCTTTTGGTAACTTTTGGTCAGTTTGAACTCGAAACAAGTTTTTAGACCTTCCCTAGAGACAGCCTCAAGTAACCCAAAAAAATCATAACTAAAAAAACATACATTGTGGGGCTGGAGCAGCCGCGGCCACTGCAGGTAAGCACGGTGGGGCGGTAGGGAGCCCAGTGGGGGGGGGGTATTTCAACGGACGATGACGAGGGAAAATTAAATAAATAATTAATTTTCCCTCGTCATCGTCTGTCGGACCCCCGCCCCCCACGGCTCTTATCTGCAGCGGCTGCGGCTGGGCTGGAGTCAGATCTATTCTACTCTCCTTCATGGTTTGGATCTGCTTCACCCGCTTATTGCATGAACCAAAACACTGGGGCACCCTGTATTCACAAGAACAAGGATAATAAAGTACCCTCACCAGTTTAACCCTTACATTGGGACTCCTTTTAAAGGAGCGAAGGGGGATTTCGCTATGCTGGATGGTGTCTCTCACCAAGTGGCATTGTTTGTAGGTGATGTTCCTCAGACTGGACCAACAAATTATTGGAACTTGAGTGCCAATGGATGCAAAAGGTTTGTTTCTTGGTCGATGGACTGAACACCCAGGATGAAGGGGGACATTTTGTTACACATGCTAGAAGAGGTCTACCCATTGCCTTGATGTAGATACTTGTATCCGTGTGTTCCTTCGTGTATCCCAAACCCAAGGACTGGTGAGGTGCTTCACATTCATTTTATCCCCCAGTGTCATTTTGCATTCAACTTGTTTAATTCATGTTGTTTATTTTTCACATCATTCCATCGAAGCTCCTAGGATGAGGAGTTATGTTCATTATAACTTTTTTCCCCTTGAGAATGCACTCAGGTTTGCTGCCGGGGTCTCATCTCCCTGTTACCAGTCTTTGTTGAAGTAGTTTAGGTAAATTGATTTATGCTGTGATTTCACCGCATTGCCCTCGATGCTCCCTGGGTCAGGATGCACTTTCATTTGCATCTTCTTTTCCCCTCCTGAGCATGCACACAGCTCCTTTTGTTCTCCCCCTCCTGGTCTTCATGCTGGTGCTTTCTATCAGATTCGGTCCAGATGTTCAACTCATTTGAGGAGGTGTGGGCTCTCATGCCATTGCATTGATAGTGTTGTTTTTTGTCATTTGGACCAATAAGAATCATTTGCTCCTATGATGTGCATCAAAACCAAACAGCTTTCCTGTGCCTTTTCTAAGTATAATTGCCTTCTAGGAAGAATGTGTACGGTTCTATTAACACTATAAACAATAGTTAAGTTAAAAAACATTAGGGTTTTTAATGTACACCCGCTCCGCACGCAAACATGCCGTCGAGTTCTGGGACCTGCTCAACACCTCCGACCCAGACGTTGCCTTCCTGACCGAGACCTGGTGGAACGACTCTTCAGCGCCCGACATCGCCGTAGCCAATTCGGACGGCTACAAGATCACCTGCAGGGATCGCGACAACGGAATCGGAGGAGGTTTAGCCATCATCCACAAGTCCACCCTCTAGGTCTACACCCACGCAGACGACTCCCTCAACAATGCCGAACACCTGCACTTCCGGATCCACTCCGACCCCAACACCACATTCAGAGGAACACTCGTCTACAGACCCCCCAGAACCCGTGCTCAGTTCAGCGACTCCATCGCCGACCTCGCCAGCACCCACGCACTCGCCTCCACGGACTACATCCTCCTCGGAGACCTGAACTACCACCTCGAGAACAACGACGATGCCAACTCCACCACCCTGATCGACAACCTCGCCAACCTCGGCCTCAGACAGCTCGTCAACGAACCCACCCACGCCGCCAGCCACACGCTCGACCCCGTCTTCACCACTAGCACCCACGTTGCCTTCAACCGCACCACCGAACTCCACTGGACTGACCACCGCTGCATCCATTTCACCTTCAGGAAACCAACCACGCACCACCGCACCCAACAGCGGCCTCGCCGCTGCTGGAGCAAAGTCACCGAAGATCAAATGACCTCCACCCTCGCCCAGAACCCACCCTCCGACCCCACCGACCCAGACACCGCCGCCCACAACCTCAGACAGTAGATTGACGACTGCGCCAACACCCTCGCCCCGCTCAAGAAATCCTCCAACAGCCACACCAGCAAGAAAGCCACCTGGTTCACCGAAGAGCTCCAGACCTCCAAACGTACATGCCGGAAACTGGAGAAGAAATGGCTCCACGATCGTACACCAGACAGCCACACAGCCCACAAGGACACCACCCGCAGACATCACCAACTCATCAGAGCAGCCAAGAGATCCTCCTTCAAAGCCCACCTGGACAACAATGCACACGACAGCAAAGAACTGTTCAACATAGTGAAGGATCTCTCCAACCCCAGCGCCATTACCAACGACATCCCGCCCTCACAAGATCTGTGCGACTCACTGGCCACCTTCTTCCACCACAAGGTCGCTGACATCCATGACAGCTTCAACAACACGACCGCCTCGACTTAGGCATACTCCACCCCCCCCCCCGCAAACACCACATGCACCAACCGCCTGACCTTCTGGTCCTACGTCAACAACGACGAGACACGCAAGGTCATGAACTCCATCCACTCAGGATCCCCGTCAGACCCCTGCCCACACCACATATTCAACAAAGCTGACGCATCCATCGCACCCCAACTACGGGTCATCAACATCTCCTTCAAGACAGTGACATTCCCGGAAAGCTGGAAGCACGCCGAAATCAACGCCCTCCTCAAAAAACCCAAGGCGGACCCCAAGGACCTCAAGAACTTCCGACCCATCTCTCTGCTCCCTTTCCCGGCGAAGGTCATCGAGAAAACCGTCAACATGCAACTGACCCGCCACCTCGAGGACAACAACATCTTAGACCCCTCCCAGTCCAGATTCAGACGACATCACAGCACCGAGACATCCCTCATCACCACCACAGACGACATCAGCCCTCATCCTCCTGGACCTATCAGCCGCCTTCGACATGGTCTGCCACCGCACACTAAAGACGCCTCCAAGAAGCCGGAATCCAGGAGAATGCCCTGGACTGGACCACGTCCTTCCTCACCGGCAGAACCCAGAGAGTACGCCTCCCACCTTTCCGATCTGAAGCCACCAACATCAGCTGCGGCGTACCCCAGGGCTCATCCCTCAGCCTGACCCTGTTCAACGTGTACATGGCCCCCCTCGCACAAGTAGCCCACCAGCACGACCTGAACATCATCTCCTATGCCGACGACACCCAGCTCATCCTCTCCCTCACCAAGGACCCGCACACCGCCAAGACCAACCTCCACGAGGGAATGAAGGCCGTCGCCGAATGGATGAGGAGCAGCCTCTGAAACTGAACTCGGACAAGACGGAGTTCCTCATCCTCGGCCCCACCCCCTCTGCCTGGGACGACTCCTGGTGGCCGACCACACTGGGAACAGCACCGACACCCACGGACCACTCACGCAACCTAGGATTCATCCTCGACTCCTTCCTCTCCATGTCAAAGCAGGTCAACGCCGTCTCCTCCTCCTGCTACAACACCCTCTGCATGCTCCGCAGGATCTACAAGTGGATCCCGACCGAAACTAGAAGAACGGTGACCCAAGCCCTTGTCAGCAGCAGGCTGGACTACGGCAACGCACTCTATGCAGGAATCCCGACCAAACACCTACAACGACTGCAACGCATCGAAAACGCCTCCGCCTGACTGATCCTCAACATCCCACGCCACAGCCACATCACCCCCCACCTGAGAGACCTGCACTGGCTCCCCGTCAACAAGAGGATCACCTTCAAGCTCCTCACCCACACACACAAAGCACTCCACAACACCGGACCAGCCTACCTGAAGAGCAGACTCCGCTTCTACACCTCCACCCGCCAGCTCCGCTCCGCCAACCTCGCCCTCGCCGCCGTCCCCCGCATCCAACGAGAAACCTCCGGTGGCAGGTCCTTCTCCTTCCTCGCCGCCAAGACCTGGAACACCCTCCCTACCCACCTGTTGCAGACCCAGGACCTGCTCACCTTCTGAAGACTCCTCAAGACCTGGCTCTTCGAGCAGTAGCAGCACCCCCTCCCCTCAGCGCCTTGAGACCCTCATGGGTAAGTTGTGCGCTTTACAAGTGAATGATTGATTGATTGAGTCCACTCGTTATAGGAGAAAGACGTTCTTCTTAAAAGGAACTCTCATTCACTTAATGTTATTCAGCGACATGCTTCATCATCAAGTTCTTCCCGATCCTATGATGATCGGGTGTGCTATGACCTTTTTTCCTTAAAAGGGAGTACTTTTTAAGGAAATGGTATTGGATCTATATGATAAGAAGGTTAAAATTGCCTAGGCGGTGCCCATATCAATGTTTATTCTGGGATCTATCTGGCAAGATTACAAAACTGGGGAAGGTGGGTTAAATGGAGTTGCTCTCACTACTTAGCCCCAAATATGATCAACTAGTTTCTGTCACATACCCCAAAATTGTGGCTTTTGTCAGGATCTGTGAGTCCCTATTAGTACCCTTTGGGAAGGGCAAGCTGGTTATCTAGTGATCGTTCATATCATGCCACACACACACAGGGCAATACCTACAGAAAGTTCATAGAAGTGGGTCCACCTAAGAATAATAAAACACGTTGGTTGGACAGTGGACTATAGGTACAGTCCATAAACTCTTATGGTATGACCTGTAAAAGTGGAAAAAGAGGTAGGAACTGTTTGTACTGTGAAACAATAGTGTTGACTCAGGAGCAGGTGCGTGTATCCGTGTATCCTATGCCGGTACAAACTTGCGGGTAACACTGCAAACACAAGTAGTATGTGGACTATTCTGTTTCCACATTTATCACTCTGAGGCTGATTCGCTCTTGTGCAAAGGCCAGTCCCTGGCATGTTGGACCTGGAATCGGCTGCCTTGTTAAAGGAGCAGAGTCTAATTTAATCTTTCCGTGGCTGCTGTCTAGCTGGAATTTCCATTTGTTTTCCATGTTTTGCCTTTGATTTAATCTGAATGGTTAGGGTTGGTTGTGCAATGTTGTTTTTGGTTCTATTTTTACATTAATTGGACATATTGTCAAAAAAATAACTTCGGAAGATGTAGCCTAGGATAGGCAGTGGTGTAGCGTGAAATGATGTGGCCACCCTACGGAATGTGATGTAGGCCCACTCCCAAGTCTTTTATTTCTCACAGGTATTCATTGGCCTTAGGGCAGAATGGTGACTCCTTGAAGGATTTGGGGTCCCTGAGGGGTTGCCCCCTCACACGCCACTGGGACTGCAGGGGCCTGTATTACTCCTCTGATGAGCTGTAGGGTTTTCTGTGCATTTAAAAATGCCAAAGTTTTCAGAATAAATATGTGGTTTACATGTTATAGAAGTGTTCCGGGGTTCCGCACACAATGGGATTCTTCTACTGTTTAGAGTAAGTGAAACGTGTGCGAGGGCTGTTTACAGGGCGGTGATGGGGGAGGGAAGAGCATTCGAGGGGCAAATGGCTGCAACTCCCCTTGTGCTGCCTTTGGAGTGCAGGTGGGAACCCAATCTCATCTGTATTGCAAGATCTTCATGGAGGCCACAAATAGTTGGCACAGGAGCTGACCACGGACCTCCATCCCTGCATTTGCATTTCCGAACAGGATCCATGTTTTTTAAGCAGCTAAACTAATTAAACGGACAGGTGCTGCTTTAAAATTAACTTTCCTGTTTGGGAGGACCTGGGGGAGAGCAGTGGTCCTCAGGGCACAGCTAGCCCTTTGCACATCAGTTACCCTCTCAACTCAGGGTCAGCCACCGATGAGTGGTTTGCAACAGTAACTGCAGTCACAAACTGTTGCAACCTTTCCAAACCACATTTAGAAAGGACATGCTCACGTGCTCCTTTGTTGTCCCCTCCTATTTGCGAATCAGACAGTCCTAAAAAATCCCTTTTATGAGTTGGAAAGACTTTTTCAACTTGTAAAAGGGCTTTGTACAATATTTGTGTCGCAAACCCTGTGATATCGGGAATTGCAAGGTTTACGAATGCAAAAGGGCTACGCACATCAATCACCATGCTAGGGCAAATTCCATTCTCATGTTATCACACGACCAAGATATTGTGCTTGACCCTGGTTGAAACACATTTATCTTGTTACGTCATTGTGCTTGTATTTGTTTCATATTTCCAATCCATTTTGCAGCGCCACTTTGTGTTCCTTGCTTGCTCCGGAAGTGATACCTTCCCTGTGAGTAGCCTCACTAGCGAGCGAAGTAAACAGTGCAGTAGCTGGCAGTCAGTGCAACCACTGGTTATAATCATTATTGCGATCGCTTAGTCGCCAGAGAGGGATCATTTCATTCAATATTACTTTGTGTTTTGTGTTCAACTGCTGCCTTACTCGTGTGGTACATTAACAACAGGATGCATCCAGTCTTTAGTCCATCAGAGCCACCATTTTTGTACAAGTCCTTTTGTGCCAACATGTATTTCAGTCGATGTTTGGTCTCCCATGAGTCTGTCACGGCAGATCTTGACGGGCAGAAGGACTCAGCGTATTAAGGAATAACATCTCGACACTTCTGCTCAACAAAAGCAATCATCCACTCAGCTATCAACATACAATACAGATCTGTGATCCGCACGGTACGAGTTCTTTGCAACAGGCGTATTAACCCTCTGCGCTACTTTATGGCGAGTCAATACTGCCACAACTCAGGATCCCTCTCTCTAGCAGGAACATCAATCACAAGTGTTATCTTGACGTTAATGGTTGCCTGAAAACTGGGTGCACAAGGAACTCTGGAGCAGGTGTTTTTAAAGTGTAAGTTATTGCTAAGCATAGCGCCCCTCCCGAGGTCAGTGCCCCCCTTCCCAGGTCAGCGCCCAGTGCGGTTGCACCCCTCGCACTGCCCTAAAGCCGCCCCAGAAGCACGTGGTGGCTGCTTCTACCAAGTGAAATTACAAGTCGAGAATTAAACGCCACGAAACACCTGTCAGCGCTCATATACTGTTCAATTTATCTCAGGATGTAATGCAACATTTACCGCAATACTGAAATGGCATTGTCATTCTCTAATATACATATTTTTTTAATTAAGCTCCTGCCTTCGATTACCATAATAAGTGAAACTTGAGGTTTTATCTTTCCATCTCTTGCTCAAAAATCAAACAAATCCTTGGCTCGCCATAAAACCAAATACTGAAGTATGGGGAACGGTTTCTGGTCTTAAAGGGAAATTGCACAAGTGTTAACCAAACTATGCTTTACACAAGTGCCGACAAGAGGGAGGAGGCTGAGACTCGACGAGTGAAGTCTGAGGCATTTTGCTCTGCAGTCTCCATTTCCTCTACTCTGAGAATGCTGCCCTTGCTCCTTCTGTGCAACCATCTCTGGTCCATCTCATTCACCTCAAGTCCTCTACCCTTACTTGCTTGTCATCTTTCCATCGCTTGCCCCATCCCATTCGTTCTGCTCAGCCCAGCCTTTGACGTCTACTGCGTCACTGTCGGCCACTGCTGCATCACCTTCAATATTCTTTCTGGTTCCTGTTTCACACTTTTCTATTCACCTTTGCCCATAGATGCTCTGAAATCTCTTCACATGTGCACAGGGCCGGCTTTAGTACTGGTGGCAGGGCCGGCTTTAGTGCTGGTGGCGCCCTGTGCGACAATGTTTGCTGGCGCCCTCCCCAATGACCACCTCCACAACAGATTCTCTCACTAGCACCCTTGAACAGTGACTCGAGGGCATATTATCAAGGATGGCGTTAAAATTATCGCCGGTTTAGCGGCAGAAAACTGCCGCTAATAGGGCGATAATTGGCTTGATAATATGCCCTGGAAAATTCCAATAGAAGCCCAGGTTCACACCAGAACATGGAATTCTGTTGGAATTCTCAAGGGCATATTATCAAGCCCTTTATCGCTGCAACCGGCGATAATTTTTAACACCGTCCTTGATAATATGCCCCCAAGTCTCCATAACCACACTCTCTCAGATGCATTGAATTAGTTATATAGCACCACTCATACCAGTGTAGGGTGTCCGAGCACTTTGCATCACACACACATTACACAGAGACAATCAATCATACCTGTGTAAATCAGTGTATAGGAAATGTTACATAAGCCAAAGGACTAAGGGGCATATTAACTGGCCCCATATAGTGGTAGAAATATTATCGCCGGCAATTGCTGAAAATTATCGCCATGATAACGCTTTATTAACAATACATAGCGCTATGGCGATAATATTTCAGCGATAGCGGTGTTTACAATGGAACATCGCTGGTTTTCCAGCGATGTTCCATGGAAAACAGCGATAACATTGCAGATAGGACCCTGTGGTCATATCAGCTTAATCCACCTACCATTATTAGCATGCCTTAGTCTGGAATTTAACAGACGTTAAATTCCAGCGTTAAGGCTGAGGTAGCGCGATTCTTTTTATCGCTGCACCTCCTTGTTAATATCGCGAAGCTGCCTTCGCGATATTTTCATGTGTTGTTTTCACAGCCACGCCTTCTTTGCATCTCATTAGCAATGCGAGGCGAGGCTGTGAAAAAACGGGCTCTATATCAAAGAAACACCTGCTAGCGTGTCCTTGATGATATTGCGATATAATTATCGACACTTATCCCCCGAAAATGGACGCTAAAGCGGCGAAAATTATATCGCCAGCCCTTGCTAATATGCCCCTAAAAGTGTAGGGGTCACATGTCATCCATACTGGTAGGCAGTATAGTTTAAGAGTGCCTGGTGCGGAGAAGCACAAACCTCAGAGTCGAAAAAGAAACAGCATAGTTGGGAGTTTTCTTTAATAATAAGAATCGATTTCTAGCCAAATTAACCTTTCTTGCAACATTAATGAATGTTCTAATAATGTATACTTTGCAGTGTGTATGCAGTTCTAGGATGAAAGTTAATCGCTCACTATCCTATATTAGGACTTTAAGTTATAAATTGCAAGTAACAAAAGGATGTTTCTTTTGAAAGCAGTAACCTGCTGATCTGTTTACATCATACGCACTCTGTAAGCTACTTGGTACATGTTCTTTGCTGCAGGCATATTACCCCACTGCACTAACTTCACCTAAGTCAAAACCTCAACTTTACAAAACACTGATCTCTTTCCAGGAAGATAATTAATCATACGAGTTAACTTGACATTTATGTGAGGCCTGGTAAATGCCAGGGGAAAGAAAGGCTGCAGCAGGTGCTTCAAAAGCATAATAAACTTTCAAACACGGCGCCCCCAGGAAGCCAGCACCCGGTGCGGTGGCACCGGTCGCACCGCCCTAAAGCCTGCCCTGGGTGGCGCCCAGTGCGACAATCGTTGTCGGCGTCCCCCCACCCCCAATGACCACCTCGCCACAGATTCCCTCATTAACACCATTTGACAGTGCCCCCCCCCCCAAGTCTCCATAACCACTGTCTCTTAGAGTCATTTATTTTTTACAGCGACTCTCATACCAGTGTAAGGTGTCAGAACACTTTACATCACACATACGTTGCACGGAGACAATCATATGTGTGTAAATCAGTGTATAGGAAATGTTACATAAGACAGAGGCCTACAAGTCGTCCATACTGGTAGGCAGTATAGTTTAAGAGTCCTAGGTCTGAAAAAGCACAAATTCAGAATTTAAAATGTAGCACCATTGTTAGGGGTTTTCTTTAATAATGAGAATTGATTTCTTCACAAATGAACCCTTTTCACAATGTTAGGATAAAGAAAGACTGGGCAAAAAAAACATGTAGCTGTAATATATTCCTTGCAGTTTGCATGCAGCTTTTAGAGGACAGTTAATAGCTCACTGCTCTATATTCGGATTTTAACTTTTAAACTGCAAGTAACATAAGGATCTCTCCGACAAATCGATAACCCATTGACCTATTTACAGTGTATGCACTTTGTAATCTGCATGAGACAAGTTCTTTGCAGCTATGATGAGTCAAAACGACCTCTACCAGACAAAGCTCCAGTCTGCCTCCACGAAGAACATTAATCACCGGAGTTATCCTGACATTTTTATTGATGCTTCAAAAGGAACAATTGCATCTGGTGCTTTTAAAACAATAAACCTGGTGCCCCCAGCCAAGTCAGCGCCCGGTGCGGTGGCACCGATCTCACCGCCCTAGAGCCGGCCCTGCATGTGCATTAGCATCACTCACAAACCCTGGGAATGCCTCTCTGTTTCACATGTATGATTTTGGATCTACCACTATCAGCGTATAGTGCTTTAAATGGGCCGGTACTGTCCGGTACTGAGTACCGCCACTTTATTTCTGAGCTGGAGAGTACCTCCCTTCTCAAGAGAAATTTTATACTTTTAATTGGAGAGTACCTGCACTTCTATTTTTCCATTTCAAGCACTGCGTATATTACCAAATCAGAACCGCCTGCGTGCGTACGCGGATCTCCATCACAACCCTTCTCCCCATTGGATGTGCTGCGATTTTCCTTCTTCTTAGAGCATGGCACTAACGCCTTCACTTCAGTCCTGTGCTGCACCTCACTCCATGCTTGTCAGGCCATCTCCTAAATCTGTGACAATGTCTATTGCTAGATTTCATGAGGTGTCTATGCATTCTGCATGCTCTAGTAGGGCACAGGTTTGCAGGGTTTAAGAACAAAAGCTCTACGGACCCCATCTAGCCCTGAAGTGGCTGTGCCAGTGGTTCCCAAACTTTTAAGAACCTTGACCCACTTTTTCAAACAACAAACGTTTGTGACCCACTTAGATTTAATCGGAGGGCGATTTTTGAATGCAACTAATGCATCGTGTGGTAATGAACTGTCATTTACAGACTGTACATTTCCCATTGCAATGGCCACTAAATTTGCACAGACATAGTTTTACTGTTAAAACTATATAGGAGACACATGATAATGTATGGAAATTGGATTTCTGTGAATGTTTGATTTGTGCATTTTCAAATAAGTGTCTAGTTTTGTTTGGATTCTATTCTCTGTGTCCAGCACACTTCAAAGTGCTTGATTTTTAGTTTCCTACCTGCTAGAGGCATACTGTTCATTTAAAGATATTTACATTTTGTTATGTATTGCAAAAAACAACATCCTACATTGTCACATAATTCTCTTTACAAACTCCTCACACTTTGTAGTCAGGGAAAGAAAAATAAACAGAAATGTCCCTGTTAAAAGAATAGAGCAGCCTAACATTGACCTCTGTCTCTGAATCACCTGCAAATGTGACAAGTTAAAAACTGAATTTACAGACATCTTTATTCATTGAGAGGGCTTTCACGACCCAACAAAAATCAACTCGCAACCCACAGTTTAGGAAACAGCGGTCTTGACATGTGAGTACCTGGTGTAGAGAACGATAGTGTGTTGTTCACAACAACATAGTTTGAGGGCTAGGAAGCACTGGAAGGAGGCCGGGGTGCGCCTGAGTGGCAGTGCAGGGACTGAGAGTTGGATCACACCCCTCCATTCAATAATGCATGTGTGGAGCCGCGGTCTCCGCCTGAGAGAGTTCGGAACAATGGGCGCTGCAAACATGGGGCATGTGCATTTAACCAATGATAAAACGTAATCGCTTTTCAGCCAATCAACGTTGGGTGGTTGGAGGTTGGGGGCTAAAGTACCCGAAAACTTAGCCGGAGTGCAGTCACCTCATGTTGCTTGCCCTTGATGGCTCTCTATGAGGGCTCCCCAGGCATGGGTAGACTTCAGAGTGTGCTTGAGATAAATAAAGAAAAAATTAATTCACCATGGGGCAAGCATTGGTGCTGAGAATGACTTGGTGTTTGTCCCAGGGTGAAAAGTCTGCAAATCTCATCTGTACACTTGGGGCCTGATTATGAATACAGTGGTCCATAAGACCTCCGTTCTGGCAGTGGTGGTCCAACCACTGCTGCTACACCATGCACCGCATTAGGAGTTTGGTGGTCGGACCGCCAAAGGACCGCTGCCTCCTCCAGGATCCAGCAACGTGGCGGTGGCAGTCTGAGGCAGTAATATGCTGGTGGTGCTGCTGCGGCCATGCCGAGCATATTACGAGTTTCCAAACCACCACCCTTTCCATGGTGGTGAGCCTGCCATGAAAATGGTGGGGTTAAGACAACTTAGGGGTCCTAGCAGGGCCCCTGCCATCTCTGGGCCTTGAATTGCACCCCAGTTCCTGCACGGTATGTAATGCTCAACATGGTGCATTCCACACCGTGCCGGAATGTGCTGCGGCGGTCTCACGGCGGCGGTCTGCCTTATGGCTCTCTTATGGCCTGAGATAGCCTCTGCCATGACACCCCTGCAGCACTGCCCGTCTGCCATGGATTACAGTTGTAATCCATCGGGTGCCTTATGGCGCGGTGGTGGAGGGCTGACTGTGGAACCGCCAAACTCGTAATCAGGCCTTTGGTATAGGAGGAGAGGTAACAATGCACCTATTGTAATGCCAAAATACAAATCAGTGTGCAATATACATGATCTCAATAGCAACAAGACGTTTTCTACACTTATGGGGAGGACGCACTGTATGTAAAATAGCCTCTCATTATCCTTAGGGTACCTGCTTATTCAAGCAAGTTTTTAAAACTTCTTTATATAGCACTTGCTCTTGGAGATTTTTACAATTTTGTAGTGGATTACCCGGAACTATCCCACTATAAAAATGTTATTGTCACTTTCATTGCATAAAATACATTTGTAGGATTGAGCGACTGCTTCAACTTGCATCTTAAAATCTTGAGTCAAAGTTAGCTCAGCCCTTTCTAGGTT
The DNA here is from genome assembly GCF_964204655.1 of Triturus cristatus. NCBI lineage: Eukaryota > Metazoa > Chordata > Amphibia > Caudata > Salamandridae > Triturus > Triturus cristatus. Next base: position 304,769,151 of record NC_140583.1, on the reverse strand, counting down.
GTCAGCACTTATTATTCAAAAGACAATTCAGTACTCAATGTGACCTCGGAACCACAGATGTGCACAAAGTGATACTTAATGGATTTTGTCGGCTGTGCACACGTAAGGAGTACCCTTAGTTCTCGTTTCAGGGTGCTATATCAGCTTGATATATGCCATTTTAAGATGGACCACAAAATGTAAACAATGTTTATGGGTTTGTACGATAAACGTATGGATTGTTAAGAGGGCTCAGAAATAAAATTTCAGAGAAGATAGCCAATAGGCCTCACCTTTGGGACCTTTTAGCTTTGGCAATTGCTTTTGGCGGGACCGTACAGCATTGGAACACACACACTGGGCAGCATCTTAATTCGATGACCAGCGCCTAAAGGTCATTTGTTTCCGACCGGCGCTAAAGAATTATAGGGCCCCATTCTGCCCGCCACCGTAACGGAAAATGGGACCGACCGCCAGAGGTGCGGCCGCCCCACGAGGACCATTAGGATGCGCTCGCCACACTAGTGGGCGCATTCTGGACTTTAACATTGCAGCGGGCGGTGCTGTAAGCAGCACCCGCTGCAATGCTAAAGTGGTATGTTGTGCATTGCCATGCACAACGTGACAGGCACCGCGCGGTGCCTGCCACCTTGTGCATGGCAATGTAGGGGGGTACCACAGGTACCCCCCAAGTGCACCCCCTGTTCTCCCCCTGGGGGCCCGTAACAGGCCCCCAAAACAAATTCCGCCAGCCTTTCCATGGCGGAATCGCCTCAATGGAAAGGCCTTGAATAATGCACATCATAATATGGATGGCGGTGCCTGCTCGGCACCGCCACCATATTGTGCTCCAGATCCGCACTGCAGGCAATCGTAACGATTGCCTGCCAGCGGAAAAGCGGCGGGCGGTCTTTCCGTCCGCCGCGGTACCCTCCGCCATACTAATATGGCGGGGGGTAAATCTGGTACAGATGGCAGGCTGATAATAGGCCCCTTAGTCACGAGCTCGCTCAATGCAAATGCTATTTTCAAAAAATAATATAAGCATTCAGAAATATTCGGTAAGTAACAGAACATAAAGTAATGAACAAGTGTGCGTACGTGCTGGGCGGAGCTATATTTAGTGCATCAGGTGCAGTGTCACCGGATACCAGGACTGTTAGGTGACATCTGAACTCCAGTTACGGCTTTATTTTTATAGCCCACCAGCAGAGCGGGTGCCCATTTTGTCTGCTTACAGGAGGGCACATGGCACCTTTACTGCTCCACCGACACCGACCTGCAATAAAACACAGCTTATTGAATGCTGTGATTGACTCAGGAAGCTGTGCCCTGACATGCTGTTATCATTTCTATGTGGAACTGCTTTGGTTATCAGGCATGATGTCAGACAGTTGTGTGTGAAACGTTAAAAAATGTGTGACAATGTACATGAGGATTGGCGTGGATAATAAGAGCTCTAAAGCAGCCTCCTGGCTTTTATAGCAATTCAATCTATAAAATATTAACACACAAAGAGAGGGGAAAACAGCACTTAGACATGTTGTAACTGTTGTAAATCCCATGCACCTGAATTAAAAAATGACTCCGAGTGATTTACAAAAGCCTCAGTGGCACGATTTGTTGTTCTGTTTAAAGTGTGCTGTTTTATGACGTGCTGCTGACAGTAAGATTCTTAAGGAAACATTGATTTACTGTTAATGCTCAGATAAGAGTGAGATTGGCTATAGATCCTGCTTGCACAAGCCACGTGCTGGCTTTAACCTCGCAATTAGGCTTTAAGCAGCTTTTGTTTGCAGTCTTGTATAGCGCTAAAGGTATTGGAGTGCTTTACTTTAGGACTGCCCACTGGCAACAGAAGACATGCAGCTATATACCTTATGACGCCCAAACCTGAGCAACTAGGAGAACTGGCAGACGAAGAGTCCTTGAGCAAACCAGGTGAGCTCGGATTTCAAGAGGGCCTCTTGCAGGGACATCTTAAGGATTTGGGGGGCCTGGGGCCAAACATATTTTGGGGGCCCCTGTTCAGGACACCTTTGAATTTATGATCTAATTTGAGCCCCTGTTTCCCACGCAGTTTCCGCTTCCTCAGCTGCGCTAGCGATCCAGTTTGCATCATAGGCATTAGCCTATATATTCCCGATGTAAATGGACATGTGCAGCTTACAGGTGTAGGATTCAGGGTTTCCTGCCCTGCTACTACGTTTTTAATACTTTTTAAGTTGTATATGTGTGGCTGAATTACTCTGTGCTTTTTAACAATTTCTCCTACCTATGCGCCCTTGCACTTTACTTGATTCTGCTTGCCAACACCTCCTTAGCTGCTCCAATTCGCATTTCGGTTTTCCTCCAGTCCTGGTCCGCTGCTGCTGATACGCCGATTGTGTGGAGGGCTGGGGCTACTATCGGGCTACTCACTTCCGCCCACGCAGTTTCCACTATCTCAGCTGTGCTAGCGATCCAGTTTGTATCATAGGCATCAGCCTATATATTCCCGATGCAAACGGATGCGCGCAGCTGATAGCTGTAGGATTTAGTGTTTCCTGCCCTGCTACTATGGTTTTTATTACTTTTTAAATTGTATATGTCTGGCTAAATTACTCTGTGCTTTTTAATAATTTCTCCTACCTATGCGCACTTGCACTTTACTTGCTTCTGCTTACCTACACCTCCTTAGCTGCTTCGATTCGCATCTCGCTTTTCTTCCAGTCCTGGTCCGCCGCGGCTGATATGCCGATTGTGCGGAGGGCTGGGGCTATTATCGGGCTCCTCACTTATGCCTATGCAGTTTCCGCTTCCTCAGCTGCGTTGGCGATCCAGTTTGCATCATAGGCATTAGCCTATATATTCCCGATGCAAACGGACGCGCTAAGTGGACATGCACAACGGGCGCGCCGCTGGCCCTGAAGGTAAGCCTGTCTGCACCCGGAGGTGTTCGACACCGGCCATGCTGCCCACTTCCCCTCTGGTGAGTTTCTTCCTTTATATTGCAATAGGGAAAAACTGCTTATCCTTAGGCGGATACCATTATGTCACTGTACAGCCGCTGATCCGAGATTGTAGTTAGACTTTCGATGCAATAAGTGCAACTGGACTCTCCTCCAGCCCAGGAAACTCGCACCCAATATCCTCCCACGCAACAATAAGTGTGAAAACAGAGGACTTAAAGGCCACCCTTTTAAATTAACCATACATTTATGGCCTACTTTTAGACTAACAGTCTGATCTTTTATTTCTCACTGAGACCTGGCTGTCTGAAGCCTCCAACCCTACTATCACCTCGGCCATCCCTACGGGTTATAACATTCTTAGGAGGGACCGATCGAATGGGAAGGAGGGAGGTCTTGCCATAATTTACAATAAAAAACTAGACTGCTTAGGCTTCTGCTGTACCTTATCTCCCCATCATAGCATAGCTGGATTTCTGATTTACAGACCTCCCAGTGCTATTGGAAATGTTATTACTACGCTTAATATAGCCACCACCTCCCTGGCCTTAAAATACAACAACTGCCTCATTCTGGGATATTTCAATATACATATGGACAATGGAAAAGACCCTCAAACAATTTCCTTGTTGGAGGCGCTGCAGGCCTGCAACATGTTTCCATCTGTTTCTTTGGCCACCCATGAGAAGGGCCATACCCTAGACCAAATCGTTCACAACTTTGACATATCAGTAAGCCTACCTCTTCCCATTACCTGGTCTGACCACCTCCTATTAAAATTAGTCATTCCCAACTCTGCCACAGCCCCTTGAGCTAACACAGGGCAGAGGGTCTCTAATTACGGGACGTTCCATAAAATATCGATCCCGATGTTAGCAGACGCCCTCGGTCGTTCCTCACCAGAGCTGTCTGGCTGCCCCGACTCGGACGCCCTCTCAATAGATTCATGGCTTCGAACCAACATTGATGCATTGGTACTGGTTGTTTGCTGCTCCTCAAAGAGGTCAGCCCCACCAGCTCCATGGTTTAACGATTCCCTTAGATCTCGCAACAGAAATTGTGGAACAATTGAACGGAAATGGCGTAAATCCTATCTACCTGAGGACAGGAAGGTGTATAAAGACACCTTAAAAGCTCATTACATTCTCGTGAAGGCAGCCAAGAAAAACCTCTTTCAAACCAAGATAGAAAATGCCCAAAATAAGAGTAAGGAAATCTTTAGCATAGTTAAATCCTTTACTGCCCTGAGAGCCGGCCCAAAGGAAGGGCCATGCACTGAAGAATGGTCTAAGTAAATAGTTGAATTCTTCCACAAAAAGATCTCCATGATCCAACAAGCCTTCACTAACATCTCAGAGGAAGAACTGACTTTCTACCTTAGTTCAAATAGCAAATTTCACCTCTTTACTTGCTTTCCCTGAGTTTCAGCTTGAAGAGTCACTGACCCCTCTCCAAAGCATTAAGTCTGGCTCTCCTACTGACCCATGTCCAGGGAATATCTTGAACCTATTAGCTCCCACCATAAACCCCACAGTAAACCAGCTCTTTAATGCTTCTCTCTCCTCAGGCAACATGCAGAAATTATGGAAGAATGCTAAGATTCTTCAACTGATAAAAAAGGCTAACGCCAAACCGACGGACCCTGCCAACTACAGGCCAATCTCCCTTCTTCCGACCCTCTCCAGAGTACTAGAGAAGCATGTAAACAAGGCTCTCCAAAAACACATTGAAGATGGGAAGCTCCTTCATGAGTCCCAATCCGGTTTTAGGGCTAACTACAGTATGGAGTCCGCTCTGCTGGAAGTGACTGAATTTCTCAAGGGTAAGCTGGACCAGGGAGGCAAGACTGTTCTGATACTGCTCGATACGTCGGCGGCCTTCGATATGGTCCCACATGAGAGGCTCCCGGAGAGACTTGCTAACATCGGTCTGGGGGCGGACCGCCTTTACAATGGATGTCATCCTTCTTGGCAAATAGATCTCAGGACATCTGGCTCCCCCCTTTCTCATCCCCAGTTCCGGCCATGAATGTAGGTGTCCCTCAGGGCTCCATTCTCATTCCTACCCTTTTTAATATATATCTATCACCCTTGCATTTCTGGTAGAGGAAGAGGGCGCCAAAATTGTTTCCTATGCTGATGACACTCAGCTGATTTTTACGTGTGAAAAGGAACCGACTTTGACGGGGCAATGATTAGGTCTTGCCTCACAAAGGTTTTTAACTGGCTTAAGATCAATCCGCTGCAGTGCAATCCTGACAAAACTGAAGTTGTTTTCTTTGGTAATCCATAAACGCCTGACTGGAGCGCTTGGTGGCCAAAAGATCTGCCGCCCCCGCCCGCTGAAAAGGAGAAAGTCAAAAACGTAGGAATTGTCATAGACAAGAGACTCTCCATGTGCTTTCAAATTCAAAATCTAAATGGCACTTGCTTTGGCATACTCTGGATGCTAAAAAAAACTCCTGCCACTGTTACTGCTTGAGAGCAGAAAGATCGTGGTGCAGACTCTGGTGACATCAAAGCTTGACTATGTCAACAGCTTGTACCTCTGTCTTCCCAAATCCCTTATCCAGCGCCTACAAGTGGTACAATACGCGGCGGCCAGAGCCATCCTGAGACCTAAACCCAGATCTAGTATGACCCCTATTCTTAAGTCTCGCATAAAAGAACGGATCGGCTTCAAAGTGATGACCATCTCCTTTAAAGCTTTCCATGGCTTAGGAGCCGGCTACATAAATAAGCGCGTTAATCGCTACACAACAGCTAGACCCCTAAATTCTTCCAATGCCAACCTGGCCATAATGCCTAAAATATAGAGTGCCCGCATTGGAGGCAGATCCCACGGCTTTCTAGGCCCAAAATTGTGGAATAGCCTCCCTGAGTCTGAGACTAACCACAAACCTACTCTCTTTCATGAAAGAACTTAAAAACCTGGCTTTTTGATAACTGATGGGTCTTTTACGCATGTTTTCCTCCCACTGTCATGCGCCAGGACTCTCTAGTCTGAGTAGCTGCGCGCTTTATTAAATACACAATTTCATTTCATTAGGTCCCTGACAGTGCAAAGGAACACTCGTCCAAATTCTAAGCGCCTTATTTATGAGGCTTTACTTCACTTTTATGCCGCTGGTGCGTCACTTTTTGTGACGCACCGGCAGCATAAAATATGTGCAATGTTACGCCCTATTTACAAAGTGATGCATCTAGGCAGATGCTTCACTTTGTAAACCCCTGCACCGCATTATACCTGCGCCAGGCATAATGTATGCAGGGTGGGTGTTGCCCCGCAAGATGCCTCGTAGAAGTGGCGCATTGAAATCTATGAGAACTCAGTGCGCCACTTCTAGGACGCCATTGCGTCAATATCTTACACCTGCCACACAGCAGGTGTAAGACTGATGCAGGCCCTTTCAGATGGGGCTTGCCCCATGTGAAAGGACACATTGCTGGAGCTGCGTCTATTTTCAGACACACCCCAGCAATGCATCACTTTTGCGCATACAGATTCGTCAGAAATACTGACATATCTGTAACTCCTTGCGACATGATGCGTCATACAGTAAATATGACACATCCATCATGTCGCAACGAGGGCGCACTAAGAAGTGATGCATCCCTGTTTTCACACAGCGATGCATCACTTCTCATAAATAAGGCCCTGAATGTGTTTACATCTAATATTCAGGGATAGTTATGTGTATTTTCAATATTGTGACACAGCAGCAGCTCACCAATATTACTGCAAATAATTTCTGTGACGCCCTCCCATTTCTTATATGTTAGGCCTTGTTTTGATCTAAAATAAACGTTTTTTATGTATATTGCATGAAACATAAACACAAAATTTCTCTGCAAAATGGCTGTACTAGACTCTCACACATCAGGTACATAAGAAATAAATGAAAGGAAAACAGAATTTAAAACAAACTGTTTAGGAAATATTGAAGGTCATTAGGGCAAAACTCTGGAGAATGGAGCTGACTGTCAGGGGGCCCCCTGAAAGGCTGGGGCCCTGGGCCAGAGCCCACTTTGCCCATGCATTAAAACGTCTCTGGCCTCTTGCTCTGTGTGTGCGCTGCTCTTGCAGGGCGGACTTGGGCTGACGGCGAGGGAGGAGTAGGAATGACAGAAATTCCCCAGGCCTGGGTGGACTTTGCAGAGTTCTGCTACTTGGACCTCCGCAAAGTGACCCAAAAAACTTTGCTGCGCTGCGTTCCGCAAGCCACAGAGTGCGTTAGGTTGTGCCGTTTAAACTGATTTTTAGCACCAGGTATTTGTCCCACGCTGGAAAATTAGTGCAAAGGGCACCATGCGCAGCAGTAGATGGCTGCTTCTTTCTGCCACTCAAGTAGATTTTCTACTCGAGTAACAGCTTCCTCAATTTGAACGGAGGGTTTCTCAATGTGAGGTGTTGCAACCATCCGTGACCGCCTGTGTTGAGAAATCTTGCTGGGAGGTAGTTTAACGATGGATTTTCCTCGCTCGTGCTCACCAACGTAAAGTTGGCGACTCACCAACTTAAAGTGAATGAGGAAAAAACTTGGCTGCGCTTCTGACTTTTTCAGAAATCATCATGCCCTGCGGAGTGGGGAAAACTCTGCAAACGGAGCAGAGTTCACTGCCCAGGCCTAGATTTCACAGGCCACAGGTAACTCCACTTTCTGCTTCTTTCAAACAAGGGAGCTAAGCCATGAGGGCTCCTGAGGGATGGAGAGGAGGAGTAGGGGAGTGGATCAAACATGTCAGATGGCTTGAAGCCCCAGATAAAGAGGGCACCAGCAACTTTTCCATCTCAGTGATGGAAAACTTTCCAAAAGTAATACTTTTGCAGTGTGCAGAATGGCTGTGCAAGGCACTACGCAAACTGAGGAGTGTGCATCTGAGAAAGGTATTTTGATAGCACAATAAGTGCGCTGCACCACGCTAACATGTTCTAATAAAAAAAGCAAGAACATGGGTGCTAGCCAAGTGCAAACAAGGGCACCAATAGAAAATCAAAAACGTGTTAAAACCACAACTCATTATATGATTTTTTGCAAAGGAAGACGCAATATAAGCATGCTAAGCATTCCCAAGTACACAAATCAGTGTAAATCTAGAAAAACACACAACCCCTCTGTCCTAAGACCACAACCCAGACAGTCTCACACAGCGCACCTCCAAAAAGCTCCTAGAGGCGGCCTGGTACACAAGCCCTCTCGGTTCCAATCCAGGAGCAGAGCCGTCCTGCCGAGTACCATCATCAGGCGTTAGACTAACACATTTGAGTGTGGTGATCCGCATCACCGCATTGAAATGCGTTGTCACGCATAATAGGCATAGTGTCTCAGCTGTCAAACCCGTTAGTGCTGCTACTAAATGCCTGCCTGCATAAATATTATTCTAAACTAATGCCAGGCTGCCCGTGCCCACGAAGGGGGCCCTCCTAAGAGGGTGGCCATCCTTAGTGCCACAGGATGGCACATTCGCCAGCAGTGCAGTGTTGAGGGGACCTGGGTGGGTCCCCCTGTGCGGCGTCACTTCCGGAAGGTGGGGGGCGGGGGAAAGGTATTTAAACCTTTCCTACCCTCAGTGCGACCTCTTTTCTGCTGCCCAGACGACGGTCCCCCTCCTGCCTGGCTGCCATGACGCTATTTTCTGAGGTGAGTGCTTTCCCCGTCCCGGGCTTTCCTCCGGGGGCCGGGCGTTTCCTTCCCCTGCTTTCTTCCTCCCTTTCCCCTTGGGAGTTCATCTTAGCTGGGGTGGGTTCAGCTAGGGGAGGGTGGTGGGGCTCGCGTCTCCCTGCCGGCCCTGGCCGTCGGCCGGGCCCTTAGGAAGGGGTGGAGGAGGGGTCCTCGCAGCGCGCGATGCCTGCCTGGGGGGTTATTCTCCAGCGGGCACGGTGCGCCTGGGCTCTCACTTGCGTGGCATAGGGCCTTACCTTCCGCGGCCGGTCTCCTTTCCTTGTCCCTGTCCGGGGGAGGGCGGGCGGCATCTCTCGGTAGGGCCCGGGCCGCCGTGGCCGGGCCCTGCTTAGGGGGGCATAGTAGGGGCTTTTGTCTCCTGCTGGTGCCCCGGCTGGTGGCGGGTCTCTAGTCCGGGCTTGGGCCGTGGGCCCTGGGGGGGCAGGGGCCTCACGTGCCGTGCAGAGGTGGGGGTATCCGTCGCATAGGCGATCGTGCTCTCCTTCTTCCGCGCGGCGTGTGGTTTGATCTTGCGTCCGGCCCGGCTTGGCCGGGGCCTGCAGAGAGGGCGGTGGGAGGGGTTTTCATGCTCCGGTCTTGGCGTGCGGGCACCCGCGAGCGGGGTGGGGGTGTTCTCTCTCCCCTGCTCCCGCCCGCTCTTCCAGGTCGGCGGCTCTTGGGTTTTCCACACCCGGTCTGCCGCGGACGGTGTCCTCCCCCCCCCCCCCCCCTTTTCTCGCTGTGCTGCCGGGGCTGCCTGGTATAATAGCCACTAGGTGGCCCCAATGCCTAAGAAACGCCGATAATGACTTCATTATTAACAGATCGCTGCTGTCGCCTACTCATTATAGGAAATGACTGGGCGATTTAATTTCCGAATACATGGTTTGATCAAGACCCTACGCCAATATAGTTGGTATCGTGTTGCGATACTTTACCGCCGTGTATTCCCGCCTAATTGCGAGATAATACGGAAAAAGTGTGTTTTCATTTTCCATGCATTTTATTGGGGGCGTTTCCGTGGCTATTTTGTTAATAACGAAGCTGTGATAAAATCACATAATTTGTGGTCTAATGACGCAGGTCACTTACATTTATCGATGTGCCCTATATGTGTATGTTACGTGTCTATAAATCTATACTATCGCCATCTAAAGAGAACTGGGCCAGACATCCTGTGCAGTCTCGGCTCCCCCAGGCCAGATTGTGTGATCACGCAGCGCCGCTTGCTCTCCCCACCGGGCCGTTTCGCTCCCCCGGTCTCCTCCTGCCGGTTTTCTTTCCTTCTCCCTCATGTCCGGCATTCCACTTTTTCTCCGCCAGGGCAGGCTTGGCTGGGCTTAAGGTTCAGATGGCAACTCCCCTGGCCTGCGGTTTGGCGTGTTTCCCTTGGCCGGGGCAACTACTCTCCGGGGCAGTTCCATTGCCGGCCATAGGGAGGCAGGGGGGCTGTTCTGTGGGAGGTGGGAGGGGGCGGGCGGGGGCAGCGGGCATTCTCATTTTTAAGCATTTGGCGGCTGTGTTGGGGCATTTCGGACCCCGTTCCACGCGGAGTATTCCGTAGTTGCATTGATGCGGGGGGCAGGGTGTCTGATGTATGTCTTATGTCCCAATGCAGGAACCGCGCCGATTGCAGCCCAACTCACCTGGGGGGTCACCAGAGGCATCGGCAGGTACAAGGGTCAGAGCACACAGGGACCAGTGTGCGGGGGTCTGGGGCAACCAGGCTCAGAATGGAGGGTAACACTTGTTTTCTAATTTCAGAGTTAAGTGAACAAGTATTCAAACAGCAATAGGGGAGCAGCTGACGGCGAACAGGATCAGGTACGGGTAGGGGGTGCTTCAGGAGAGGGTGTGTTTCAGACACGGACTGGGAGGGGGACACTGGGTGAACGGTGACCAGCAAGGAAGGTCGCAAGACGCAACGGGGGGCTATGCTAATTTGTCTTATCATCTCTCACTCAGAATTATCGCCGTGTTCAGTCCTGGAACGCACATAATCATATCTGACATCTTCTCTGAGTAAGTGGTTACGGGAAGTGTGGATGGGGCTCTGCAGCTAGCGGCAAGAGGCCTGGCCAAACCAGGGTGTGGTATTGTGCTGTCCGACACTATCTTTATCTCCGTAGATTGAGGGACGCAGGAACCGACGATCCGACATGGATAGCCAGGGCTCACCACCCCTTTTCATGCAGACGTCGCAGGTGGACGATTCGTTGCCGGACGCCACGCAGGAAGCGCAGTGGGCGGCGTTTATACAGATGGCCAAGGGGAAGGGCCTGTCCTGGGCCACGGGGATCTTAAAGGCCGTCGAATCAGAGGACTCTGGCGTCATCAGCAAGCTGCCCCCTCCTGAGCTTGACCTTAACACTGAGGCCGGGCCATCGAGAGCATCGAAGCGGGTCCGCAAGCCCTTGTCAAAGGACTTCCCGGCAGACCCGCTGCCAGCCAAATCCAGGGCACTGCACGCGCAGAAGGGAGCAGGGCCCCATCAGGCCACCCCTCAGTCCTTGGGGCCAGCGACTCCGCAAGACAATCCGGCCGCATCTATGTACGCTACGCGGGAAGACCTTGGTAAGCTCACTGACACGCTCAAGAACTTCATGGCAGAGCTAAGAGGGGGACAGGTGAGCCCCTGCCCCCCACCTTTGGGCAGCAGCACTCCTACGGGAGAGGGAGGGGTGCGGGCGGCTGCAAGGGTGTGGGTTAGCCAGGCGGATGTTCAGCAAACCCTGCAGGGGGCGCCTGACCCCGCCACCACGGGGGGGTCGTCGGGGGTAGCGGCCACGCCAGCGCCAAGCAAGCCTCTGGAGGGAGCTGAGGAGATGTCCCTCTCCGCGACCCCCGCCATCCTTCCGGCGCCTCCTAGCCTACAGGAGGCGGCAGTCTCAACGGGCGCTGCGCCAGTTAGTTCCTTGCCATCCGCCAGTGCGCTTGTTAGCATCCCTGCAAGCAGTAGTCAAGCTGTGCTAGGAACGCCATCTCCTCTGGCCATCACACCACCGATTGGGGTTCCCCCTGTCCAGCAGATCGCGCCCCCGCGCCTTTTCAGCCAGTCGCAGCAGCACCTTTGCTGTCAGGTCACTGCTCCTTGGCCTGTCAGGTCCCCTTAGCGGCCAAGGAGGTTGTCTGGAAGCGAGAGCTGATAGATATCTTCTCTCTGCTCTTGTTGGGTCAGGATGGGGTAGATGCCAGAAAAGCGGGCGTAAAGGAGGATGACAAGAAGGTTAAGTACCAGCCGTGGCCAGAGAAGACCATAGAGAACTGGCTAGATGCGTTTGCCATTCTGTCCGCAGTCATCCTGGAAAACCTCCTGAGCAGGGTCAGGGGCTCTTGCAATACGGCGCGTTCATTCGCAATGAGGTGATGAAGTGGGGGGGACAGGGCTGGGTGAACTATGACAGGGAGTTTAGAAAAAGGATGTCCTTGTGTCCTGAGATGCGTTGGGACCAGAAGGAAGTACAGCTATGGCTAGATCACATGGGATCACACACGCTGCAAGGCGCAGGGGCACAGCCTAAAAGTCAGGTGAACAAGGAAGCAAGCAGTAGTACCTCTCACACAGAGACACGGGGTGACAAACAGTCCTTTCAGGGGGGGAGAGCAGGGGGAGAGGGAGCAATAGAGGGGGCTTCAGAAGGTCGCCCCCAGGGACCTGCTGTTTGTTCAACACAGGGTCTTGCTCTTGGGGTAAAACATGTAAATTTCTTGCACGCATGCAACAAATGTGGAGGCCCCCACCCAGCGGTTTCTTGCCACTCTCAGCAAGGGAGCACCACCAAAGGTAAGCAGGACACTGGAAGTTAGAGGGGGCATTCTGGGTCATTCCACCATCCCCTCCCCCACCCCTGAGGTAGCAAGTTCTTGGTCCACTCAGATTATTCTACCCAATCCCCTCTCACTTCCCACCTGAGGCTAGCCTCGGGTAGATGGGGGCAATATTAAGGGCCCTTCGTCAGTCAGTTTGCCAAACCTTTTACCTCTCCTCAGACAGTACCTGCTCACACAGGACAGTCATATGCTACTAACAGGATTTTGCGAGGGTTTCAAAATTCCTTTTGTGGGACCCGAAGGGGCCAGGGAGGCCAATAACCTCAGGTCAGCCAAGGAACAGCCAGAGGTTGGTTGGGCCAAAGTATAGAAAGAGAGGGCACTTGGGAAAGTGGCTGGCCCTTTCCTGCAACCGCCCCTAGATAATTTTATGGTTTCCCCTCTGGGGGTGGTGCCCAAGAAGGAGCCTGGGGCTTTCCGCTTAATCCACCAACTCTCTTACCCGGAAGGGGGCTCGGTCAACCATGGGCTGGAGGAAGGTGCTTGTTCTCGTCACGTATTGTACACTGGACGTGGCTTTGGACCTAGTCAGGAGGGCGGGCAAGGACACCTGGTTAGCCAAAGCGGACATCGAATCGGCGTTTCGCTTACTACCAGTGAATCCAAGCAGCCAACACCTGATAGGCTTCAAGCTAGAAGGCAGGTACTTTTACGACCGGTGCATGCCCATGGGTTGCGCAGTCTTCTGTGCTTACTTCGGGGCATTCAGTAGCTTCCTTCAGTGGGCTCTTCAGACAGGCTATGGGGTCGTAGGGGTGACACATTACCCGGACGATTTCCTATTCATTGGGAGAGATGGGTCGCAGGACTGCAGCAATGCCCTTAGGGATTTTGAGTGGCCTGCCAGTCATTTGGGGGTCCCTCTTGTGCCAGGGAAGACGGAAGGTCCGGCGCAAGTGTTAACTTTTTTAGGGATCGAACTTGACACCTTAGCAGGGGAATCCAGGCTCCCAGCAGACAAGGTCCAGGACCTTGCACGGCATATCCAGGCAGCTATAGGTCAGGAGAAGGTCACTCTGGGCTTCTTGCAGAGCCTTCTGGGTAAGCTCAACTTTGCTGCCAGGATAATACCAGCGGGGGGGGTCTTTGCACATAGGATCGCAAGGGCAACGGCGAAGGTCAAAAGGAACCATCACCTAGTCAGGCTAAGCAAGGGGATGAAGGAAGACCTGAGCCATGCGGGAGAGCTTCTTGGAAAGCTTTAATGGCGCAGTCTTATGGAGGGCACCTTGGGCGGGGACTCCGGAACTCGCCTTGTTCACGGATGCGTCTGGCAGGGAGGGCTTTGGGGTCATCCTGGACACAGAGTGGTGCACGCAGAGATGGCCCAATGTGTGGCGCAGGAAGAAGATCACAGCCAACATTACGGTACTGGAATTTTTCCCAATAGTGGTGGCCTTCCACCTATGGCCCTCTGTTCTGTCTGCACGTAGGGTCCTTTTCTGGTCCGACAATCTGGCGGCAGTACAGGCCATCAATTCTCAGTCTGCGTCCTGCCCGCTTGTCTTGTGTTTACTGAGGGAGCTGGTGAGGTTGTGCCTAGTTAACAACATTGAGTGTAGGGCGTGACATATCCAGGGGGTGCAGAACACAGCGGCTGATGCTCGCTCTCGTTTTCAGTGGCACAGGTTCCGGGAGACGTGGCCGAGAACGAGGGAGGAGATTACCCCTTTTCCAGCACACCTATGGTTCCTACTGAATCTGTAAGGCGCTTGAGGGGGATGGGCGAGCTGTCCTTAGCACCTAGGACCGTCAAGCGGTACAGGGCGTGTGTGGAAAAATTCTGTACTGTAACCGGCGCATGGGAAGAAGGGAGGTCATCCCTGGAGAGCAGGACTCAGGACTTCATTTTGTGGGCCAAGGACCAGGGGAAGAGCCAACCGTGGATTGGGGGACACCTGTCGGCCATCAGCCACTAGGCTAGATTAAGGGGGCAGGAAGATCCCACTAAGTCTTTCTTGATACGGGCGGCGCTCAAAGGCTGGGCCAGGAGTGAGCCACGAGCACCTGACAACAGGTCAGCCATAGATTTCGAAACGCTACAAGGGATGCTGGATTGGGTGGGCAGGGCGACCCACTCTGCTTTTGAGGCGGCCCTCTTCTCGGCAACCTTTAGCCTGGCCTTCTTCGGGGCATTTAGAATGGGGGAACTGGTAGCTAGGTCAAGACAGGACACGTCGGGGGTGGCGTTGAACAAGCAGGATGCTGTGTTGGCAGGCGCGGCCCTCACCGTAAGGCTACGTAGATCTAAAACGGACCAGGCGGGGGAAGGGAGGGTGATCGTGCTGAACAAACTAGAGATCGCTAAGTATTGTCCAGTGCTCCTAGTCTCGTCTTACCTGGCGCTGCGCCCCGCGACAGAAGGCTACCTGCTAATGCACGCTGACAGTACACCCTTGACCAAGTATCAGATACAGCGTATAATGGAGGTGTGTTTAGAGCTGTCAGGCAAAAAGATCCAGGGCACACGGTTCTGCAGCCACTCTTTCCGAATAGGGGCAGCGACACCGGCTTTCCGGGCGGGCTCGCCGGAGGAACGCATCAAACTGGTGGGGCGTTGGGAGTCCAACTGTTATAAAAAATACATAAGATCATAAGGCGCCCCAAACACGGATCAAGGAAGAGAAGTAGTTGCTCAAAATAGGGTTGCGTCATAAGATGTCGGTGTATTATTTTTGGTGTATTTGTGTGCAAGTGTAAATTGTGGTTGCTGTGTTATGTTTAATAAATCGATTTTCAAACTTCTACATCTTCATTTGCCAGGAAAGATGGTCTGGGTGATGGGCCATTCTGGAGTCCAGAGGGTATCTCAGTGGGCGGATAGCAGAAAATGGAGGCACGGGTTCACAGCCATGAGGATAATGTGGCTTGGGACACCGGACATGCGATGGAATAGCCTGTTGAAGAGAGTCCTACAGAGACTGGGGTGGAGTGACTCACCCCCGATGTATTAGTAATACACCTAGGAGCGAATGACCTGGTTCGCCTGGGGAGAAGGGACCTGCTTCACGGTCGGAAATTACACCTAGGCAGGTATGGCTGGGCGCGCGTTCCGGGGAAGCTATGCAGCAATTTTCTCCACCTAAAATGTGTTGTGTCTAATTTATTACAATTATTGCTGTGGGAGGGCTGGGGAGTGTGCCGATATTGGCACTAAGCTGGTGCGGCAGGCAGCGCGCCGTGGCATGCGCGCTCCTCTCCCGCAGGCTTTGGGGCTCGGCTGGTCGAGCTAGTACTGCAGCTGACTGCTACAATGTATCACTAAGAAGGAGATTCCCACCCTGCTGTCGCCGCCTTATGATGACCGTCACCGCCCCCTCCCCCCTCTAATTACGAGCGAGTGATATTGCAGGACTGGACTCTCTCTGAGGAGGCGGATGGCCCGGCGCCGCAGTAAACAAACCCCGGTGACCTCAGGTAATACTGGGGTCATCCTCATATTTCCGTAAAACGCCAAGTACAGTGCGTGATCCGGGGTCACCCGTGTCTCAGACTCCCCATAGACTTCTATTAGATCGCGCCGATGTGATGAATTAATTGCCCCATATGGATTCTCCATGGTAGTACCGAGGAAAGGGACCTGCTAGGGGGTATGGGCAAAGTGACTTCCTAAAACAGCAGGGAGAGAGTGGGTCCGCCCCTCTCCCCTGTTTCTTCTTCAGGTACAGTATTTAACCACCCCCCACCCACACGTGGGATCCACGCAGTTCTTTTCATTCAAACTTCATGACTGTTTTATCTACTCCTTGTGCTTTCACCGGTCTGTTCTGATTTGTTTTATTTTGCATGTCCCGGTATTTGTGTGAATAATACCTTTTGTGGAAGGGGGTGTGATCGTGCAGCAGCCCTTCAACTGCTGCGGAGACAAATTAATGCCCCGATTACTTACCGGTAATCTTCATTACTCCGAGTATAGTCTTCCTCGCCACATGACTAACAAAGTGAGCGTCAGCTCCACAACAGAACCCTCCAAAGCAAAGCAAAAAACAAAGTCAGCATCCCATGCCTCCCATCCCTTCCCAATATGGCCGACCCAGTCACCCATGACCCCTATAAGAGGTGGGCCGGCCCAACCCAACAGCCTGAAACTACCAAGCAAAACATGAAGCCGATAGCCAGACAGGGAGGGAGGGATGGGAAGTCATGTGGCGAGGAAGACTATACTCGGAGTAATGAAGATTACCGGTAAGTAATCGGGGCATTACCTCCTCGTTAGTCTTCCTCGCCACATGACTAACAAAGTGAGCACATACCAAAGCCAAACGGCTTCATGGAACTCACAGGAGACCAACAGACCAGAGGGCAAAACCCAACAGGCCAGAACGAGCGGAAGGACCACCCAGGGGAAAGGCAACCACGAGCAGGAAAAACCAGCCCGGGACCCAAGGACACCGGGAAACAAAAACCCGGACCCCAGAGACACGAGGCGCCGGCAGGAAGCAGCCGCAGCAAAGGCCAAAGGGGGACAGAGAAAAGCTCCGGACCCGACCGCACGGAGCCAGAAGCCACAGAAAACAGGGCCCAGAAAGTACGCCGGACCAACACACCAGGACCGGCCAAATGAGATCCCGAAAAGAGGGCAACAAACCCCCTCAAGAAAAAGAAGGAAAACCGAAGGAGCAGAGGTCCACCACAGCGACCCAACAGAAAAGGAAGAGCCGAAAGGGAGACGCAGCGCGACAAACACAGCAACCCCGCAAGGGAGAACACCACCCGCGAGAGAGCCGAAACCACCAGAGGCAGCGGAACCAGTCGCAAGCAAACCGGCAAGCGCCGAACAAAAAGAAGAGAGCGACAGACTGCCAACTAACGACACTGTGACAGCGTGTGCGAGACTCGAACCCTCGACCCGAGAGAACCAGTACAACCACAGGCATAACACAAACCAAAGAGCCAAAGCTCCTGGTAGCCCAAGGAGAGAATCCAGGCAGGAACAAGGAAACAAAAAGACCCAGGAAGGTGACGGAAACGACACCGAAGAGACCCGGCCACCCAGGGAACTCAACCAGGCCACCGCAGAAAGCGGAGAACCCGAAGAACACCCACGCACAGAAGGCAGGGAAAAAAAGGCAGCACCACGAACCGAGCCCGCCCCTCACAGGGAACAAACGAGCCGCCGAAGCGAGCACCCACCAAAGGCGAGAGGGACAGGAGGGCAGGGTGAAAACCGAACCCGAGCCAACTCAAAAAAAACCCAGAGAGCCATCAGAGCCAATAGACCCCGGAACCCCAAATCCAGGGCAAAAAACGAGGAAACAAGCACACCGGAAGCATACGGGCCCGCCAGGGAGCAGAGAACCGGAGGCACCAGCACCCCCGGACACCCAAGCAGGAGACGCAGAAGGCCAGAGAGCCCTCAGAGCCCGATCCCCCCAGCCGAACCAGGACAGGAGCGGGAAGGGCCCGGGCCAATCCCAAGGAAGGACCAGAGCCAACCGGCAGAAGAAAAACAGCCAGACAACAAGACTGCACGGAACGCCACACAACAGCGTGAGCAACCCCGGCGCCGGGACCACGCCAAACGCCACAGAAACGCACCAGGCGGAGAAAACGTGAAGCCGGAGTGAGTCCACACAAAAACGAGAAAGGAGCGGCCAAGCCGCAACCCCGACTAAGACAGGGCGAGTCCAAGGAGGACCCCACAGGCCACAGCACCCGGAAGACCCAGGTGGAACCCCACCCGGGCACCAACCAGACCCGACCCTGCACAACCGTAGAAAGCAGACCAGGCCAGGGGCAGACAGGGAGGCAACACCGAAAGCCCCACAGCCCCATGAAAACCCCGGAGGACGGTCCGCAACAGACAGGGACAGACCCCCACGGGAACATTGAAACACATTCCAACCTCACTGAAAGAAAGACCAGTGCCAACTCCATAGACTGAGCACCCACTGACATCGAAAGACCAGGGATGGAACACCCGAACCACAGGGGAATAGTCGAAGACCTGAACCCGAAGGCCAGAGAGACCCTAATAGAGCGGACACCGTCGGCAAGCCGAAAGGCAACCAAAGCCCGCGAGGGGGCAAGGAGTCACAACAGGGGGGGCCGAGAGACCCACACGCACCCCGGCACAGAGCAGCCCACAGCCGCCCCCACAGAGAGGGGGAGCCAAACGCCAGAACCCAAACCCCAGAGCCCGCTAGAGCAGGGCATCAAGCACAAGGCGGCGGGGGAGGAGGGAGCGCAGGGCAGGGCCGCGAGGGCCAGGAGGAGGGGGAACGAGAAAGCGAGCCCGACAAGGCGGGGCCACCACCTGGGACACCCACAACCAAATGGGGCAGAGGAGAAGGCAACAAACTGCCTGTGTGCAGGAAGGAAGACAGCGGAGCAACACAGAACCGGAGGAGGAAGAGCAAGCACCCAGCCAGCGCCTCCAACCACCAGGACAGAACATGCTCACCAGCAAAGAGAAGCAAGCCACGGAAACCGAGAAGCCCCAGAAGAAGGCCACAGAGGGACGAAACAATGGAAGTCCAGGGATAGCCGCAGCGCGAAAAGGCAAGCAGCGAGGTAAGTACAATGATGACGCCCAGCAGCAAAAGCGCGAATACAAAGATGACAATGAAAGCATCGCACCCAAAGATCCGCTGACAGCGACTGCGGGACACAAACCCGTCACCGGAGAGTCGACCCAAGGCACCGGACGCAACAACGAGAAACCGCACTTAGAAGAGCGTGAAGGAAGCCAAAAACGACAAAGTGCACGCGGGACCGGAACCCAGACCCGGGTGACCCCCGAAAACCAGAGGCACAAGACCACGGCAGCAAACCCCCCCCCCCCCCCCTCCCCCCCCCCCGCTTGGGCAGAGAAGAGGCAGCGAAACAAATGGAGAGCCAGCGAGGGACAAACCAAACCCCGCCCCCTGGGCAACGAGCCGGTCCGGATCGGGAGACAGCATAGACGAAGGCCATAGGAACAGGGGAACCTGAGGCAACCCCTGGGACCGGGAACCACCAAGGCAACGGTAGCAGCGGGCCAGGAAAGCAAGCCCAACCCGCCCCCCCAGCCAGGACCAGGCAGAAACGCCCCAAGGCTCGGGGGAGGCGGGAAACACAGGAACAGTCGCGAGCACCGTGGCAAAACCAACAGTGCGGGATCGCGCCGCAAACGCCTAGGCGACGCGGAGACACGAAGCGCACACCGAATAAGGTGAGCTGGAGCCAGACAGGAAAAACAAAAAAATACCGCCATAAATACAGACAGCGAGCACAGCAAGCCGGTGCCACAGGACACCCGCGGTGCAGAAAACTGGGCCACGAACCCAAAAATGATTCAAGTCCCGGCAGATAAAGAAGAGGCTGAAATAATGCCAACTCATGTCACTGTGACAGCGTAAGCGGGACTCGAACCCTTGTCCCGAGAGAGCCTCGAAAACCAGAGGCACAAGACTCACCAAAGAGCCACAGCTCCTGGTCGCAGCAGCCAAGGAAGCCGGTGGTAGCGGCAGGAGACAGTACGCCACTCTCGGGACTGGGGCGGAGAGTAGCGTGCCCGCAGCCCCCACACCCGACTGCGACCCCACGGAACGGGAGCACCAACGGCAGGGGTACAAGCGCCCGACACAACAAGGCAGAAAGGGAACACACACTCGTGCCACAGATCCCCTGATATCAAACCTATCAGAGGCATCCACCCAGGGCACCGCTAGAGCAGGGCAACCTAAAAGCAGGAGCCGTGTCAGTTCACACATCGTACAGCTACTGAGGAGCCGTAGGAATAGGATGTAGAGAGCCGCACACCTCTACACCGGCATATAACATAGCGTGCAGTGAAGCAGCCACGTATTGCAAGAGACGAGAAAACAGCACCTGCAAAACGTTCCATAAAAGCCCGCAGTAGTCGGGCTGTCCAAAAATCGTCCAGCAGCGCCGCCCGAGCACGGGGACAGTAAAAGCACCCATTACCGAAAGCCACCCGGGGATCAAAAGAATGCGTGCCCAACAGAAGCCACGCATGAACGTGAAACTCAGCACACAGGTCCGCCCCCCCCCCGGGGGAAGAAGGCACCCAGAAAACTCCTGTCAGAGCCAGGCCGAGAGACCGCAGAGAAGAGAACCTCCGGCGAACCTGGAAGGCGGGAGAACAACGAAGCCCCGCCCCCTGGATGTGAGCCGGCCCCCATGAGAAAACAAAACAGCGCCCAGCAACGCCGCCGACCCCGGAGGGCACCCAACCGGAAGCGAACAACCGGACGCAGGGAATCAAGCCGCAAACCATGGCCGCTCCGGCGAAAGCAGAAACGCCGCGCCGGAGCCGAACCGGCCGGACCAAACCCCGCAGAGCCGCCGCCCCCCCCCCCCTAGTTCGAGGGAAGGAGGGCAGTCAGGGGAGAGATCACGCGGCTCGGGGCAGGGACCCGTAACCTAAGGACGAGGCGGATATCAAGGGCACCCGTCCGCAACAGGTGAGAGTCAATGTGCCTAGCCGCCGCCCGCCGCATACACGTAAAGGCGGGCGACGAAGGGAACGACATAGAAACGAGGCCATACACAAGAGAATCGGCCCCCACATGCCCCCCCCCCCACGCTGAACACCCACGGCTCGCTAAAGCAGAGCCTGACCAGCATAAGGAAGCAGCCACCGCCAGAGACACCGGGGGGAACAGGCAGGAGGAAAAAAACTAAGTCCAAGACCCTAGGGTCCGCTACAGCAGGACCTCCAACCCTGGACCCACGCACCCGCTACAGCAGGCACCACTTACCTTCGAAGCGCTCTGGAGAGAGTGCAGAACTAAAAAAACAGGCTGTTGGGTTGGGCCGGCCCACCTCTTATAGGGGTCATGGGTGACTGGGTCGGCCATATTGGGAAGGGATGGGAGGCATGGGATGCTGACTTTGTTTTTTGCTTTGCTTTGGAGGGTTCTGTTGTGGAGCTGACGCTCACTTTGTTAGTCATGTGGTGAGGAAGACTAACGAGGAGGTAATGGGCACCCACTTCCTTGTGCCCTGGAGGGCGTCCGACAACTGCACGCCTTTGTGGGAACTCACCTGGCCCCGTCCCAGGTCTGTGGGAAAAATTCCTCTGTGTTTCTAGGTCTAAAGCTCCTTAGCCAATGGCCGTGATCCAGGTGATGGGGCTGCCACCCGCGGTGACTCGCGGCCTCCAGTAAGTGAGACTGTGGCCTGCTATGGCAGCGCACTATCAGCAGCCTGTAGCCAGTGCCGTAAGGTCTGCGCTGGGCATCATGGCTGCAGGCTCGAGGCTCCCGGCGTGTGTGCTGCCTCACAGCCTGAGGTTGCCTTTCCCAAAATGCCCGGGGGTGCGTGCTGCTGTCTACTGCAGTTAGTTTGACATCACACCCTCGACGAGCCAACAGCTGCCCTTTACTTAGGCAGCTCATTTCTGTGCAGCTTCTCACAGTGGCTGCGGGGCTTGGCAGGGATTCCAGTGGAGGAGGCCTGCCTCCTCTTGTGACTCATCGTTGTCCCGTATGCAGTGCTTAATTTATGCAGGTGCTTGGTATGGAGGGAATTCATTTTTGGGAGCAGAGAGAGCTATTTTTCTTCCACCACATTTTGGTCCAGAGCAAGAGAGAATTACAGAAAGGGAGCAAGAAGAAGGCAGAGGAAGATTAGGGAACCGTGACAATTGGGGATAGCAGGAATGAAAGATAACCTACAAGAGTGAGGTAAGGAGATAGGAAGTGTAGGTTGATAGAAGAAAGAAGCATGACATGGAATCAAAATGTATAAGCCTTGGTATTCATGAAGCCCAACATTCAGCAGCATGAGTGATGGCTTCCTAAGAAATAGTTAGGGCTCCTTGCTTATGTTTTTTATTTGTTTGCAATTTAAGCATGGCATATGTATACAACACCAATCGGCTTGGCCTGAATAGCACTGAGGCAAGGTTAAAGCCAAACTGAACAAGCATTGGCATAGCCAATAGGTCTCGCCTTTGGGACCTTATAAGTGTTTAGCCATGCAACAGTTGCATAGCTAAATACTTATAAGGTCTCTGTACTTCACTGTAGGTCTAGGCTGGCCTGGTAGCACTTTTTGGAGCCCTCTCAAAAAATCTCGCCAGACCAGCGCATGCGCTGGGTCAGGCGAGACCTAAAAATTACACATGCCTCAAACAGGGTAATGTGAAGGCTAGCATTTGAATAGAGCTCAGCATACCTACACCATGTAGGATACTTGAGAAGAACAACAGAAGCCCATGCTCAGTCCCAGAGGCTTAAATGGGTGCAATTTATGACTTATAGGTTTCCCCCGTCTTCATTGCTTGATTTTGCTTGTGAGAAAGTGTCATTCATAGTCGTTGAAATATCACTCATAATTACTCTGAAATTATGAAACAGTCACACATGGCAATCTGAAACCTTGGCAGCTATGGAGGAGAAAGGTGGCGAGGCATCCAATACTAAGCAGCAATAGTCGAGGAGACTGGCACTACTCTTTTGGCATGCACCTCTAAGTAACATAAAACAGCAAAAATGCAGATGCTGGCACCATGAGTCAAAACTCCTAAGCCATCCACTCCTCATTTGCAGTCTGTCCGAACATTTCACACTAGAAAAAAGTGATAGGTTTTTATAAAAATCCAATAAAATGGTGCGTGCAGCTTTTACACTAAGCCCATGCATTGTATTCAAAGTTACCCTCAAGGATAGCACTCACTCAGTGTTCACATAGCCGGCACCATGCTCCTCACGTGCATGCATGTGTAGGTACACATGGACTATCTTCTCCAGAGTGCCGTGTTTTTAGTGACTCTGCCTCAAATAAAAAATCGGAAGCAAAATGCGTAGACAAGTTTCAGAATGTTTTTCAGCAGTAGCTGCTGTAGTGCTAGAGGCACTCTTATGGTCTGACGCCACGTGATGACATTTGGCTACCATCATTTTAATTGACTTTGGTGCTTTACTTTACCCTAGCATGAATGTACGATGTCCTGCATATGCTTTGTTTCTCTACAAGGTTTCTTTCTTGTAATCTTGCAGTCTTACAGTGGGAGCTGTTACAGAGTAGAACAACCTTGCCAAGAACAAAACGTGTGGGATGTGCATTTGAAAGCATGTGAGAGAGAGAGGTGCGGAATGTACTTTTTGGTCTCGAAGTGCAGTGGCACATAAATATGCATTATGTTGTACATTGAGAGATGAAGTATGTGATGCTATAGGCAGTGATGCCCAAATGTGCATTGTGTTGTACTTTGGGAAGTAATATGAGGTTCTCACTATAGGCTTTGACATGGCCTCATGTCATCCTGAATTCTGACTCTGCCTTGCTTGAGCTTTTCTACGTGCACAGACAGGCCCCGAGAGTGTTTGCAAGTTGTTTGGGTTAATTACGTTCAAAGTTGTTTTGTGAGAGATTGGTTAATGTACCCTGGAAGTCTTACATAAGCTTTGTTAAGATAAAGGCTGGAACATGTGAGAATGTAGAGGGAACGTGGGAACTCCTTTAGCCCTGGAATGCTTGCATGGAAGGTGGGCAATTCCAGTAAGTTTCCTTGGCGCAGA
Organism: Triturus cristatus; assembly: GCF_964204655.1. Classification (NCBI taxonomy): domain Eukaryota; kingdom Metazoa; phylum Chordata; class Amphibia; order Caudata; family Salamandridae; genus Triturus; species Triturus cristatus. The sequence goes on along the minus strand of NC_140583.1, from coordinate 304,745,257 downwards.
GGGAAAGACTCTAGAATATTCTAGTGTTTTTTGAGACTATAAGGCTGGAGAATCTTGGCAGGCAGCTTAGGAGCTCAATTGTGGAGTAGACGTACTGTCACACGAATCTGGATTTGAGTCCTGATCGCGAGTCCATTACCTGGCTGTTAACGGGCTCCTCCAGCTTGAGTTCGCAAGGATGTCATGTGAACAATCAGGTGAAGTGATTTGTTTCTGACTAATGCCATTGAGTTGTGTGGCCAGTGGCTGTGGTCATTTGATGTGTTTTTTTGGGCTGTATGAGAGAGTCAGAGTGCATATCCAAAGTAATCATTCGATGTATTTAGTGTATATATCTTTCTGATTTCTTGCAGGACGTCCAGTATTATTTGCTGCTTGTTTACTCAGTAAGATTTAAAAAGAGTCTTTGCGTTTTGTAAAGTGAAACCCCTTTCTAGGTGTTGTTGTGTTTTATGTCTCCTGCTTTGTCGTGTTTAGGCCATCGTGTGAGAGTGGTATTATTATTTTTGAAGGCGAGGCAAGACAGCTGCACCTATGCAGTTTGTAGACCTCAGAGGATATATGTCAGTGTGTAATTTCTACCCATTCACTTTCCAACTCAAACACACCACCTCTTTAAACACGGATATTTCTAAAAACTCAATATCAGTGATGTTATGTGACCTCTCAGCCTGACAGAGCAGTGCTGGGCAGGGTTGCCGGGGTTAAGCGAGTGGAGGACAGGAAACATCAAAGATGCCAATGACAGAGGAAGGAAAGAACTTGAGATGTGTGTGTGTAGGCTCTGGGGCCTGAGTCTTGACATACTGGAGACCTTACCGTGATGATGATCAGCGGTGCGTGCTGATAAAAGGTGCACGGTGGTGAAAGATGAAAGCAGGTGCCGCGCTGATAGTAAGGCGGCAGGATTTACAGGCCTGTTTTCAACTGTGCTTGAAACCGAAAGACAGGGAGAGCAGCTGTGCAAAAGGAGAGCCTTCCCATGCCACGCCATGCAGAAACAAAATAAAAAAATAGTGTGCAGGAACAAGCCTAAATGCACACAAGTAGAAGGTTACAAGTACTGGTCCAGAGCTCTATGGAATTCAATAACTGATGTAAGGAAAGATTAACCACTAGGAAGCAATTATTCAATCAGTCAGGGACTTATAAAGCACGACTACTCACCTGTGAGGGTCTCAAGGTGCTGGGGGGAGGCTGGGTCTGTGGTTCAGTCGAAGAGCCATGGCTTGAGGTCCTTCCTGAATAGCGACAGCAAAGTTAATTGCCTTAGGTGCAGAGGCACGGAGTTACAGGTCTTCCCAGGTCTGTAATTCTTGAGGTCCATCAGGTCGACATTAGTTTTCTTCAGCAGGGGGTTAATCTCTGCATGCTTCCAGTCTTTCAGGAATGTTACGGACTCGATGGAGCAGTTGATGGTGCGGCAGAGTTCTGGAGCGATGGAGGTGCCAGCCCCGTTGAAGATGTGGTGATGTCAGGGATCTGAGGGGGCTCTGGAGTGGATGCTGTTCATGATCCTGAGGGTGTTGTCAGAGGTGATGATAGTCTAGTTGGACAAGGTATGCTGGGGGCTGGATCCATTGGGTGCCGTGGTTGCGAATGGGGTGGGTCTCGGGTTGCGAAGCTGTCAGAGATCTCATTGATCTTGCGGTGGAAGAAAGTGGTGAGGTTGTGACAGAGGTATTGGGACGGGGAATTTCTGCTTTCTTTGTGCTGGGTTTAGCGAATTCTTCGACTATGGTAAAGAGTTATATATTTAGTGTTTTATAGAGCGCGAACTTGACCCGTGAGGGTATCAGAGCGCTTTACATGATATACAGAGGTGAACAAACAAAGTCTAAAGTGCAGAAATATACAAAACTATACAAAATGTTGGCGAGGGGCAGGGGTGTTGAGAACATAGGGGAAAAAGGGGGATACAAATGTATGATTGCAATCATAGTTAAAGTCAGTAGAAACAAAGGCCCCCCCATATTCTCTGCGGGGAGAGTTGGTGATCTGGGGAAGAAGCGATAGTCTTAGATTCTTCAGGCACAGTGTGGTGGTTGAGGGCAGGCATTAGATGAGGATTTTACCCATGAGGAAGGTTTTGGCCTCCTTCTTGAAACGTGCTAGAGAAGGGATTCTTCTGATGGCGGGTGGGAAAGAGTTCCAAATTCTTGGTGCTGCCCCGGTGAACGCCCTATTTTAGGTTCTTTTTTTCTGAAAAAAGGCGGGTTGGAGTAAGAGGTTTCTAGCGGACCGGGAGTTCCTGCTTCCTCCAGATACCACTAGTTTCTGTGCCAGATAAGCAGGGGAGTTTCAGTATAGAGCCTTGTGTGTAATGCATGCCAGTTTCAACTGAATTCTGGTCTCTAGAGAGAGCCAGTTCAGCGCTTTCATAAGTGGAGAGATGTGGTCGAATTTCCTGGTGCCGGTGAGTAGTCTGGCGACCGCGTTGAGGCAAGCTTTTAAAGGTGCTAGGGAGATCTTGGGTAGACCAGTAAGGGTGGAACATCCATATTCCAGTCTAGAGATGACTAGTGCTTGAACTGCCATTTTTAAGTCAGGAGCATCAATGAAAGGTTTCAGCTTCCATAGGTAGCTCAGGTGGAATCTAGCTGCTTTAGCCATCGAGTTAATGTGGTCTTGCATGTTCAGGTTACAGTCGAGGATTATGCCCAGGGATTTGGCAGAGTCCACAATGGCCGACGGGCAGTTTAGGGCTGTGATGGCCTTGATCCACATCTGAATCTCTGGATTGGCTTTTGAAGGGGAGATTAGGAGAAATTCAGTTTTCTTTGCGTTGAGTTTGAATTGGCTAGCGGCTAGCCATTGGACAGTCAGATTCAGGGTCTCATTCAGGGAGAGGATCTCCTTGAGCGAAGAGCTATTGATGTATATTTGGGTATCGTCCGCGTACATATGGTAAGAGATGTTGACGGTACGAAGAACTTCGGTGAGTGGCTCTAAGTAAAGATTAAAGAGGGTGGGGGACAGGGTTGAGCCTTGGGGGACTCCAACCGTGACCGGGGTGGGAGCTGATAGGTTGCCGTTAATGAGAAATCTCTGAGATCGGTTATGGAGGAAGGACCTGAACCATTCTAGGACCACACCATCCAGACCCATCCTGAGATTGAGGCGTTAGAGTAGTTTATCATGGTTGGCCGTATCGAAGGCAGAGGATAGATCTAAGAGGATTAGAAGGCAGGTTTTGCCTTAGTCTTGGGCTTGGAGGGCATCGTCCATGATGTGGAGCATAGTAGTTTCAGTGCTATACCCCGGTCTGAATTCAGATTGGAAGTCATCAAGTAGGTGGAAGTTGTTGATGTGTGACTTAGTTGCTGTTGTACACACTTCTCCAATACTTTGGCTAATAGTGGGATATTGAAAATAGGTCTGAAATTGTCAGGGGAGGCTGGGTCCAGTGATGGTTTTTTTTAAATAGGGAGGACTTGGCCGGCTTTCCAAGGGTCTGGAATCGAGTCCTGCTGGAGAGAGGCGTTTATTATTGCAGTCCAGCGAGGAACAATGGATTGGGAGGCAGCAGTGAGGCAGTTGGAAGGTAGCGGGTCATTAAAGTGGTTATTTGGGTTTAGGGTAGAGAGGATTTTGGAGATGGAGTCTTCGTCATAGTATTCAAAGTCAGTCCAGCGGGCTTGGTTTTTAGGTGAGGCCAGAGGGGGTGGTGCAGAAAAAGGGGGCAGGTCCGAAGGGGTTGAGAGTGGGTGGCGGTACTGAGTTCAATTCCTAATGCCGTGATTTTGTCAGCGAAAAAAGAGGAGAATTCCTCTGACTATATTAGAGATTTGGGGGATTCTTTCGGTGTTTTAGCCAGTTTATTAGATTGGTGTTTGACCAGCTCAAAGAGCTTACGGGGTCTATTCGTGGCGTTTCCCAATTCCGATCTGAAATATTCTTTTTTTGAAGTGAGGATGTGCTTGTTGTAGGAGTTTCTCGCCTGGCGGAGAAGTTTTAGATGCGTAGCAGAGGGGTGTTGTCTTCAGATTGCCACAGGGATCTCCTCTCCATGTTGAGGGAACCAGTGAACCAGGGGTCCCTGTCTTTGATTTGTGTTCTTTTTAGTTTTAGAGCGGCAAGGTTGTTCAGAATGATTGATATAGATGAAGAGTAATGCTCATTTAGGTCGCTGACCGTGGTTGTATGCGGGGGGGAGGTCAGAATTGCAGCGAGCCTCTAGTTCCATAAGGTCAAGGTTCTTAGTGTCTCTGGTCCAGCGTTTGTGAATCACCGGTTGCGGGGTCTTGTAATGAGTTGCTGCAAATGGAGAGTGCGAGGTATTCGCAGGAGGCAGTGGTGTCCGCCAAGAGTTCCGGACAAGGAGGGAGGATCGGTAGATGCAGACAATGCCTCCTCCTTTCCTGTTGGAATGTCTGTCCAGTCTGGCGATGTTGTAATTGGGAAGGACTAATAAGTCCAGGCAAGGGGAGGAGTATTCATTGAGCCAAGATCCTGTTAGTTAGTATAGCTAGGTATAAGTTTTTGTTCAGGATGAGGTCAGCAATATCAGCGGCATGCTTGACTGCTGAACGGCAATTGATTAAGAGACCAGATAAAAGGGGGTCTGGGGGGTGTCAGGGGTCTCGACGGTCAGGACTACAGGCGCGAGGTTGCTTTTCATCACACTTCTGTTATGGAGGGGAGGTGGCCTGTTGGGGTTGATCGTGACCGTGCTGATGGGGTGTCCAAGACTCGTATCTCGTGGATAAGGGGTGGCTTGGGCAGAGTTGTGGTCTCGGAGGATGGCTAGGATTTCGTTTTCCGTAAGGTCAAGAGGATTAGAGGTGGCGGTGGTAGAGTTGTAGGAGAGTGCGAGAGCTCGGGATTTCCCCTCTGAGAGGTGGCAAGGTTGTTTGCGCAGGCGAAGATGTCTCGGAGGTAGCAGGAGTGGATGCTTGGGAGGCTCGGTGATCGTGGGGGGGAGGTATGAGGTGACTTGAGGTTAGCAAGGGAGAGCTCGGCCAGGTAAAGGAGGTTCATAAGGTCCATAATGGAGCTATGGATGCTCTTGGTTAGTTTAGTCGCTCTGGAGTGCAGAGTTTCGAGATCAATATGAGCTGGGGGTGCTAGAAGGAAAGGGGGCAAAGGTTCAGGAGCAGTCCAGGAGGCATGTAAGGGTGGAAGGGGAGATGGGTTGGTTTGAGCAGACTCCATGGTCTTTGGAGGAGTACCTAGCTCGCGATTTTGGTGGATGGCTGGCGGGGAGGAGGTTGGAGGTCTGGGGGCGGCTCTGTTGGAGGTACCGGTGGACGAGCTATAATGGTGAGGGTGATCAGTGTTGGGAGCCATAGGAGGGTTAGTTTGGACTGAGTCCGGAGTCAATGGGAGCGTACCAGTCTCCCTGTAGGTGGGGGGCACTGGGAGGGGGGGAATCAAGGGTATAGGGGAGCGTCCGTAATCTGGGTCAGTAGGCATGCTGGGGGGGATAGGAAGAACTGCAGTGGAAGCCCTTGGGGGGGGTATGCGGGTGGCTGGGCTCAATAGGCTGGCAGGACGGTGGGTCATTGGTGCAGGTGTTAGTTACCCTATTTGTGTCATGCACATGGTTTCTGAGGAGGATGAAAAGGTCTGCGAATTTATTATGATTATTGGTTGAGGCTTGGATCAGAACGATGCCATTTTTGTAGAGGGTAATGGTGAGGTCCGCTCGTAGGGTAGAAGAGGGAGCAATTGTGAGTTTGGTGCCGTAAGGAATGTTTCTGGTTGAGCGAACGTTAAGAAGGTGCGCCAAAGTGTTGCTCCAGGCGGCGGTTCTTCTGGAATTGAAGATAAGGTAATTTATGCAAATGCCACTGTCCGTGTTGAAGCGCAGGTCGGATATCAGCGTCTCAGGGTGGCTTTTTAGGGTGGCGTGCTTGAAAGATTTAGCGGCGGTTTTGGAGAGGTTGGGGGGGGTAGACCAGCATGTAGGAATTTTCCCCTGACCACGTCAAGACAGGACGTGCCATGATCATTGGGGAATGGCACTAATGTGAGTAGTGGGGTAAAGTCTGATATTAAGGAGGTTTTCGGGTGAGCAAAAATGAGTCATGAAGGACCCTAGTGTAGTTGGGATCAGATGAAGTTGTGACCTACTCTATAAAAATTAGGTAAGACTACAGGCGTAGCAGTGTAAACTGTGATGTTGCACAGTAAAGATTTAGGCAATAAAGTTTGAGGCAGCGCCATCTTAAGGTCAGGCACTGTGAGGCGAGTCAGGTTGTCTTGGATCGTTGCCATTTTAGAGTCAGGCATTGATCGGCATATAGTGTACAGGCAAAAATGAACAGGTAATCTTCAGAGGCTAGCATACACTCGAGGGCAGATGTGCATTTAATTTTTTAGATGGCGTTTGTAGATCTGCTTCAATTAGAGGTATGGTTTCAGGGGCGGAGGGGAATGGCTTGAGATGCATTTCAGGGCGCCGCCATTTTAAACAGCTTGGGAGCTTAGCCTGGGACCCTTTAAGGAGTTAACAATGTCTCGACGAGGATAGGACGTACCTGGCGCTTACAATAGCGCATTTTGCAGAATTTTGAAGGCGAACTCCTAATCTGAAACTGCCTTTTGTGTGTGGAGGGTTGGTAGAGGCAGCATCAGAGGCTCGGCGCCATGGCAAGCGGGCGCCGGGCCGGGTCGTGGCAGGAGATGGAGGGGGCAATGCTCCGCGCCCCATCAGCAGCTGAAATTCCCAGGACCGCAGCGTCAAAGGCTCAGCGCCGTGGGAAGCGGGCGCCGGGCCGAATCGTGGCTGAAGCGGAGGAGGCAAACTATGATTCAGGCAGCTTCGGGAATGTCAGCGAACGGAGCATCTGAGGCTCGGCGCTGTGGGAAGCGGGCGCCGGGCTGGATCGTGGCGGAAGCAGAGAGGGCAAAAGCACAGCTCCCAGGCAGCAGCGGCGCACCCTTCCGGGAAAAAGGGGGGAGGCAGTCACAGTCCGTAGTTACAGGCGGGCGCTGTAGTGAGAGCCAATTCAAATTGTATGCCTGTCAACCCCGGGCAGACAGACGAGTCCGCTCTAGTCTGTCAAGGGGTCGCAATCGGGCTCCAGTCGGGCCCCAGTGCCTTGGTAATTTGTCCGCAGACCGGAGAAGGCAAAATGCCGCCAGGCCATATGGGGCAGTGGGGGACACCCTGCAAATGGCGTCCCACTCCTGGATCACCCCCGGACTTCTAATCCAAGCAGGCGACGGTCGCGACCGGAGGGTCGTCTCTTTTACAACGATGATGCCATAATAAAGATGCCTCGCACAGTTGGCTCTGCAGCGCTGATGGTGCCCTGAGCAGCGATAGAGGGTCCCAGGTGGCGAGGGAGCAGAAGAGGAATCCGGCAGCAGTCGCTCGACAGGTAGGATGAAAGTCCACTATTAGAGTTCTTTGTTGTTGTGTGCGCTGGTGTTGATGCGTTCTTCGATGGCTGCCTTCTTTGTTGTTCTGATGAGATGGTGAGCTAATCTTCCTTGTTACAGCTTCTGCAAGGGTCGCAGTAGGCATGGTGGCGTACGGTGGTTTGGCCGGCCACACGCTTGACCCCGTCTTCTCTTCCAGCAAGCACATCTCCTTCAGCCACTCCACCGGACTTCATTGGACTGACCACAGCTGCGTCCACTTCAGCTTCAGAAGAACCACGACCCACCACCACCCGCAACAGGTTCCTCGCCGGAGCTGGAGCAAGATCACCACCGAGCAGCTCACCACCTCCCTCAGCCAGAACCCTCCCACCAGCACAACTGACCCCAACGAAGCAGCCAGCAACCTCACACAGTGGCTGACCGCCTGCGCCGACGACCTCGCACCACTAAAGAACCCTCCCAGCAGACCCGGCAGCAAGAAAGCCCCCTGGTTCACCGACGAGCTCAAGGACTCCAAGAAGAACTGCCGCACCCTCGAGAAAGCCTGGCGCCACGACCAGACCACAGACAACATGACCGCCCTCAAGCACGCCACCCGCAAGCACCGCCAGCTGATCCGCACCACCAAGAAGACAGCATTCAAAGAAAGACTGGACAACAACGCCCACAACAGCAAGGAACTCTTCAGCATCGTCAAAGAGCTCTCCAACCCCAGCGGCGGAAACAACGACATCACTCCTTCACAAGACCTCTGCGACTCACTCGCCTCGTTCTTCCACCGCAAGATCGCCGACATACACAACAGCTTCGGCGCACCAACCACGCACCCAACCGCCGAACCAACGCCCCCCACCACCACCCTCTGCGCCTGGACCCCGGTCAGCACCGAAGACACCACCCGCACGATGAACACCATCCACTCCGGATCTCCAACCGACCCCTGCCTCCACCACGTCTTCAACAAGGCCGACTCCATCATCGCACCCCAACTCCGGGACATCATCAACACCTCCTTCCACACCGCCACCTTCCCGGAGAGCTGGAAGCACGCCGAGCTCAGCGCCCTCCTGAAGAAACCAACAGCGGACCCCACCGACCTCAAGAACTTCCGCCCCATCTCGCTCCTCCCTTTTCCTGCCAAAGTCATCGAGAAGAGCGTCAACAGACAGCTCGCCGCCTTCCTCGAGACGAACGGATCCCTCGACCCCTCGCAGTCCGGTTTTAGAGCAAACCACGGCACCGAGACCGCACTGATCGCAGCCACCGATGACATCAGATCCCTGCTCGACAACGGAGAAACAGCGGCCCTCATCCTCCTGGACCTCTCTGCAGCGTTCGACAATGTCTGTCACCGCACCCTAGTACAGCGCCTCAGCAATATCGGGATCCAAGAGAAGGCACTGAAGTGGATCATCTCGTTCCTCGTCGGAAGAACTCAGAGAGTCCGCCTCCCCCCGTTCAGATCCGACGCCACCAAAGTCATCTGCGGCGTACCACAAGGATCATCACTCAGCCCAACCCTCTTCAACATCTACATGAGCCCCCTCGCATCCATCGCACGCCAACACAACCTCAACATCATCTCCTACGCCGACGACACCGAGCTGATCCTCTTCCTCACCAACGACCCCACCACCGCCAGAACCAGCCTCCAGGAAGGGATGAAAGACGTTGCGGAATGGATGAAGAACAGCCGCCTGAAACTGAACTCAGACAAGACGGAAGTCCTCATCCTGGGATCATCGCCCTCCGCCTGGGACGACTCCTGGTGGCCCCATGCCCTGGGCACCACTCCCAAGCCAACGGACCACGTACGCCACCTGGGCTTCATCCTGGACTCCTCCCTCTCGATGACCAGACAAGTCAACGCCGTCTCATCATCATGCTTCAACACCCTGCGCATGCTCCGTAAGATCTTCCGATGGATCCCCACCGAAACCAGGAGGACGGTCACCCAGGCACTCGTCACCAGCCGACTGGACTACGGGAACACCCTCTACGCCGGAACCACAGCCAAACTTCAGAAAAGACTCCAACGCATCCAGAACGCCTCCGCACGACTCGTCCTGGACATCCCCCGGCACAGCCACATCTCCGGCTACCTGAGAGACCTGCACTGGCTCCCCGTCAGCAAGAGGATCACGTTCAGGCTCCTCACCCACGCACACAAGGCTCTCCACGACCTGGGCCCCATGTACCTCAACAACCGCCTGACCTTCTACACGCCCACCCGCCAGCTACGATCGACCAACCTCACCCTCGCCGCCGTACCACGCATCTGCAGAGCCACCGCCTGAGGAAGATCCTTCTCCTACCTGGCAGCCAAGACTTGGAACTCTCTCCCCATCCACCTTCGGCTGACCCAGGGCCATCTCTCCTTCAGGAAGCAACTCAAGACCTGGCTCTTCGAGCAGTAACGGACCCCTCTCCCCCAGCGCCTTGAGACCCTTCCGGGTGAGTAGCGTGCTATACAAATGCTATGATTGATTGATGCAGTGGTGGGCGGTCCAGAGTGACTCGAAGAGTGGCTGATGGAGATATTGTTGCTTGTGGAAATTGAGGTCGCCGAGGAGGATGTCGTCTGTTGAGGTGAGAGGGTGGTGAGCGAAGAAGTCGACTATGCTGTTGCTGAAGGGGGGTGGGGTCCGGGAGGTCTGTAGATGAGGGTGCCGCAGAGGGTGGCATTCGGGTTGATCTGGAATTGGAGGCGCTCCATGTCGTGTGAGTGGTCATCTGAACTGCTTGTGAGGCGGAGGGTGTCTTTGTGTACGATGGCGCTGCTTCCTACCAGTCGGTTGGCGCTGTCCTTGTAGATGATCTTGTATCCATCGGAGATGTGGGTGCGATGTCTGTGGCTGAGCTGGAGTTAATCCAGGTTTCTGTGAAGAATGCGACATTTGGGAAGGTGGAGTAGAGCAGATCACAGATCTACATGGAGTGCCTTTTGAGGGAGCATGTGTTTAGTAGGATACATCTAATATGGTCGGGTCCAGTTCTAGAGGGTAGTGCGGTCAGAAAGTCTGGTGTGCGGAGGCCGGAGAAGGTGCAGTTGCCGGTGAACAATCTGTGGTTCTTTGTTGCTGTGTGCGTTGGTGTTGATGCGTTCCTCAATGGCTGCCTTGTTTGTTGTTCTGATGAGGCGGTGTTGTGTGGTGACGGCGGATTTGAAGTCTGCATGGTCTGCCGTGATCTTGCTGCTCCTTCCTCTTTTCTCGAGCCATCTGCAGGTGTGCCTGGACTCTTGGAGAGCGGAGGAGGACCAGCTGTCCTTCTTGGAGTGCTGTTTGCCTGACGGTTTCTTAATGGAGGCCAAAGTGTTGGTGCAGTCGGAGATCGAGCAGTGGAGGTTGCGTGCTGCAGTGTTGGCTTCCATGGATGTCTGTGGGGGGGGGGTCTTGCGGAGGGAGGTGGTGAGCTGGTCTTCGGTGACCTTCTTCCAGCTTCTGCGAGGTTTGCAGTAGGCATGGTGGCATACAGTGGGTTTGGTGAAGTAGAAGTGGACGCAATGGTGGTCAGTCCAGTGTGGCTGATGGAGATATTGTTGCTTACGGAGAAGATGGGGTTGAGTGTGCTCCCTGCAGAATCGGTTGGTGTTGTGACCAGTTGTTTGATTCCAATGGTGGCAAGGTTCTCCAGTAGGGATGAGGTGTTGCGGTCTTCGATGTTGTCCAGGTGGAAATTGAGGTAGCCGAGGAGGATGTATTCTATTGAGACCAGAGCATGGGGTCGCTGAAGGGGGGCGAGGTCTGGGAGGTCTGTAGACGAGGGTGCCATGGAGGGTGGCATTCGGGTTTGTCTGGATCTGGAAGTGGAGGTCCTCCATGTCGGGTGAGTGGTCGTCCAAGGTGGTTGGGAGGCGGAAGGTGTCTTTGTGTACGATGGCGATGCCTCCTCCCAGTCGGTTGACGCGGTCCTTGTGGATGATTTTGAATCAGGTGGGGATGGCTGTTGCAATGTCCAGGGCTGAGCTGAGGTTCTTCCAGGCTTTTGCTAAGAATGCAATGTTGGAGTTGGAGTAAAGCAGGTCCCAGATCTCCATGGAGTGTCTTTTGAGGGAGCGTGTTTCGAGTAGGATACACCTGAGGTAGTCGGGTCCAGAAATTACTGGGGCACATATCAATTGCATTTAATAAGCAAGAGGATGGGGAGGAGGATGGCCATCACTGTAACAGCTGAAAATGACTGACAGATACTACTACAGGAAGGAAGGGTACTCTCCTCTTATTTGATCGTGCAATGGTATGCAGATACCACCAAGTATGAAACAGCATATTGAAGTAGTCTTCATACACTGATGGGTTTTCACACGGTCTTCTGTAATATAATATGGTGATGGCTGCAACGCATTCTGTAATGAGAATTACGATGTAGATGGCCATGGTCTATTGTCTAGGCATGTTTTGATGTTTTCCTCGACCTTCCTATTTATATGTGAATAAGGCAACTGGTCGTAACCATTGTTCATTGTATTGTTTCAATAAAACAATAATAAAATGTTTTTAAAATGCGTCTTAATCCCTTAAATGATATAAAACAAATTAATGTAATTAACTATCTATGTAATTGCAATAAACGTCCTTTGACAAAATTAAAGGGCTTAATCTAATAAGACTTAAACGTACACTCGACTCAAGTGATAGCGTTTTGGTTACAGAAACCAAGCTTAAGATATCACTACAAAACTGTAAAAAGCCTTCAGTATCTGTTTTAGGGGCACTTTCAAAGCCGACAAGGAAACTTATAATTAAAGGGAATATGGAATCTTTATTTTATGACATTCATAGAAAATGTACAGCTATATTAAAGCACTCAAATTATATGATTAACACATGCACAAAATGAAAATAATCCTATTGACACTCCAATTTAGATCCCTGGACAAAAAAAGTCTTTTTTTTTTTATTTAGGCTGCTATACCTTCCTCTTTTGCAGTTTGAAAGTACTTGGTTAACCCCTTCCATGCTGCGCAAATTCCGCCGCTGTGCTGACGGTTTCTTGCGCGGGCGTGGTCATGACGGAACGGTTCCGTCATGAGCACAGCTCAACCGTGGCTCATGACGGAACCGTTCCGTCATGAGCACCGAAGGGGTTAAACCCTGTAGATAAATATAAGAAATGTTTCTTATGTGAAATATACTCCGAAGCAATAAAACACATTTTATAGTTGTGCCCATTATTACAGGATCTCTGGCATAAGTATTTACAACACTTTTTTGGGAAACTGCCGTGAGAACAATCAAAGACACTAAGGGCTTCATTTATGGCATTATGGTGTAGGGCAGCACGGCAAGGCACCTTGCTGCACTGCCCGATGCCAAAGTGAAAGGACAGGAATGCACCATATTTAAGCAAAACAGTGCATTCCTGTCCTTTCTGTCTGCGCTGGCGCCATTTTGGCTGCCTAGCGCCTACGTAGGCACCCTTGCATAATGGTGCAACAGTGCCTCCATCGCAGGCAGGATTGTTTTTGTGAAGGAAGGGTCACCTTCCTGTACAAGAACAATCCTACCAGACGTTTCTCTTTCCATGTGTGCTACAGAATCACACATGGGAAGAGGAAAAAACGAGGAGAAATTACCATTTCTCCTTGTTACGCCTCACCTCGGGAGGCTCACAGATTTGAGGCTTCCCCAGGTTCACAGCACTTTGTAAATCTGGGGCAGCATCAAATTCCATAGATGTTTGTTAGACCTGGCATCATTGGGGGGGGTTTCCCCTGTATTTTGTGCCCTTACCTCCTGTGTTTTACTGTGTGTTGGACATCGCTTTTGCTAGTCTAGATGCTCTGGACACTTTGCCCCTGCTGTTCAGTGCCAAAGTGCAAGTGCTCCCGCTGTAAATTGTTGTCATGGATTAGTGTGTCCACAATTGGCTTATATGACTTACTGCTAAGTCCCTAGTACAGTGTACTGTGTGTACCCAGGGCCTGTAAGTTTAATGCTGCTAGTGGGCTTGCAGCACGCATTGTGCCACCCACACAAGCAGTCTTGCAAAAGGGTCACAGTCCTGCCATTGCAGTGTCTGTGTGCAGTCTAGTACTGCATGTTGACTGGGCAAGTGCACCCACTTGCCAGGCCCTAACCTTCCCTTTTCTTACATGTGAGTCACCCCCAAGATAGGCCTAAGTACCCCTGTGGGCAGGGTGCAGTGTATATGAAAGGAAGGACATGTCCTGATGTGTGTGGCATGTCCTGATAGTGAAATACTGCTAATGTCATTTTTCACCTCTGCCCCATAGGGTAGAATGGGGGGTTTACTTATAACATCTTAGAAGCATAACTGCCCATTGGAACAAGATGGGAAAATGGAGTTTAGTATGCCTGAACTCAGAATCTAAAGGTGCATCCTTTAGTAAGGATGATTTTTACATTCTAGTTTTGAAAATACCACTTTTTAAAAAGTGTGCATTTTCTTGCTTAGCCATCCAGTGTGCCTATGCTAGGGTTGTGTATTGACTGTCTGGCTTTGGAGTGACAGGGGCTGGAGATGTGCATTCTGTTCAGACAACCACTTGGGGGGGGGGGGATGAGGTGTGTCCTGCCTTTCTAGGGTGAGTCAGGGCTGGGCTGAATAGACCTGGGTTGCATTTAGAGTACGGGGAGGAGATTTGTTTTACACCCGAATGGGCCCAGTCTGCCTTGGACAATGCCGTCTCCACCTCCTGCCAGGAAGCGGGTCCAGAGGGGACAGAACTGGTTTTTGCTGAGCACAGACACTCTCTGCCTCGGGAGAACAAAGGATTTTGTACTAAAAAAAGTGAGGCCCAGACCCTTGAACTTTAGATCACTTTTGAATTTCAAGAGGAACCTCTGCCAAGAAAAAAAGCTGGGAAAAGCTGGAGAAAAAGTACTGCCACTTTTTGGTGTGTGCTGTCTAGTGTTGGCTTGCAGTAGCCGTTTCTGCAAAGGAGAGGAACTGTGTGTATCCTGCTTGCCAAAGTATCTCCAAGGGCTTGAGGTGGAGCTTGCCCCCTGTACAAGAAGTCACAGGAACATCAAATATTTCACCATTCTTCTGGGCATCGTCTCTAGGACCGTTGGTTTTAGTCACTGCAGAAGGCACCGCTGCACTTCGCACCTGCATCCTTTTTCTCACCGACACAGCTGGTGGACAATCACCGAGCCGTTGCTTACACCGCGTCCTGTGGGCACCGCACTCCACACCACCTTGCTTTACTATGCCCGGACGTCACCGACACCATGGCTGCCTGACCCGAATATCAACCTGCTCCTACGCCAGCACCGCATTGAGCACCGCCTCACTCCGCATTGTAATGTCAGGGACTGTCCGGGACTATGTCAGGAACACAGTCAGGGACTTGGGCAAGGACTGGGAACAGGATAGAAAACGTATACAGAGAGGAGTATAGCGCTGCCCAGGATCAAACAGGCAGTCAGAGGAAGAAAAGGGATCCAAAGGGGAAGCCTGTACAAGAGAACAAGATAGCTAAGACTCAGAAAGGAAGGGCACTCACAAGGCAGTTTAACATTCAGACTAACTACACCCAGGACGGACGTGCAAGACATATATATAATACAACATTAACCATAAAGGAAGGTGCAGGGTAAAGCACTCAGGAGCTCTACACGGTAACACTGAAGCTCAGTAAGTTTCTCACCCACACTTGCTGTTACAGATACTGACTGCAAATACCCACATATAGGATATGCATGAATAGGCAGGGTCTGTGGAGCTTATACCTATGGTGATGTTATAAATGCAACTCAAAGACAATACTCACAGTGAACAAGAAACACCACCTAGGTAGTCAGCTGTGCCCGCGGATCCTGGAGATCAAACAGGAACACGCAAGGCAATAACAGCAAGGGGGTAGATCGAAACACATGCACAATAGACAAGGAGCTAGCGAGGATGAGTGCTTAACAGGAAAGGAAGGAAATCACATGGCACACTTGGCAGAAAGCAAGTAAAAAACATACAAGGTAATAGAAGCAAGACAGCAGAATAGAAAGACAGCAAACTTGGAACTTGAACCAAATCAGTAACAAGAAATAACTGAATTCCAGGAACAGGAACAAATAATAACTATAGCTCAGGAACTTAGGAAACAAGGTAGCACTGCAGGCAGTGCTAATTCAGGCGCAAGGGATAGCTATAGCTCAGGAATCAAGGAACAAGGATTAACTATAGCTCAGGAATCCAGGTATTTTAAAAGCTCAGGGAGCACTGGAAACAAGGATCGTCTCTCCGGTACACAGCTACAGTGACCAACCCTGGGCTGAAGGGGGCTGAGGCTTAAAAGAGCTCACAGTAATTACATGCATCAGGTGTGAGTAGGCTAGCAGCAGCCAGCCACAAGTGGGCTGAATTCCTCCACCCATCCTTGGCCTGCAGGGGTGGAGACAAAGCAGTGAGCAGGGGATTATAGGTAATGGAGTTTCCAGCATGAGCGGACTGGCTTCCACAAAACCCGGTATAGATTGGAAATGGATGTCAATTCCTAATGGTGTCCAAATTCCTAGAAGTCAGGATATTCATGCAGAGGAATGTCTGGAAGCATATTAGAACACTGGAAAGCCCCACAATTCTGCCCCCTGGTGGTGGGCACGAGAGCACAGGGAGTGAATCTTGACAGTACACCCCCTCCAACGACCGGCTCCCGGAATCTGGGACTGGATTCAAAGCCTTTGCTGCTATGAAATAAGTCCATTTCCATCAGAGATGTAGTGCAAGATACCAGAGGACTGCAGGAAAACTGATGTTCTGGAGGGTTGGATAATAAGCTGTAAATTAACAGCAGTATTGAAGGCAAAACTTGAAGAGTCCAAATCCAGTGACAGGGGCTTAGAAGCCTGAATTAAAGGTGTTTGCAGTCCTGATGATGGCAGGCTAGCGTAGCACTCTGAAAACAAAGGCAGATTGACTGTAGGGTCAAAAGCAGATAAGGGATTGGCAGGAGGAACAGAGGTCAAATGAAAACTCACTGAAAACGAAGGAGGTGACCGGAAGCAGACCTGAAGTTCTGGCCTTGGAGGAAAACATACCAAAGACCCACATGCAGGAGTCTTTGGAAGCAGGTATGCAGGAGACCCAGGCCCTGGAAGTTTACATGTTGAGAGTTTTATCTCTGATGCTGGAGAGTCAGTTTCTGAATATTTATGTATTGAGCGCTCTGAAGGCTGGTATACTGGAAGCACAGGGTCAAAAAGTTGGAAAGATAGAGGCTCAAGGCCAGAAGGCAGGGAGCCTGGAAGCTCTGGTTCTGAAGGCAGGGAGCCTGGAAGCTCTGGTTCTGAAGGCAGGGAGCCTGGAAGCTCTGGAGCGGAAGGCAGGGAGCCTGGAAGCTCTGGTTCTGAAGGCAGGGAGCCTGGAAGCTCTGGTTCTGAAGGCAGGGAGCCTGGAAGCTCTGGTTCTGAAGGCAGGGAGCCTGGAAGCTCTGGTTCGGAAGGCAGGGAGCCTGGAAGCTCTGGTGCTGAAGGCAGGCGGCCTGCAGGTTCCGGTGCTGAAGGCAGGCGGCCTGCAGGTTCCGGTGCTGAAGGCAGGCGGCCTGCAGGTTCCGGTGCTGAAGGCAGGCGGCCTGCAGGTTCCGGTGCTGAAGGCAGGCGGCCTGCAAGTTCCGGTGCTAAAGGCAGGCGGCCTGCAGGTTCTGGTGCTAAAGGCAGGCGGCCTGCAGTTTCTGGCTCTGTAGGCAGGCGGGCAGGCCAGAGGTTTGGACTCAGTAGGCAGGCAGACTGCAGGCTGAATTTCCGTAGGTAGGCCGCCTGAGGACTCGGGCTCTGAAGGCAGCGGGCCGGCTGAGGACTCTGGCTCTGAAGGCAGCGGGCCAGCTGAGGACTCGGGCTCTGAAGGCAGCGGGCCGGCTGAGGACTCGGGCTCTGAAGGCAGCGGGCCGGCTGAGGACTCGGGCTCTGAAGGCAGCCGGCCGGCTGAGGACTCGGGCTCTGAAGGCAGCCGGCCGGCTGAGGACTCTGGAGACTCTGCAAGAAGACAAGCTGAAGGCAGAGTGACACATGGTTTATAGACCTTAAGCTCTGGGAATGGTAGAAGCTTGTAAACAGTAGATTTGCTGTTGTCAGTAGTGACATCTTCACAGGTCCTTGTCAGATTAAAACACACAGGAGTACTTTCTTCCAGATGGCTAAGAATAGTGCTCATCTTAGAGTTCTAATGATCAGGCTCCTTTCACAATTTGGCAGTTCACGCCTCACAGTCATAGGAAATAGGTCAAAGATTTATTGGCCATGGGAGATCTTTTCATTTTCTTCTGCATCACAAGGTGGTACAGATGCAACAGAGCACAGAGTACTATAATTTCCTGACTTTTAAATATGTGGTGTGCTTGAAGGCAAGAAAACAAACCAGGGGTCAGAATTTTGCTTCTTCTAAGCAAGGAGGTTGTCTTCAGTCGCAGCAGCTAGATCAAGAGCGTGGTCTCAGTCACAAGATATTGTCACATCAGGGATTATGTGGGGCACTGGTTCAGATTTTATCTGTATGTCAATGGCCTGTCCATGGGCTATCTCTGAGATAGAACTGACCTCACTACCAGTAAAGAGATGTTTTGGGTCTTGCCTGGCATTTGGGGTTCATGCAAAGTGGAGGGGCACATCTCAGGTGTAGAGCTTAGATGTAATTTAGCACTAGAAGACAAAACACCAGATGGGTTAGAACATTCAGACTTCAAACACATATTTTGATTAACTGCACTGTGAGACAAGGTACTATGGCTTTTCTGAGTGATCAGCTACAGTATTATTCACACAATTGCTAGACCAGCTCTAAGGGGAATGCAAAAGAGAGTGCAAGGCTTCATTCTCCAATTCTAAGGAGGCTAACATAGAGGTGGAAAAGTTGTCTTGTACAGGGGTTTTAGATTCCCACTTGAACTCTAGGTTATCATTTTTTAACAGAGTCTGAAACATTTTATTCTCTCGCTGGAATTCAAGAATCTTAGATGTAGTTATATCCTGTGAAGACGGCAGATCTTTCTCTACACGGACAGTGGAAGACTTGGCAACTTCACAACAAGCAAGAGAGCTACAACTTGGATTTTGTTCAAACTGGCTATTAGCCGCCTGTGTTCTAGTAGTTTTTTTTTCTCTCTTTTGTTAAACTGATTATTGTTTACTTTGAATGTAGTATTTAACAAGGCCCCTTTAGTATCCGGGACTGTGATCTTTACTGGACTACAAGACTGGGTAACATTATGTGAATGGAGAACAGACGTTATGAAATGAATCTGCTCTTTCTTTGGTTGTGTGGTTGAATATTGTATTTTACAACCACTTACAGCAGACATGCTAGAACCAGAATTCTTGTTCAGCAAACTGAGTATGGTATCATTCTCCTTTTGCAATGCTGACACAGACATTGAATCTGGAACAGAACAGAAGATGAAATCAGGATCTGGCAAAGAGGTGTTTGAGAGTCAATGAGTAAAATATTCAGAACGTGAATATCCATTTCTCATAAGAGGATTTATTGTTTTAGGACTAGGGTGAACATTTTCAAATTGTAAAGTAGACACTAAATGCCTCTCATTGGTGGGCACTGGTGAACTTCCATGCACAAGCTTAAATGATGCACTAGTGTGTTTCTTTCTTAAACCTCTCATTATGACACACCTTCAAGATGTTCAAACAGAAATGTAACAGCAAAATGGTAGCTAACTAAATGCAAAGAAACCTCACAAGTGACCCTGGAAATGTGGGTTGGTCATTCTGTCAGGGACTGCCCGGGACAATGTCAGGACCACAGTCAGGGACTTGGGCAAGGACTGGGAACGGGGTAGAAAACGTACACAGAGAGGAGTACAGCGCTGCCCAGGATCACACAGGAAGTCAGAGGAAGAAAAGGGATCCAAAAGGTAAACCTGTACAAGTGAACAAGATGGAAAGTCTCAGAAAGGAAGGGCACTCACAAGTCAGTTTAGCATTCAAACTAACTACACCCAGGACAGACGTGCAAGACATATATACAATACAACATTAACAATAAAGGGGAGTTTGGGATAAAGCACTCGGGAGCTTCACACGGTAAGACTGAAGCTCAGTAAGTTTCTCACCCACACTTGCTGTTACAGATACTGACGGCAAATACCCACATATAGGATATGCATGCATAGGCAGGGTCTGTGGAGCTTATACCTATGGTGATGTTATAAATGCAACTTAAAGACAATACTCACAATGAACAAGAAACACCACCTAGGTAGTCAGCTGTGCCCGCGGATCCTTGCAATCAAACAGGAACACGCAAGGCAGTAACAGCAAGGAGGTAGAACTAAACACAACGACAATAGACAAGGAGCTAACAAGGAGGAATGCTTAACAGGAAAGGAAGGAAATCACAAGGCACACTTGGCAGAAAACAAGTAACAAACATACAAGGTAACAGAAGCAAGACAGCAGAATAGAAAGACGGTAAACTTGGAACTTGAACCAAGGAAATGGGAAGAAAGGCAGGGACTGGAAAAGGATATACAGAAGGGGAGGCTACAAGGGTATACTAGAATAGTGCAGGTTCAGGAATCAAGAAAACAACGTAGCATAGAAGGCAGTGCTGGGGCAGGAACAAGAATTGAGCTAAGGCTCAGGAGTCAAGGTAGCACTGCAGGCAGTACTGGTTCAGGGACAGGAAAGTACTAAAGCTTCAGGAACCAATGTAGCACTGCAGGCAGCACTGGTTCAATGAAACAGGAAATAGCTACAGCTCAGGAAACAAGGAGTCAAGAGAGCACTGCAAGGAGTACAAATCAGGAACAAGAAATAGCTGGATTCCCGGAACAGGAACAAATATTAACTATAACTCAGGATCTCAGGAAACAAGGTAGCACTGCAGGCAGTGCTAATTCAGGCGCAAGGAATAGCTATAGCTCAGGAATCAAGGAACAAGGATTAACTATAGCTCAGGAATCAAGGAACAAGGATTAACTATAACTCAGAAATCAAGGTATTTTAAAAGCTCAGGGAGCACTGGAAACAAGGATCGGTCTCACCGGTACACAACTACAGTGACCAACCCTGGGCTGAAGGGGGCTGGGGCTTAAAAGAGCTCACAGTACTCATGCTCATCAGGTGTGAGCAGGCTAGCAACAGCCAGTCACAGGTGAGCTGAATTCCTCCATCCATCCTTGGCCTGCAGGGGTGGA
Organism: Triturus cristatus; assembly: GCF_964204655.1. Taxonomy (NCBI): domain Eukaryota; kingdom Metazoa; phylum Chordata; class Amphibia; order Caudata; family Salamandridae; genus Triturus; species Triturus cristatus. The sequence continues at coordinate 304,724,814 of NC_140583.1, read as the reverse complement.
GACAAAGCAGTGAGCAGGGGATTATAGGTAATGGAGTTTCCAGCATGAGCAGACTGGCTTTCACAAAACCCGGCATGAATTGGGAATGGATGTCAATTCCTAAATGGCGTCCAAATGCCTGGAAATCAGGATATGCATGCAGAGGAGTGTCTGGAAGCATATTAGAACACTGGAAAGCTCCACAATTCGGCCCCCTGGTGGTGGGCACGAGAGCACAGGGAGTGAATCGTGACATGTAAGCCCTGGCCTCACCGACGTTGTTGGACGACCATCATTGGTCCGCTGCCTGCACCGCGCCGGGAGGGCACTGCCCACTGCACTGCTTCCACTTCACATCGCAACCACGATGGTGGCTCTGACCGACTCGTACCAACAGGATTACGGCCACTTGCATAAAGTCCTACTTTGACGGAATTGATCGAATTATTATAATGTTGCATGGTTATCAAATAATCGCCAAATGTCTTCACTTAATGAATTGGCACTAGTGTAAATGATATTTAGCAGTACTACTTTTCCTTTACATGTGTTTTTATAACTGATTTTATTGAGTTTTAATTTAACTTAAACAATAAAATTATGAATTACTACTACATCTGCAGACCATAAACCTGCTGTTGTCTAGGTCAGCACAAAAACAAACCAACAGATAATGATATGCCAACTGGAGGGGACTTTGAGTGAATATGTAGGGAAACCAGCTCCAGACAGAAAACCTTTTGCAGTCTGCAAGTTACAGCACCTGTACAAATAAACAAATAAATAAAGTAACTTAGCTGGAGAAGTTCCACTATAAAAAATACAGAAAAATCAAGAGGGGACGACTTTTATTCATTATTTCTGACATCATGAGTGCTTTGGTGTAAGTATATTTCAAGATAAGGATAAATGCATACCAGAAAGATAAGGAGTCTTTGGAGGCGATGCACAAAATATTTCTGCAGTGTGCTCATGAAGCGAAGAATGAGACTTCAAGTGTAGAGAAGTCTGTCGAGTACAAAAAACAATTACAGTTGAAGCAGGCTTAGAAGAAAAAAATGCATCTGAAGGGCTATCAGTTACAGGAAGTTCAGTTACCTACAGCTGAAACATCACCTCTAGTAAAAGGAAATTAAACAGGCAAAATGACACATCCAGATTCCTGCAAGCATGGAACACATGCGCCAGGCAGAGCACCTATGGAAGATCTATGAGTATTTGAATCGAACACCGGAAGCTATGAAATCAAATATAGACTCCTATGCCATGTGAAGGACTCTTCGGTGACAAAGCACACACCTTCGACATTCCAGAGGCAGCTTGTGACTGGAGAGCTGAGGAAAAAACTCAGTAAAGGACACCTCTACCTAAATCCGAACCCACAGGACTACCGGTGGCCAGACCCAGAGGCTGTGTGAGCCGAATGGTTGGCAAGGAAGCAGCTAACAAAGACAGACAACGCATGGTAGAAACTGAACAGATGCAAATCTTTCCAATTTGCTATTAGGAAATTGCAGACAGCTATGTACAACAGTGTGTTTTACACTGTTTGCGATACCCAATGGGTCGCAAGGGACCTGCCTCATCAATATTTATGAGGCAAGTCGCAATTTGCCACCCATTGGAAATGGCTGGCACTCACAGGGATGGTAGCCTGCTGGGATCAGCAGACGACCATGTCTGTGACTGCTTTTAAAAAAAAGCAGTTTTTTATTTTGAAATGCACCCTATTTTTCTTGAAGGAAATGGGATGCATTTAAAAAATATAAAATGAACAGTTTCCTATTCATTTTTAGGTCTCGGCTCGAAGGCTTGCGCAGTCTCGCTCCGAGATTTAATGTTAGGAGTGGGGCTTTAACCCGCCCCTTTTTTTACCTCTTCTCCATTGGCTGGCCTCTGAAATACTGGTCAGCCATTGGAGAAGAGCATTGTCTCTCCAAACAAGCCCCGTCTTTTTCGGATTCGGGGGCGTGTTTTACATACTTTGAACTCATAATAATTCAGAGCCGCAGCTTGTAAATTACACACGGATCCGAACAGCCGATGGTGCTTAACGCCAAGAGCGATCCTACTCATCTTCCATATTCCCGCGCAGAGTGATCTTTGATGGTTTGGTGTGGGTTGCATCTTTGAATACTTCTACGCTGTAAAACTAACTCGGAGGCATCGGAGCGCTGTGCTTCTTTCATTGGGAGACGAGAGACCAGCTAAAATTGTTTAAATCTACAGGGGAATTCACCCCATTCAGTTGCATTTCACACATTAACAATTGCATTGCCGCACAGGGAGAATACATGATCTGCCTAGGATCACCCGTTTTTAGGCAGTGGAGGATCCAGGGTGCGAATCCTGGTCCTCGGGTTGTATATCGCATGTGAGCCCTTGGACCGCATGTCCTCTGACAGCCGACGCAGCACCCTGTCTTTTCACCAAAGAAAACTTACATGGAGAAGAGCGGGTTTACTCTCAGAATATCTCAATTTTAATGTTCTGCTGCCTAATCACGGCCACAGCATTGCTTCCATAATCCTGTGCAGGTTCGTACATGGAGGTGCGTATAGCTTTACCAGTCTTCACTCCACGGAGAAGTACCCTGACCATGTGTGTCAAAAGAGCCTGTGCACCTTCGTTCAGATCCTCCTTTCAAGCCCTGAGCCTCAAAGGGCTGATTCCTTGCAACGTCTGCTCATGCTATAGGCCATGTTCCACTGTATAAGACTTGTGTATATATCAAAGATTTTGCATTCCTGTTGCGTCACTGAGGGGCCATTTCTGTTTTACATTTACAAAAAAGCCCAAACTTCAACACACGGTTGATTACAGATGTTGAAGAAACTCTCTGCGTTGGTACTATTGTGAGAACTGAATTTACAATTAAATCAAACTAACCCGTTGGCGGGGCACCTTTGAAAACTTGGACTGGACTTTAAATACCAGGTGCGTGGCTAAAACAAAAGGTGATCAGCACGCAGCCCTCTAATGAGTTTTTTCTCCGTGTGCCTACAAACATGTCGAATAGACATTTTCAGAGCCAATAGCTGTCGCTAGGCGACACCCATTGGCCTTGCCAATGTGTATTTGAACACAAGATTTTCCAGACTTGTGTACAAATTGTGCAGTTTGTGAGCGAGGCATTTCGGCGATCCAGCATGTATCATTTAAGAACACAGGTTAACTTGCGGAGTCTTCTTGAGGCTGTCATTCGATGAGTTAATTGAGGTGTGGTGATTCTGTTACCTAGTACCTTAGGCCAGCCAGTTTTACAGCTAGTCATTCTCTAACTTCAAAAGGAGACTTGTACTCAAGAGATCAGAAAAAGCTGCTTTACATCTAGCCAAGCACCAGGGATAAGAAAGTTTACTCAGATCACAAAGACCTTCTAGCTTTACCTCTTGAAATAGATAGTGTAGAAAATGGAAATGCATCTCATATATGAACATTTTTGGGAAGGCATACTATACTGGCTTTAGAATACTTCTACATTCGTCACGGTAATGAAGCATTGTTGTAACGTACTGTGTGTAGCGTGAGCCCTGCTCCTGCCCAGGCATTTGAGTTCAGTGTGGCCAGTGTCCACCAAGCGGCGCCCGACCAGCCTCGGCTTCTGTCCGCGCATGCGCTCTGGCTGGTTGCAGTCGGCTCCGTTTCTGTTCCCAGGATTGTAAACCGAGGCCGCCGTGGGTCTGTTTCCGCCGTACAAGGAGCAGAGTCTTCTGGTGAGAGGAGGCCACAGCGGAGGCACGGCAGACTGAAGCAAGAATCCCAGGCATGGCCGTCCCTACGACGTTCCTACCGATGCTGTTGCTGCGTGAGGTGACTGCCGGTGAGTTAAACCATACAGTGCTGATCGCACCCTACCCGCCTGCTCTGTGTTCATATGTCACCATCCCTGCTCTGTATGCCGTTCATATATCGATGTGCCTGTTCCTCGCTGGTCTTCTGTGTTATCTACGTTGAATCCTGCCGGCCCTCCTTGTCTCCTTTATTTTCCCGTTTCTTACTTGCTAGAAGCCCTCCCTGCCTGTTCTGTGTCTGCTCCGTCTTACTCTTTTAAGTGTGCTTCTGGCCATATCACTCGGTTTGCTTATATCTTGTTCATTTTATGTAATTATGCCCTTTCCTGCTTGCTTTATGTGCCTGCCCCCCGCCTGCTCTCTGGTCAGCTGCCATCACTGTCTAGTCACTCGATAACTCCATGCCCACCGGGATACCCGTTTCTACCCCCGAACTTTAATTCAACACTCTATAAATAAAGACCTAGGTCTGTTCCTTTGAATGAATGGGCTTTACACAATAGAAACAATGTTTTGTCAAAGTCGATCCCAGGCTGGAGAAGTTTCGTCCAAGTGACTTGAAGCTATGACCCTAGTCCTTGTGGACTCATGCCATACCTTCCCCTCAGTGTCTGTGTCCACTGCACGCTTGAACCCTGGCTGTCTGATGTCCCTCTACCCAACTTGTCCCCTGCCAGCCATTTAAACCTTTGACCTGCCCGTCTTATATTCCAATGCACCGCCTACTGTGTTTTGTGTCATGCCTACTCTGCCCTGGCTTTCCATTGTGCATGTGCGCCACCTGCCCTGTTGGCTTCGCCCTTGTCTTGTTAGATTCACTTGATGACCCCATGACCTCAGAGCACCCCTTTCAGACCCCGGGCTTTCTTTAACAAATCGGTGTATTCCAGAAATTGTAGTCTTGCTATTGACATTGTAAATAACAATGCTGTTTCTTTAAATGTTTTAAAAACAAAAACATAAACAAAAATAATGTCATGAGCAATGCCAATAGCTCTAACTTTAACAATGCCGAGACCATTTCATTGTAAATGCTTGTTTAAAAGTAGGCAGTGGGCCATGGGACCACTGCCTGCTCTTAAAAAATGCTAGCGCCCACATTCACAAAGGGGTCCCTGCGAATGGGTACTCACCAGCTTGAAAATGGTGGTAACTGTAAATGTTTTGCAACCGCATTCCTGGTCGCAAACCAGTTCTACATAATAGCATGACTCGCAGTTAGGAAGGGACTCCCTTAACAGGCCCTTTCCTAATAGCGACTGGCAAAGCCTATTTTGCAAGTTGGTAATAGGTTAAGACTCATAAAATAGGGTAGGTACATGCCAAAAAGCTGTTTACCAGTCAGCCCGTTTGCGAGCGGTAAAATGCTACTTACATCTGGCCCACAGTCCCATGTTTAGCAGCAGTTGTAACCCAGTTTCACATGATCCAATTTAAATGTTTGTGTAGACTGTATCTCGCACACAAGAGACCGCCATTTCAGCTGAGGTAGCTCTCTATATTGTTTGCGATATAGTGACTCAGTGGGGGATTTGATGCATACGGTTAGGCAATGCTAAGGGCTTCAGTCCTTTTGATGGGCATTCCAGTGCTTAATTTGTGCCGGTGCTTTCCGGTGCTTAGCACGGCACTTATTTAACAGGCTATTGAATTTTGCTCACCTGTGCGATGGGCCCAGTAATTGTTAAAAAATAAATGTACCCACCTGTCCTGGTTCGATTGCATATCTGCCTGGTAGGACCAGAGATTGTACCACCCAGGTCCAGCCACAATCTGGGGTGTGAGACTAGATTGTGACATGTGCATGTGCGTTGTGCAGTAGCATACCACCAATTTGCCAACACTGTCACACGTGGTGAGATCGGGCACCCCGCCGGAGTTTGTGGTGAGATCGGGCACCCCGCCGGAGTTTGTTTTTTGTCACAGCGTTGCTATGCTTTGTAACGGCCAGGGCGAGGATCACTCGATGACGTCTCTGTCCATAGAAAGATGTTTAAGCAGAACGTCGACAAATTTCCCTTTCGCTCTGTGAATCCTGGAGTTCAGGGCTTTCTGAAGTCTTGCAGCACAGCGTCCTTCTCTACCAACGCTGCAATCTGTCGAAAAACGGTCATGCGTTTCATCAAAATGTCCTTTCAAGTTCTGCTGCAGCTGTCATCAGTACAGCTGAAAGGGTAGGAGAATATCGGTTTTTTTTGTTTTGCAGGCTTATATAGTGCAAACTCGACCCGAAAGTTACGTTTAGATAAGGACGCATTCATTATTTGGTGGGCGTGGGGAGATTAAGTGATTTACCCTGAAACACAGGATATTGAGCTGTTCCAAAGACTCGCTCCCGGTTCCCCAGCACCAAGTGCGGCAGCGCTGGCGGTTAGGCCCCACACTTTCCCCAGTTGATATTGCTATCAGCCCAGGCGTACCTAAAAATGAAGATATTATCACACCAATTAAGCTATAACGAGAATGTCACTTCTTCCAACAACATACATCCATTGTGAACATTTTTACCGTTCACATACCTTAAGAATGCTCCGATTGCCATAATTCTTTCTTGTATTTATTCTGTATGTGGCCACGACCTACCACTGGTTTGTAAAAGGCAGTAAATATTTCTTTTTAATGACTTGTGCAATTTAATGTCGAAACTGTTTTCATTAGTGACGTTACATTCCTAAGCATTTTATCTGTGTATTTAATCAGTTTAACAGACGTGTATTTTAGCCCAGGTCCATGGTTGCAAGGAGCTGCTGTTTTATGACGTCCAGGTTACCAAAATGACAAAAGGGAGTGTTGAACGTGTCCGACAAAACACCGAGCCTCCCAGCTGCATTCAACATGACACTCACACTTAAAACTTACACAAATGACGGGAGAAGGTTTGAGTTTTAGGAAGGACAAATCAGGAACATTTTAAGGATTTTGCGGTCCCTGGGCCAGACTCATTTTGTGGGACCCTGTTCAGAAAAGGATTGGATCTTATGATCCAGTTTCAGCTCTTTCATGCCCTCCTCAGACAGGGGCCCAAACACTCTCCTCCAAATTCTAAATGTGTTTTCATCCAATATTCAGGGATAGTGAGGTATGTTTTCAATATTGTAATACAGAAGCTGACTAATATTATTGTAAATAATCTCGGTGACCCTTTCCTGTTTTGAATATGTGAGGTCTTGTTTCCCTCTAAAAAAAACTTTATAGATGCTACATGGTGTGTATGATCAAAGTCCCGCAGGGCCAATGGGCACGTGATTAATCCCTCCAGTAAAGGTCTTGTTTAAGAAACACGTGTGTGAAAAGCTGACACATGCCAGTGTGGCAAAGTTCCCAGTGGAAGGATGAAGTTCCAGCCGTGTGGTAAAGAGCCTGACGTGTGGCAAATGTCTGTGTTGTACAATACGTCACTGAGTTAAGATGATCCTGCGTCACAATTGTGTGTTAAAAGGCCAAGTACCGTGTATTAAAAATGTCTTGTGTGACGCATGGTTCCTTCCATGTGATAACTTTTCATGTGGATAAACGGTCCCCCTTGTGCTGTAGGGTCAGTCCCACTTGGTAAAAGTGTGTTTCAAGTATTGTGAAGTGTTACTTACTGCATCGGAGCACTACATGCACCTATCTGTACGGTGATATTACGCCTGGCTTTTAGCAGTGCCAGTTGAGGATGTGTGTGGAGCCAATAGAGTAAGTCGGTGGTGCCAGTGGAGGAAGTGGGTGGATTTGGGGGAAGTGGGTGTGGCCTCCTAAAAACATTTGAGCACCTGGACTTAATGTTTTACAAATTAAGCACTGGGCATTACTCAGACCTTAAAAGACATGCTAGGATCTCCTTTCAAAGCTGGAAGTACTTGATGTCCTTTCTAGCTTGGTGGTTAATACATGTGCAAAGGCTGATCTACAAATAGGCCTCATTGTAGCTAAGAGAGCCATCACTAAGAAATGTCTCAACATCATCACCTAATCCCGCCCCTGCCCCGAACTGTGGAAGAGAAACGCATCATTGCATGGCCTTGAAAATTAAAATTAAAATCTATAACACTAGAAGTTGTATTCAGAAACATACAAAGTCTAGGGAGGTTGAAAACACCATAAATGCTTTGTAGACTTGATAAGTAGGTTGAGCACAGGCCTGTATGATTGCCCTATGTAAAATTACAGTACTTTTCATTATGTAGTGTGGGGTTGAGATTAATAGCTTGATGAGATAATTCAATATCTCTCTATGATTGTATATTAACAAACCATGTTATACAGACTCCAGAAAGAGTATTGTTCTGTCAACTGCCAATATAAAATGCATTAAAAAAAGATTCTAGCAAGCAGCATCAATTCACAGTGTCAGAGAAGAAACATTAAATGAAAAATATTTCCAGATTCAGGTATGCTTAATCAGGGTATATGAATATCCCAAAAATCTTGTTGTCCTTTCAGAGAAAGTGGAGGTATGTGTCATGGCAGCCAGCTGTAAAGTGCAACAGCTGACATAGAAAAGCTAGTTATTGCTCAAACTTAGTGGCAGGATCATGTGACTCTCCTAAACATATCACATCTGGGATCCCAGTCTTCATTACATGGTGTGCGCTATGAGATGCAGGCTTTTCACAATCATGTCCACACAATGAAAAAAGGGAAGGAGGAGGAGGAGCCTAGCGCGCGACCAAGATGGCCGCGTAGGTGCGAGGCTCCCGGGGACCTCCGCAACCTCCTACGACTATCCTGAATTAATCCTGTCTCGGATGAAGGGAATGTGTTGGTGAGCCTGAGCTGAGGTGGCACCCGTTTCCCGTTGTCAAATCGGACCTCGGACACCGGAGTAAGCACCGTTTGAAGTCTGCGGCCTTCTCCTCGCCAGACCCCGGATTTGCGCTGAGGGGTGACCCAGTGACAAAGTGAACAACAGCGGCGGGCCGGGCCTGGCGAGTCGCGTACCCCGCACTTTCGCTTTCGCACCCCCTTGCCGTCTCTGCAGGGGTGGGTCGCGGGGCTCTTTGTGCTGGTGTGGTCTCGCTGGGAGACTCGGCCTGCCTGCTGGCTGTGACCCATCCCGCCGATCTGGGGTGCCCCCCCCGGAGCTTGTGGCCCTGATTGCTTGCCCTTCACGACGTGGCTGGTGCGACCGGGGGACTGGTGGCCATGGCCACGAAACAAGATGGAGATCGGGCAAAGACCAAATCGACCCGGCGTGGCACCACCCCTCAGGCCAATAGTATGGACCGCTACACCCTCCAGAAGGGATCTCCCGGCGGACCGCACAAATCCCCTGAGGGCCCTCCTGATGCCCCGGACCTCCCCACGGATCTGACTCTGCGGGATGTCATGGGCGCCATCGCCGAGATGAAGGCCTCGGTGGGCCAGCGGTTCGACACACTGGCACAGAAGATCGACTCAGTCCTCGTGGATGTTGGCCTGGTGAGGGCCGATCTTTCCAAGACCAATGACCGAGTTGATTCTTTGGCCCACACCGCATCGGGCCTTACCACTGAGGTGGCGGTACTACAGGCAGAGGTGCGCCGGCTTGGTCAGGCGACCGCGCTTATGGATCGGCGCCTGGAGGACTCCGAGAGTCGGGCCCGGAGGAACAACATTCGCATCATTGGGGTGCTTGAGGGACGGGAGGAAGCGGCGGCGGACCTGTTTGTGGAGGACCTGATCGCTACCCATCTCCAGCCACGGGGGCTGAGTAAATTCTTCGCTGTGGAGCGGGCCCACAGGGTTTCCGGGGGAAGGCCGAAGGTCGGAGCCCCTCCGCGGCCTCTCATTGCCCGGATCTTCAACTTTCGGGACAGAGACGCTATCCTGCAAGCATCCAGACTGCATGGGCCGGTTAAGCTTGACAATATGGAGGTGAATTTTTACCCCGATTTCACCCCAGCGGTCCAGAAGCAGAGACTGAGCTTCCAAGGCGTCAAGCGCCGTCTTCGGGACCTGAACCTTAAATACGCTATGCTCTTCCCGGCCAAGCTGCGAGTGGAGGTAGAGGGTCGCACGCACTTTTTTGACCGTCCCGAAGCGGCCGGAGACTGGCTAGACACTCTGTCTGGGGATCGTGATCCGGGGGGTGGGGGCGGGGGGTTGCGGGGGGAGACGGCACTCTGGATCGGGATTGAGGGGGTAATATTGGACTTCGCTCTGGACAAAACTGATGCCACTCTCGATTAAGCGTCTGTTTGTATAATTTCCCCTCCTATGGAGGTTGTGTGGGGTCTACTGGGTGTTCTCCTTCCTCCTCTAAGGGGTTTAGTTAGTCTTTACTATATATATGGGGCGACAGGCACACTGCACGTTGGGGGGGCTGTTCGGGCTCATGCAGGGGTGCAGGGAGGGGGGAGTTTTGTTGGGATGGGTGGGCAGGGATGGGGGGGTGTTGTTCGTTTTTACCACAAGGCAAAATTATCATTGTACTAGCTCAATAGTGCTCTCGGGGGGACAAATGGTGGCTTCTGTTTATGATGGGGGGTAGGGAATTAACTCTGTTGTCCTGGAACGTGAATGGACTGGGGGACAGGATAAAACGAGGGGTAGTCCTGCAGTTCTTGAAGCGAATTTCGCCCGATGTAGTTTTTCTGCAGGAGACACACCTCATTGGCAATTCCTTCTGCGCCATGAATCGGCGTGGCTATCGCCTGGTGGCCCATTCGGGCTTCACGTCTGGCTCAAGGGGTGTGGGCATCATGGTTAAGAACTCGCTCCCGTTGGAGATTGATGAGGTGCTCCATGACGACAGGGGACGTTACGCGGTCTTGGTGGGAAGGATGGAGGGCAAAGTGGTTGTATTTGTGTCAGTGTACGTCCCGCCGGGGCTGCAGTCGACTACCTTTGCGGACCTGGGGCGCCTCCTCCTTGGCCTTCCGGGGGGGATTCTGGTGGTGGGGGGGGGATTTTAATGCGGTGGTTTCCGGGACTGTGGATCGTCACCCCCCCTAGGGACCTCCCCCGGGCCCAAGCGTGGCTTTCTGGTCTATTGGACACTTTGGGGTTGGTGGACTGCTGGCGTTTAAAACATCCCACGCAACTACAGTATACCTTCCATTCGGGGGCCCATGGTAGTCTCTCACGACTAGATTATGTCCTGGTCCCGGCGGCCTATGTTGGGAGGGTGGGAGAGGTGCGCCATTTGGCACGGGGTATCTCGGACCATTTCCCGCTCCTGTTACACCTGGATCTTTTTCCGAGGGGTGAGGGTAGGGTGGTCCCGATCAATCCCTGGTACCTGCGCGACCCCACCATTCGCGCTGAATTGATTAAATCCCTCCAGCGCTATTTTGATGAGAATGTGGGGTCCGTGCCTTCGGCTGTCTCACTGTGGGAGGCATTCAAGACAGTACTACGAGGAGAGGCCCTGTCCCTTATTTCCCACACCCGGGGGCGCGAGCGGGAGGAGGTGACCCGGGTGGAAGCTGAGATAGCCGAGTTGGAGGGTAATCTAGAATGTGGGGTGACGGATGCCGTATTACATGTTCTCCAACTCAAGCAAGCGGCCTATAGGGCCCTCATCACGGAGGCGGCCAGGGGCCTCAGTAGAGAGCAACAGGGGAGACTGTATGATGTGGGTGATAAGGCTGGTAAATTGATTGCGTGGTTGGACAAAAAGGAGAGAGCGAGTCGTGTAGTCCCGCTGATTGAGACAACGGACGGTGTGTGTGTGACTGAGCCGGAAGAAATTGTCTCCTGCTTCGCGGATTATTTCCGTGGGGTCTATTCCCCGATGTCTTCCCGCTCTGAAGAGGACTCCCGTGCCCTGCTCAGGGATATCGCGCTGCCTTCCCTTTCGGAGGAGGACAGAGTGTCGTTGGACGCCCCTCCAACCTCCGACGAAATCGCCCTCGCCATACGTTCGGTCGCTTCCGGCAAGGCCATGGGTCCTAATGGTCTCCCCATCGAGTTGTACAAGTTGCGACCGGATACGCTGGCACCACATCTCCGCTCGATGTTCCTGGAAGCTCACTCGGTGGGCTCCCTCCCGCTGGACCAGCGTCTGGCTACAATCGTGGTTATCCACAAGGAGGGGAGACCTCGGGACCGGGTTACATCCTATCGGCCCATTTCGCTACTGAACGCGGAGCCCAAAATCCTCGCCAAGGTCCTGGCCAATCGGCTGGTCGGCGTGGTGGGCGAACTGGTTCACCAGGATCAGTCCGGCTTTATTCCCCAGCGTAACACGGCCCTTAACTTGCGGCGTTTGCATGGGGTACTCGCACGTGTTCAGCACATACGTGAACCGGCCATTTTGGCGTCCTTGGACGCCACTATGGCGTTTGACACGCTTGAGTGGCCATACATCTGGGCGATGCTTGCGAAGTTTGGCTTTGGCGCAGGGTTCATCAGTTGGGTCAAATTGCTGTATTCGGGCCCATTGGCGCAGGTGGTGGTGAACGGTAGAGTATCGGCTCCGTTCGAGTTGGGCCGGGGCACGCGGCAGGGCTGCCCCTTATCGCTGCTCCTTTTTGCGCTTGCCTTGGAGCCCCTGGCGGAGTGGCTGCGGTGGGAGCCTTCCATCCGTGGTCTCCGTTGGACCCCCGAGTATGAGGACTGCGTATCCCTATACGCTGATGACATCCTTCTGTACCTAGCTTCCCCACGTAAATCACTGATAGTACTGGTTGATGTTTTACATTCATTTGGTCGTAACTCTGGCCTTGTCATCAACTGGGCTAAATCATGCGTGTATGTTCTCTCTGGGGAGGCTCCTATTCTCCCGCGGGGCTGTCCGATCCAGATCGCCCCGCAGGGATTTCGGTACCTGGGTGTCTTCATTACTCTGGACCCGGAGGCCCGGTATGAACGGAACTTGCTTCCCCCCCTCCAGCGCCTGAAGGTAGACGTCGCACGCTGGCGGTGCCTGCCGCTTTCGCCGCTCGGCCGGGCGGCATTGTTTAAGATGATGTCTCTGCCGCGTTTCCTGTACGCTTTGCAGAATACCATGGACCTCGTCCCAGCGCGCTACTTCCGTGAGGTGGAGAGTTTGCAGCGCCGCCTGTTCTGGGACGGGAGGCCGCGTATCGCCCTGGCGAAGCTGACGCTCCCATGGTATGACGGAGGGATCGCCCTCCCGGATATCAAACGGTACTATTGGGCCTCCCAGCTGGCTGCGATTAATCACGGCCTGTACGGGCCCGCCTTAAACCCGGCATATGAAATGGATAAGATGCTACTCCCGGGTGGGGACTATAATCGAGCGCTCTACTCCGGCGCGCCCGACGCTCGGCTGACCGGCCCCACGCGTGTCATGGTGCGTGTGTGGCACGCGGCCAATGCGGCGATGGGGTGGAAGGACCGTCTGACCCGGGCAACACCACTATACGCGTCCGAGCGGTTGGGCTCCCTGTGGACCTCGAAGGGCTTCGAGAAGTGGGACATGATAGGCATCAGTAAAGTGGGGGATCTCTGGACGAGGGGAGGATTCAAAACGTTCGAGACGCTGCAGACGGAATTCCAGTTGCATGATAGGGAGTACTTTCGGTATTTGCAGATCCGTCATGCACTGGGCTCCGTCTTCCCGGACGTTGCATCCATCCCGGAGTATTCCCCCCTGGAGGATAGAGTGCTGGATGGACACGTTCCGGACAGCACGATCTCACTGATCTACAGAAAACTGATCAATGACCGCTCAGGATTGCTGACTGCCCTTCGCGAGGCTTGGGTTGCCGACGGACTGGAGCTGGACGACGAGGACTGGACCTCTGCGGTGGCCTCCCCGAAAGAGGTGGCCATACCGGCCCGCCTTCGCTTCGTCCAGCTCAAGATACTCCACAGAGTCTACATGACGGGGCCAAGGCTCCTGCGTATGGGCTATGCTGTGGACGGGTTGTGTAAGCGTGGGTGTGGTGCTTTGGGGACCTTTCTGCATATACTGTGGGAATGCCCGGAGGTGGAGCAATTCTGGCGTGGTGTGCATGAGGTCCTGCGTGTGGTTACGCATGTGGTGCTGCTACCCGAAGCGAGGAGATGCCTGTTGAATGTGTGGGAACCTGCCGACTACTCGGCGCCACAGACGTGGTGGGTGACTCTGGGATATATGGTGGCCAAGCGTGATATTGCTCAACTGTGGGGATCCCAGAGGTCCCCGACTGTCTCGGCCTGGAAGGAACATATGGACTGGTGCATGTTTCGGGAAAAGGTGGTGTATGTGGCGAGAGGTAAGCCTGGGACATGGGTGAAAGTATGGGGCCCCTGGAACGCCTCCCGCGGGGGGATTTGTGCTCCGCCGTTATTGCCCGATCTGTCGCCGGCCCCATCCCCCTAGCCGATCCCTCTTCCGACGCTCCGGGCATTGAGTTTACCCAGCCCTAGTCCTGATCTCTTCCCCTTATTGATACTCCCATGGACTGGTAGGGTCCCCCTTCTAGGGGAGCACATGCTGCTATTTCTGACTGTGGATTGCCTTGTGGGTTTGTTTTTTTGGTTGTTCTTTCAGTTTAAAATGAAACCGTATAGTGTGGTCCGGATGGTGTTGCTATCAACGCTGTTAACTCCTGTGCTTCTTCCTCAGCCGCAATGCACGCTCTACAATGTATATCATATGCTCCTTTTGTTTCCTAGCGGCCGGCCGGAAGGTTGTAGGCCCATCTTTGTATATTTTTATGTGTTTTGTAATAAACGATTTCAAAAAAAAAAAAGAAAGAAAAAAGGGAAGGAGAAATTCCCATTGAAAACAATCTTTGAAACCTGCTGATGGATCCACCTAATCCTTAAGCCACAGATATATATAGTGCAACCCAGCTCTTGTTCAGTGAAAAAATACAAAGTGTCCAATAACACATCAACAATACCAAGCCTGGTTCATCTCTTGTACCTACCCCTTCCTTTAGAATCCCGCAATGGCCTTCAAAGCCCACTCTTTTGAAGCTCTTGCTGACATACTTAACTCCATCAAAGCCACTTCTCATGAAAATTAGACCTTTCCCTTGGCCTACGTCAAAGCTCTGTCTGGGATGCACTCTCACCCCTCTTCACCAATGTCAATACCTCTCTCGTGTCATCTTCCTAGGAGCTAACAAGACATGCCAGATCCTCCAATTTGTCAAAAAATCTACACTAAACTTTGTTGACCTAATCAACTACCGGCCCATCACTCACCTACCATTCACCTGCAAGATCAATAAAAAAGCTGTCTATATTCAACTCGAAGAATAACATTAATGCTAACCATCACCTGCATGACTACCAGTCTCTTGATCCCAGACAAAGAGGACTCCTGCCTATCGATTTTGCTGGACTTCCCAGCTGCCTTCGACACAGTTGATCATCCCTTCCTCTTCACTAGTTCTCCTTCTACCTTTCCAACTGACACCAGTTTGTTTCAATGGGCCTTTCCAAATCTCAAAGCATCCCTATCAACTGTGGAGTCACCAGGGTGCCACACTGTCCCATTTCATCTTCATCCTTTACATGGAGCTGCTTTGTGCTCTACACACAGATAACAGCCTCAAGAGTCACCAATATGCCGATGATACGCTGCCTGCACATCACACAGACTTGGAAGTCCAGCATCTACCTGAAGGTCATCCAAGACTACAAAAAAACAAGTAAGAGTACACAACTGGCTCAATTATGTGAACCATGATAACTTTGAACCCCAACTTTCACTCAAAGACAAGTCACTTGGATCCACCCTGAACACTACCCTCACTCAGAAGGAACACACTGCCACAAATACAAGAAGACCTGATATCCGCTCTCTCGTCTAAAGAAAGTGAAACCATTTCTACCAGAATGTGATGTCAGAATTGCTGCTCAAGACCTCATACTCTGGCATTTGGATCGTGGTAACACCCCCTCTGTCGTCCCAGACTCCACACTGGCACCCCTTAAGGGCATCCTACACACCACAGCACTTCTCATTTGTGGTCTGAATAAATCACATCACCCCCATCTTTATTAAACTGCATTGCTGCCCATGCTATCCCGCATCATTTTCAAAACCAGCTGCATCATTTACAAAGCCATCACAACCATCACCCCTGCCTATCTTGCAGACAGGCTCACCATCTCTGGTGGTGTTTTGCCACACACGCAGCCAGGACACCATCAGACTGCAGACTAAGAAGAATAAAAATTAATTAAAAAAAAACAAGGCACCCAGGAACTTGAACAGTATCCCCATATCATCAAGATCCTCTTCTGCGCTTCAATTTAGTAAAGAGTTCAAGACTCATCTCTTGGAAGAACAATACATCATATACATTGCCTGTCCACAACCCAGCTACCTATCCTATCACTCACTGAAGTTATGCTTGTCTTCACCCGTCTAGAGCACTCCTCTCCCTTTTGGTTAGATCCGCACTATAGAAATACCATATACATACAAACATACATCCTCATTGCTTTAAGTAATTTCTTAAAGGGTCAAATTTGTATTTTGCTTGTAAATTAAGACAGAGTGATCCTTAAACTACACAGCAGATGGATATGGCTCTATTGACTCTTGAGAATGTGCAAGTAAGAATTTGGTGAACAAAAACATACATACATACAGGTGCAGGGCTGGACTGGGAACCAAAACCGGCCCTGGCAAAGTGTTCGGCCGCCCCCCCGGGGCTTGGGGGTGCCGCCGAGCTCTTTCCCAGGGCCGGTTTTCGGCCGATTTTGTTACAGGGCCGAAAACGGCCCTGTAACAAAAACGGCCCCCAGGGGCTCAAAACCGGCCCCCACCCGTGCGGCGCACCGGGGGATTGCCCGGTGCCTGCTACGGCCAGTCCGGCCCTGTACAGGTGTGTAATTCTACTTCCTTGTCATTGTTAAAACAGAGCTTTCAAAAACACCTTGCAGCTAAAAAAAAAAAAAAAAAGAAACGATAAGCTTGCTGAAAATGTAATTGCCACATTTCAAACTGTCCCACAAGTTCCTCTTCAAGTAAACCACTTGGGTGCAAATTGCAGGATCCAAAATAATCAGTGAAGGACTGATTGTGTACCTTTGGAGTGTCCTGTTTATTCGCCAGTGCACATGTTGTTCCTGCTTTCACTCCCTATTAGTAACTGGTCAATGGTCATAACTGAAATTATATGTGTTTGATGATAGAGGTATGCCTGTCTTGGAAAATACACAAGCTATCAGGTGCCGGCACAAAAGCATGATGGTGAGGTCAGACGTTTTGCAATAGTGTGCATTTATTGCCCACTACCTCAAACAAATGTATTTATTTCTCAAACTGCGGTTGTACGTCTGGCCTACTCAATAGACATCTTGTGAGAAAATGAGAAGAGAATGTTAAATTATATTGTATTACTTGTGTTTTATAGCGTGCACTATCAGCACTGGTCTCGAGGGGGCATGTTTATGAGCTTTGTGATGCAGGACAGTGAAGCAAGTCACCTTGCTGCACTGCCCTGTGTCACAGCGAGAGGGCAGGAATACGCTGTATTTATCCAATGCGGAGCATTCCTGTCCTTTCCCCTTGTGCTGGTGCCATTTTGTCAGCCTCGCACTAACGCAGGCACCTTTGCACTGTGGTGCAAGTGTGCCTGGGTTGAGGCTGGGTTGTTTTTGTGCAAGGAGGGGCAACTTCCTGCACAAAAATAATCCTGAGAGGCTTTTTCATCCTTCTTTGTGTGATGCAGTGTTGTGTGTCGATTTAGATACCGTATATAGGTTTCCCGATTTATGTCCCTTTATAGGCACAATTCGCATTACCCATATTTAGGCATAAAAATCCTACCCTTATTTAGGCATTATCCATGCTAACCAAATACAGGCATGGCCACCTACATCCGTTCATCTAGGTCACAACGTGTTCTTGGAAAACAAGATTCTTAAGCCTTTAGGACTTAATTCCTTAGGGGTTCATTCATGACGTTCTTCTGCCCGACTTTTACATCAATACTGGCATTCCTAAACACATTCAAGGTATAAATATACCTTCACTTACCATGGCAAACCACGGTTCGGCTGCCTACTTGCACGACGCGGCTCGCCACGGCAAGTTCGGAAGGAAGTCAAGTCCCCGCCTGACGCACTGACCAGACGCTGTCATCCTCCTTGCAGAGAATCCAGCTCCAGTGTTTCTGACTCCCCTTGCGTGGTGTTAGAGATCGTGACTCGTAAAGAGATTCCAACCTCACTCATTCTAAGGTATGGAGCGGACTAGGACCTAGAGGGACTTTTGACAAATCATGGCAACTATAGCTAAACTAGACTATAGACAAACAGCACCTACTTCTTACCTCGTACTACACCTAGGTTAGGTACACTGGGGTAGAACTAGCTAGAAGCATCAGATGAGTATTAACATTTTAACCTGTGTTATTTATGTATGTATTTTTATGAATATCTGTCGTAGCTACAAACCATGCTATTGCAGTATTATTTTATCTAACTGCTAACGCTGTACATATTATACTTCGCATTGTGTCTTACGATTGTAGCAGTTAATAACTCTTGCACGAGAACTAAGACTGTTCAATAAACCATTTTCCCTTCTTGTTTATTCGAGAAGTTTTCTAGTGACCTCTGAGTTAGCTGGCACACACAAGTAATTAAGTTTAAAATACTTGATAGAGACATACTGACCTCAGTCCTATGTCAAAACTATAGTGTATATTATTCCAATGCGCAGAGCCTATCAGGGATATAGGAACTACACTACATGGCGCCCAATGGTTTGGTAAGGCACTAATTTAACGCTAGATACTGAAGTAACTCAGTCGGGCTTTTCTCAGAGACCCCTACTCATAATACTCCATAAGACATCTGGAGTGGGTAGGGATAATATCCGCCATAGCTGAGTAGGACAAAATCCTATGTATTAGCTGTTTGGTTTGTTCAACGTTGAAGGATGCAGTGTTCCCAAATATAGTGCACCTTATCTTTGTTCCCTTGAAACTTGCTCTGCAATTTTCATTAAACAAATGTCCCTAAACGAGGATAATAACACCGGAACCGGTGAAGCTGTATCCGACTATGTCGCAGCAGCTTTTGATTATACAGGTTTTAATGAAACCGATGAAAATGTGAAAATCATCGCTCCAAATTTAAGGAGAGCCATCACTCTAAAACTTATAAAACATGGTCTAACACCAAGAGGTGGTAGAGCAGTTGTTGTGATAGAGGCACATGAATCTCACTAGACAGAGGTATTCTATTCATGGATAGTATTCCTAGAATCAAATCGAGTAACTAAAACATGTCACTTCTACAAAGAAGATGAACCACCTGCGAAATATATTCCTTTCGCGGATATTGAAATTCCACTCACACACCAGGAGCATGATCTCTGGTTTAAAGGCGCCCTAAAACATTACAATCACATTACCAGGCTCGGTCCACTAGGTAGACCAGGAGCAACATAGCCGATTTTAGCCGGCTACACACCTCATCCGGACATTGAAGAAATATCAAATGAAGAACTACTTGCTCAACTCAAGGAGTTAATCAAAATATATAGACAATTGGTTCAATATGTCATGCAGACTTTCGCAGTCCAACCAACAATAGCCATTCCAAGACAAACCCCTCACCAGGGGAATGCACTAAAAATCACACCACAGACTTTATATGCAGTCATGGGAAAAATGCCCACAACACGTGAACAAATTCTGTTCTGGATAGCTAAAAAAATTACTCAAATTGAAGCGGTATTTCCTAATACCAGCCCTTATGAGAAACAGAATTCTAAAAAATCTGTTTATCAATGGGGGTAACACCACATCTGGAAGACTGCATCACTTGGGGCACAGTCTTTGCTGCTATCTACACTAAAACACATGGTGTTCCGTCTATGGCGGTAATACCTGATGTCCTGAAACAAATTCAAAACGAATACGGGGCAGACCCTGCTCTGAATTTAGGTATGAAGTTACTGAAAAATTTCGACCAGGTCTCAACAATAATATTATCTAATATTAAAGGAGAAGCAGCATCAGTGGCAATCCGCCAGAAATTAAGGGAATTTGATGTAACAGAACAACCACAAGAACTAGCCAGAATAATTGAAAAATCCTATGACGAATTAGGCCAAAACAGTTTGGGAAGGAAACCAGTTAAACCATAACTGTCTGAAAGTCCTCAAAAGGCCTTTACTAAAAACAATCCTTCGTCTTCTAAAAAGAAGTGGGAAAATGACAAACAACATTCAAAAGAGAAAGATTCTCTATCCAGAGGTAGGTCTCCTCAAAAGGAGCCCTCTGAAAGGAGGTATAACCTCAGGAATAGGGATAATTTGAGAAAACCTAACAGGTATCAAGATACTGATACACGTTCCTCTCGTACCTTTCAGATATGTCACAGACATCCGAAAGAAGAGGACGGTCAGATCAAAAACGAAGAACGCGTGCAGTCCAAAGACGATCAACACGTTGAGAAAAACAAACCAAAACCTCAATTCTCCAAGAAGAAAGTAGCAGGTCTGAAGTTCAGACATGCCAAGGATTCTGAGAACACAACTCAAGAACGGAGAATGGGCTCAGACAATGTTGGACAGCGCAGCAAAATAATCAATAGCTCGCCAGAACCTGAAGGGACTTCTGGAGACAGTGGACCTGAATGAAGACATTCGAGTTGAAACTGCAGACACCAGGGTTAGTTCTCCACAAACGTTATATGAAATAACAGTCCGGATGGAGGGAGACGTACCAAGAAAAGTGAAAGCACTCTTTTGGGAGCGACTTTCAAAGGGTTATGATATACTTCTAGCAGAACGGGACTAGCCACCAGACTTTGTCAGAGTGCCCACATGGTAAATACATCATTATGCCAGCCTTCTCTAACCATGTCATGTTCCAGTACATTTAAAATATACTTATGCCAGGAAATGGGCAGTGACCCAAGCCCCAGCATTATACAAAAATCATGTAGGATGGGATGAGGACTCACCTCACCATAATATCCAGTTAAAAAATGCACAAAGGCAGTATCCAATTAAACAAGAAGCTAAAAAAACAGGTCAGGGAGATCTTAGATCAACTTGAATACCAAGGGGTGATTGAAACATGCACCTCATCAATGAACAATCCTTTGTTTCCTGTTTCCAAACCAGACAATACATATTGTCTAGTTTTGGAATACAGACACCTAAACTCTTGTTGAAAAACATTTGCAGTGCAAAATGCACATAGTACGGCCTTAATGAATAACATTGTGCGTAAAAAATATAAAACCACATTAGATATTTCTAACGGTTTCTTTTGTCAAAACATAGCACCTGAAAGTAGGTATTTGACAGCTTTCTCAAGAATGGGGACTCAGCGTCAATTCTGTTGTTTCCCTCAGGGATTCAAGAACAGTCCGGGGCTATTCTCAACGAGGGTAACAGAGTTACTACAAATTTATGATGACAAGGCATTGTCATATGGCGATGATATGTATCTGACAGACGATGACCTGAGCAGGCACTTGAACAGGGTGAATACCATTACACTGTGCTTCACCTCTGAAGGTTATAAATTCAATTTAAAAAAATTGAGAATTGCCCATCTCAACGTCCTTTTCCTAGGATATGAACTATCAAGTGAAGGAAAAAGCCTGGCAGCCAACTTTTAGACAAGTGTGCGCTGCTCCAACCTCCAAAAAAAAATGAAAAACTTACAGTAGATAATAGGTTTCCTAAATTTTGGAAGAACATACATTCTAAACTACGCAGAAAGGGTTAAACCTCTCTACAAATTAATCAAACCTGATTTTAAAATGACACATTGGACACAGGAACACACAGATATCCTGCGTTCACTTCAAGCTGACATGTTAGCAACAAAACACTTACAAACACTCATGAACGTACGCAACTTGGCGATCCGAATCATTCCGGGTCAATGCGGATTCATCTACTTAACTTTTAACGAAGGTGAAAAAGTACCAATTGCATACAAATCACATTTGTATACGCAAGCAGAAATGAAATTTACATAGACAGAAAAAATTCTGACAGCTGTTCAAACCGTTGTAGCAAAAGAAAGAGCCCTAGCACAGGGGAAACGCATTTTGGTCGTAGCCCCTGTACCAGCCTTAGAGGCAGTTACAAAAGCGAGTATTCCAAATACAAAAGCTTTACATACAAGATGGATACAGTGGGTTAATGCTCTTTCTGCAACTGATGTTGAATATGATTTTGATCCTTATTTAAAAATACAAGCATTCCTGCAATACGAACACGAATTTCCTCTGCCTACTGAAATTCTCCCTCTTGATCAGTACGATTTTATTTTCTAAAACATTTTTATTGGCATTTAAAACATATGTGGACGATCAATCAATATTACAGTGAATCAATCAGTGGCAAATAACAATGAGTTAAATATCTTCAATAGTGGTACAGGTTGCGTAGTAGCACACAAGCATCGAGCATCTCCTTGCTCGTCCCGTCCATTCATCCCAATCAATCACTATCGTCTGATTCCCGCTCTATCGGGGGAGGTTCACAGATGTCGCCCCGAAATCGATTCCATTTTCCCCATATACGCATCCACTTTTGGGGGCAGCCCCGGTGAATATACACCGATTTCTCTGTTACCACTGTGCGGTCCATATCCTGGCACCACCACTGATGTGTAGGGGATAGTCCCGAGCCCCATAGTTGCGCTATGTTACGTTTAGCCAATATTGTTCCTAGCGTTACCCAATCTTGGTCTGTGTGATTAAAATCTGTTGGCTCCCAAATGTTAAGTAGACATCGCTTTGGGTTAGTCAGAATCTTATCTCTGGTGACTTGTAACATTGTGCGTATGATGGCCTCACAGAAGCGAGTTATTTTCGGGCAGACTCAAATTGTGTGCCAGAAGGTGCCTTCGGCACCGCATTGTCAGAGGCATAGAGGAGTATCTGCCTTGCCTAACCTGTGTAGCAGGGTTCTTGTGCAGTATATGCGGTGTAGAATTTTTAATTGCAATAACTTTAGTGTGGAGGGTATTGCGACTTCCCGTGGGGATTCCAAGGCCGCCCGCCAGTCATCTTCATCTGGGTCCCCCAGGTCCACCTCCCATCTCTCCTTCAATGTCCCTGTTGGGTCTTTTTGGTTGTTTATTATTTTCTTATATATGAAGGAAATGGCCTTTTCTGGAGGTGATTCGTAAGGAGTTTATCCTCTAGTGGGGAGACTTCCGGTAATTGTGTGGCTGTTGGAAGCACTGCTAGAAGTGCATGTCGAATCTGCGCGTATCTAAAAGTTTGTCTGCGCTAATCTGTAGGTTGCTTGTAGTTGAGTAAAGGGAACGACCTCGCCTTTCTTCCAAAGGTCCCCCACCTGGGAGATCCCTATTAGATCCCATTGCCGGAATCCCTTGGTGTTTCTTAGTCTTCCTAGTTTACGGGTGTCCCAAAGTGGTGTCATCTGCGTGATGGTGGCGTACCAACCCATTGCTCGCTGCGCCGCATGCCAGATTTGTAGTGTATGGGCCGTGGGGCCTGTGTAGTGCGATTTCTTATGTCTATTGTAGAGTGCCCCCCTTATTCCTTCAGAACCAAGGAGATGCCGGTCCATACGGTACGCCGGATCTTTCTGTGGTGCATGTAGCCATTGGTTTATGACGGTCAATTGCGACGCCCTGTAGTATGTTTGTATATGTGGGAGGGCAATTCCTCCGTCATACCAGCCCTTCACCAGTTTTTTCATGGAAATACGGGCTGATCCACAATCCCAGAGGAGTTTAGTCACTTCAGTATTTATGAGCATGAAAAAGGATGGGGGGATCTTAAAGGGGGTATTCTGTAGGATATATAAAAATCTGGGTAACGCCATCATTTTGAAGAGGGCTGCCCTTCCCAGCAGGGTCAGTGGCAGTGAGCGCCAATGTTTTACATCACGGCTGAATCGGGCTAGGAGCTTCATTAGATTTTCTTCGGTGAATTACGAGACCTGAGGGGTGACATATATGCCGAGGTACTTAAAGCCTCGGTCCGCTACCTGGATTTCACAGTTTCGCGGCAATTTGGGCATAGGGCCGTGAAGTATGTAGAGCACTGATTTAGACCAGTTTATAGTGTATCCAGATGCTTTGCCATATGCCGCACATATGTCTAAATGAAAATTGATGGATCGCGATGGGGATGATAAGTAAAGTAACACATCATCTGCATATAACGATATGCGATCTTCCTAACCCATAGTCCATTTGAGCCCCCTGATAACCGGGTCTTGGCGTATCCAAGCCGCTAGTGGTTCTAGTACCAGCGTGAATAAGCGTGGGGAGAGTGGGCACCCTTGTCTTGTTTCTTTGCCTAGGGGGAAGTCCCTTGAGGTTTGGCCGTTTACCACAACATGTGCCATGGGTTTCTTATATAATAGGCGTACCCAATCGCAAAAATTGGGCCCAAATCCCATGTGTCAGAGAACTGCAAAGAGGAAGGGCCATTCGACCATGTCAAACTCCGTCCGTGCTTCGCACGAAAGGAACACTGCATCTTCTGCAATGGTTGACTGCCGCGCTATAACACCCTGAAGCCTCCGAAGATTCAGGGCCGTGTTACGACAGGACATGAAGCCCGATTGGTCCGGGTGAATAAGCGTGGTCAGATATGGCTGAAGTCGTGTTGCAAGTGCCTTGGCCAATATTTTCTCTTCAGCATTTATTAGGGAGATAGGTCTGTAGGACGTGCAATCATGCGGTGATTTGCCCGCCTTGTGGATTGCAACTATGGTTGCCAGGCATTGATCCCTAGGGAGCTCTCCCGTGTCCAGGCTGGCTTTATACATATTAAGGAGGTGTGGTGTGAGTTGGGTTGCTAGTTATTTTGTTTTTTTAAAATTTTTATTAAATAGTACTGCAACAATAATGCACATAGTACATAGACAGATCATCATATACAGGGTGTGCAATCACTGGAGACAGAAGCACATAATCAGGAGGGCAATTTAGCTAGCCCAAAGTTATTGATGATGTTTCTCCGAACAGATCAATTGCGGGGACGGAGGCCCTTCATGGTATACATTTTACAGCATATCAAGTCCTCAGACATATACAGTACATGTCGCTGCATAGTTGCTGTTGTCATTATTGCTCCAGGTTGAACAGTGCAGTGGCCCTAGATATGCAGTACATGGCCTAACCCTGGGGACAGTACATTTCACAGCGTATCCCCGCCCGCCATTGTCCCTCAAGGAAGTACCATCAAGTTTCCCAGATTCCACATCAGCACTAGGCCACAGGGGAGCGAATCTATCACCGCTGCTATCAGACCAGTCAGGGGGGGATTCACTAGCTCGGGCCTGCAGGTATTGTGTTAGGGGGTCCCATATATCTCTAGGTTTTGAGATGGCAGGCAGTGTTTCTGCATATACAGTAAGATACTCCTGACAATGCACCAGGTCAGCCAGCCATTCCTTAAATTTGGGGGCTCGCCCCCTATCCCATCTACAGGCCACTCTACGTTTCGCCAACAGCAGCGAAATCGAGACATAGCGTCGTTGCGCCTTTGAAATCTGTCGAGTATAGCCCAATAGCGCAACTAAAGGGTCACATTCCAGCGAGAGGCCCGTCATTTCAGCAAGCGCTTCAAAAACCTGTCCCCAGTATTCCCGCACCCCCGGACACTCCCAGGCCAGATGCATGAACCCTGCCCCCATGCCGCCGCACCGAACACAGCAGTCTGTGTCTCGTAGCCCAAAACGGCACATCTCAGCCGGGGTGCAGTACATACGCTGCAGAAATTTATAATGAATGATACGCAACCTGGCGCTTGCTGAGACCTCCGCTGTCTGCGAGCAGCAGTATCGCCACTGGTCATCCGTAATGTCCCGTTTCAAATCAGTCGTCCAGTGCATCCGCGCTTTGTCAGTAGGGGTCTCACTGTCTGCTCTTATCGTGCGGTACATACTGGACACCAGGTGCCGATGAATTGTCGCTCTGTAACCTCTGATGTAATGGCTTTAGCATCTCTGGCTCCCGCGGAAAGCTCGGGAGTATGGCCCGCATGCCCTGCCGCAGTCTCACATACAGAAACATGTCCAGAGGAGTATGTTGTATGTCACCAAAGAACTGAGCAGACGTGCAGAACTTTCCACCACGAAACATGTCTCCCCAGGTTTGCCTGCCCACACGATTGCAGAGCTGTCTGAAGCCTGTCTCCTGCAGCAATGTCAGCCGAGGATGATACGTCAGAGGCAGGGTTGGGGAGTAAAGAATCGAAGCCCCCAGAGTCCTCATAATGTATTACCACGCATCAACAGTGCCCATGATTGTGGTCGGCGCATTGCTGCGACAGCGGGGGAGCTCATGTATCATTCCATCCAGGGGGATCGGATCTGCCAGCCAGTGTTCCGCCGCCACCTGTGGCATACATGCTGGTGGATGCACCAAATAATAGGCGTAGTGGGCTTGGGCACATGCGTGGTATAACTCGAAATCCGGCACGTCAAATCCTCCCGCCAGTGCAGGCCTGGTAAGTACCCTCCACTGGACCCGCAGCCTTCTGCAAACCCAGAATAGTCTTATAAGCTCAGATCGCAGAGTTTTGAAAAAGAAACGCCCCGGATGATAGGGGATATTAAGAAATAGGTATAAAAACTGCGGCAGCACCACCATCTTAATCAGTGAGGCCCGTCCTGCCATGGACAGGGGTAGTGCAATCCAGCGGGTGATATTATCAGTGAGCCGACTCTTGGCAGTGCCATAGTTTAGTCGGATCATCCCCTCCCTATCTCTCAATTTGAATCCCCAGGTATCTCAGGTCTGCGTCACACCACTCTAGCGGATAGTCCAATGGGAATTGGACCGCTGCCGGCGTAAGGGGAAAAACATGCGACTTCTCCCAATTAATATGAATACCAGATAGTTTCCCAAATACTATAATTCTCGTAGCAGGGGGTTGAGGTTAGTCTGGGGGTCACGAACATAGAGGGTCAGGTCGTCTGCGTATATTGATATCAATATTTGACGCAGGGGGCATCGGAGCGCTCTATCGTTATGGTGATGCCGCAGTCTGCACGCCAAGGGTTCGATCGCAAGGGCAAATAGGAGGGGGGACAGTGGACACCCTTGTCTAGTCCCTCTTGTAACGGGAAAGGCAGACGAGACGCGGCCGTTAATGAGCACTCTGGCAGTGGGTTGCTTGTAGAGCAGCTGGATCCATGATACAAATCCCAGTGGAAACCCCATGCGAAGCAAAATGCCAAATAAATAATCCCATTCAACAGAGTCAAACGCTTTGGTAGCGTCCAGGAATACCGCAGCCAACGGGAGCTCCGGCGATACATTTTGGAGAATCGAGCACAGCGTCCGCAAAAATTATGCGAGGTAGCCCTCCCTGGGACAAAGCCTGCCTAGTCCGGCAGGACCAATTTGCCTATGAGGAGGAGAACCCGATTCACTATAAGTTTAGCCAATATCTTGGTATCGCAATTAAGGAGCGACAGCGGTCTATAGGAGGCGCAAAGCTGTGGTTCCTTGCCAGGTTTTAATATGGACGTGATCAGGGCTTCCCACATAGAGGGGGGAAGTGTGCCACCCTCAAGGGCTACCTCATACAGTTCTTTCAGTATGGGGGCCATAGTATCCACATACGTTTTATAAAATTCAGCAGGGATGCCATCGAGGCCGGGCGCTCTGCCGGATCTCTGCTGCATTATCGCCTCACGAATCTCGTCTATTTCAAAAGGGGCGCAAAGGAACTCCCTGTGGTGGTCTTCCAGCCATCCCAGCGCCACATCTCCCAGGAACGTCTCGAATTCAAGGGGGTCCCTGCGCTGTGTCGTATATAGTTTGGCATAATGGTCCACAAATATATCCTGCACCGCCCCTGCTCATTTCCCCATCTGCGTCTGTGATTTCTAAAATATAATTGGAGAACCTAGGCGCCTGTATGGCGTCAGCTAACGATCTACCCGGGTGCTCTCCCTCCCCATATCGCCGAGCTCTCTAATATTTCCCCAAGAACTTGGACTCTCGATCAGCCGTATCTACATATTCCGATAGCTTGACCCTGAACTCTGCATGCGCCGTTCCCTCGGCTTCCTGAGTCATCTGCAGCTCCAGTGCCTTCAGCTCCATTTCTAATCTCTGGAGCCTCCTACGCATGTCTCGAAGCACTCCGAAGCTTTTCGACATGCATACACCTCTAATCGTAACTTTGAATGCTTCCCATATAATCGCCACCGAGTCCACTGAGCCCCTATTTCTCTGAAAGAAAAGTCCAATCTCCTCCTCCAATTCAGCATGAAATACCACATCTAGTAGCGCCGTAGGCTGTAGTCTCCACGACCTCTGCATTCCACTTCCCCCAGGTCAAGCTCAAGATGCACCGGCGAGTGATCCGAGTATGTGCGCGGCAAATGGCTAACTCTGGAAATGCATGGCCCTAACCCTCTAGATGTTAGATAGTAATCTATCCGAGCCCAGGATGCCACGCTTGATACAAAATGCGTGCCCTCCATGGCCCCCGGATGCATGTGACGCCAGGTGTCCAGCAGGCCACCCTCCTCCATGATCTCGCGCATCGTGGCCTGTGTGCGATTATAGTGGTGTGGCAACGCTGTCGATCTATCCATGGTAGGGACAAAGGCTACATTAAAGTCCCCTCCCCAAATGATATGCGTGGTGCCCAATGCCATTATTTTGCCCCAAAGGACAGTGAAGAAGTCTGGTGTATCGGTATTTGGACCATAACAGCTCACCAACGTGAATGTATCATGTCCCAATCTCCCCCATACTATCGCATATCTGCCCTGCGGGTCTGTCAACTCCCCCTGCGGCGCAAAGGGCGTATGGTGTTTAACCAGGATGGCAACCCCTCGAGCATAGGACGAGTAGGATGAAAAAAGCCTGTAAGTCGCCCATTTCCCAGCAAATGTATTACCATTTTGTGGAGCACAATGTGTTTCCTGCAACAGTGCGATACTGATCTTGTGTCTATCCAGATATGAAAGTATTTGCCTCTTTATGCTAGGGTCCCCCATCCCCTTCCAGGAGAGAATCCCTATGCAATTATCGTGCGTCCTACCTTTCGTTCTCTATATTGTCAGTTACCAATGCCCTCCATATTTCCCTGGGTGCGTCCCTGTCTATGGTTGTACCAGTGCGCGTTTGTCTATCTAGTAACATCTGCATGAGTGCTAAAACATTCCCACTATCCATCCCCCCACCCCCCTTCCACTGAAGCATCCCAACCATGCCAGTACCTCTTTTCCCGCCCCCCTCCCTTTCCCAAACTGAAAAACTCTCCAATCCCTAAGACACATCAACATAGTGTCAAACAAATTCTACAGTACCAAAAGTATCCCTGAGGGGTGTCTCCCAAATGGGGTGTGTCATCAGGTGGCTCACAAGTTCCCTCTACATCCTGAGGGACACGCAAGAACGTGCCATATCCCATCAGAAAGGCAAGGGTATCCAGCATGTTCGAGGAAAGTTCTCCAGAGTCAGGTCCACTACTCTGCGTGGTGTGGGGAAGTGGTTCACCATATAGTACACGGCTGCCACTAAGGTGAGGTGTGACACTCATATCTACTTTGATTATTATCCTCCTACGGATACATCTGCAGTCTCTCAATCGATGTCCGAAGTGGTGGGCGACCGGGACCCTGCAGTAGTTCGTTCCCCTGCATTTCGGCATCTCAATTGTTTTAGAAAGTCCTCAGCTTGCTGTGGTTTAGTGAAGAAGGATTGCTTGCCCTGGTGAGTAATACGGAGCCGGGCCGGGTAAAGTAGAGCATAGTCGATTTGTGCTTGCCGGAGCTTTTGTTTCACTGGGAGAAATTTTCTTCTGTCCTCCTGCACCGACGCATTGAAGTCCGGATATATAGTGAAGGATACACCGTCCTATTGAAGCTGCTTCTTCTCTCGTGCCATCCTGAGAGCCACGTTCCGATCTCTGTAATTGAGAAGCTGTGCGATGATGGGTCGCAGCGGCCTCCCACCGGTGGTCTGAGGCCCAACGACCGGTGCGCTCGCTCCACCACAAACTGGGATGAAAAGGATTCTGCCCCTATCGTCGCCAGTAGCAGTTTCTCCACATAGAGTTCCATCCTTCCTGTATTTGTAGTTTCAGGAATACCCAGGAGGCGGAGGTTATTGCGGCGACTTCTCGCTTCCATATCTTCGCTCTTAGCCGCAATAACTTTCAGGAGTTTGTCCATTTGTGTCATCGTGTGCTGCATGCGCGCTGCTGCATCCTCCGAGTCCGAGATGCGCGTTTCCGCCTCCTTGAGTCTATCTTCATGCCCATCTATTTTGCGCACAATATTGTCCATGCGTGTGTTCATGTCATCCATTTTCCCCGCAATTGAAGCTATTCCCTGTCGCACCTCCATGAGGATAGATTTCATGTCCATGTCCGGTTCCTGCGGCAAGTCGCGGTCTCCCGCCGCCGCAGGCTCGGCGCCACCCTCCGGGCTAAGCTTAGCACTTTTTTTTGTCTCAAATTGGAGCCGGGGTTGGCAGGGGTCCGTCTTCCCCATCGCGTCGGGCCATAGAACAAGCTCCAACAGTCTTCAGGAGAGTACAATCAGCTCCCCCAGTCAGCAGTCAGGCGCCCACACCGGCTGCGGCACCGATCCCTACAGCAGATAGTGCATCCTGGGTGCTCTCTCTGCAGCAGACACCCCCCGTAGTCCTCAGGTTCAGGCCCGTCCACGCGGCACGTCGTTCTCCACGGTGCTAGCGCTGTTTAGACACCCCGAGCCAGGTTCCAGCAGCGTTTACCTGTCGCGTAGGGCCCCCAGCTGGGATTACACCTTATGTCCGTTCAATATTGAATTTCCCCACACAACAGAGTGTCTCGCAGGCTGCTACCACCGTCCACTCCAAGGTCTCCGCGAATCAGTTCCCAGCGCATAGGAATCAGGGCCCTCGGGGCTATATCGCAAAGTCTTCGTTAGTAGTCACTCCGCTGCACCCTCAAAACCACCGTAGCCACACAAGCAACCAGTTCCCAGGCCCAGCACTGTCCCGTCTCACCAGGCGTTACTGTTCACTCACGGAACAGCGTCCGATGTCGTGAGGCAGATAGTAGTCAAAGTACTTATGTCGATTTAATCAGTGCCTGCACTCACATAGTGGGGGGTACCGCTCTCAATTGCCTCTCGTCTCGGCCCCCCATAGCGTCGCAGGATCCCCGTATTCACAGCTGCCAGGCACCACTGCAGGACCACATGCGTCTCAATGTCCCATGGCGCAGAGCTCTCCACCACCTCGTCCCTATACAAAGTCAGGAGCCTACCGTGTTCCAGGTAACTCCGCAATGCCAGCGCCAGTAATCTGTCGCCGTCCCCGCTCAGGCGACTCCGCTCCCAGCTTCCCGGCGCTGTGGCGAGGTCGCTCACTCCTCCATTCCCCGCAGTGCAGGGCGTCCCGCTGCCTCAGCTCAGGACAGCTTCAGGGGCCCACCGAGTCCCGGGCAGCCTCATGATGTCCGGGCAGGAGGTCGACCGCCACCGACCCTTAGGCGTCTCCGCTGGCAGCTCCGGGCAGCACCGGTGATCACAGCTGAGCTACACGCTCTCCGCTCTGGATCCACACAAAGCCCCCAGCGCATCTCTCTGACCGTTCTCTGTTTGCGCCATCACTCAGGCGCAGTGCCGGCCAGTTCGCCTTACTTCAGCCCGTCTGTGCCGTCTCAGCTGCGGTTTTGCTCCCGCAGCGGCCTACACACCTCGTGGGCGCATCGGCCTGTCGTGATTGTGACGCGCCCAGCACAGACCTCCACCAGTCAGGCGCCCTGCTCCGGTCGGGGATGTCTCCTCCACCCGTAACCTCCACGTTGCTCTGTCACCCACAAGACTCGCCAGTATTATATATCGGGCATTTCTTCATCGATGCCAGACGTTTACAGAGCATAGCCGTCCTTGAAGAAGGATTATTGGGCGGATTATGATACCGGACTGCGGAAGCTTCACCCGAAGGCAGCCATTCCGCAAGTGCGCCACCTAGCGCCCCTGGGTTGCTAGTTTTTTATATAATTCTACCGGGATGCCATTGGGTCCTAGGGCTTTCCCCGTATGCAGTGCCCCAATTGCCAAGTTGAGTTCTTCTACGGTTAGCTCGGCGTCAAGCGCCAACGCGTCTTCATGTGATAGCGTGGGCATTTATAGGCCTTCCAGAGTATCAATGGGGAGGACACTGAGTGTTCATTTTCAGCAAAATAGTGTTTTGTTGGCGTGCGGAGTCCCTTGGTTATCTTGCGATTTTTGAGATAGCCTGGATATATTGGGAATATCCGTCGTTGTGTTGTGCTATAGGATGCATATTGCTTGTACAGAGGTGAATGATCTGATATTCCCCGTGGCAGGTGTTGAATCTCTATAACCCGCTCCATCCCAGTCGCTATCGTAAAAATGTAACCAATTCTGGAAAGACTGTTGTGCACCGCTGAGTGGTAGGTGTATTGTCTATTTTGTGGGTGTTTGGTTCTCCACACATCAAGTAGACCAAAGGCGTCAATGAAGTCCGCCAGTTTGAGATTTGTACTGCTAGGATCCCTGGGTGGTTGCTTATCAATAGAGGCGTCTATTACAACATTGAAGTCTCCCCCCATAATGATTTCTCCTTGTGGCAGAGATAGTAAAAATGCCCCTAATGCTGGGAAGGTCGTTTGATGTAGTGCTGGTGGGACATATACTGAAACCAGATTATAGGGCCACCCTTCCCATTGGCATGTTAACACTGCAAAGCGTCCCTGATCATCTGTAGCAGAATCATTGAGTATCAATGGGAAGCGTTTGTGGACCAGAATTCCTACCCCACGGGAGCCAGTAGTGAATTCCGAGTGGACCGCCATATGATATCCCCACCTGTCTAGGGCTTTGGTAGCTGATCCCGTGAGGTGTGTTTCCTGTATAAGTGCTATCGCAGGACCTTTACGCTTTATGTATTGTAGGACCAGACCCCGTTTGATCTTGTCTCCCAGTCTGTTCACTTTCCACGACAACACCGTGAAGGGAGGGGGCGGTCCCACTGGGTTTTGGGACAGGTTATCCGTAGTGTCTGTTACAGGGCTAGTATGTGCCATGTATGCCTGTAACTGCATATGAATGCCGAGTTGTGTGCAGTGACAACCTCGTTCTGTAACCTTGAGTGCCATCAAAACAACAGAACCTTTTGAACCAAAACAAATTTTGAAATCAGGAATAGTCCCTGTATTCCTCCCCCTCCCTGCCTCCCTGCCCGGCGGATCCCCAACTACCCGCCACCCCAACTGAGCAGAGTGCTTTGTTCCCACAACTAATACTTGCGTAGGGGGTGAGAGTCCGTCCGTGATCTCTGATGGCCCCCTCCTACATTTCAACCCAGCAACGGCTTACAGCTTAAGTGGAAGTATAGTGGTCTCCCGTGGAGACAGGGTCAGCGCAATAGCCGGTCTTCCTGTGCGTGGAGCGGGCGAATAATTGGTAATTTGCGCTATTACGGATGGGTGGTCTGCAGATGAGTTTGTAGAGACAATAAGTTTTAAGTAGTAGTCTAAAGTGGCTCAATCCCCTTTGTCGCTGGATTCCGGAGATCTTGACCTTTGAGAGTCCTGGCGACTGTGTTGTTGCTGGGTCCTCGGTT
Source organism: Triturus cristatus (assembly GCF_964204655.1). NCBI lineage: Eukaryota > Metazoa > Chordata > Amphibia > Caudata > Salamandridae > Triturus > Triturus cristatus. The sequence continues at coordinate 304,691,642 of NC_140583.1, read as the reverse complement.
TCCCTGGCTTCGTCGCTGGGCGCCGACCATCCAACCAATCCCGGGCTTCTTCAGGTTTGGCAAAGAACCATGTTTTCCGCTCCGCCTCTTCTCTAAGTTTTGCCGGAAAGAGCATTCAGTACTTGAGTTCTCTGATCCTCAACCCTTTCTTCACCTCCAGAAAACTGCGTCTTTGTTTGGTGACTGCAGCTGTGTAGTCATGGTTTTCTAGACGGATTGCCAGGGCTATTCTTGCCGCTTGTAGGATGACGTCCCGGTCTCGGAAATTAAAGATGCGTGCTCGGATTGGTCTGGGAGGAGCACCCGGCTTGGGTCTACCTCCCAGCACTCGGTGTGCTCGTTCCACGGAGAAAAAACTTGAGTCCTCACGGTTGTAACTGGTTTTTGACAAGACCTTCAACAAAGAGATCTAGGGCAGGCCCACCTACGTTTTCTGGAACACCAATGATGTGGATATTGTTGCGCCATGAGCGGCCTTCCTGATCGTCCAGCTTGGCGAAGATGACCTTATTGTCTGTCTCTAGTTGGCGCACCTGGCGTTGAAGCGCGGCCGTGTCTGTGGAGAGTGTCTTCATTGTGGATTCAACCTCCGTCAATCTGGCCGACAACTTCGAAAAATCTGCCCGCATCAGAGAGATGTCCGTTGAGATCGTGCCTGAACTTGCTGTGGGCAGCCATGATGTCTACTAGCGTGACCGCATCTGGGGCCTGCGGCGTGGGAGCCTCCAGTTGGGTAGGGTTTACTGGTTGTTTATCGCCCTGGTCCTTGTTGTACGCATATTTCTCTAGATTCCCCGCAGGTATGCCTCTGGGACCTCGACCCGCCATTTTGGCCCTTGCGGCAAGTGGCACACCAGTTGCAGAGGGGGAAGGGCAGTAGTCGCCACTGCCTGCCACGGGAAGGTGTGCCACATGGGGCCTTTCGGGTTTCCTGCCCTCCCACTCCAATGTCGGTAGCTGTCTTAGGCGGCCACGGTGATGTGTGCAGTAAGTCTCTTGATGTGCTGGCGCTGTGAGGTCCCAGTTGTCTTGGCCCGCTGCACCACCAGGCGAGTAGCATCAATTAACCGTCGCAAAGGGCAGCCTGTGGGAATGCTGGGGCTAGACGGGTCACTGAAGCGGAGCCCCTTGGGCGCGTAATTGCAGAGTTCAGTAGGGGTGTGAGGGTGTGCCTCCCCCGTTCAGTGGTGTCAGAGCCCGCCGTTTCTCATTCCCCAACCCAGCACGGTGGCCGGCCAGTTAATATCTTCGTCATAGGGTTGGGGCAGTCGCGGGTATATCGCAGGGTCTTTGGGGGCCACAATGAGAACTGTACCGGCAGGTGCAGCTGCCGCGATTCACGCTTTCCCGCCTGCGGCCACACCAAACGGCCTCCCTCTGCAGAGAGACCCTCTTAGATGCGGTCCGTCGGACCTCGTATGGCTCACCTGGTGGAGTAATGTGGCATTATGCGGGGGTCCGGTCCCTCTCCTGGTCTGGCGATTCCGGCAGCTCCCCAATGCCGATTATGGTCGTCTATGGTGTGCCCTCTCTTAGTGTCGCCGCCCTCACCAGAGTCGCGGATCACTAATGTACTTAAGGTCCCAGCATCTGCCAGGCGGGAAGGCCCTCCGATGACACCACTCGGGTCTCGGCGGCCGCTTCACTCTCGGAGTTTGGGACCACTGCAGATTGTTCCGCCTCCGTTCCGGTCAAAGCGCACCTTATTTGAGCCGTGCGGCTAGCGGATAAATAGTCGGATTAATAAGAGGGAGCTCCTTCGATCACAGAGCTCGCTTGGGTTGCGGCCATTTTGCTTGGCTGCAAGCCACGCCCCACACCGACCAGTATGAATTTATAATTTATACTGACGGATCTGCACAACCCGCTACGGAAAGTAAGCAAGTTTATAGTGCAGCATGTGCGATCGTTAAAGGTCGTATGCTCGATGGCAAATTTAGACCAATGGTCACAAAAACGCAATCTCTAGGAGATTGTACAAGCATTTAAAATGGCACTTGAAAATACGGATCGCAAATTCCCCACACTCATACTGTGCGATTCTTTTTATTGTGATCAATCATACAATGAATATTTACAGAATTGGCTTCAAAATGGTTAAAAAGATGCAAAAGGTGGCACAATCAAGCATAAAACGCTTTTGGAACAAGTAGTTCAGTTGCGAAACGGACTACAAAACACTCAAGTGATACACACGCTGAGTCATCAACGTGATGGCGTTCACGTTGAAGGGAATTCATTGGCTGATGAAGCTGCGAATGGGGCTGTGCAAACGGCTTCCGTAGCTGCAATCACTTGTTCAAAAACGAAAATAGACAGTGAAATAATACTGGCTGTCAATGCTTCAAGCAAAGGCAGTGGTGCAGCATTACCTAAAAGGTTTTCACTCAAATACTGATATATAATTGATGCAACAATGTTCCGTTTGCTCGAATCCCTGGAGTGGGGGCTAGGGTAATACCAAACATGGAACATAGATTAGGACTAATCCTAGCAACACATAAAGGGATCGCCCCTGCCCATGCAGGTGTTTCCGCCACAGTATCGTTATTAAAACAGAGATACTGGTGGCCAGGCATTAGGAAACAGACCAGGAATTATGTTTTGGACTGCGAAATATGCCAGAAGATGAAAGTCTCTACTGTGAAACGTCCTGCGCAGACGCCCCTGTTAATTTCAGATAAACCGTTAGCATGTGTTTACCTGGAGCACGGCGGTCCCATACAAAGGGATGGTAACTATAAATATATCATGGTCGCAGTGAATTCGTGTTCATAGTTCCTTTGAATGTGGCCTCAGCACTCGGCTGATGCTTGAACTGTTATAAAAGATTAACGAGTCTTTATCGGCACATACACAATTGGCACACTACATTCTGACCAGGGTCCTGCGTTTACCTCTCAAGCTTATAAAGAAGCCATGGCCAGTTTGGGCATAGCATTGCGGTATTCTTCTCCATTCCATCCTGAGGGAAATTCTGTTGTGGAAAGAAAATCCGGGACATAAAGCAGTCTATAACAGCTATGGTATTAGGTTCGGGTTTTGGGTGGGTCAAACATCTTTATGGGGTCCAACACTCATTAAACAATTTGCCAAGAAGTTCTCTAGGGGGTGTCACTCCATATGAAGTCCTATTTGGAACTAAAATGTTGATTCCGGACCTTGACATGAAAGGCACATTGGTGGAAAATAAAAAGTTTGATATCAAAGATCGTTTGACTGTTTTACAGGACTTAAATGAACTAAGATCGAAACAAAGCAACGTGTTCCTGAAGCCAACCACCACTGGGGAAAAACCAACCATCCCAGCAAGGCCTGTCTGGATCCCAAAGCTTGGTGATCTAGTCAGAGAAAAGATCGCGGACAAGAAGGAATTTGGGCCTTCTTACAGACAGCCAGTACCTGTCCTAGCAATCCACGGATCGAGAACAGTACTACTGCCGCCCCTTGCTGGTAAAAAGGAGAAACGATTTGTGTCCATCTACCTGATCATACCACACTATGAGGTCAATACTAAGCAGTAGGCCAAGTGGAGTCTGATAATGTAACAGGCGCACTCCGCTAGCTACAATCCAAGAGGTTCAAACTGAGAGACTCATCACCTTTGAAGATTCTACAGTGAGAAATGAAGGACTAAGCAACTAAGCTCGTCCCTCTTGAGACCCAAATAACAGTTCGTCCTGATACACCTGTCTACAACGAAGTAACAAGTGATCAACTGGTTCCAGCGATTTCAACGAATCCTGATGTAATTACGACCATTGACAGAACTGCCTCTGGCTATTTTATTAACTTTGATACGTTTTCTGAGGATCCCAGCGAACCTGAAACTACGCCAGCACAAAGAACTTTCAAAGAACAAGCAACAGACTTTTTTTCATCTCCTGAAAAAGACTTATCTGGTTTCACCATAGATTGAACTATGGATTGTTTTGGAAATATTCTTCTTTCTACTTTGGTTAGCTCTGGTAATAACTCTGGGTATGCTGATAAATGGAAGATATATTCAAATGGACACAGCAAGTAAAAGAGTGAACTTACTTCTCCAGCCACACAAATCATCCCATCGTGAAGCAAGAGACTTGTCAGCAGTGAACATCACAGCCGTTCCTATACCAGATGGTATAGTTTGGGACAGAACTGAATATGGAATTTTTGGCCTGTCGGAACATTTGAAAATTCCACAATTATTCAAAATTTCATTAAGTGACTTTATTACCTCCAGTACCTTTTCTGATGATTGGGACTTCGAGACTGTTTATAACATGATGTCCGATCTAGAGATGTCTGCAGTATTAACCCCTTCAGCGCGGCGGGAATTCCCCCGCGGTGCTGAAGGGTTCGAGCGCGGGCGGGGCCATGACGGAACGGTTCCGTCATGAGCACAGCGCAACCGATGCTCATGACGGAACCGTTCCGTCATGGGCATGGAAGGGGTTAACAAATCATGAATATTTAGAGTGTTCATCAGACTATGAACAAATGTATTGTTATAACCACTAAGGTCATCATTTCTTGCATAAAACTGCATCACCTAGAAATGCATTTATGTATAACCAATGGGAACATTGTCCTACACCTCCAAAGGGTAGCTCAAAAACTTTTGCAATGAAATTTCCATATTTTTCAGGGTTCAACTTATCAAATCCAGAATCGTTTTATTTTAAGAATATGAACAAGACAGGAACGAAAAATATGTTAACCAATACGAAACAGATTTGTTCTGCAGCCTTTATTGCCCAACTGTCTAGACAGGGTTTCGACTTTTGGAAAGACAACATTGAGACAAAATCTGTCTGGGGTACAAAAGATTGGCAAGTGCAGGGGGTAGAAGCTTTGTTTAGACCCTGTATCATCCCTAAGCAAATTATGTTTTTGAATGACACCGTCTAACAAACATCTTGCCTTGGGTTAGCCAGGATCAAAGACATGAACACACCGGCCATACCTATACCTGCAAGTAATAGCACTACACGGGGGGAGGTCGACGTACATAATATTTTGCATCACAACAGAGCAGATCCGGAATGGAAAAAATGGTTGCTCTGGCCCACAGACACAAACAACTGTCTCAGACCTTAGGGAATTCTTGCTAGGACCGAGAAAACCACATCAAAAACGTTTCATATATGCCGGTATCTACGCTGCTTATAATGAAATATGGAAGATTACCCAAGCAGAGACTGCAGAACGAATACGAGAAATTGATCGTATTAATTTAGAGAAACCTCTCTCTGTAGTAGACAATGGGTTAACGACTCTGTCGTCCAGGAGATATTCATTGGACAGCATTGTGTCTTCTGCCATAGACATCATGGAACAAGACTTGGTCATGCTGCAACATGGTCAGTCTCAATTACGTTCTATAATGCTATTTGGCTGGACGATCCAAAACTTGCGTTCAGGATATGTGCCTTGGCGTTTAATCAACATTACTTCACTGTTTTCAGAATTAAATCTCACTGATAAACAGATCAAACTGGCACAAAGGGGAGCAGACTATACAGTGCAGAGCATTGAAAAACTGGAAAAACTACCATTCATGGTGGCAGAAAAACCAGCTGTGTGAATCATACATGGAAAAATTACTCTGCCCGTTACAACTTTCCCTTTTCAATATTGCCTAAAACATATACCAGCAGGCAAATATGAAAGGTTGGGTAAAGAATACATCAAGACATCTTGAGATTTACCCTACACACATAGATGTTGGAGTGGGGGCGTGAAGTGTTTCTTAGTGGTACAAACTGTGAAAACGCACTAAGCGGTTCTCTCCTTTGTCAGGGTATTAATCTACACGGGACATGCGATGGTTCCACCACAAACTTATCCTGTCACCTGCAAGGCTCACCAGCTACAGTGATTAATCCAATTTTTGGACTACTTTCAAATGGAAGTTACCTCATGTTGAATGATCACAGCTGCTGTGTCATGTTGCCAGGCATCCCATATCTAGTAACGGTTACATCCAGGGTCACTTGCTGTATGCAAGTCTTGTTTCCACAAATACAGACAGTCAAGGAGTTGCCTCTATGGCCATCACCGAACATCTCTTCTAAGCAGAATGAAAGCCATTCTTTTACAACAAACTGTGCCACTGACCTCGGCCAAAGAAACCTATGATCTACAAGTCGCAAGGACTTCTGCCGAGATACAAGCCCTTTTGAATACAAACTGCCCTATACATTTCTCAGCAATGTTGGAACATATCTTAAACATGTCTGATACGAGCGGTATGGTACATGTATTTAAGACCGTGTGTTCAGGACTGTTAGCATCTTTTCAAGCAGTCCTCTTAATAATTCCCAACTTCGTGCACTCTGTGTTTGGCGGACTGCTACTACTTTTTGGACTCGTTGCAGGGATCCTATTTTTACTCCTACTGCTCCGATATGGTAAGCCAAATCATCAGCGTCACTCCGAGCACCATAGAGAGAGCTCTATTGGAGATGAAGTGTCGTGAGCGCATAATCCAAATTTTAGGTTTACCTTGTCTACGAGAATTAAATACCACTTGGTTTCTGTCATTCAGACCAATATGGCAAGATTGCATCTTACCTGTTCTACGCTGCCTGCTTTGCGGTGAAGAATGCGTGCTAGACATCTGTCTAACACTCCCATCAGTCATGGCTATGGATATCGATACTCTGTTGGACCCGGTAACTGCCCATGCTGTGTGTTGTCCCCAGCGGCTACCAATCCTGATGACGGTATTCATTGAGCTCTCACAGACGCAAATTGCTACTGCTGAGGTACGAGAGGAAACAACAGGCACGCAGGTAACATCCGATACGAAAATTGCTGATGCGACCAATGCTGACAGCGATGCTTCTCATCTATGTGCGGTTAGTCTTCTAAACGAGGAATCCAACTTTCACCTACAACGGTAGACAATTTTTTGTCTGCAGGGTTAGAAGATTTCATGTTTTCTCCATCCCCATACACTGCCTGTTGATTCAGCACACAGTGTACCGGGAAGACTCTGAATTTGGCCTTCATTTTTCAAAACAAAGACTAAACTTGGAACTTTTTCCTATGATTAATTGTTTTTCTCCAAGTCTGAATTTTTCTTTTATGGCACAGTAATCTGCTTCTAGTAGAACTATTCATAGAGAACAGAGGGGCATATTAGCAAGGGCCATATCGCCGCTTTAGCGGCACTTTTTGCCGGTACAGCGGCGATAGGTCTATCGCCCTATCAGCAAGCTGTCGCTAACAGCAGTTAGCGACAGCTTTTAGGCGACAGCGACCGGTTTGGGGCCCGCTTTGCTTGTCAGCGATATTTATCGCTAATGACATGCAAAGTGGGCGTACCCAAACTGTTAGCGACTGAAAGCAGTCGCTAACACAGCTATCGCCTATTAGCAGGGCAGGCGAAGCGATAAAAAAATTGCGCTAAGAGCGCTTATCGCTATATTCTAACGCCTGCTAAAAACATGACTTACCTGTTTATCCAATGGGAGGTGGATCTTCAGGTTAAGTCCCCATTGGCGTTAATGCATGAATATTATTCACGCATTTCGCCGCTATCACTGGATATTTTAGCACAATGGAGAAAACGTTGCTGAAAGCATGTTTTTCCCACTAAAATATCCAGCGATATGCAGCGCTAAAAATGAACGCGCTAAGCGTGTTTTGCGATAAATATTGCAACTTCTTGCTAATAGGCCCCAGAATTCTTTGATACACTTTCAGAGACAATATGTCACCTTGTCAATACCAATTAATTTATGTAACTTAGCTTGAAATGGTTTCGGCTTTTTTTCTTCTGTATTTACGAGCCATATCATAATGTGTACATATATGTATGTTCATTCATTTAACATTCAATGTCAATATATGCTTAGAATGAAACATTGCTTTAATATGTACACCACCAGTGCATTTTTATGCATAGCAACCGTTTTTATGCATTTTACAATGTATTTTTAGACATGTTCTTATCCATCCATATGTAGCTATATTTTAGATATGTTTAGCATGTTTAGGATTTAGTAATGTCGTTCATACGAAAGTGGAGTGGGTGTTGTGTGTCGATTTAGATACCGTATATAGGTTTCCCGATTTATATCCTTATATAGGCACAATTCGCATTGCCCATATTTAGGCATAGAAATCCTACCCTTATTTAGGCATTATCCATGATAACCAAATACAGGCATGGCCAACTACATCCGTTCATCTACGTCACAACGAGTTCTTGAAAAACCAGACACTTAAGCTTTTAAGACTTCCCCTTGCTTGGATATTGATTTCTCCAGGAACTCATTTATTATGCATGAACATCTATTCCTTAGGGGTTCATTCATGACGATCTTCTGCCCGACTTTTACGTCAATACTGGCATTCCTAAACACCTTCAAGGTATAAATATACCTTCACTTACCATGGCAAACCTCGGTTCAGCTACCTACTTGTACGACGCGGCTAGCCACGGCAAGTTCGGAAGGAAGTCAAGTCCCCACCTGACGCACTGACCAGACGCTGTCACCCTCCTCGCAGAGAATCCAGCTCCAGTATTTCTGACTCCCCTTGCGGGGTGTTAGAGATCGAGTCTCAGAAAGAGATTCCAACCTCACACATTCTAAGGTATGGAGCGGACTATAACCTAGAGGGACTTTTGTCAAAACTTGGCAACTATAGCTAAACTAGACTATATACAAACAGCAGCTACTTCTTACCTTGTACTACACTTAGGTTAGGTACGCTGGGGTAGAACTAGCTAGAAGCATCATATGAGTATTAACATTTTAACCTGTGTTATTTATGTTTGTATTTTTATGAATATCTGTCAAAGCTACAAACCATGCTATTGCAGTATTTTTTTTATCTTACTGCTAACGCTGTACATATTATACTTCGCATTCTGTCTTAGGATTGTAGCAGTTCATATCTCTTGCGAGTAATAAGACTGTTCAATAAACCCTTTTTATTGAAACGCCCGTCTATCTATTTCTGTGTAACTCTGTAGAAACGAAGCATGCACGATTGACTGAGTGAAACTGTTATCTATTGTTTCCACAATTTTGAGATTGTTCCGATTCTAAGGGAAACACAGTTGTCATGTTTATGCGGTTGTCAGAAACGAATCCCTTCTTGTTTATTCAAGACGTTTTCTAATGACCTCTGAGTTAGCTGGCACACACAAGTAATTAAGTTTAATGTACTCGATAGAGACATACTGACCTCAGTCGTATGTCAAAACGATAGTGTATATTATTCCAATGCGCAGAGCCTATCTGGGATATAGGAACTACACTACAGCAGAATGCAGCACACATAGAAAGAGGAAAAATTAGGAGAAATAAAGATATTTTTCCTCATTGCTCCTTTCCTGGGGAGACACATCTTTTTGGCGCATTCCCAGGTTTCCAAGTTCTTGTAAATCTGGGAATGTGTCAAAATACATGGATGTTGCATGGTAACACCTAACGCAACATCCATGGAACGCATCCCTTGCGCAGGGCAAGGCAAGGCAGCGATTTGCGCTGTGTTACATTACTCAAGATATATGAAGCCACTCAGGACCACGGAAGGTGGCCTTACATGGATTCATAAATCTAATTTTACATTTGCGCTGCTCTTGCACCACTTTGCATGGTGCAAGAACGACTCAAAGGGGCTCATAAATATGCCCTTGAGTGTTAACTAAATACGCAGCAAACCTACTAAGAAACCCTGTAGTATAATCCAGAATTTAAGGTGGAATCGAAATGACTGGGTGGAGGTTTCTGACCGTGGGCAAGCTGGAAACGTATTCCAGAATCTCACAGTAAAAACAGAGAATCTACGGCCTCCCACTCATAAGCCCACATTCGGAAACAAATGAAGGAATGCAGCGCAGCACCCAAAGAGGCTGTGCTGACTTGCGTGACAGTAAGAGAGCAGGAGACCGCCATATTCACAGGAATATAGCACCCTTCTCCCCTCTCCCTAGTGCCGGTGCTGATCTCAGCTGCCGTACATCAGGCACACACCTTAGCGCCATAGTGCTAGGGTGTGTGCCTGAGTCTACCATAGGTTTTGTACAGGAAGGGTGTCCTTCCTGTACAAAATACTATGATTAGGCATACCTCATAGCTTTGCCTACCTTGTATGTGTGCTGCACAGTGCAGCACGAATAGCGATCGGAAAAAAACGGAGAAATTAAAACATTTTTCTGTTTAACACCTGCTTTCAAGCGGCGTTAATTTGTGGCACTGTCCCCTATCTACTAATGTTGGTAGATACGATTTATTGTCAATAAGCATGGGTGATTGCATGAGAACACACATGTTACACCCTTGACGCAAAGTAATAAAAGAAGTTTTTCGCACTGTTTTGTGATACTTTCCATACAAACCAATGCATATACTAATTAGCATTGGTTTGTTAATCCCCAAGGAGGTTTAGCTTTGGGTTAGCATTAAAAAGTAACGCTAAACCTTTGTGAATCTGGGCCATAGTTTCTTGAGCCTCTGGTCAGCTAGTCGGTTCAAGGAGGAAGATTGCAATGTCCTCCCAGAGATGCTTCTTTCGAGGCACTTGCTAATAAATTCTTGGATGTTTCTATGTAATTCCTTATGGATTATTGGCAGGTTGTGAACTCGACAAACTGTGAGATTGGAAGACAGAGAAATTTATTTTAAGCAAAGGGTGTTATTCAGGGTGCCAAGAATGAATTGAGCTGCCATGTTTTGAATGCTCTAAAGCTTAAGAAATACTTAGGTAGCTCTAGATTAATGTAATTCAAGTAATCCAAGCGCAATCCTATCAACGCCCAAACAGCTGTATGCTTACAATCTAAAGATAGCAAAGGAAGGGTGTTCTGCAGGATTTGAAGATGGTAGGTTCACGAAAAGACAACAGAAGCTTCTGGGGCCGCCGAAGACACTTGAGAGTAAATACTAAGCTTAAAACAGCTTTTGAGGGAGTAGATATAGTGCCCATTTCAGACAGCCAGTGGGCACAGACATATGTCCCAAAATGTCTACCTTAGGAGTCATGAGGGGCAATTCAAGCAACCATCTTTCCAAAAGAAGTTGAAATCTTTTTATCGAAGAAGAGTCTGTATCTTAGTATAAGGTTAGAATACTTATATTACCCAGCCGTCCCCTAACATTCCCAGAGAAAGGTATAGAGCGACTCAAGCCATGGTAGGCATGGGGTATGGTACTCTTTGTAGTCAATTGCTCACAACAAGTAAATAAATAATTGCATCACTGTGGGTGGAAAAAGCTAAACCCAAAAGAGAAAGCGTGTCAGTGAAATTCTAGAATGTGCTCTTAGTAGATGACATCACCTCCTCATTGAGTGGTTCACTTATGACTGGAGGAGTGCAGTCATAAGTGTGGCAATTTCCAGAATTCATTGTTAATGACAACCATGATCTGCCATGCATATTACGTCACTGTGCGCTGCCATTGTTAATACATATATCAAATTCATACCTTCCCTCATTTGTGCTTAAACAATTATTGAGAGCACAGTCCATCCTGATCTCACATTTTGGAATCCAGTTGTCTGCTTGATTCTTCTGAAGTTGGGTTTCCTCCAAACCACTGCACCCTGCCTGTTTTGGTTGCAGCCTTAGATGACTTGTGCATTTCACTTGATGAAGGTGGCTGCTTGTTGGTTATTGTCTTGGATCACTATGCAGTCTTTAACATGGTCTTCTACCTCATCCTACAGCAGTGCTGTGTAGTGATTGTGTAAGAAGTAGTGCCCTTCGATGACTTGTCGCATACCTGTCGGGGCATGCACAGGTTAGCTCTAGTCCCCTGGTTAATTCAGCCCCCTATGTTGAACATCCGGGTCTTGTCTTTAGCCACCCAGATATGCTATTCTGGTTCATTTGCTTTTGTTATGCTGATGACACTGAACTCTTGGTCCAGCTCAACATAGGGGTCTTCTTCACTCAAACTCCCTTTCATGATTGTCTCACTGCCATGGCCAGATGAATAGTCCTGAACTATTCATCCAACTTCAGCTTCTCAAAAGCAACACAATTGAGGTACTTGTAGTCGGTGATTCTAGCCCTCTCTAGTATCAGACTCTGTAGGATCCCTTCTTTTTCCATCTCCCACTGTCCAAAACCTTGGAATAATATTTGATTCAGAGTTATCCTTTAAACTTCACATAAACAAATTAATGACTTCTTGTTTCCTTTATTTGAAAATATTAAGGAAATTATAATCTGCTAATTTTCTTCCACAAATCCATCATCCAGGGGGTTGGTTACTCTCTCATACATTTTGGCAGTTCCATATACTTGGGCTTGCCAACTAAATGATGGCACAACTTAGTAAATTCAAAACTTGGCACTTAGGGCTTCTCGGGGTGTCTCGTTCAGTGATTCATTAGGGTAATTGCCTCTTTGACTTTCACTGGTTAACTGTGAATAAGTGATTCAGTTTTAAATATCCGAAGATTTGTCACTGGACTTTTCCTCGTTATTCCTCATTTAGAGTATGGCCGGTGGAACACCGGTCCTACAGGTCAGTAGGAGAAATGTCCTCCGTGACCTGGTGAAAGACCACCCTCCATACTAGGAGATCTGCTTGAGGCAGATGGAAATCACTGTGTCTTCAACACAGCCACCACTGCCACGCCTCCGCTGAAGGGGCTGAAACTTTGCTGAGCTAGCGCCATGCTTAATGTCCCCACTCAGCAAACTTTTTTGTTTTTAATAAAGAAAGCAGGAGTTTGTTCTTGACAACCAAAAAAAAAATGTTCCTGGCATGCTGAGTTTTCTCCTGGTGTGTGGGGGTAATTCCTTTGGTTTAATTCCTGTTTGAGGCTGCCAGGTGTTCCCTGGCAGTCCTGAACCGGAATAATGTATGATGGATGACCGTGGAACAGTTTAATTTTGGTTCCAACCTTAGAAATCACAAATATGTAGTATATACGTGCACTTAGCACTACATACTTTGTGTGTCCTAACTCTATTAATGTAAAGTGTTGCACTTAAATTCAGTACTGAAGTGCATTCACTGTAGAACTAACAAGCATTTGCAATGCAATAGGTCTCACATTTACGTGAATTGAAGCTATTGACATAAATGACAATGCCTTTTCTTTGTTTTAGAAACAAAAACAAAAATAAAAGGCATAGTTATTTGCAATGTCAATAGCTCAAACCCGCGTAAATTCGATACCTATTGCATTGCAAATGCTTGTTCAATTGTGCCTCTTAGTGCGCATTCATCACAGGAGGCATATTGGTGTGTGACATTTCTGATGCACGTATTAGTGGGCACTCTTCACAGAGTGCACCTTAATACTTCACATTGGTGTGTGCATTTTGCACATTGGAGTGTGCGTGTTCTAATGCACAGCAGTGTGCTCTCTTGACACTGCACCTTCTGACCGCACTTTGGTGTGCGTGTTGCACATTGGTGTATGCATGTTATAATGCACACGCCAGTGTGCACTCTTGACACGGCGCACCTTCCTACTGCACTTCTGTGTGTGCGTGTTGCACACTGATGAGTGTGTGTCCTAATGCACAACACAGTGCGCACTTTCACACGGTACACTTTCCTATTGCACTTCAGTGTGTGTGTTGCACATTGATGGGTCAGTGTGCACTCTTGACACAGTGTATATTACTACTGCACATTAGGGGTAGTTTTGCACTACACAGCACCACGCATATTTTTCTACCACACATACTTTTCTACCACGCATCATTATGTGCACTCCAGTATTAGAGCTCTAAAGAGAATCCTACACATTGAACAGTGAGTGTGGGTGTAAGTTAAAGATGGGACACTGCTTCTTTTGGGAAGGCCTACTGGGGCGGGGCGGGGCGGGGCGGGGCGGGGTGGGACGCGGCTATCCAAGTACCTGTCACTAATGCACTCTACTCCCCATCTATACCAACAAAAAGGGTGATGGAGAGATGCGGAGGTCAGGGGGTAAACTCCATGACTGCCGCACGTCATAACAGTGAGCCCACAACAGCCTCGCCCAAATCAGATCTCGCATACCACAACATCCCAGAGACTGGAAGCCCCCAGCATGCCTGTGAGTGTTAAGTGACTTGAAAAGAAGGGGGCTGTAACCAACACCACCCCCACTCCACCACTCCCCAACCTGATGTTTCATGTACATTTCATTTGTATGAACTGTAACTGGTTAGAGTACACATACATCTGAGAAAGAGAAAAATAGAGACTGGAAAGGCAAGAGAGAGAGACAGAGACAGAGAAAGAGTGACTGTGAGAGAAAGAGAGAGATAGAAAGAAAGAGATAGTGACAGAGAAATAGTGCGGGATGCAAGAGCGCTGCACTGGAAGAAAGAAGACTGGAGCTGCGCCCGTCCCGGTGAGTGACATCCGCCCGGCAGTGGGTTCGGGGCCAAAGAAATGAGGTAGGAAAAGGGAGAATGAGCACAACTGGACGAGTTAGTACACGGAGTGCAGTGACAGAAGCAGGCCAGAGGCAGGGCTCACGGGGAGAGACGAGGTACCTTACAGCACTCTGCAAGGGACGGTGAAAGTGCCCACATGGAGCTCTACATATGTGAGGCAGGTATAGGAGAGGAGAAAGGCGGGGCCGGGATCGGCCCTGCCGCAAATATGGCGGGGCACCGACCCCCTCCCCCCCGCCCTTGCCTGCCCACCCGGCGGCGCGGACCACCGTGTCATTATGACGCGGTGGGTGCGCCGTGTCCGGGATTGGCTCACGACGGTGACCCCCATGGCCCGGAAGCGTTTAATGCGCTTCCGGGTCATGGAGAAGGGGGGGGCTGGGGGTCAGGCCAGTTAGAACTGGTCTGCCCCCATGTATCAGGATAAAAGGCTGGGGAGCGTGGGACGCGGTCTCTCTGTCCCGCGCTCTCCCAGCATCTGGTCGCAGCCCTTAGGAGGCTGCTTAACTTCCTTTGTTTATTTCTTTCCCTACTGCAGGTTCCTGTCGACGGAAGCGGGGACGTCATATCGGTGCAGCGCCGGTGGCTGTCGACGTGGTTCTGTGTCCGGGAGTCGCGACGAGGCGGGTTTGCTCGTTTCAAGATCAGCCTGGGGGCTGCGCGAGTACGGCGGAGGCAGGCCAGCTGGCTGACAGCGTGGACGGCGGCGGCGGGAGTTGCTGGGAGAGGCGTGTTAGGTTTGGTGCACGGCACGCGCACGCTTCCATAAGGTATTCGTGGAAGGGGGGGGCTGATCGTGTCGAGCGGAGCACATTTATCTGACGCTGTTGTGCACCGAAGGTGCTCGTTTATGATCTTAAGCTAGACGCCGAGATTTCATGGTTTAAATACTCGCAATGGGTACAATTGGATGAGTAAAATCGTATTGTGGGATTACATAACAAGGTGGCCTGAGGGTTAATGTCAGGGGCTACTACACGCAAGGTTACAGGCTCAAGTTCCACTGATTCTACGCCGGTGGTTTTCTTTAATCCAGCGCATCTGTATGTTTCGCTGCATCTAGGGGCAGACAAGTGAATGTGTTGTTTTAAAATTATAATTGGGGCTTATTTGATGAAATGTTTTGATAATTTTTGCTATAGCTGTACGTTTGGTGCACATTTCTCCCCATTTGCAGGGTTACCTGGCCTGTGGTGTGAATATTAAGGGGTGTAGGTACAGTGGTGGCAATATTTTGATTGTACTTTGTGCTGAGCCTTTGTCGCTTGTGTTTTATCCTAGGTAAAGAGCTGGTTTAATTGTGGTGGGGCAGGGATATTGAAGGATAGGCATGTGGGTCATAGCATAGCATGTCAGGTAAGCGGGGAACTAAGCGGTCCCGCATGGAGCATATGCTGGAGGCAATGATGCGTAGGATGGCGACTATGGATAGGAGATGGGGCAAGGTTGAGCAAATGGGGCATAGCCTAGCTGAGGTCAGGCAGAAGGTGGAGGATCAGGGCGGGCCGTCCGGCAGGCCCAAGCAGACGATAGTACCCCCAAAACCGAGGGGGGAATTGGAGGCTCTTCCTAAGAGGGTTAGACATAAGGGGAAGAATCAGGACCCCAAAATAGTGGAACCTTCAGAGACACCGGGGGGGGGGGGGTCCTTCTGGGCTCCCAGCAGTGCCAGAGATTCCTGATGCAGTGCCCAACGTCCCAGGGTCAGCGGTGCCGGTACCTGCACCAGCTCCGGTCTCCCCAGCCACTGAACCGGTAGTGCCAAGTATCATACCGGCTGTCCCCCCAACAGGCCCCAATGTTCCTGTCTTGAACCCTGTGGCCCCGGCCCCGGTATTATCACCAGCAGGGGGTGGGCAGGTCCCGTTGGAATTAGCCACTCAAATAGCGGCAGTTCTTCCATGGTTAGGAAAGGGGGGGGTGTTGCCCTTGGCGGCGGGCACCGATCCCTTGGCAGAGCACAAAGAATGGTGGCAAAGATCATGGCGGCCCCGGGCGGGGAACAGAGCCTGGGCGCGGATAAGGCCCAGCAATCACAGACAGGGCTTCAAGAAAGCGACAGTGGAAAAGTCAAGACGGCAGAGTCAGCGGGTAAGGAGCTGGCTTTACCATTGTTGGGCGCCGGGGTGTTACCTTCCAGGAAGGAATATTTAGCGCGCCATGTTGCTCGAGATGTGAAAGAATTGATATGGTCTGGGGCGTATGTAAACATGTTTTCCTTGTTGATGGATAACAGGGAAATGGAATATGCAAAGAGGCAGAAGGATTGGATGCTTCCCAGTGAGTGGCGGGCGGAAATGTCTAGATTCAGGGTAGAGGAGACATTGACAAACTGGATAAGGGCATTTTCTGTGTATATGGCCATAGTGGCTGAACGTACACCTAATATGCAATCAGAAATGGCATGTTACCAGAGCAGGGTGGCAATGACGCATGATAAATACGGGGGTGTGGGTTGGAAGGAATATGATATGAACTTCAGGAAGGCGAAAGAGTTTGACCCTTCACTCACATGGGACAGGGTGGATTCTATTTCCTGGTTTGACCAGTTTGGCCCAGGGCAGCCGGGCAGTACAGTTCAGAATTGGGGCAAGGCACACACTTCGCCGCCACATCAGCCCTTTCGGCCAGGGCATCCCGGGGCGTCGGCACCGGCTACTGAGAAAGGGGGAAGGCGAAAGGGAGTGTGCTGGGATTTTAATAGGAAGTCCTGTTCCAGAGCCCAAGGCACCTGTAAATTCAGGCACGCATCTGCCATATGTAATCACCCCTCTCACCCAGAGTCAAAGTGCCTTAAGAAAGGGAACGCCTTTGCAGGGACAAGAGGGGGGAAGAAACAGGACTAAGGAGGAAAGAGAAAAGGTAACGCATTCACCCATTGATGTCTTGGCTATGAATCCCTGGTTAAACCGGTATCCAGATCATGCTACAGCTAGGATGCTGCAGGAAGGGTTTTTGTATGGTTTCAGGATACCAGTTGGGGATTATAAAGGGACATCGGAGTGCAAAAATCAATTGTCTGTTAGGTCAAACACAAGGGTGGTAGTGAAAAAGATTGAGAAGGAATTGGGTTTAGGGAGAATAGTGGGTCCGTTTGATGTCCCCCCGGTGCCTAATTTTGTCTGTTCTCCCCTAGGTGTGGTACCAAAAAAGGAAGAGGGGGAGTTTAGGTTGATTCATAATCTATCAGCGCCCAGAGGCAAGTCATTGAATGATGCCATCAACGAGGAACTTTGCAGTGTTAAATATGCGTCCTTTGATCAGGCAGTAGAGATGTTGAGGGTTTTGGGCCCGGGGGCCTGGCTGGCAAAGTCTGATATTGAATCTGCATTCCGACTGTTGCCAGTGCATCCTTTAGATCATCATTTGCTGGGTTTTTCATTTCAAGGACAGTTTTACATGGATAGGTGCATGCCCATGGGTTGTTCGGTTTCCTGTGCTTACTTTGAAAACTTTCGTTCATTTTTGGAGTGGGTGTTCAGACAAATGACAGGACATCATTTTGTGATGCATTATCTCGATGATTTTCTCTTTCTGGGACCGGCGGGCTCTCAGGAATGTTCTGTGGCCTTGGAGGAATTCTGTGTACTCATGCGTACATTTGGGGTCCCCCTGGCTCAGGGGAAGACAGTGGGGCCAACAACCACAATTGAGTTCCTAGGCATTGAAATTGATTCAGTACAGGGCTGTTTTAGGTTACCTGAACAAAAGATAATTAAATTCCGTGCTGCATTGCAGCAGTGTTTGTTAAAGGACAAAGCGACGTTACATCAGTTGCAGCAGGTTGTAGGCCAGTTGAATTTTGCACTAAGGGTGATACCTATGGCTCGACCATTCTCTCGTTCCATTTCTCAGGCCATGGCAGGCTTACACGAAAAACACCATCACACGCGACTGTCATCTGAGGTTCGCCAGGACATGCGGATTTGGATTGCATTTCTGGAGGGTTTCAATGGCAGAGTAGTGTGGCCCGGTCCCCCCACTACTTCGGCTGCCTTAGGTTTATGGACTGACGCGGCGGGTAGTGTGGGATTTGGTGCCATACTTGGGAACAAGTGGGTGGCTCAGCGGTGGCCGGGGTGGTGGCTTGAGAGTGGTTTGACAGCTAACATAGGTTTTTTGGAACTGTTTCCCATTTGGGTGGCATTAACGGTATGGCCCCAGGATCTGCAGAATCAGTCTGTGATCTTTTGGTCTGATAACATGACAGTGGTAGAATCCATCAATCAACAGGCGGCAAGGTGTAAAATGATTCTTCGCCTGTTGAAAGAGATAGTGCTGTTATGTATGAAAGTAAATGTACAGTTTAAGTCTAAACATGTCCCGGGAGTGCGGAATAATGCTGCTGACGCACTCTCTCGCTTCAAGATGCAGGTTTTCAGGGAACATCTACCATCCGCAGAGGCAACATCAGCACACTTTCCCGAAGTTCTTTGGCAGATTGGTGCCCCCAACTACAGAACCTCGTGGCTGCTAGCCTAGCTCCTGGGACCAGGAAAGCTTATGAAGGGGCGTTTTGGTCTTACTGTACTTTTTTGGGTCAAGGCTGGGAGGAGAGATGGGATACGTCAGGCGCATTGCTCTTGTTTTTAGACCGCTTACATAAGGGGGGGCGCACAGTGGCGGCAGCCAGGCGACATGTAGTGGCAGTTTCCTTCTTTGCGCAGATCAGAGACACGAACGATCCCACAAATAGTTTCATTGTGAGAAAGGCATTGAAGGGGTGGCGACGAATCCAAGGTGCGATTCCTGACACCAGGCAGCCGATAGGGTTGGAGCGGCTGAGTGCGCTGCTGACGGCGCTGGGCGCCGTATGCAGTTCAGTGGGGGAGACTCTATTATTCAGAGATGCCTTTGCATTGGCTTTTTATGGGGCATTCAGAGTTGGTGAATTGGTGGCACGCAACAAGCAGGATGGTCAGGACGGGCTCTTAATGGAGTACGTGAAGGTACAAGGTGACATTTTGCTTTTGACCATCAAAAAATCAAAAACCGATCAGGAAGCTCGGGGAGAAGGGGTGGTACTGCATAGGGCGCGAAATAACCCGTGTTGCCCGGTAATGCATCTTGAAAACTACCTCAGTCTGAGGAACAGCGCGTTGGGTGGAGCATTGTTATTACATGCGGACGGTACCCCACTTACCGTGTACCAGTTTAAAAAGGTATTGGATATGGCAATCAGCAAGGCAGGCATGGATCCAAGAGTTTTCGGAACGCATTCTTTCAGGAGAGGGGCTGCCACTGAGGCAACGGCTAGGGGGTTGCACTTCAGTAAGGTACAGAGGATTGGACGATGGGTTTCCAATAGTTATAAGCGTTATGTGCGGCTGCACATGTTGTGATTACACATTATAATTGTGTACTGATGCTTCCCTGTCTGTCGTTTTCTTCACAGTTTCTCAAACCTGTCACGCAGGAGGGGAACTGCCATCATCGCAGCAACAACATTCTCCGCAACAATCAACAAAGCTACAGGTCACAGGGCCACGTAATGTGTGGATTGTGGGGCATTCATATGTACGGCGTATGAAATCTGTTTTTCTTGCAGGTGACTATAGGAAACGGGCAGAGCAGAGGGGTCTCACAGTATCTTTTCATGGAAAGGGGGGCCTGTGCCTTAGCCAGTTTAGGAGCTTTATGATTGATCTGCTGAAGAGACACAGTCCTCCTCCCTCTATTGTTATTTTACACCTGGGGGGCAATGACTTGGTCACGTTGGGCAGGAGGGTTTTGTTTGAGAACATAATCTTTGAGATTGGTTGGTTAGCCAAGGCGTGCCAGGGTTGCTACATAGTCTGGTCACACATGATACCTAGATTTAAATGGAGAGGGGGAAACTCGGTGAGAACTAGGAGATCTCTTGCTCGCGGTCTCTATCTGATGTTAGCTTCGTTTTTCATCTTCTTATCACAAGTCATTCAGTTCTCAGATATCCTTTTTTTGGAGGTCTGTCTGTGTCTGTTTCTCATTGCCCAAACTCCTCTTCTCTATCTGAGGTTCCTCCAACTCCACTTTCTCAGAGTCAGATATCTAGAAAAGGTCATAAATGGGCTCCAGAAGGTGCATAAGACTGGGTGAGTTTCTGTGAGTGAGTCTCTGTACCTCCTTCTGGGAGTCTCGGGGCTCACCTTCATGCTTAGACCTCTCGCGCACATATGCAAAGGACACATTACCTTTTGTTCTTAGGCAGTAAATGGGAAATATTTGTTTTCCTGACAAGGCTTGTGCAAGGTAAGTGAGTACAGCAAGTCATTATAAGGGGTGAACTATCTTTATCATGGAGGGTCCCCTAAACCAGCCCCTGTCGCTCATTCATCTGACCCACAAGACTTTCATTGTAGTGTGGAGTCACCTGAGGCCTATGGAAGCTTGCTTCAGGTCAGGAGAGTCTCCCTGACTGCTCATTCCCTCATCTGCCATGGCAGCAGGCTCTCATGGAGAAGAAACTACCTCTTCGTCAGTTTGGCCACCTCGGGTACATCTAAGGCTTTTCCTACAAATGAGGATAACAGACAACCACTCCACGGGTTGTGGTGCCTGTGACTCAGTGCATACTTTGTAATAAATTAAGTACCAGGGCTCTGGTTTGGAGTCTACTGGAGCTTCCACCACACATTGCCCTGGCGACAATGATAGTAGCAACACAACTACTAACCATCACACTCCGACAGGTGGGACAATTCTGACTATTTCAGGCCCCCAAAGCTATAAGAATGGTTTGGGCGGCAGGTAATAGTAATTTTTACTGTATATTGAATTAATAATTAACTGTTGTTGTGGTCATCTCTAAATTGGCCAGACAGTGCCACCTCATGGCAGACTGTCACAAGCGCCAGTGTTGACAATTAAGTGTCTGTGTCAAGCACCGGCAACCACTGGCTCAAATTAAGCCCTGCTGTGACTCCTAATGCTGCCGAACAGAAAGGGAAGTGATACTAGAGTACTTCTTACATTCTTGCCATATGTTCCCTAGCAGCTGTACAGTGCCTCTCTGCCCATAATACCTCAAATGGTGGCAATGCCAGGACGCGTGCCTGCACAGGAGTGCCTCTGCTTTTTATTATGAAGTTTTCCCTCTAGACGTGGACAGATATTTTGTATGTTCAGCTAGTGACCAAATGCAAACAGAGAAATATTTTTGGCTCTTAAAACTATTCTTGCATTTGGGACATTTTAATTTGATTTCATGTTTGGTACCTCTTACTCCACAATCCATAATGCTCCCAAAATGAAGCGTATAACTGCCACCTTTCAATCCATAGTAATATCTGACAGCTCACAGTGGTGTCCTATTACCATGTTCTAAGGGCTGTACTGGAGTGGAAGGGCAGCAATTTTAGAATTACCATAGAGTGCCTGTACCATGCTCAGCAGAGCTCAGGCCCTAGCAGGGGCCAAAATCAACTGGATTCAGAAGCAAAAAATAAACTATTATTTTGTCATGTATTCGCCGTTTAGCAACGTTGCCCCCGCTGTAAGTAGCCAACGCCAGGGAGGTAGACCAGCGAGTCGAGCCAGGGGGTAAAATTGCGGATTCAGGGTCTCTCTGATTGGACTCCAGGGCGCGCGGAGGAGGCTAGCCACCAGTTCCTCTCTGTTCTCTATGGGTGCGGTAGATGGATCACTCGACAAAATACCGCTCTCAGCCAGCCCCATTCTGGTAATAGAAGATTGTTGTAGGCCTCTTTAAAATCCCACAAGGCAGAAGGACACGAGCTGGCACCTCGGTGAGACAAAAAAAATTCAAATCAAACTGGCACTGCCCCCCTCTCCCCTCCCTAAATGCCAGAGATGCGGAAGGTTCACTTCACTTCCTCCTTATTGTTCTAGCAGGGCTTTCAAAAACACCTCGTTACTTACAGTAGAACACAGTGGACTTGCCAATTATAGGTGCCAAATGGCAGAAGAGTCTAAGAGTTACCCAAGCACCTCTTCAAGTAAACTTCACCCAGAAGGGAGACTTACAGGGTCCCAGGTTACCACTGAAAGGCTACTCAGAGTATGCACTTGTATTTTAAACAGCGTACATGTTGTTCCTGTGTTCATTCAACCCCTTTTTATGTCGCAGCCTAGGTGTGCTAATGACATCTCGAGGACATTCAGAAAGCTTCCCTGGGGATGCATTCCACCTAATGCTTACCTTTGGCTTTGTTGTTTGCAATAAACATTTTCTTTCTTTCTATTTGCTGGCTTTATTTGTTTTAGGCTGCCCAGCTTGAGTTCGGTCATTCCCGTTGCCCAATAGTATTCATCTCGGCGCTCCCTTTCTATGGACAGGACTTTAAATCTTGTTCTTGTCTTGTCACATTTGTTGTGCAATTAAAGACAGGGTCCAAATGTCAGGCTTGGTCGTCCAGGGAGCTTGGTGTTTACTTTTCTTTCTTTGTCACAAAAATCCTCTCACATTGAAGTCACTCTTGCTGGCTACTGGGAGTAATCCTGGTAATTCTGAAGAGTGGTGGAAACAAATATTTTAATACCATCAAAACTAATCAATACACGAGGTGATGACATTTCCACACATTTTCGTTTGTGTGCTGTATTTCTGCAAATGTAATGGTCATTTCAGTTGAAGATGTGTTGTTTGTAATGGTAGTGTGCTACCACACCATGCATACTCCATTTTACCCTACTCCACTCTACTCTGCACCACTCAACGTCACTGCACTCGACTCTTCACCACTCCACACTCCGCAGTGCCTCCCTGCATTCTACGCCACTTCACTCTATGCCTCTCTACTCTGCATCACTCTACTCTATGCCAATGCACTTTACCCCACTCTACTCTATGTGCCACTCCACTGTGTGCCACTCCACAACCCTGCTTTATATGCCACAGCACTCTACTCTGTACCATTCCATTCTACGCCATTGCACTCTATGCTATCCACTCTACGCCACTCTAATCTGCCCTGCACCACTGCTCTCTAAGCAACTGCACTCTACCCAGCACCAGTCCACACTACCATGCATCATTCTACTCTATGCCACTTCACTCTACTCTGAAGCAATCTACTCTGCACCACTCCACTCTACTTTACACCAGTGCAATCTACGCTGCACCATTCCACTCTGTGCCACTCTACCCTGCTTTGTATCACTCTACCCCACTGCAATCTACTCTACCCATTGCACTTCATGCCAATGAACTCTACACCACTTTACTCAAAACCATTGCACTCTACGCCAATCTACTCTTCGCCACTGCACTTTACACTACTGTACTCTACTCTGCAACACTCTGCCCCACTGCACTCTATACCACTGCACTCTATATCATTGTTCTCTATATCACTTCACTCTATGCCACTCTACTATGCACCACTGCACTCTATGCCACTCTACTATGCACCACTGCACTCTAATACAGTTTACTCTGCAACACTGTACTCTCTGCCACTGAACTCTACGCTACTCTACTCTACGTTACCTGCCACAGCCCGTGCAGGTAAGAGCGGTGGGGCCGGATGGGTGGGATTTCGATTTCATTTTCCCTCGTCGTCTGTCGAAATCCCCCCCCACACCCTGCCCCACTGCTCTTACCTGTACAGGCCGCGGCTGTACACCACTGCAACAATACAACTGCACCCGACTCTATGCCACTCTGTGCCAATGCACTCAACACCACTCTACTCTGCATCACACCACTCTATGTCACTGCTATCGACCCTGCAAGTTCCACTCTACACCACGCCACTCTACTCTGCAATGCTGCACTCTCCACCACTGAACTTTACTCCGCTCTACTCTGCACCACTGCACTCTATGCCACTACATTGTACGCCACTCTACGCCAATTCACAGTATACCACTACACTCTACGCCATTCTATTTTACATTGCTCTACTCTACCCTGTTGCTCTCTACGCAAATCCATTCCAAGCTACTCTAACCTACTCTGCACAACTGCTAACCTACAGCCCTCTACTCTTTGCCACTGCACTCTATGCCACTACATTGTACATCACTCTACACCAATGCACTGTATACCACTACACTATGCCATTCTGTTCTGCATTGCTCCACTCTACCCCATTGCACTCTACGAGAATCCACTCTAAACTACTCTAATCCACCCTTCACTACTCCACTTTACAACACTGGACTCTACGCCACTGCACTCAAAACCAATATACTTTATGCCACTGTGCTGTACACCACTATACTCTACTCTGCAAAACTCTACGTCACTGAACTCTATGCCACTCTATTCTACTCTGCACCACTGTACTCTCCGTCACTGCTCTCTGCGCCACTCTACTCTGTGCCGCTGCATTCTACATCAGTGCACTCTGACACTCTACTCTGCAACACTGCTCTCTCTGCCACTGAACTCTACGCCACTCTACTCTGCTCCTCTGCCCGCAACACCACTACACCACTCTACTCTAATCCACAATACACCACTACAGTCTACACCATTCTAATCTACTGTGCTCCACTGCACTATACACAACTTCACACTACACTTCTCTAGTCTGCACCACTCTACTCTATGCCAAAGCACTCTATGTCACCATGCACCACTGCACTCTATACTACTCCAAGCTAGGCCACTCCACTGTACTCCGCACCATTCCATTCTATGCCAGTTCACTCTACGGCACTAGTCTATGCCACTCTACTCTGCACCACTCCACTCTATGCCACTTTACTCTACTCTGAAACAATCTACTCTACACGATTGCACTCTATGGCACTCTATGGCACTCTACTCTACACTGCATCACTCTACAACACTCTACTTTGCACCACTTTACTCTATGCCACTCTATTCTAAACCACTGCACTCTATTAAATGTACTCTAAACCACTTTACTCAAAACCAATGCACTTTTTGCCAACTACTATGTACTACTGCACTCTAGACCACTCTACTCTACTTTGCAACACTCTATGCCACTGCACTCCCTGCCACTGCCCTCTACGCCACTCTACACCATTGCGCTGTCACTGCACTATATGACACAGGTTTCTACTTTGCACCACTGTACTGTACGCCACTTCTCTCTACAGCACTCTACTCTACCCCACTGTACTCTACACCAGGGTTCTCCAAAGTCGGTCCTGGAGGGCCAGATCCATGTCAGATTTTTATTATAACTGCATTTATTTCCGAACAGAAAGGGAAGTGATACTAGAGTACTTCTTACATTCTTGCCATATGTTCCCTAGCAGCTGTACAGTGCCTCTCTGCCCATAATACCTCAAATGGTGGCAATGCCAGGAAGCGTGCCTGCACAGGAGTGCCTCTGCTTTTTATTATGAAGTTTTCCCTCTAGACGTGGACAGATATTTTGTATGTTCAGCTAGTGGCCAAATGCAAACAGAGAAATATTTTTGGTTCTTAAAACTATTCTTGCATTTGGGACATTTTAATTTGATTTCATGTTTGGCACCTCTTACCCCACAATCCATAATGCTCCCAAAATGAAGCGTATAACTGCCACCTTTCAATCCATAGTAATATCTGACAGCTCACAGTGTTGTCCTATTACTATGTTCTAAGGGCTGTACTGGAGTGGAAGGGCAGCAATTTTAGAATTACCATAGAGTGCCTGTACCATGCTCAGCATAGCTCAGGCCCTAGCAAGGGCCAAAATCAACTGGATTCAGAAGCAAAAAATAAACTATTATTTTGTCATGTATTCGCCGTTTAGCAACGTTGCCCCCGCTGTAAGTAGCCAACGCCAGGGAGGTAGACCAGAAATGTAGATATGCTAAAATTCTGGCACGGATATGGCCCTCTTGGATCGGCTTTGGAGAACCCTGCTCTACACCAATGCACTCTCTACCACTGCACTCTAAGACACTCTAATCTGCAAGACTGCACCCTCCACCACTCAACTCTATGCCAATGCACTCTAGACCATCAACTCTATGCCACTACCCTCTGCATTACTCTAGCCTCTGCACTCTATGCGACTGCACTCTGTGCCACTCTACTCTACACCTCTTCACTCTATCCTGCACCACTTCAATTTACCCTGCACTACTTCACTCTACTCTGAAACAATCTACTCTACGTCACTGCACTGTACGCCACTCTACTCCACCACTGCGCCACTCCGCTCTGCACCACTCCTCTCTATGACATTGCACTCTACTGCACTGCCCTCTACTCTGTTCCACTCCACTCTACTCTGCACCACTCTATGCAAACACCTCTTTCCTCAAAACCAATGCACTCTACGCCACATCACTCTATGCCAATCTACTCTGCCTCACTGTACTTTACGCAACTTCACTCTAGGCCACTCTTCTACACTCCACTCTATGATGCTCTATGCAACTCCCTCTATGCCAGTCCATGGTACTTTACTCCACTCTATTCTTTGACATACTTCTCCACTCAATGCCACTCCATGCCATTCCACTCTAGTACACTACTCCACTCTACGCCACTCCACTGTATGAAAATCTACTCCACAACACTCTACTCCACTCTACGCAACACCCTCTACACCACTCAACTCTGCTCAACGCCACAGCACTCTATGCCACTCAACTCTATGATATCCTACTGCACTCTACGCCCTTCCACTCTAAGACACTCTACTCCCTCCACAACACTCTACGCCACTACATGACACTCCACTCCACACAACTCAAATGTACTCTATACCACTCCACTCTACTCCACGCCACTCTACTTTACGACACTCCATGCCACCCTCCTTTATGCCACTAAATTTTAGACATTCTAAACAGCATCCAAGCTGGTGTGCAACATGGCTAAAACATATTGGCAAAGCCAATAGCTCTTTCATAGGCGAGACCCATTGGCTTTGTCAAAACTTGTTTACTATTATAAGTATTCCATGTTTAAGGTATCCTCGTTTCATAACGTACACATCAGTTACAGACCAGAACAGCAGCATGACGATGGGGAGGAAGTTACCTGAAAGTGATTTTTTGACAACAGCAGTTGTCATAGCGCCACACTCCCCTTCTTTGCGCTAGCCACACATTGACTCAGGACGTGCTATGAACATGATAGGTGATGCTTCATGGGTAAAGTGGACAGGTCTCACTGAGTGCCATGGGAAAGAATAACTGTGCGACAGAGTAACTGATTTCCGAAAGCAAGGCATGTAGTGCGTATCATTTCATACAGTATACTTTTAGCAGTTTACCTTTTAGTTGGTTTCAGTTATAGCCAGGCCATATGAAATTACGCAGCACTGAAATGTAAATTATACTGCATTCAGCAGCAGATTCTATGTCATTATTATCACGCTGGTTATTTTATTTCAAGAACTTTATTGGTTATTATGCAGAGAGACAAAATGAAAAACTGCCATGATACAGCGATACAAACCACATGTTAGAAAAGGCGGGTAAAGTGTACCATACTCTTGCACAAAGATACATTACATAGTGTAAGAGAAATAAAACGTAAAACAAAGCATACAACAAAACCAGTGCTTAATTTGTGCCGGTGCTTAGCGCCGGCGCTTATTTCTCAGGGCCGGGTCTAGACTCCACATTGACTCACCTAAGTTCACACGGGTCTTCCCGGTGAACGCCGTAAAATATTTCAAATTGAATGCAGCATGCTTTATTACGAGGCCCATTTCAGCCTCTCTGGACTGCCTGAGAGCACACGGCGGAGCAGTGCCTGCCCATGCTCCTAGTAAGGGCTGATGATTGAACATCATTCTCCCCAGCTGTAAACACGCCCCTCCTGCTTCAAAAACACCACAGCCCCAAGGGCAGACTCAGCCTTCTCGAGCAAGCACCTCCCCCCACTCTCTAACTTCTGCCCGCCTCTCCGCTTCGTGCTGCCTGCCCCTGTCATGGTCCTGACGCCACTTTAATAGTGGAAAAAGACGGGTATTTTCTTATCTAGAGCTAAAGTAACACCGTACCATGGATTCAGTCAGATCAGATTCCGCATAGCGTGGCTGAATTGCAGCCTGCCGTCATGAGATTCAAGGTAGTATATAATGACCAGACAGGTTTTTGCTAATTGCGCCGCAGGGGACGTCACTTCCTGCTGACAGGAAGAAAGTATTGAGGTGCGTCTTCGTAAGAGGAAAAGTAGGCACTCCCTAAAATAATTTGAGGTCCTAGAGGAGGGAGTAGTGGAGAACAAAAAGGGGAAATAGACCTCTAATCTGACCTTTTTATTTTTTTACTTGACCCAACAAGGTTCTGAATTACCAAACAACCTTCTGCATATAGTACATTTACATGGAAATCGATAAGTGTTTTTAAAGAACATTTTATTATCAAACTTTATCTTTTTATAAGCATTTTTTTGTTTTATGCAACTTTAGATACATAAAGAAATTTTTTCAATTATCGTAGCACATCTAATATTACAATTTTCTCATCATTTCTTTTTTATGAGTGTTTGTAACATTGGATTCACAGAGGACATCCCATAAACATCAGAAACATGTATAAATAAGGATACTAACTGTTGCCGATCATTCAAAACTGCTGTCATACTCATACATGCTTACATTCATACAACACCATTACAAAACATACTGTCTAAAATGGAAAATAGGACCCTGAGATGGATCTCAGAAGTGTTAGCAGGCGGACTTTTACATTCAGTTCACAACACCGTCTGACATAGGAGATAAAAAGTACAAGACACATACTATTTGTAGTCTCAATATTTCATTTGTATCGTCATTAATAGATGTTGGGACCTCGTAAGAATCTAAAAGAAAATCACCTATCACTTGAAACTGAGGACTGTCGCTGAGAGATCCATCACCTTGGACTTACTCTAGGAAATGAGGCCTTGTCCTTATTAGGGGTAAATTAAGTGTTACACACAAATGCCTCAATCTTACTGATATGATACATTTGTGGTACCTTAGTAGTGTAAAACTATCTATTTACACTTGCAGCTACCTGCCAGAGATCTACAGCACTGCAGCTTGCCAACTATCCTAATTATATCATTTTCGAGTAAATACTGGAGGTACAGTCCATAAGATATCTATAAATGATCTCTCCAACCAAACATTTTTAAGCTGCTCGTTTTGGACTGGGCTATGCCTCACTTTGAATATTATCTCTTCCAGAAATTGACATCTTCTGGATGCAATACAGAACTTCTCTTGCAAGACAAGTGTGTACTTGTATTATTTGAAGGTTAGTGACACTTTAGTTCTCACTATTTGTCTCAGAGGAACCTACCTCTATTAGCTATCTCCTCTCACGGGAGGCCTTTCTATATCCAGCTTTTAACTCACTGGGCCAGTTTTACCTTCCATCTTGACCAGCCCTTCTCATAACACGCGGCCTTTCTTTCTGGTTCCTTCCTGAATACACTGTATGTATGAAACACCCAATAAGTTGGATCACGCACAGATAACTCAGCACCTACTGTAGCAAAGAGTGAAAATGTTAGGAAGTATTTACATATGTAAAATTAATGCTATACCAAATCCTTCTGCTAGCTAATGTTCCTTCCCTTTATTCACAGACATCCCGTGCATGTTTTTAATTGTATCGCGCCACTGAAACGCGCGTAGACCGCGAATTGTTTCCTGAAAAGTGGTTTTGGAGACTTGTATCTCCTATGTCAGACGGTGTTGTGAACTGAATGTAAAAGTCCGCCTGCTAACACTTCTGAGATCCATCTCAGGGTCCTATTTTCCATTTTAGACAGTATGTTTTGTAATGGTGTTGTATGAATGTAAGCATGTATGAGTAAGACAGCAGTTTTGAATGATCGGCAACAGTTAGTATCCTTATTTATACATGTTTTGGGATGTCCTCTATGAATTCAATGTTACAAACACTCATAAAAAAGAAATGATGAGAAAATTGTAATATTAGATGTGCTACGATAATTGAAAACATTTCTTTATGAACCTAAATTTGCATAAAACAAAAAAATGCTTATAAAAAGATAAAGTTTGATAATAAAATGTTCTTTAAAAACACTTAACGATTTCCATGTAAATGTACTATATGCAGAAGGTTGTTTGGTAATTCAGAACCCTGTTGGGTCAAGTTAAAAATTAAAAAGGTCAGATTAGAGGTCTATTTCCCCTTTTTGAGGTGCGTCTTCGTACTTGCTGGTTTGCGGTCCGCATGAATAGCAGAATGCAAGGAAGAAACCTGTTGTGAAGTTGCAGTAAGTGAGACAGAGGGGTGCAGTGCAGCCATCGGAGTGAGTGTGTGTGTGCGTGTTAAATTATTTGTATTGTACAAACAAACTGCAAATATTTCCTTTGGGCAGCTGCCTGCAGTCACTGGGGCGCCGTGTTACAGAACCTGCTGTATCTCACAAGTTCTGCCCTGGAGACGCCGCAACCCGGGCTCGGAACAACTGTGTGTTTCTGGTCCCCTTAATATCTTTTTGGTTTATATCTCAAAAGATCTGGGGGTGTTTAAAAGCTAGTTTCTCACAGTAGTAGCTGTCAACTTTCTATGTGAGATTACTGCACAGGTCTCAGTCAGCTTGTGAAACTAATAAATGGTGCGAGTCAGCTGAGACTCTCACACTTCGGCAGCTGAGATACCTGGATCGGTCTGCAACTTCATTAGTGCCAATATCGGCCACACTCACCAGCCCTCCCGCAGCAACATACAGGTAGCATAAATAAGCAGACAAAGCAACTTTTTGGTGGAGAAAAGTGCTGCAGGTTTATTAGCATACCAAATATGCCAACATGGTGGGTTATCTTACAGGCGATCCAAAGGCAAGCAGCCCCTCGCGGCCTACCACCTGATGGGCCAACTTGCATCGTGGTCTTAGCCAACTCCGCCTGCAACACAAATAAAAAGATTAGAACATCCTTCCTCCCCTCACCCTGATCGCCGGGTAAGCGGAAGGGAGGGAGTCGGCGTCAGGGCGAGGGGACAAAGAGGCCGCCAGGGGGGCAGGGGAGGACTAAATACCTCTCCCTGAACCCCAGCCGGAAGTGACGCGCGGGACCCCAACAGGGGTCTCTGGCCAAAACACTAGGCTGCCCAGTGTGCCATCTTGTGTCACTAAAGGGGCTGCCCTCTTATGAGGGTCCCCTACGGGGACTTGGTCGGTCAGCCCGCAGTTTGGGCCTCTCACACCCTTCCTGTAGGGCCGGGTCCGTGGACAGAGAGAGGCTCTGGAATACTGATGCCCTCCTGATTGATTCCGGCAGGGATGGGGCCTGCCCACTGACTAGGCAAAGGCGGGCAATCTCTTTTAATTTGTTTTTCTGCTGCCTCACCTGCCAACTCTAGGCACAAGTGGCAGTGAGAAGTGTTGTTGGGGCCTCACATTCGGTTTAGAATCGGACCAGGTCCCACCTGGGACAGAGAGGCCTGTAGTGATGCTCTGAGCAGCATCATATAATTACAAAAGTGGGGTCCGAGGGAGGCCCAGTAGAGGTGGAAACATTAAAACTGAAGAGGGCAGCTTTGCACTGGTATTTCAGGCATGATTTCGGCCTATTAAAGAGGTAACACGTGGAAAAGCTATTAATATGGATTTTAAAGTACTGTGTTAGTATTTATGTAGCACGTTCCAAATTATAGGATTGAGACACTTTTGAAGTGTTGAGTACACAGGTGCCACTTCGTGTTAGTCGATGATATAGCGCTTATACTCACAAGGAGGTTTCTGGGCGCCCTTTGGGTGCATGGTTGATGGGGTGTTGATTGTGGTACTTTGGATGTGTTATTAGGATCAATTGAGTTTTACCAAACTTCAGATGGTTTTTAATCTTTATTGAATCATAGCAGCTGAGATCTGCGCTGGCGTCTCTCAGCTGGTAGGTCGTCGGGTGGGCAGTTTTGTTTTCAGCAGTACCCTTTATGTACGGGTGCAGGCTGAATTTGGGATGGAACGAGATGCTTTTCATTAGATTAAAAAAGTGTAATGCTGCTATACTGGGCAGGTGGTGTTGGTGGTGGATTTCGCATCATTCTTGTGTTTCTTTACCATTCTATCCTGCCCTGCATTAACATTTGGATTTCTATGCTTTTGTTATCAGAGTAAAGCAAGTTTACTGTTGAGGTGCATTAGCAGAGAAGCTGCGCATGGGTGTCATGTTTTGCTGCTGGACGTGATTGAAGTGCATTTTGCACAATGCTTATCTTGTAAAATATTAAGCGCAGGGGCCTCAAGGATTTCTGAGGCCTGTCGGCGCATCCTAATGGCAATGTTGCTTAATTTCCCTCATTCCTATTTTGCACCTCGCTCCACTTCTGTTTGAATTTCTCGCTCTTGCAGGTGCTCTATTCTTCGGCATCCTTTTCCAATCATCTCTCCCCCCTTCGTTCTCCTTATTCTGCCCCTCTCTTGCTATTTCTGAGGCAAGCGCTGCCCTTTACTCAGTGAAATAAATATTCCTTTACTTGATCTTAATTTGTGATTCTGGAGGGTCCTCTGTATCACCTTTTTAACAAGTCTGTTCTGTCTTTATTTGCATTACTAATTATTTATGGCTAGATGAGACTGGTCTAAAACAGATTTGAATTGTAGTATTCTTGTATTTTTTTTTTAAAGTTTGTTTCAAAAGGGAAAATGCCGATTTTCGATGACTTCTCACTATTTTTTTTTCTTTCTCTCTTTTTTCTTAATTTTTATTTACCTTAAAATTGAAATCCCAACCATAACTGTAAAATATTGCCCACAAGAGCACAACAACTGTGTTTAAGTCAAAATGCATAAAAATAGCCTGAATCGTATCATTTTTAGGTGTGAGATGGTATGTAGTTGTGTTGGTACTGTCATTGACAGCTCTGTAGGGGCAATGGGTGGTGCAAGCTGTTGTTAGCTCCCGAAAAGGACCCTGGCACTTGTATTTTTACAAATTAAGCACTGGGGTGGAGCAACTAGAGTAAGTGGATGGAGCCACTGGCGGAAGTGGGTGGACCCAAGGAAAGTGGGTGTGGCCTCCGGGGAAAAATTGAGCACCTGCACTTCATATTTTACAAATTAAGCACTGACAAAGCCTAAATGAAAAGTGAAACATAGGAATAAAAAGAAGTAAAGGTTATTACAATAGTAGGCATACCAATTCTGCAAATAGGTGTAGCAATATACACACTTTCAGAAAGGCAATAGTA
This sequence comes from Triturus cristatus, assembly GCF_964204655.1. Taxonomy (NCBI): domain Eukaryota; kingdom Metazoa; phylum Chordata; class Amphibia; order Caudata; family Salamandridae; genus Triturus; species Triturus cristatus. The sequence goes on along the minus strand of NC_140583.1, from coordinate 304,658,260 downwards.
TGGTGATGGTCATCGGGGGATGTAGGGTAAGTAATGACTACCAATCTATGGCATGGTGCGTTAAGGGACTATTAGGGTAAGGATTACTCAGCATTATATGGGGTAACAAGGTATAGTGAAGGTTTCTGATACGTGAAAATGGTTATAGGAGCTTTCTTGTTGATAGCAGAGAGTCTATTGTATGAAGAAGATGGCATATCTAAGCTCACCTATCAGACGTTGTGGCCGCAGTGCTGCACAATTCCAGTGGTTCCGGTGGTCTCACCTTGTCAGCTTAGGACAAGCCTCTTTGCATCAGTAAGCATCCATCTGTTCATTCAAGACATACTGTTCGGACAGTAATATTGGATGTACAGTAATCTATTTATTTTCGGACTGTAAGCTATGCACAGGCCTCCTGTCTATTAGACTTTATTAACCAAGGGGGAACCATTATTCTGCGTCAGTGAATACATTGGTTTTATTGCTCATGGGACACTTGAAGGATGAAGGCCCTGCAGGTCCTGTGGGAATATAATTTCCTTATCATACTTCTCCCAGCTGAATGTAGCGAGTACATGCTGCTTTTATAAATATTTACATTTCCACTTCATTCAGTTATCTCAGGGAATCTGTGGACATATTATCTTGACTTTCTTATTTGGAGCCTGATCCTAAAGCCAGGCCTTCCTCCAGAGTTGAAGAATGAAGTGACTAACTGGAGGAGCCGCCCCTCTCCTAGCCGTGCTCTCAGCTGTCCAAGGCAGTGCTGACTTCAAACTTGTGTGATGACAGGCAGCAGGACTCGAAGGGCACTGATAAGTGATGATCCGACTTAAAAGATATTCTTGGGGTGTTCCATCCTGTGAGAAGTTGGCCTGGCATATGCTGGTCACTAGTTATAGTGGCCACCTTGCACCAGTCCAATTCGACTCTTATGGTAGATAGGTTTAAGACAACCTTTTAAAGAAAGCTATCCTAGTGGTAGCTGTGGAGAGCAGCCTTCAGGCTAAGTCTCAGAGGAATGTAAAGCAGCTTGTTTTACCTTATAATCTCTTGAATTACCAAATGAAAGGACACCACAGAGGTATATATATCAAATATATATGTATTTATTTCTAGACACACTCTACTAATCTCTTTATGAGATTAGAAGTCAGGAACACATTCAAATATCAACGTTTCACAATAAGTTAAGCACAAATATGGCTGGGGCCCTAGGGGCGTACCAGACCATATACTAAAAAAGAGGTTTAGGAAAGTCGACTTGCAAGGGGACAAGGCCTAGGGCCTGTAGAATCGCTGGGGATTCACTAATGCAGCAGAAGCAGGTAAGAAAAAGACCCACGGTAGACGCGTGCAGTGTGAGAACACAGCCGCGGGTTCCCTATTGATTTCAGTGGAGCAAGTCGCGGTTGGATTTTTAAAGTTTTAGGGTACTTCGAGGAAGTCTACAAGCAAGCCACTTACAAGGTAAGTAATTCGAGGGCCAACACACTCTAGGGCACCGGAGTGCACGAGTTACCTCACCCAGGGAGGCTGGGTGCATAGGTGTCTTTTGGTGTCACGTCGCGTCGCTGTTTTCTATGGAAGCCAAAGAAGATTTGCTGCTTGCGAAGACTGAAGAAGTGTCCGGTGGAATCCAAGGCTGGATTCAGGATGAAGATGACCTGAAAGCAGAAGGGACAGTATTCACAGTCACTTGCCAGTGACCCGGGGCCAGGAAGATGGATGCCCACGGATGTCGGGTGATTTCAGGTGATCAAGGGTGTTTTGACTCTTCGCTCACGAGGTCCAGGAGAGATCGACTATGACCAGCGGTTGGATTCGGAGTGTCCCATAACGTCTGCAGCCGACTGCAGTGTCGGAAACCGGATTGGAGCCAACAAGCCTTGGCAACAGCAAGTCTCGTGAAAAGTGAATAAAGTCGATGGTGCGGACCAGCAAGGTCTGAGGGACTCACCCAGCGAGGGTGAGTGAGGGCAGGACTGGAGCAACCAAGGGAGCCCTTTGGTTTGATAAGAAAGTCTTCAGGGGCCCACAAGCCAACGGGCAAGGGATCGCGAAGACGCCTCGTGAGGAAATGCTTTACAGGAGCCCACGGTCACTCGGGACGGGGTAGGCCTCTGATTTTCAGTGCACAGCCTGCTGGAGGCTTGGGCCACAAATGGTCCAAAGCACAAGTTCATAGAACGACGTGAAGGGGTTGCACTCGACAATAGTGCACGGTACCCGGGTATTGCTGTTCCTCGTCACTAGTGGGGGCCACTCGCCTCAGCTCTGCTGGGGACTCACAATGGCTGTCGAAGTCAGGAAATCCACTTCCGGGGCTGCAGGGACTTCGGACTCCGGCGGGAGCGGGAAAGTTTGCGACCGAGTTTTTGGTGCCTGCCAAGCAGGGGAGTCACTCCTTGACTCCAAGGGAGATTCTTCCGGGGGTAGTGGAACGTCGAAGGGCCAGGATTCTTCTTGTAAAGCGTTGTTTAGGGATATCTAACTTGCAATGGCAAGGGTTCCCTATCTTATACTAAAAGACAGGGAGGGACTAGCTCTATGACCACTCCTCTTGGAGGGTCAGGGTAGGGGGTGGTTACACCTACTTCCCTTTGTCCAGTTTCGCGTCAGAGCAGGGACAGGTAGCCCCTGAACCGGTTTGAGCTGGCATATGCACAGAGGAGCCTACTGCTCCCCCAGTGCAGGACTTCAAAGCACTCTAGGAGTGCATCCACCCAGCTCCAATACACTAAATCCTGTCTGGAAGGTGGTGACACCTCCCTGTGACAGGATGCTTATTGTTGGGCCTCCTCCACTGTGAGTTTCAGTCAGCAGCAGGAGGGCAGCCCAGTGTGTGTGCTGGTGGCATCCATTTTGTGATGCTAGGGCTATTTCAGATTTCTACTGTTTCCACAGTGGGTACATGTTGTCCCCTCTAGAAGGGTGGGATCATACTCCCACATCATGAACTGATGTGGGGGTATGATTCCAAGTTGTTTGACACCAAACACGACATGTTTTGATGCAGTCATTCCAAAGTTAGCATTTATAATGCACTTAAGAGTATATGGTTTAACCGCATCCACAAACAGCCACTGGGAATAGACCCTGCCAGCTGCAGAGGGGCCCTGCTCAGGCAGAGGCACCCCCTCACATTGTAAACCAAGCACCCTGCCCTCAGGATTGATAGGGCCTGCCTTAGGGGTGACTGATAGGTTTATATGTGTGTGTATGGTGAGATATAGGAACCTATACCTCAGTGAGGAGTGCTAACACTACCTCACCCAGGCTGCATATCAGGCCTGTGGTGGCAGATTTTGTCTGCTTCCCAGGGGTGGCATAATACATGCTTCAGCCCCTGGTAAGCCTGAGAAGTACCTATGCCCTTGGTACCTAAGGTACCATATACTAGGGGCTCATTAGGTACCACAGCATCCAATCACTAGTGCATGTATTATGCACTCCAAGTTGTTTAGAGAGAACAGAGAGACTGGGGCCCTGATTAGCAGGGACCCAGCCAGACTATAGCCAGAAACCAGTATTAACATCAGAAAAAAAGTGGGGGCAACATTAGTGCAGATCCTACTCTCCTACACATCACATAACCCCCCCCCCCTGGTGCTACGGCCCTGGTTGGAACACAGCTGTTTGCCTCTTATTGGACCGCCAGAACTTAAAACAAGCTGGGCCTGGCTGGGGGAAAGAACTGGTCTCACTCGTTGCTATGGTGACACTGGGCTGGGCCGGGCCAGTCTGTACAGTCCTTGATTTGAGACATTGTATGTACCTGCCTCCTCAGATATGACAGTTTTCACCCCAGACATTTGAAAGCCAATCTACCTTATGGACAATTCCTAAGGCTAAGACGGAACTGTTCAGAAAAATCCGATTATGTTGAACAAGCAAATGATTTGTCAATGAAGCTAAAGCAAAGAAGATATCCAAGATCTATTATAAGACAAGCACAAAAGAGGGCAGGCAACAATAACAGAGAAGCATTGTTGGAGACATATGAAAAAGAAATATCAGAACAACCTAAACGTCCCATTTGCATAACAACGTACAACACAATGTCGGACCAAGTAACGAAAGTGGTGAAGAAACACTGGTCTACCCTCAACAGCAGTGGTCTTAACATACCTTTACCAATGTTTTCACATAAAAGGAGTAAAAACCTAAAGGATATTCTGGTACATACACGCCCATTGACCCAACAAGTCAGCCAGCAGGTAAGCAATCTCCCTGAAGGCCACCATCCATGTGGTAATTGTAGTGTCTGCCATCTAACCAAGAAAACCACGAGGTTCACTTTCAATACAGGGGCTACCTGGGACCTTAGAACTTTCACAAACTGTCAAACCACCGGAACAGTATATTTAATTACCTGTCCATGTAACCTCCACTACGTGGGAATGACCACCAGGAAAACCACAACTAGAATTAGTGAACATCGCAGTACCATCCGGTGTCTGAGGTCTAGTACAAGAATGACTAACCACTTCTTAGAGAAAAAACATTCTCCTAATGATATGCAATGGATCATCATTGAGAACATAAGATCTGGTGACAACCTTGAGCAATGTCTACATGTAAAAGAACAAAGATGGGTGTATAAACTACATACAGATACCCAAGGCCTCAATGACAATATTCCGTGGAATGCATTAAACCATTGAGTAAGATCACCTGTTGGAAAAACATGTACATGGCTAAAATATGAATAAACCATCTCTGTAAAGTTCATGAATAAGGAACCTAATCATCAACGCTAACAACAAACCCCTGTATGAATGAGTTTAAAAACCCATAATATAAATAGAAACCATTTGGGCAAAAGGCCATTCTATCAGTATATTGAAAATTAAATAATTGAATGTCTCACATCTAATGTATGATCATACATCTATTTAGCCAACGCGAATAAGCAGTATGGTTCTGTAGACAACCCTTTGTATCTGGTTAACATTACAACTCCAAGGAGACACTCAAATTCCTTATGAAAATAACGTCATTTGAAAACGATAACAATACATGTCTCACATTCCACCCATTCAACACAGGGATAATGTATTTAACACAATTATCAGTAATATTCAGGGTAAAAAACTCATACTGAGATTAAGTTCACATTGACGAATATTGTCGTGTGTTGGGTGGTATATGCCACTAAAAAGAATGACTTATTCACCACTCCAAGATGGAGCCTAAAAACGACTTGGCTGACAAGTACAACTTCTGTCTCACATTCTACCTAGTCAGCACAAGAATTATGTATCTAACACTTTTACCAGTAATATTCAGGGTAAAAACTCATCCTGGAATGAAGTTCACTTTTACAAATATTATCGTGTGTTAGGTGCTACTAGCCACTAAAAAGAATGATTCATTCACCACTCCAAGATGGCGCCTATAAAACCACTCGAATGAATAATCATCCTTTCACTCGGGTTCGGCTGACAAGTACAAACTCGGTTTTGGGTTAAGTACAACCGTGATGATCTTGAAACACACTACAATATTTCTTTAAGAACTACATGCTATGTTCTTAGTTGGATGGTAATATACAAGCTTCACTTTGTCCTGATAATAAAGAAGTACATATCGATTCACCACTGAAAGATGGCGCCCAAAACCACTCGGGCGTCCACACCTGTGAATTGTTTCCTAATTTCCCGCCAGTAGAAACATTTAAAAGCGAGCACCGATAGGGACACAACAATATGCGGTGTTCCTGGGAGCTCCTAGATTTAAAAGCTGATGGTGCAATCTAGACAAGTAAGTTGAAGAGGAAGCAAAATACCATGACGAATTTTTATGATTCAGTCTCTCGCATCTATTAGGAAGATCCACTTGCGCTTAACTTACATTCTTATATCATGTCCTAGATGTCTAGAGCCTCCCTGCCCCAGCAACACCATGGAGTAGAATTACACCTCCATAAAAGTAGGTTTTATCGATGCAACCTACCGCAGCCTTGTGTTCTGTATATATGTGTGTATATGTCTATGTATTTTTTCACTTTATTCACTAAAAGCACTTATTAAATATGCACTTTTATTTTCTAAGAAATGCAAGAGTTTTCTGACACGTAAAAGAGATGTAAAGTGATTAAGATCCCTAGTCCACATCAATTTGTGGACTTGGGTGTGTAACTAATCCTTATATGCCATTATATCTTCATACAGAAACTACGACCCATTACATCTAAGAAATCCTGATAACATGTGAATCGTATGTATTTAACAAACCAAATGGTTTAAAAACAGTACAAATTAGTTGTTTGTCTGTAAAAACACGGAGTGATACACGCAAGGCTGGTCCTTGTACGGTCCTGAGGAAGGGGTTGGGGTAACCACGAAACATGTCGACCAAGTAATCAGGGACAGGCACACATAACGTTACTGTACTCTATTACTAGCCCCATTTTTTTTTTTTGACAACAAACTTTATTGGCATTTATAAGGACACCGGTGAGCTCGTCCCCATACACGGTACCAATATGGATAGAAGAACAGTGAGAATTGGCATCCTTGTTCAACCCCCCCCTGGTCTGCAAAACATCAGACCCCCAAACCCTCTCCCCCGCCCGCACATCACACCAGTCCAGAGTCCAACTCAAATATGCAACATTTCCTAACAGCATGTGCTCCATATTCTGATTACTCTCCCTCAATTCCTAGGGCCCGGGGCCCCGGAGGGGAAGCCACCGGGGCTCTGATTAGCCTCTCTATTGGGTCCAATGGCACTGCACCCTCCCGCACAGACAATACGATGCCCCGATATCGCGCCCATCTCTTCCAGACTTTACCATGCTTGGCCGGACAACCCCTTGCCAGGAATACCGCCTCTTCCGCGGACATGCAGCGATCCAATGCCCTCTTCCAGGCCTGAACCGGGGGCGGGGCAGAGGACTTCCAATGCTGGGCAATATCTCGCTTGGCCAGCGTCAAACCCAGAAACAAGAGGTGTCGCTTATAGATATTGCCCCCTATCTCCTCGGTACAGTGCAACAGTGTTAAGCGGGGATCAGGGGGAAGCTCCCAACCCAGCACCCCCCCCAAGCAGGACAGAACCGCCTCCCAGAACGGGCGTAGCCGACCACAATCCCACACCGTGTGGAGAAATGTACCATCCCCGTCGCCGCAGCGAAGACACGTGGGGGACTCAATTAAGTGCATGCGCCAAAGGCGGTGCCGAGTGTAATACGCCCTATGCAAGTATTTGAATTGTATGAATCGGTATTTGGTAGCTACCGCCGCATCTCGCGGACCCGCGATAGCTTCCGCCCAATCATCCTCCGTGAGTGTGGGGATATCTCGCTGCCACGCCTCCTTGGTGTTATCTAGGGTGATGTTCATGAAGGTCGTCAGTGTCTGATAAATCTGTCGGATTTTGTGATCCCCGAGGTCCCCCATCAACAGTCTACCCTCTAGCGGGTGGAACTCTGGCAGAGTGTCTAGGTGTTGGATGCTAGGCGTGAGGGCATGCCTCAATTGGAGATATTTATGAAACTGGGATTTATGCAGCTCAAAGTCAGCCTGCAACATCTGGAATGATTTAAGCGACACCCCCTTCATTACATCCCCCAACGTGGAGATCCCTATTACGTCCCAATAACGAAAGCCCTCCAAATTCGCTGTTTCCTTGAGCAGGGTACCCTGCCACAAAGGGGTGGCCCGCGTAAGCCTACCGCGCCATCCGATAGAGTTGACCGATTGCCGCCAGATCCGGACCACCGTGGCACACGCAGGGGGCAACCGTCCCAGCGAGGAACGGCTATAGAGAAAATGCAGCAGAGGCCTCTCCGCCAATGCAGCCCGGTCCAGTGCGTAGGCTGGATCCACGGGGGAGGCGTACCACCAGTCATTTATCACTAGGAGATGCGCGGCCCTGTAATATGCCTGAACGTCCGCCACCGCTATGCCCCCGCAGTAGGTAGACTGCACACACGTCGCCAAGGCGACCCTCACCGGCCCGCCATGCCATAAGAATCCATTCAAAAGTGCATTCAGCTGACGGAACCACGCCTGGGGCACCTGGAAGGGGTAATGCTGGAGATGGTACAAGAGACGCGGTAAGGTCACCATCTTGAAGATGGCCGATCGGCCATAGAGGGAGAGTGGAAGGTGTGACCACACCCTGGTTTCATTGCGGACTTGGGTCAGCAGGGGCGCGATATTCAAAGTCCAAGCAAGATCCGGCGTGCGAGTGACCCTCACTCCTAGGTAATGGTCCGGGGCCAGCACTAACTGGGAGGCCCAAGCCTGACCTCTCTGGTCTCCATGCAGGGGAAATAAAGTGGACTTATACTAGCCCCATTTTAATGTACATTTACCGGATAGGAGCAGAATAAAATTAGGGCTCACTATCCAGGTAATTTTTATTGATTTATTTTCACTTTTCACTCCACACAGCACAGCACAACACATCACTACACATAGTTGAAAATATAAAAGTGCTCCTGCGTATTTCGTTAATTTGTAGCACGCCCCAGACAGTAGATGCCTGGGAGGACCCCTATGATGAAGCATGTCACCCTGGGGCAACCCTAGGTGAGTGAGGGGACTCTAGAAAAATAAGTGTTTTTTCTAGTGTAGGACTCCATTAATTTATAGAGCACCTATATATATATTTTTCTAGGTAGGCTTTATCAGGATCCTTTTTGGTTCCCTTTGTTTGACAGATGTACCTGCCGTGCGCCTGTTCCAGGAAGCTGAGCTGCACTATCAATGATGACGGCTCTGGCAAAAATTATTGGCTAGCTCCTGTCAGGCAGTAAATGCTGTGCTGACATGGCGCGGCCTTGGAGTCGAGTCGGAATCATGCTTGCTGAGTGAGTACTGGGTGTTAAGGCACTAGAGTGACTGACTAGAATCACCGCAAATTCGGTACCGTGCTGTGAGTGCCTTGCTTCACTTAAATGTTACTCTCAGACTGAGTGAGACGGTCGGATATCGGGCAGGCCACGGGCAAGGTGAAGTCGTGTAAAAGTGAGACGGAGTCGTGACATCGACTTGACTAGAGTCTCGACTCTCGACTCTCTGACTCCCCTTGTGGTAGTGTCCGTTGCTGTGACTCCTGTGAGTTACGGGCCCTCGGCAAACTGCTAACAGAAGCAACAATTAAAGTAAGATAAGATTATTTGTTTTTGGAGTTGACACAAGATTTTCAAATGACCTGCAAAACTTCAGAAATTATTGTTAAAGAGCACACATTTCAGATTCATCTCTTCTAGCGGTCTATCCATCATTTAGGTAATGTGAATAACACATTAATTGCCATTGTTTTATGTCAAACACTGCATCCTGTAACAGCATGCGCACGCCAGTCAGTGCTGATGGACTGGCCAAATGGACATTGTCTGTTTTGAACACCATCGAGGCCGGAATGGCCACACCGGGCATCGGGGGACAGGTTGGTGTTTCCCAGAGAGGCTGGAAGGTTGGGGCGGGTCAGGTTTTGTTAGTGGGGGCCGGTTTTGTAGTAACAGTGCAGTAGTTTTAAAAGCACTGCAAATTCCTTGTATACTAAGCAGTTTTCAGGCAACAATAAAAGTGTCAAGTTAACTCTGGTGATTTATTAATGTAGCTGCTGGAAAGAGATGGGAGTTTTTCCTAGTGATGGTTTTCACTTACCTAAGGTAGCGCAGAGGGTTGATATGCCTGCGGCAAATAACATGCTATGTGGATAGCTCAACAGGTAACTGCTTTTGTCACAGAGACAAAAGCAGAAACCCACAAAAGGAATTTACACATGTATGATTCATAGTCTCTGTATGTTTGTGTGATGGATTTTGAAAATGTGGAGAGTTTTGCTTTAAGAGCAGTGATTAATGAAGTAATTTTGAAATGCGGACTGTAACATCTGTATTCATGTCTTTAGGCATTCTGATTGTCAGATACGATGTTTGTTGCTGGTAAAGTATGCTTTGCCAATGCAGAACAAGCATAATATTGGTCAACACAAGTACTGTACCAGTGATGTTCAAGCTTTCTGTAGAAGAAATTAATTATTGTAAACCTGGAAAGGTTCAATGGCTCACAGGTATTTATACCATGTCATGGAAAGGAAGGTTGCTGGACAAACTTAATCTTCATTAAAAAGCACTGTTATCTATGTTCCAAGACTGACATTTAAATACATGGTACTCTTAATTTCTAAAACAAATGATAAAGTGAATTATTTTGAACATTATAGGCCCATCAACCTTCCCATTATATTAGTTAGTTGACATTCATAATGACTGATTTCAACGAGACTCGCGTATTTTCCAATAGTGTATACTATTTGATAGGTTCTTAATGAGTGCTACATTTTGATGAATCGGCAGTCCATGGATGTCTCTAGGAATGAGGGGAGAGGAGAAAAGACAGATAGGTGAGACGCATAGTCATAGGTTAGTGTGTGTGTGTATGAGTGTGGGAATGTGTGTGTGGGAGAGAGAGATGGAGAGCTATGGAGAGAAAGAAAAATAAACAGGTGAGAGCTGGAGAGCTATATGTTGGAGGGATAGATGCAGATAGGTATGAGAGAGAGAGTCAAGAGACGTTTAAGACAGACTGGTGAAAAAAAGACAGCTGACAAACAGATGGAAAGACAGAGATGTGACAGGCAGATAGATGAGAAAGGCACAATAAAGACTTAGAGGGCTGACAGGTGTGAGGAAAGGGGTGAAAAAGAGACCGGCTAGAAAACACTACAGGTTAAAAAGAGGTAGGTGAGAGACAGGTGAGTAGGAGGCAGTTTAGAAAGACATAGAGTTAGAGACAGTTGTAAGACTGGTGTGAGAGCTCAAAGCGAGACAGAGAGAAAGAGAGGGTGCCGTTGAGAGAAAGGGGATAGAAACAACTCAGAGGGGAGGGGATGTGTACAGGTGAGACAGAGGTAAGAGGCAACTCGGAAAGAAGAGGCAAAGCAGTGCTTAAAACAAATAAGTGTAACGCCCCTCGTCAGTAGACCACTGCACCTTTTACCACCAATTGCCCCTGCTGGCGCTGCCAATGACAGTACCAATAAATCTCCAAACCTTCACACTCCTGCAGGTGTGACAATTCAGACTATTTCAGGTCACCCAAAATCTATGAGAATGGCATAGGCATCAGGTAACATTTATATTCAATATATATTGAATTAATAACCAACTGTATTTGTGCTTATCTCTAAATTAGTCAAACAGCACCACCATGTGGCAGACTGTCATAAGTGCCGTTGTTGACAATTAAGTGCCGGTGCCGAGCACTTGAAACTACCTGCTCAAATTAAGCACTGGGTAAAGGGACTAGTGCAAGGTAGATGATGTAGAAAGAAAGGTAAAAATGGGAATGAGATGGTGAGGGAGTAAGACAGGAGATGTAATAAAGAATCAGGTGAGAAAGACAGGGGGAAAAGACATCTCAGAAAGGGGAGGAAAGGAGTGAGACAGGCGTGGAAAGACTTTGTTCAGACAGAGAGTATGAGATAGGCGAAGTGGGAAAGAGAAACTGATGCAAGATCTTAGAGAGAGGGAGACAGGCGAGAGAGTAAGGGCTGATAAAAAGACAGCGGTTTAGGTACAAATAGAAGAGCAATGTACACACGATTGACAGGTGAGATGAGAGTGACAGAAACAGCTGCTAGAGAGGGGAGACTGGTGAAAGCAGAAACTGAAATGGAACAAGTTGAGAGAGCTGAGAGGAAGACGTAACTGTGTTTATAAAGAGACAGATGAATGATAAAGAAACAGCTGGATGAGAGGGAAAGAGAGGTAAGAGGGAGATCATAAAGACACAGTGACTAGGAAGAACGAGAGAGAGAAATGTGATAAAAAGTAAAGTAGCGATGATAGACAGAAAGATGAGAAAAGACAGCTGGAAAAGTCAGAGAAGGTGGAGACAGCATTGACAAAGAGAAATGTTAGAAAGAGACAATTGAGATATAAGGGCAGGTGAGAAATAGAGAGGTGATAACCAGACAGGTTTGTGATAGGTAAGAAACAGATTGCTGAGGAAGTGAGAAAAGTTGAAAGATGTGAGAAAGGGATGCTAATGAAATAGAGAGGTGGTAAAGTCACAGCAACGACTGAGGAGGCAGCTGAGGGAAAGAGGAGCAATTAAAGAAAGAAGATACACTTGAGAAACAGACACTTGTTATGGATGAGACAGCCGAGTCATAGAGAAAGGTGATAAAGATGCAGCTGTTAGAGAAATATGTAGAGAGGGTGGAGGTGACGCGGTAACAGGCGATACTGAAAAGCGAGAGAAAGAAAGATAACCATTTAGACAGGAAAGATAGGAGATAAAAGAAAAATGTCAGGAGATGGAGATAGGAAGGCGGCAGGAGAGCAAAGTGAGATGAGAGAGAGCTCAAAGTGGCATAAAAACAAGAGATTGTGAAGGATAGGTTGAGAGTGAGAACGATGCAAGACAGCTGACAAGGGAGGTAGGAGAGATTTAAGAGGAGGGATGAGATGAACAAAACTAGAGCTGGATCAAAAAACTTGGTCTAAAAACTTGTGTTCATAATCTGAGTAGCAAATCGCTGTGTTGCCTTACTCTGCGCTCGGGAGGTGTTCCATGGGTATTGTGATGTTTTTTTTCCATGCAACACCAATGGAATATGATGCTGCCCCAGATTTACAAAGTGATGTAAACCTGAGGAAGCGTCAAATTCGTACACCTCCCGAGGTGAGGCATAACGAGGAGAAATGTGTATATTTCTTCTCCTTTCTTCCTCTTTCCATGTGTGCTGCATTCTGAAGCTCACATAGAAAATGAAAAACACTTCTTAGGATTGTTTTTGTGTAGGAAGGTAGACTTCCTGCACAAAAACAATCCTACATGCAAGAGAGGCACCCTTGCACCATGGTGCAAGGGTCCCTACGTTGGTGCTAGGCTTCTGAAATGGCACCAGCGCAGGGAGAAAGGACAGGAATACACTGTACTGCTTAAATATGGTTCATTTCTACTGTTTCACTTTGGAGCAGGCAGTGCAGCCAGGTGCCTTGCTGCGCATCCCTACGCCAAAATTCCATAAATAAGCCACAGAGTGCCTACAGCCTGTCTCTGGGTCACATGACTGGGAGTAGCTGACAACTTGGCTTCATGTATTCCTCCTAGACAGCCACACACAACAGAGTGCTTAGGTGTGTCCCGTTGGACCATCATTCGCAGGATGGGAGGGTGAAGCTGTGCACAGCCCTACTTACACTTGAATAGGCTGTGTCCTGCCTCCACAAAAAGGGCTGCATGCCCCCGTAGTTAGTCTGGATCTAGGGCAGGGTAGGAAGGAAACCTGTGCATTTCAAAGGGAAACCTCAAGAAACACCTGATATAAGAATTGGACCTCAGGCACCAACTCTTCCGTACACTTCTGGACCTGTGGACTCTGCCAGGAAGAAGGATTGTTGTGTTGATGAAAGGACTGCCACTCTGCTGGACTGATGCTCTGAAGGACTGCTGCCCTGCTGTGCTCACCTGCTGCCTGCTGTCCTCGTGGCTGGGTGGGAAGGACTGGACCTGCATCTATTGAACCCAGGACCCAATATTTACTCCAAGGGCTAGTTGGCTGGCCTCCCGACTAAAACCTCCGGTACAGAAGGCTCCAGCAACCTTGAACCCAGCATATGGACTCCACCATCTGTGAGCCCTACCCTGCCAAGTGGTGACACATCAGTCCTTGACCCTTAAAGTAGGCCTGAAGGTGATCTGCCAGCCCATCTGTGGATCCCACAGTACTGGCGCATCTCCTCTGATGCGTGGTGCAATCCTTTTTTTTTGTGTTGAAATTTTTTATTAAAGTTTTGTAAAACAAATACATCAAAGCATAAACAACAGAAAATGAAGAGAAAATAGATCCATGTTGAGAGAAATAATGCAAAAAGATACTGATGAATAAATATTAGATATATATGATATAAATATGCATTTAAATATATAAATACTAATTGAAGTAATAATTATGTCAAGACATAGAATGATATATTATAAAGACATGACCTATAAGGGGAGGAAAAAGGGAAGGAGCTTAGACAATAGAAGTGCAGGAAATATAAATAAATAGATAAAACAAAGGTAAAATGATTAGATAAAGACAGATGAACACTGTAGCGAATAAAACAGAGAGTACAGAAGACAAGAAAAAGAAAAGAAATAAACAGAGGACAAGAGAGGGTAAAAGCAGATTAATGTGCTTGGATAGAAGTAGAAGCAGGGGAGTTAGCAGAATTTGATTTAAGAAATGGAGACCAAATTCGGAGAAAGGTGTCAGCTTGATCCTGAAGGTTATAGATTGTGCGTTCATGTGAGGCAGTCTGTATCATCGCTACCAACCAATCTTCCTGAGAGGGAGGCAAAGATGATTTCCAATGACGCAGGATACATATTTTAGCAGTAGCCAGTGAGATATGAAAAAGACGGAGTTGTGGCTTCGAGAGCTTTGGGGAGTAGCGGACATCATGCAGGAGGATATTAGTTGGTGTAAGTGGCAATTTTAGGGGCATAGTGGAATTCAAAGTAGTACCAATGTAAGCCCAATAAGATCGGATACTAGGGCAATCACAAATGATATGAGTAATATCGCAACCTGAATTGGAGCATCTCCAGCAATTGGAATGGGAAAGAAGGCCAGCTTTGTGCAATTTGACTGGAGACCAGTGCCAATCGTGTAGTATTTTAAAAAGACAAAATTTAAGCCTTGATTCACGGGCTCCCTTGTTCAAATTCTCCAGAATCAGATCCCATTCAATGTCAGAAAAGGAAATTGAGAGGCGAACTTGCCATTTACGCTGAAGATCATGTGAAAGGGGTTTAGAGAAGAGGTGGGACGATAAAATTTTATATATGCCGGAGGTAACACCTTTAAATTTCCCCCAAACGTGCAAATAGGATAAAATAGGGGAATCTTGTAATATCCATGGCGGTGACCCCATATGGGTCTTCAGACATTGCTGAAGCTGGAGGTATTTGGAAGAATGGTGTAGGGGAAGATCAAATTCTACTCTTAGCTGAGAGAATGGCTTAAAATCCCCATCATGCAGAAGCTGATCCGGATAGAGGATACCTGCAGCACGCCATTCAGGCCAGGATAACATACGACCATTGATACGAATGCCCGAATTATTCCATAGGGGGGCTTTGATATGAATTCTTGGATTCGAACCCAACAGCCTATGACTTCTCTGCCAGGATTTATGCATGGCAGATAAAATCGGATTTTTCGGGTCAAGACGGCTAGTGCCACTACCATACAAAGGAGTAAGATTCGATTCTGAGGATAGAAGATGTCGTTCTATTTGGACCCATTGTGGCAAGTCTTTAATACCAGGTAAAAAATATGAGAGTTGGGAGATATGTAACGCCAAGGAGTAGTGTTCAATGGATGGGAGACCAATGCCACCAGATAACTGATGAGCCTTCAGCTTAGTTATGGCAAGACGTGGCTTGGCATTACCCCAAATGAAGGTTTTAATCTGGGCATCTACTGATCGGAGTAAGGATAAGGGAATCTGTAGGGGAAGCATGCCTAGAATGTAAATAAATCTTGGAAGAGTAACCATTTTAACAGCCTGAGCCCTACCCCAGAGAGAAAGACCCAGAGCCTTCCATTTATCAAAGTCCCGACGCATTTGGGAGATAAGAGGAGATAGATTATCTGTAACCATGTCCTGTAACCCTTTATTAACTAGGACACCCAAGTATTTGAGGCGTGAGGCCTGCCAACGAAAAGGAAAACCAAAGATGGCAGCTTTTGTGGTACCATTAGAAATAGGTAGAGCCTCACTTTTGTCCCAATTAATCTTATAACCTGAAAAGGAAGAGAAATCATTAATAATTTGAAGAAGAGAGGGGATCGACCGAGGAAGACGAGTAAGGGTGAGTAAAATATCATCAGCGTACAGGTATATTTTAGAATGTCCAATAGGGAGGGGAATACCAGAAACTACATCAGATTGGCGGATGGTTGCAGCTAGGGGTTCCATAGCTAAAAGAAACAGAAGGGGGGATAGTGGGCAACCTTGGCGTGTCCCTCTCTTGATTGTAAAGGTATCAGATAGGAATCCACCACAGTTCACTTGGGCAGAAGGATGATCGTAAAGTAAACGCACTTTATCAATAAATTTTGTACCTAAGCCAAATTTTTCCATGACCGTGAAAAGGTAGTTCCATTCGATGCGATCAAACGCTTTCTCTGCGTCAAGTGAAAGAGCTAACGCATCATCTGTGAGATGTTGAGCCGACCACAGTGCATGGGCCAGAGAACGCAAATGGTTGCGGGAAGAGCGTCCCGGTACAAAGCCTACTTGGGAATGGTGTATCAAAGAAGGTAAGACTTTACGCAGACGAGACGCAAGGATACTGGCCAGAATTTTAATATCAGAATTCAACAGAGAAATGGGACGATAACTACTGCAAAGCTGGGGATCTTTGCCTGGCTTTGGTAGCACGACAATGATAGCTTTGTTAGAAAGGGAACCCAGTGAAGATGCAGCATCCGCCTCCTGGAATGCAGCATGTAGAGTGTCAATAATATTGAGACCCGCCCAACGATAGAATTCAGGAGGAAACCCATCCTCACCAGGGGCCTTGTGATAGGGCAGAGCAGCTATCGCACTGGAAACCTCATCCCTAGTTATTTCACCCTCAAGGATGGCCTTACCATCCGCTGAAAGAGAAGGGAGATGCACTTTCGCAAGGAATGCCGTCATCTTATCCGAATCCATTCGATTATCAGAAGTATAGAGAGATTCATAAAAGGAGGCGAACTCATTGACAATGTCATGAGGTTTTGTGCACAAGTGTCCTTGCGCAGATCTGATGGCCGGAATGGCCATAGATGCCTCCCTTTGACGCAACTGTGCGGCTAATAACCTTCCCGCCTTTTCTCCCTGCTCATAATGTCGACCTTTCATTTTCTGTAAGGCGTATTCTGCCTTAGATGTAAAAAGACTATTTAAGGCCATTCGGGCTTGTTCAAGCAATTTCCGATTTTGTAGGGACGGAGAGGTGATATATAGGCGAGAATAGGTTTGTATGTCATGTTCGAGTTCCACTTGCTTCCTCGCATTTTGCTTATTAGCGAGTGCTGCATCGCGCATTAGTTGACCCCTTAAAGTAGCCTTAGCAGCAGCCCAAAGAGTCCTGCTGGAAGTCACGGATCCCTGATTATTAGAAAGATAAGTTTGAAGGTGTGACTGCAGTTGGGATTTACCAACAGGAGTTCTGTGGCGCTGAATGTTCATTCGCCAGGGCTTACGTCCAGGATTAGAAAGTCCCAGGTCTAGGGAAAGGAGAACCGGAGAGTGGTCAGACAATGCCGCTTCCAAGATGCAGGAATCTGTGACCAACTTAACTGCGTTCTGTGAGATAAGGAAGTAGTCAAGGCGGGAAAACGTACCATGAGTCGACGAAAAGAAAGTATATTCCTTATCCGTTGGGTGACTGATACGCCAATGGTCGACCAACCCGATATCTGACACGATATCGCCTAGCAAAGCTCTATCTGACGCATTACCCCTATCTAATGGACCAGTTTTATCTAGAATAGAATCTTGCGTCACGTTCCAGTCACCACCAATCAAATATTGCGATGCATTAATTTCAAGCAACAATCGGGATAGTTGAAGAAAAAATGTTTTCTTGGTACCTGTAGGGGCATATACAGACCCTACACAAACGTGAGAATCACCAATTTTAAGTTTAGCAAAAACATAGCGGCCATTTACATCTGACCATGTTTTAGAAACAGTGACCGGAAGGGACTTGCGAAGAAGAATTGCAACTCCACATTTGCGGAGGGGGCCTGTGTCCGTGGATTCATCTTGTTGAATGCTGCTATGTATAACTTTACCCACCCAATCCCTACAAAGTTTGTCTGATTCTAGAGCATCCAAATGGGTCTCCTGAAGCAAGGCTACATCTACATGCTTAGTCTGAAGGTAGGAGAGAACTTTTTTCCGTTTTATGTAATGGGTGAGACCATGTACATTCCAAGTAATTGCATTAAGAGAGTGTGTTTTTGCCATATTAGAACAACGTAAATATCAGAAACCGTAAAATGGAGCACAAAACAACGTGTTAAACCAAACAAAGGAAAAAGAAAAGAAATGACAAAAAGAAAGGGAAACAAGGATAAAATAAATAGAAACGAAACTACGATTTAAATGGAATACATGAAAAAAAAAACGATAAGAAGAATGATGAAAAAAGGAGAAAAAGGGAGATAAGATTTAGAGAGGTGATATAATATTAAAGAGAACTAGAAAATATTGAGTAAAAGCAAAGAGAGAACACGAGACCGTAGACTGTTACCCGCGGGCCTGGGCGCACTAGAGCACCGCCACGGGAAAGGACCCCACAGAAAAAAGAAAAGATTAGGAGAGTAATAATGATATAGAAGGGAAGCCCAGAATAACATTGTGGAAAAGAACCTAGGCGTAATAAAAAGGTAGGTAGAGCAAAATAGAGGTTGAGAATCCAGTGATAATTAAATGTAAAGTAACCTAATATCATAAGGCATACAATGCGTGTTTAAATAAACCAACATAGAAACATGCAAGTAGAATAATAAAACTGTAATTAAACCATTAAGCGCCAAGACGCCCCAATAGATACAAAATTGTTGGGGAAATATTTAAGGCAATAAATTGTAACAGGAAAAGCAATGAATGTAAGAAGAAGAAAGAGTGGAATTATTATTAGGCAGAGGAATAACAGTAAGCAGGCTGAAGGAGAAAAGAAGATAAGATGAAAAGCTAGAAAGAGAGAGGTAAAAAAGGGACAAGCAGATATTATAAGAACAGCAAAACATGTGAAAATGTGGTAAATAATTAACAGTAAAAAATAAGACTCTCAAGACAAGAGAATCTACAGCTAACTGCCAATAGTATTAAGGACAACAACTTCTAGGAGTGAAAGGATTATTCAGTCCGCATCCGAAGGAGTTTTAAGAGGAGACCGTGACTTGTCTCTCTGTAGATCTTGTGAAAACGTAGCAACCGAGACCGATTGAATTGCAGCTTTCCTATCTTCTTGTGAGCGATGAAGACGTTCAAAATCCCTTCCCCTTGGTCGAGGGCTGCTAGGAGGGCGCCTGTTGCGATCTGACAATGTAGTGGAAGACTTAGAGGGTGAATGGAACTGAGCTTGCTGTGAGGGTGTTGCAAGAACCTCCATTTCTTGAGGGTGAAGACGGTCCAGGAACTGTTGAAGATGCTCGGGGTCGAAAAAGTCCTTAGAGACTCCATCTTTGGTAACGCGAAAGCGTGCTGGATCGAATAGGCCATATTTGATACCTAGCTGACGCAGTTGAGGTCGCATGGAGAGAAAGGCTTTCCGCCGCTCATTAGTTTCCTTGGAGAAATCAGCTGCCATAAAAATGCGATGACCTTCAAAGGAAAAGGAGCCTTGCAGCCGAGCCGCAGATAGTATTTGTCTTGTTTGTTCATGACGAAGAAGACAGGCAATAATCGGTCGAGGACGTGCGGCAGGATCATCACGTGGAGGACCAATTCTATGAGCACGTTGTATCTCCAGAGGTGGATTGAAAGGAATACCAGTTAGCTTTGGGAGTATACGACACAGAAATACACTGGAATTCTGCCCTTCAATGCGTTCTGGAAAGCGAAAAAAACGAATGTTGTCCCTCCTACTTCTGTCTTCCAAGTCAATGAGTTTACTATGGAAGAGTAAAAGGTCCCGGTCTTGATTTGGAAGAGATTCCAATCGATTCTCCACTGCCAAAACCCTAGAATCAAGGGATTCAAACTTCGTATGAAAGGTGGTGAGTTCTGTCTTAATAGATTTAGTCTCTTCAGCTAGTGATGTGATTGTGAGGTACATGTCATCTAACCGACGACTGACCTCGGATATTTCGTGCAGGATACGTTGCAAAGCTGCCGCCGACGCCTGCCCACCATTAGAGGTCGACGCCTGAGGTGAGGTGGAAGGAGAGGAGGCCTTGTCTTTTGTAGGCATACTGGTGGATTGCTTGAGAGCTTCTGCAAAAAGAAGTGGTTTAGACGCCTTGTTTCCTTGCTTAGAGGCGGGCATTTGAGGAGAATGTTTAATAAAAACTTTGAAAGAACGTAAAGCCGTCTTGCTGCCAAGGAATGCTTATATATAGTTGCAGAACAACACCAAGACATGCAAAAGAAACACCTGGTAACTGTATATGTACAGCATTAATAAGCAAAAAGGAACTTATAACGCGTTTCTAGACAGTAAAATGTAAAAGTGTATCATTGCTTAATGACCCCCACTGCCTACACTTGTAAATATGATAACAACTGTCGCTATATTCACAGGTATGTAAATAGAGGTAAGATAAAAGGAAACATCATACGCGCGTTTATGATAATAACAATAAGCACAGCTACATGCACAGCAATATGAACAGGGCTGTAGAATGCAAAGTAATCATAGTCAAAGCAGAAAAGGCACAGCCTGACTGAAGGAGTTGACATGAGCGCTATAATGGCGTTAGAAGAAAGCACTCTCTTGTGTAGGACATATATACTGCGCTAAAGGAGGCCGTGAAGCGTCAATTGTAACCAAAAGTCAAAAGGGCGCGAAACTGTAACTGCAGCAAAAAATTTCCCAGCTTTGAAGAACAGTTTAGCGTGATGAAGCGCAAATTGCTTGCTGACCTGATAATATGCTCATTGGCTGATTGAGGCGAATGACATGTGTGCCACAACAGGAGTATAGAAGGAAGTTATCCTACCAGTGGCTGAGCGACGACACATCCAAAAAATCTAACTCCTGTCAGGTGATATTCCTGAAGAGAAGTATTGCAGGCAGGTTGAGAAAGGCGCGACCTCATGAGGAAGCAAACAGTCGTCAGGAGCAACGAAGGCGCGGCCTCATGAAGAGGCGGGCGCCCGTCGTCAGCAACGAAGGCGCGGCCTCATGAGGAGGCGGGCGCCCGTCGTCAGCAGCAAAGGCGCGGCCTCATGAGGAGACGAGCGCTCTTCAGTAGCAGCAAAGGCGCGGCCTCATGGGGGCAGGCGGTCTTCGTGGCATAGGCGCGGCTTAAGGAGAGAGGAGAAGCAGCCTGTGTAAATACGTCAGGCGAGCCCCGCCGGACGCGCAGCTCCACACCACTCCGTCATCCGAGCAGCAAACACCGGGTAAACTTCGCCGTCACATCGCCGGAAGCACACCCAAGTCGTGCCCACCACTCTCCGGCTGCCGCAGGGCACAAGAAGAGGACTCCAGAGCAGACGTGAGGTAGGAATTTTTCTGTTAAGGGTCCATCCCGCGACGGAGCTCACTTGTCAGGCGGCCATCTTCCTGCGTGGCCAGACCACGCCCCCGCGTGGTGCAATCCTGAGCAGAACAGATGTATCACCTCTGCTGAAGGGATTCTCTCAGTGCAAGGACTCCGCATCGCCCTCTCAGCTCACATCAGAATTGCTGCTGCAGGACGGCTTCTCGATGCAGCTCCTCGCATTGCTATTCTCTCGTTGAGGGCAGCCTCGATGATGATTCAGGTTCTCGCAACACAGCCTCGCAGTCCTCAGGGCCAACGCATTGACTTTCACTGTGCAATGCATCCTCTACAGCGGCCTACACAGCGCTAGCCCTCATTGATGAGATCCTTGATGATGACGCAGGACCTTGCATCAGAGCCTCGCAGCTCCTTGGAACAGATGGATGGATTCCTTCAGTTAGCTGACACATCCTGGACGTCAGACCTCACAATGTTACCTCACCAGGATTTTGGGTACTCTTATTCAGCGGGCCTAATTGGGTCACTGTAGCCTGCCGTGCCCCATCGCAGTTGGCATGGACATATGACTTTGTCCCGGTCTAGCCCAACCACATATCCAAAGTTGGCACTTTGTGCTTTTTGGCACTCTTTTCACTGAAATCTTAAAACCTGCATATCTCCGGTTCTACTGATTGGATTTTTGTCGTTTTGGTCTTATTTGATTGAATAAAACTTACTCCATTCTTCTAAGTTAGTGTGGGTTTTTTCTTGTATTGTGTTTTAAATTTTTACTGTTTGTAGTGCTGCCTAAATACTTTACATATTTTCTGTATATGAAGCCTCCTTGCTCTGTGCCAAACTACCTGAAAGTTGAGCGCAGGATAGTTTGGGGTTTGCTTGTGACTTCACCCTGACAAGAATTGTGGTTCTTGCTTGAGTAGGGTTTTCACCCCTTCAATCAGTAACCCGATTTCTCAAAATCTGCTTTGTTACCGCTTTTTTATCAGCCTTGCACTTATTGCGTGATTTGTAACTGCAGTCACATCTCTTCTTATGATGTCATCAAAGTAAAATTTCATATGACTTTACTTCCTAGGATGACATTGGGTGAAAGTTATTATGATGCCACTTCCAGTGATGTAATTGTGGGGTCAAAGGGCAAGTGACGTCACTTCCGCTACCCCTGGGATTTTGGTGTTTTGACGTCAATTGCAGAATGCAGGGAAAAATCTGCACTTTGTGAACATTAGCAACCAACTTTGTCTGAGCATAGATTGAATTACTCTGAGGTAGCCAAAGGGCATGTGCTGCAGAACCAAAGGAAATGATGGACGGAGTGTTGAACATTGCAAGCACTCACCCCCAGTCAACTGATCTGGGTTTAATCCATCACCGTTCTTTAGCCCACTCTGCCACCCCAGTTCAGACATGGCCATATGCAAATCAGTCTGACCCTCATGGGAACAGTCCAGCCCGAACTGCCAAGCCATGTATTCCCTGGACCGGAAACAAGCTTCCTAGGACCGGTTTCTGGCATTTCAGCCGTCTTCAGCCAGGCTTGCTTGAATCCAGTGGCAAAGTTAGCAAGGGACTCACGTCTGAGCATCCCCTGCCAACTTATGGCGAACAAAGCAAAACCAAAGGAAATGATGGACGGAGTGTTGAACATTGCAAGCACTCACCCCCAGTCAACTGATCTGGGTTTAATCCATCACCGTTCTTTAGCCCACTCTGCCACCCCAGTTCAGACATGGCCATATGCAAATCAGTCTGACCCTGTGCCTCATGGGAACAGTCCAACGCGAACTGCCAAGCCATGTCTTCCCTGGGCCGGAAACAAGCATCCTGGGACCGGTTTCGGGTTCATAACCCTCATCAGCCAGGCTATCTTGAATCCAGTGGCAAAGTGAGCAAGGGACTCACGTCTGAGCATACCCTGCCAACTAATGGCGAACAAAGCAAAACCAAAGGAAATGATGGACGGAGTGTTGTGCTGCAGGCCAGGACAATGTTGTGTTTCCTGTATTAAAGAAAGTAAAATTAGTGCACAAGTTAGGTAGCAGCATCTTGACTTCTTACACAATGTTTGTACAACAATGAGAGTTTGTCAATTCATCATGTTCCCTCATCAATGTTGAGCTCTGATGGGTGTATACTTCAGAGTGTATTTAATATATCTGTGTGTCTTTATCAAAGGTTGCTACATCTGCTTGATCCATCTAGGAGAGTGCTTGTCGGTTCAGGACAATCCGTTTATTACTTTCAAAAGACATTACCACTACTAGTAAAACATGTAAATACAACTGCTAAACTTCCACTCTGTTGCATGTTTCTGCTTTCTAGATTAATTATCAGCATTCCTCAGGTCAAATGTCTTATCTTGCCTAGGCCCAAGATATCTTTCAGAGACATATCAAAAAGATTGACAGCCCTAACATACTTTCCACACAATGATGCACGATGCAGACCATACCACTGTAGCTCCAAGTTACTCACAGTTTAAGTATAAATAAATGAGGGGACAAAATCTATTCATTTCGTTTGCAGGTTTCTAATCATTACAATCGCCCTTTATAGCATTCTACTTTAAATAATCCTACTTCGATTACTTGAGCGTGGTGACCAGAAGGTGTTTTTTCTCCTTTCCATCTACAACCTTCCCCCTTAGAGTTTTGCAGATGAAGTGTAGCATTCATGCCTAATGTTTACTTAAACATAGTGATTTTATGATGTGAACTGTATTTTTTGTATTCTGCTGTGTCTTATGTTTTGCCCAGTTGTTTTTTGCAACTTTTATGTGCTATTCTTAGCTGGTTTACAATCTGTAAATTATGACTGTATAAACTCATTGCAGTACTTGCCTAGTGTTCTGCCCTACTAACAAAACACTGCAGCAGAGGCTACACTGGAGACAACGGCAAGTCGATTTTACAAGGAGCTCAGTCTCCCGCAGAGGTTGAAATCCATAATCAACAAGCACTGATAAAGCCAATAGGTCTGGTGTAGGCTGGCGATTATTTCCTTTGCCAGTGCATGTTTCCTTTGGTATACTTTTTCTTTTTAAGATAGCAGTGCATTATGCAAACATACATCACATGCAGCCATCTAAGAATTGTTTTGTTGAACTTTATATCAGTGCTTATTTTGTGAGAGAACAAGTGCTGGTGCCCAAGGCTCTGCCCAGAAGCCTGCAGCAAGTGTAATTAAATATAGTTGGGCAGAATACCAAGGCGGGTAGGTTTTAAATCCACCACATGCCTCTTTAATTAACTACCAGACACTCCCTGTCCCTTTATCTCTGTCTTGCTGGTTAGTGCTCTCTCCCTTTGTGACGTTTTTTTCGTCGTTCTCTTCCTCCATCATTCTTTTTTTGTGTTTTTCCCACTGTTGCTTTTGATAAATGTCTGATGGGTAAAAATAAGTGTTGGTCCCCATAAATGAGTGCCGGTGCCGCCCACTGGAAACCATCGGCTCAAATTAAGTACTGCTCTATACAAAAAAATTCTAAGATGGAACCTCGTACATGCGCACACACACGCGGCCATCTTGCAATGGTGTTTGTTTTACAAAAAATGTTCAAAGATGTCTGGCTGTGCATCTGGACCAAATGGCCTCAGCAATACAGACCGAACTTGCAATGAATCAGAATCTCGGTCAGTATTTGATGGATCAATGGAGTTGGAATCTCAGCCCACAGGTCTAACATGTGCACCTTAGTGTCTGAGCTTCACTTTGTAAAGCGATATAGGCAAACACTTATCTGTGCCTGGTGCCCACCCACCCTCTCCTAGCTGGTCATGTACTCCTGTAGATGCAGACACTTCCAATGTATTTGGTTGACTCATGCTTTTTAACTCATGCTATTTTACTTTCTTCACGCTTAAAATTACTTCCCTTAATGGAAACAATAAATTCCCTCAATTGTTTGTAAATCTCCTTCTCTGTGCCCAAATGTTGGCACATGTACACTTCTCAATAAACACTCCTCAACCACATATAATCACTTTAATACACTAGATTTAGCATGGCTATCAGTCAAACCCAAAACCCACTATCAGCCTCTGACCATCCTATCTCGATCAATCTGGTCATTATCAGTCTCACCCACCCACTGCCTTTATCCTCTTTACCAAAGGGAAACATTCTCTAGGCTCACTCCCAGGATTCCTCCAGTAAATATACAACAAAATTAAGTTACTTCCAGAGCCTCAATGATTCACTTGAACCTCGCCCAAAACAACTCACACCAAGGACGTGTCTCTCAATCATTACTCTCAGCGAATGCTTATGCAACATACTCATTTAAAATCACTACTATTGGAGAAACCCTTGCTACAAAATTTGAGATGACCCCATCACCTCCCGCTATCGACAAATTCATCATGATCGGTATCCCACCTACCTAGCTGACAAGCTTACTATATCTGGTTACTCTCAGTATGTACACCCACAGCCAAGTCACCAAGACATTATCATAATGGAGACAAAGAAGTACAAAACAACAAGCCAACCTATCATCTCCATCTATGCACCGAGGATCTGGAATTACATTGCTGTATCCATATTAGGACTGCCCTAACCCTGCTTCAAATTAGGAAATAGTTGAAGACGTACCTCTTTAAAGAGCACGAAGTAACAGTCCACATCGACCCGCAGAATCTAGCGTCCTCATTCGCTAACTGTATGCTTGCCTTTTACCCTGTCAGCTTGCTGCTGCTTTTTGGGTAGGGGTTGCACTGTGGGAATACCACGTACATACATACGCACAGAGCGCATCCTAACAAATCCACATTTACTTTCTCTTTCAGCTGCATTTGACATGGTTGATCCTCAACCTCTCCTATCAGTTGGTTCTCCTCCTACCTCTGTGATCAGTCCTTCTCAGTTACCTGGACCAGCCCAGCAATGCTTACCCAGTGCTGTACCAGGTGGCATCCCGTGGACTCAATCTGAGTCCACTTACATTTTCTTCTTATACCATCCTTTTTGTGCCATCATCTCCTCATTTAGATTTTCATAACATTTATACACCAATGAAACCTAACTATTTCTCCATCGAATACTTCTGACCTTCTTCCAATCATGCACGGGACGGGATATGGACAGGATTTAGAGCCAATATCAGGACAGAATCCACCCTCCTTGCCGACCTAGGCAATATCAGATTAGAAGTGGATCAGGGCAAGGCTGCAGTTCTGATCCTACTTGATCTGTCCATGGTATTTAGAACTGTGTTCCACAGTCTACTGACTAAAAAACTTTATGAGCTTGAGATTCACTCCAAAGCCCTAAAATGGTTTGGCTCCTTCTTAAGTAAGAGAACACCATCTATTCAGTTAACTGCTTTCGAGTCTTTTTCCCGTGTATCCACCTACAGTGTCACTCACGATCCTCCTTGATCCCAAAACTTTTCAATGTGCACATTTCATCTATCACGAAAATTGTCAGAAAATGGGATTTGAGATCTGCTCATATGCTGATGACACCCATCTGGTAATCTCGATAGGGGAAAACATCATGAAACTAGGAAGAACCTTACCAGTTGTCTTACTGCGGTGTCCGGCTGAATGAGAGCACACTGTTTGAAATTGAACACCGATGAAACAGGGATCCTGCGGTTGGGTGGTGCGCACCAGATTTGGGACTCCTTTAGGTGCCCGACTTCATTTGGCTCAGTTCCTGACCCCAAGAAAGTGGCTAAAAGCCTGGAGGTCTTAATCGACAACTCTTTACCTGTGCAGGAGCAAGTCAACGCAACATGTGACAAATGCTTTGGCTTACTTACACTCCAAAGCAAACTGTTCTGCTGGATTCCTGTTGACTGGCGAAGAACCGTAGTCCAGGCGTTAATCACAAGTAGACTGGACTGCAGCAATGCACTTTATGTTGGTAGCGACGACTATCTCTTCACCCGACTTCAGATCATTCAAATTGCAGCAGGCAGACTTATCTGCAACAAAGACAGATTTAGCTCAGCATCAGCATGTCTAAAATCCTCCACTGGCTACCAATGCTCAAAAGAGTTACATCCAAACTTCTGTGGCAGGCACATAAAGCACTTTATAAATAAGGCCCAGCAATACTGCGTTCCAAACTAGAATTCTATAAACCAATTCGGACTTGAGATCACAGAACTTAGCACTAGCTAAGACTAAGCGCATTAAAAAAGTAAGAACTGGTGGCCGCCCTTTTTCTCATCTAGCAGCGGCCCAATGGAACTTACCACCTCGACCTCTGCCTCTTGGACAACCATATTACATTCAGAAAAAAAATAAAAACCTGTTTTTTTCTCAGACTAAGTTCGTTATAAATGAGTTAACCTTTACCAGAAGAACCCCTCACACCAGACATTTGAGTTCTCAGCATTTCAGTCCCATGATATCTACTAGGAGATGAGTGTTTGCGCTCTATAAATACTGTAAATAAATAATTACAGAAAACATTGTCTGACTGTAATCTGACACTTACTTGATGTCACTGCGATCACTCATGCTGAATTCACCTATGATAGAAATCTTATCTTTTCTTCCTCTATCACACCTGTTTTTAACCACTTCCCATCGGTTCCCACCTGGCATTGTCCCTCGCCACAAGTTATCTTGCTGCTCTCCTCAATCCTACGAAGCTAGTGGAGCCCCTCGTCACTACCACTGCTACTGCACTCAGTACAAGGTACCAAATGAATGTAAATGTATGTAAAAATCAACCCTTCATCCTATTCCACACAGTCAAATGAGCCCCATTGGCTATGGTCATAAACTTTACCACAAAGAAACTTGAAAATCTTCCCAGGTACACTTCCACCGTTTTCTGTCGCTTCCAGGTGGGCTGGCCCTCTGCAAAAACTCAGAGTCCTTGACACGTTTCTATCACTTGTCTTTAGAGTTTCTTATGGTTTAGTACCTGACTACCTTTCACTCGGGCATGCCTGCTTTAACCCTACCCTACCCTCTGAACTGCAACCAGAATCCTCTTGTATCACTGAAACACTCTGCGCTCCGTCAAGATTCTGGCCCTTCCACTTGCTTGGCCCCTTTCACTGGAACTCTTTTCTTCCAGTCAAGAGGGCTGGCCTCTGAAGACGGAGGACCTCAAATCTGCCCTAAAGTAGCATCTTACGGTACAGGAAGGCAATGGCTCATAGTGATCGCCTCTCTCGCAATCCTAATACTGTAAATATGTAGGGGAATAATTACTATCCCCTATCGCCACAGCAATGTCACTTTTTGCGATACTCCTGTGGCTATGGGGCCTTTACCTTATTTACAAGGTGGCGTAAAGCCACTCAACGTGCTGCCTTGTAAATAATGCGGTCATTAATGCTAGACTTGGTGTGAAAGGATTGTACAATTGCTGTTGCAGTGGGCGTTCTGCCGCAACACCTATTGATTTTGATACCCCCTATTTACAAGAGTGGCGTAAATATGAGGCAGCGCCAAAATAAGACCAGGGAAAACCTGGTCTTAGCACGGCAAAACGAGGAGAAATGCTACATTTCTCCCCTTTTGCTGTTTCTATGTGTGCTGCAGAGTGCAACACACATAGAAACAGCAAATTGCAATGAATGATTGTTTATGTGCAGGAAGGTGTCCTTTCCTGCACATAAACAATCATTAAAAAAATGACGATTTGCAACTTCTATGTGTGCTGGACAATGCAGCACACATTGGAATTGCAAATCGCCATTCTGCATTGTTTATGTGCAGGAAGGGACACCTTCCTGCACATAAGCAATCATCCCCTCAACATGCCTGCATTGGCGCTAGGCAGCTGAATATAGCGCCAGTGCAGGGAGAAACGCAGGGAAATGCTGTATTGTTGTAAATACAGCGCATGCCTGCCTTTCTAAACTGACCGAGCACGGCGTTAGAACCTGTGCTCCGCTGCTTTCTTGTAAATATGCCCCGTAGTTTTAATTGACTTGTTGCAGTATGCATGTTTGGAGATCTGAGCCCACAGCCGCACCCTCATTCCTCTTCTCAAGCTCTCGGGGTGGCACTCTCCTGTTCACCCTTTCTCCCCATTGTCAGGCCTTTCTTTCTAGTCTCGTTGTTTCTAGTCTCGCCCTGTACTTGACCACCCAAACAATTTGTTTTTACTGCCGGGAAAAAACCTTTTAATGCAACACATTCCTTTTAGTTCCTTGTTTCTGTCAAGCAATGCCTATTAAAAAACCCTCTTCAGTCACACCTTATCAAACAGATGCCAAGCCTCTTGCCACACCTTCGAGTGGTTTCCTGGTGCACCTGCTATAAAAGGGGGTCGCCCAGGTAGAAGGCAGCACCCCTCCCTGAAGGCTGACGAGGACTGAGACCAGCAGAGAAGGACAGAGGCCAGAGGATGGAGACAGGCAGCAAGATCGACCTGGTGGAGTCCCCTCCAGTAAGTTGTCTCTTCTTTTTTATTGGGGCAGTTTATTTCATAGTTTAAAATACGTTCCTACTTTTGACCTATATACAGATTTCCTATATGTTTTTGCGTTCTGAATGTGAATACTCTTCGTCGGTCCACATCTATAGCCCGGGGTCACAGGGGACAGTAACACCAGCGTTGCCTCCCTGTGCTTGGTTGCCAACAGCGAACCACAAGATACTACGTCAGCACATCAACATAACGTCACTAGCTGCGCATCTTTGTACCTCGCCTTATGTTTTCCAGTCAGCGCATGCGCAGAGTCTTGACTGCATACAAATGTGTGCTTTTGCATGGGTCCTTCGTGTGTTTGTGGGCAGCTGAGTGGAAGAAGGCCCAGGGTGTGCAAGTTCCCTCGACCCAACACAAGTCCCTTCACTTTGCACCAGAGAGAACTCCTTCACAATTAGAACAAGCATCTGCAATGCAATAGGTCTCGCCTTTACACGAGTTTGAGCTATTGGCATTGTAAATGACAATGCCTTTTATTTGTGTTTTGGTTTTTAAAACATAAATAAAAGGCATGTCATTTACAATGCCAATAGCTTAAAATCTTGCAAATGCGAGACCCATTGCATTCCAAAGGCTTGAAGGCATCGCTGAGTTGTCCCCTTCTGTCTCCATGGTCCCTTATGAGTCCCCCATTTAAATAAACAAGGCATGGTCACAAGTGCACAGGACCCCCTGCAGTAAGAGAAACTCATTAAAGAAAATAGTGCTTACAGACTAAAGAAGAGTACCCTGTAACAACCGAAATAAAAGGGCCAGTCCTCATGGGAGGTTACAAATGAAGACCAGGCGGTACTAGGCAAGGACTAACAAGCCTAATAACAAATCATAAACCAGCATTTAAGAAGGACAGTGGCACAAGCCAAGGACAAATATGGGCAGAGTGTGGGCGGGGCTTCAAGTACATACTCCAATACAGCATGGCTTGCAGAGCAGCGCATGCGCTGCCCAAACTCGACGTAAAAATGGTGGTCTTCATCGATGAGGATTCTAGCGATCATTTAGGTATAAGCACAGGCCAGGACAAACGCAGGCTCCTGCAGCTTGGGGGTGATAGGGCTACCCCTTCAAGGGTACCCGATAGTTCAGAGGGCCACCATTCAGCCAAGGCCAATGAATATCTGTAAGGTATGCGAAACTCATCTGATCTGAGGAGGGGAGTTTGGGGGGGGGCATAATCTTCCATTACAACACTGTGCACAGGTGATTAATCGAGTCAACTTTCTCTAATGTGCCCTTTTGCTATTTCTATGAATCTGGAAAATTGCACAACCCTGGTGTGCCCTGTGAAGGACTCTTCATGGAATATGTTCTCTCTCCTCCAGCGGGGGCCCGTACTCCTCAGCAGCCTGGCATGCACAGCAGTGGGTTGCCATATCATACTGGTTAAAAACAGATCTGAAATAGCTCATTCCTTCGTGTAACGGTCTTTTATGAACCTGTTTTTCTTGGCACTCCTCAGAGGATGGTTAGGGAAGAGGAACTTGAAATGCCGTCTCACGTTCACAAACGCACCAGTTGGAAGCTTGCCAATTTAACCCTGAAAGCTTACGAACTGAGCAAATTACTGAATTTCAAGGGATTCTTAAAGACTTCTAGAGCTCATGGGAAGCTGCGATTGGCGCAGATTTACAGGGGTATTCGCATGCGTAAATGTTTACGCATACAGAAATGTCGCGAGTCTCTGTCTGCTTCTGGAAATGAAAGACAAACCTTCATTTGCACTTTTCAACTTGTATGTTTTTTTTATCTGTATGGAGAAAATATTTTCTCTTCAGGAAAAGCTTTTCCTCTAAACCCATCTTAGGGGTCTTCCCTTCCCATTCCCACTCTAGATTTGGCCTTGCTTTTTCTTTTAATAGAATTATATCTCCGACCAGATCCAAGTTCGCAAGAGGTTGTGAATACACACAAACTTGCTAGCTTGAAGGTGCTCACCTACTTTGGCAGGTAGCCCCGCCCTGAAAACCCACAGGTTAGCAGACTCACTCACATGGAGACATCAGCCAGATGGGTGGAATTTTAAGTGTGGGTAAATCCATTTATGGGGGCAGATTCTTGTTTTGTGACCCACTGACATCAATCGCAGTTGCGATGATGGTATTTTATCATGTATTTCTGTGCTCTCTTCTAATGCAAAGAGCTTCTCTTCTTGTTGTATTCAGGGAAAGGGACCAACTCCTCTGGAGCTAAAGGGGCAAAAGGCCATCAAAATAAAGCAAAAGAAAACCTTTCGTTATTTTCTGCTGTGTTCCTTTATTTCTGTCTCAACACCGACTCTTCTCTCTAATCCCCGTCATGGTGAGGGTGCTTTGTTTGATGCAAATACTCTCCACCACACGCTCCTTACCTCCAATGGGAAAAAGAGCTAGAAACGGATGGTCGGAGTTTGTGTTTCCAGAAGGGGAAGGAAGGTAAGCTTCGGGCACCACCTAATGGTGTCAATAAATTACTGCAAAAGGCCAGAAATCTGTCTATTTCAGTTAAAGCAGAGCTCCCTAGGGAATAACTTTCTTTGTTGCTTGGCGCATTGAAAATCCTTGCATCGTTCATGGAAAAAGTCCCATCCTTTCACCCTTTAAAAAAATCCCATACCCCAAAAGGCTTGCACACGATCACTCTCAAAAACATTGTCAACCCACTAACAAATTCCACCGCTGTTAGCTTAACATTTACTGAGCCTTTAAAGGGCTATGCATGGATGAGTGAGGTGGTCCATGAACAAAGTCGTTAATAGTCATCATTTCACGATGCCTCTTGCATTTGATTTACTTATGTTGAATGGAGAATACATATTGATGCTTTGCATACATTAAGTGCAATGCAGAAAAATAAGTACCTGAACTAATATGAAGCTGCCGTAAAACAATTTGAGCACATTTCCTGTGTATGAGAATTTTAGGGGATTCAAAACCAAGAGCTGTGGTCTAGCCCATTAGGTCTCTGAGCAGAAATTATGTATTGCAAGAATTAGCAACCATATTCTTCACGTTTTGCTATGTGAGCAGGGATTACCCAGACCGTGGATCCGACTTCCTGGACTCCTTTAGGCCCTGTGTGACTGTATTAAAGAAACACTTTGGCACATTTGAAAAAGTTGAAAAATTGCTTGCTCTCATTCTTATCCGCTTGATCTCATTCAAATGGCACAGACCGACTCAACGTTGTTTGAAGACACCAAACATTTTCTGTTTCCTGAAGGATGCTCTGGTTCTGTTTCTAAAACTCTCCGCTTGTCTCTCCCTAGGTTTATTCCATCTCTCCCAGAGGTTGGACACCTGAGAAGAAGAAGAAGTTTGTGATTATCTCTGTGGTGGTTGTCGTCCTGTCTCTGATTCTGGTGGCGGCAATCCTCATTGGAGTCAAAATGACTCAGGACCACACTGAGAAGGTGAGTACCCCAGATAATCTCTTGCTCGAATATAAGACCCTCTGTAATGAATTTTGATGCCAGTTTAGCCTGGCTTCCGAGGAACAAATGTCAAACGCCACTGAGAGCTTCATTGAGAGTTTGGCAGCCAGGGATAAGACTGAGGAGTGGCATGTGCATCAGTATTTAGTTTTTTCTGGCTCCGCCATGTACATCATGGTTGTCTAAGGCAGAAAACAATGCAAACGTGTCCCACCCCACCCCATGCGGTGAGATGAAACTCTCAGCACTCTTAGGATATTAGTTGTTATTTTCCAAAGACTGAGCATAACCGTCAGGGTCTATCTTCAGAAAAAAGAAAAACAAAATGGCTGATAAGTCCCACATGCCACCATGTTTTTGCACACATGTTGTGATTGTGTTTTTCAGTGTAATAGCCTCCAACATGGAAGCTGGAGCTGCTTTGACCACATAAACATAACTTGTTGATCATGCGTAAACCTCTAGACTTGTCGTGGTGACCGTGGCTGATCCAGCAGAGATGGTGTTTCTCTTCCCAGTTGCTTAGTGGGAGTATCATCAAATGTTGAAGCACTATGGGACTTATTTAGAGGTGTGCAGAAGGGGACGTCCTCCACACAACGATCACTACGTGTCCTGTGTACTTCGAGAAGCCACTTCATTTCCAACATTGGAGCCTTTGCTGTATCTGCCATAAGAAGCCCTGCTCTGGTGGTCCATCCACCGCAGGCCTGCAATGCTGTGTTCAGCCATGGAACGCATGACAGTCAAAAACAAGAACAAGCATTGGCAATGCCAATAGGTCTGGCTTTAAAGGAATCTTTGTTAATGTGAAGCATTGCAAGTGAATATCATGAGCATACATATGTTTTTGTTTGGAAGTATAACTAAAATAATATTGATGTGAGTTAAAAGGTCAATTCATAGTTGCACTGTCAAGCCAGACCTAAAAATCGACGTAGGTTAATGACTGCCCTCTTCCCATGTGTGCTGGTGCTGGACAAAGAAACCATAAATTATCCAGTTAACTAAGGCAGTTTAATAGCATACCAGGGTGTGTGCCCTTGAAAGTTCAAGCTTAAGCAGGCGCATAAATAAATAAATGATCACAGCTGTGTGGGAGGGCAGCCCTGTTTTTGTGGAAACACAAAACTTCTGCCCAATCAAAACATGTATTCCAGGCTCCCAACATGTGGGCGGAGCCAAAGCCCCTCTCTAGTGATCCTCACATAATTGTCTGGCGACAACTGCGCTGAAAAGCAACAATGAATCACATGTTGGGAGAGAACCCATGGCACATCAGAGACTCTGCTCTTTCGCTCTGCAGAAACATACCGCTCCTTGAGCATTTGTTTGGCGTGTAACACAGAAAGATACTGACTCGGCTAACATGATACACAGCTCTCCATTATCACAGAAAATGCCATGTGATTAAACAACCAGCTGCACCAGTGACAGCCTCTACATTTTGCAGCCAATGACTGATCGGGATGATGCCCCGATAGCGCAGTGGTTTGGCGCCTCACTGACATGCTAGTCTTTCATAATAATTTCAGTCCCAGCAATGCCATCCCTTTGGAAGTAATCCCAACTATGAAAAAATAACTTAAGGTATTGTTTTTCCAATGAAAAACACAAAAGCATGCCTCTGAGCAAAGTTTTAGTCCAGCAAATGTTAAATATAGTGGTAGAACATTCCAGATAAACTTCGCATACCAAAAGCCCGGTGGAATCTAAGACCCAAGTAACACACCTGATTAACTGTTTTAAAAGGGTGCTCCCAGACATAAAGGAAGTCCTGGAGGCCCCACTTGTGGGGATATATTTTGAAAACATAGGCCAGGAAGTTGGAAATTGTAAACACAGCTGCAAAAACGGTAT
This sequence comes from Triturus cristatus, assembly GCF_964204655.1. Lineage (NCBI taxonomy): Eukaryota > Metazoa > Chordata > Amphibia > Caudata > Salamandridae > Triturus > Triturus cristatus. Next base: position 304,623,408 of record NC_140583.1, on the reverse strand, counting down.
GTTTACTGAAGTACTGCTAAGCTTTTTTGTGTAATGTATTTAAGAACTATATACCAGAGAAATAAGGTGAGTATATAAAAAAGACACACCCCCTTTGGCCTACCAGACCCCCTCCACCTCCAAGATGTAAATCAACTTTCATATCGTACTTTAAAGCTCTGCTTATCCATTCATCTCCTGTTTGCTCCTATTGATCCTGCCCACCATTGTCTCTCGCTCCTTCTGATCCCTTCGGGCACGCCAGCCCTCCGCAGTCTACTGGCTCTCCATGGCCTCTAGATACCCGGAGCTAGCCTGTCCGCACAGTGATCAGGCAAGAACACCTCCTATGTGGTTGCTAGCTACTAACAACAACGCACACTGTTTAAATAACAAACTCGGTATCCCGGAAATTCCATGTACTGGGGTGTTTTCCTATCCCACCCCATGCAGAGTCTCTCTACCAAAATGATTTGACGATACATTCCTCAACAGTTTCAGAACACAGCTTGTTCCTCACAAATGAAAGATACACACTCTCCTCCCTAAACAAGTACCACCAAAGCAATAGGTCTCACCTCTGGGACGTATTGACTTTGCCAATGGTTTTAGCCATGACTCATAGTTTAAAGAAAAAAAGCTTATGACGCAGTGGGCCATGTCATTTTGCAGACACTCGTCTACAAAATGCCGGAGCAGCTTTTTTATTAGTTACTAATCCATCTTGGCTTAGTAACTAAAAAGAAAACAGAAAGACACGAAAGTAAGTTTGATTTTCTTCTTTATAGAGAGTGGAGGGGGCAAGACAGGGAGAGCAGCAATGGTGAGGGACGCGAAATGGGGCGTCTCGGGTGTGGGTGGAAGCAACATGGGGAAAGAGGCAGAAGCAATACAGCGGCGTGGGTGGGACGGAAGCAAAATAAGAGGCACGGGTGGGGGAAGTAACATGGGGGCACAGGTAGTGGGATCAAATGAAAGACTGCAACATGGAGCTAGCGGGGAGAAAACATGAGCAAGAAGGCACTAGAGGGAAGTAGGGGAGAAGTGCACAGTTGAGCGGAGCATGGAGCACACAGGGGAGGAGAGAGGCACTCGAGGGAGGCAGTTGGAAAACATGTTTGCTCTCATGGAGGGTTTAAACAAAAAGAAAAAAGTAGCACCGGAAAAAGTGAGCAGTGGAAGTACACAGTAATGGGGATCATCTCCAAGGGAGCTCTAAGGGAGCATCAAACACAAAATGAGGAAGGAGAGTGAAGGTAAACTGTTGACTGGGCAGCCCACTAGGCTTTCCCACCTGGCACTACAGTACAGACAGTGCCCATAGATTAACTATGAAGCGTTGTTGCTGATTGGTTTTTTTTTTACGTTTAAACTGTGAAAACTGAAATCTATTGATCCCTGTAATCTGGGTTTGAGAGTTTTATTGTTTCTTGTCTTTAATGTTGTTTGGCCCTGCAGTGAAATTAACATATACTTTTCTCTGAAAAAGGGTTACTGCTCGGTGCAAATGAATACCCTTCTTTCTTTCTTATAATAATCCAAGATCTCACATTGTTGTTCAGAGATTGGACACACACACTTGTATGTGCAGCAGTTACCTTTCAGTTTTAAGGAAGCCATTCCTTTATCATCTTTGATAAAGAAATAGTTTTTTTACGTTTAAATAATATTTTTTTATTTTTGGCTCCTCTTTGAGTTTTGATTCAAGTACATTTTCGATCATGGCGTTAGATCTTGTTATCCCAGCCAAAAGGGCTGCTACAGCCCTGAAGACACAATATAACAAGCATTGGCATAGCCAATAGGTCTCGCCTTTGGGACCTTATAAGTGTTTAGCCATGCAACAGTTGCATAACTAAATACTTATAAGTTAAAGTGATCACGATCGGGATCACGATCAAACATGAAAGCGGCCGTGAAAGTGAAAGTAATTGCGGTAAAGCGCGACACGCGCGCCCGCGCACATGCACTGTAGCTCTAGGCTGGCCTGGTAGCACTTTTTGGAGCCCTCTCAATGAGTCTCGCCAGACCAGTGCATGCGCTGGGTCAGGCGAGACCTAAAAAAAGAGGGCTTCCTTGCGCATAAGACCGAGGGAGCCAGAGCTACTGCAGGCTCTCAGAGGCTTGGAAAAAGCCAGCCAGGTCCAGAACATACACATGGAGGAAGACCAGGTACAAGAGAGGTCCCTACATTGTCTGGACCATCTCCAGGTGTACTCACTGTCCAGCTCACAACTAGTTATTCTCTGGGTTAGATGTCGCGGCATGGATTGTAAGGATGGGAAAGCAGAGAGGGAGAGCTGAAACTGCAATTGGCTTATACGACTCTGAAGGAGAATACAATTATTTGCCAAGGACAGTACTTGAAGAGGACTCATGGAAGAATTTGACTTCCATTTATCTAATTAATATTGATACTTTGTTGTTCCTTGGCATCTTTTTGCATTTTAACTTCAAAAATGAATTGCACCTAACTGAATCCAATTTTTACCAATTTTGGTGTTGTTTCATCTGTTAAAATCTCGGTTTGGGTACTTTATTGTTTGATCTCCTGACTTTAACATTGTTTAGTGCTACTGTAAGTGCACTTTTTTTATTGGCCTACAACTTTAGTTTGGTCGATCAATCTGCACCCATCTTTCTAAAGAAGACAGCTGACCAATTTGAGAAACTAAGGGTCTGATTACAACCCTGGCGGATGGGATACTCCATCACAAACGTTATAGATTTCCCGTCCGCTGTATCACAAGTTCTATAGGATATAAAGGAATTGTAATACGACGAACAGGATATCCCTCACGTTTTTCACAGATTATCCTATGCGCCAAGATCGTAATCAGGCCCTAAGAATATTTGCACTGATTTTGGGGGAAGGTTGGTTTTGTCTCGTGTAAACACAGGTTATTTGTGGAGGTGAGTGGGGTGGGGAGCACCAAAAGAAAAATGGAATTTCAGATTTTAATTATTACTTCAAGCAAAATCAGCTGACCAGTTTCACCACAAATCATCTTGAAGTTAGAGATGACTCCAATTCATAAAACGTTTTCTGACGAACTATTGAGGAGCAAAAATGGATTATAAATATGTTGTCCTTTACCTTGAAATTCTCAAATCTTTATCCCATCCAATTGCGTGCCATTTTTCGGGATACAAATGAGCTTTTTGTTGTAAGGTTCATTGATCCCAGCTGGAGGTCCTCTGAAAGTCAACGGTGGCAGCATCAAATGCTCTGCTGGCGGCGCGTACACCTTGTCCATGTCTTTGGTGAACAGTAATGGTGACCAAGGATGGCAACATGGTGATATATTGAGCTCCCCTACTGTTGCTTTGTATTTAAGATTGTAGTAGGTCCTCAAAGTGATGCTACGTTGCACTTGTGACATTTTGTACTACTTTTGGTTTGGTCAATTAACACAAAATGTTGACAGTTTCATCTGATACAAACAGGTTCTATTATGCCCAGTGTCTACCGCCTCTTACAGTTTCAATGTGCATGAGGCTGTATTCCATACCCTCGTCCACTCCCAATCAGCGTTGCGGCAAGGCGGCTCTAATCAAGAAACCTGGGGAAACGTAGCAGTGTGGGAATGTTGAGTAAGAGGTTTAGAAATTTAGTATCATCAATCAAGATTTAATGATTGAAAAGCAAGTACTGGGTGTGTGGTGTTGCTGTTTTAGTTATGATAGACCTAAATTGAATGACCAGAAGCTACTAAATTGTCTAGAAAAAAATCTCACAGTTCGTTCAGACGAGCTTCCAGCAAAGAAGAAACAGCAGCAAGAAATACTCTGTCCAAGTGGATGAACTTCCAGCTTCTGTGAAAAAACTCACCCTTAATGCCATGTGATTTATGATATTAAAAAGTTGTAATTGCTTGTGAAAAAGTTCTAAACTCATTTTCTGAAAGTTTCACAGTTTCTACGTTTTGAAGCGTCATAACTAATTTTAAAACAAATGTGTGCCTTTTTGTAAAATATTTCACGGTGCCGCTTGCAGTGCTGGCTGTACAACTTTACTCCTACTTATCATAGTCATTCTTCAAAGAAAAATATTTGCTTAGCTTAAACCTTTACCTTAATTAGGTCCTTTATAATTTCAGATTTTTCAGATGACTGTTAAAAACCCAGATGGCAGCGAATCCCAACAGATGGCCACAGTCAACAAGCAGGAAAATGTGGTGACATTTTACGTAACCGGACAAAACTCCTCATCCACCGTTCTTTATGACTACGCCAATGTAAGTCCAGATAGCTTTCCCTCTTACCAGGAGGGTCTTATGGCGACGAGGATCTAAAATACCCATACTGCTACCTTATAATTGGTAGTTTGTTGCTTTAATTCAGGCCTGGGACTGGGAGGATTACAGCTGCTCCGTGATACAGAATCTCTTCTGGTGCCTAAACCGTGGCACCCTGGCTGTTTGCTGGCTTACCATACACTGCGGTATTGGGGTTCAGTGGGTGTGCACTAAGAAATAAGTTGAAATAAGAGTCGACGAAGTATTGATGAATTTTCGGCTCCCAGCTCTAAATTGCCCACAAATTGCCAGGTGGGAGGACTGAGGCAGTGTTCCCCCCAATTTCAAAACAAAAATAAAATATTGGACAATGTCGACACTCGAAAATGTTTGCCCTTACCTTCCTCAGCCTCTAGGGGGCATCACCGTCACTGACCATTTTTCAGTCTCCTGTCAGAGGGTGACGCTGCTCTCTGACTCCCTCTCCAAGGTCTAGGTTGGGGCCTCTGTACCTCTCACACTCATATATTACTTACACTGGCGCTATGAAATTATTAAGTTATAGTTTGGTAGGGCTAGTTTCCATGGTTCCATAAGAAAGGCATTTATTGTTTTCTTAGCAACTTTATAATTTTCAACCATCTGATGAATCAGCACAAAACTTTCCCCCCCAAAAAGTTCATCCAGTTTGGGTCTTTGAAACAGAAATATTGGCTGAACAGAACTATAGAACTTGAATCAAAGGTAAAACTTTACTCAAGGAGTGTGCTTTTCTTGGTTTCATGTAAATATTAAAGCAATAAAAGCTCCTCGTTCGACAAGGAACCCTTTAGCTCCTGTTGTCTATTTCGAGTCCACGGTACCACATTTTGATCTGGGAGCTCATTAATACAGGCTCCATGAATAAAAAAGACAGCTGGGCTACTGGTCAGGACTTGCAGTCAACCCTAGTTACGAATGTTTGAAGGGGTTGGCAATCGCCATTTTCTTTTCTTTAAAACTTTGCTAAGGTTCGTAGAGTAATGTGAACTAAAGTATCATGCGTGATTTCATCAGTGATGTCATCAGTGATATCATCAATGAGGTCATTTGAAATGTCATGACTGATGTAATAAATTATGTCACTTAACTTGTAGAACTATGTAATATGTGAGGCCGTAAGTAGTGCATGAAGCCGGTGTAAAGTTATGGTTAATGTACTGAACAATAACTGGGAAATCTGAGTGTTTTTTAGGTTTTGCTTTGTAACTATAACTGCATATTGACAGTGCAGATTTTTATATATATATATATATATATATATACATATATATATATATATATATATACATGTATTTATAAAGGGTCAGAAGGTTTACAGGATATATAGGATATAAACACAGATACCCACAGGTGGTGTAAGGATGAAGGATCTTTGTATATTTTGCAGGACAACCAACAGTGGGCATATTATCAAGCACAGCGTTAAAATTATCGCCGCTTTAGCGGCAGAAAACTGCTGCTAAAGCGGCGATAATGGGCTTGATAATATGCCTCAGAGAATTCCCATAGAAGCCCATGTTCACACCAGAACATGGGCTTCTATGGGAATTCTCAAGGGCATATTATCAAGCCCATTATCGCTGCTTTAGCGGCAGTTTTCTGCCGCTAAAGCGGCGATGATTTTAACGCCGTGCTTGATAATATGCCCCAGTGAATTTTACAGCTTTTACAGATTAAACAATAAGTAACACAAGGCTATTTAGAAACAAAAGGCATTCCATGAGTAGGTTTGTATGAAATGGCAAATTCTATTCTTCTTTGAAATGACTATTTAACAATTTTGGTGAAATGGTTTCCCAATAAACGTATTTGTAAAAATGTTCCCTAAAATATCACATACAACTGAATTATCAGCGCCCAGAAATGAGAAAGTCCTATGCTTAATTTCTGTAATGGACGTCAATGACAAAAAGCAATAGAGATACCAACTCTTCTTCAGCCGAGTACCTTCTACCTGTGTGGACTATCCCCACTTGTAATGTATGTATAGGAGAGGTAGCAGAAATATAAAAACTACCCCAGGAAGTCATCATGTCTTTAACCACAATGTTCCCTTCACTTTTTACAGAGCCTGATCTGCGTCCGCATGAACTCTGAAGTCTGCTACCTCACCAAAATGAGCAAGAGCAACATCCCCAGCCTAGATGCTATTAGCAAGAGCTTTCAAGACCTGCATGTGAGTACTGTAGCTTAAATACCTACATCATGGATGCTGATGGGTCCCTTGAGGAGCTAGAGTTGTACCTTTGAGGTGGTTTAAAGGCTGTGGAATCTGAACCTATATTTCAGCTGCACACTGTGAATGATCTACCTTTTGAAAATTGATAAAACTAAGGGTCTTATTTAGATTTTGGTGGAAGAAACATTCCATCAAAACATGGGGGATATCCCGTCCACTATATTGGAAGTGCTGCGCACTTGTAATACAGTGGACGGGACATCTGCTACGTTTGTCATGGGGTATCCCCTCTACCAAACTCTAAATAAAGCCCTAGCAGAGGGGACCTTATGCCCAGAGTCTACACAGTGTCTTATCACCCTGTATAGTCAAGAAACATCAAGAATAGATTCATCTACCAGGTATGTGCATCGATAATATTTATTTTGTATGCAAGTAGCTGGTGCCAGAGGAAACATTGTAATAGCTGAAGTTGAGATGTGTTCTTCTTTCCGAATGCATGGTATATTAGCGCATCTACAGTCAAAGGTAGAAAAACCCAATATGAGGAAAAAAAGGGTAACATGACCACCCTTTTTTTTGTTCAGTACCTTTCAATTATATGATATCTGAGAATGCAGAACATCTGTCCAAGGGCTAATATCTCAAGTAAGTTGTTGTAAATGATGATAATAATCCAGTAGAAATAACAAGTAGTTTATTGAGAAGCAGCACAGCAACCAAGACACAACTAGTCAGTACGGCAGGAACAATGCAACTGCCCTCAGTGCCTGACAGTGTCTCCAATGTTCCATATGGAACAGGAATGTTATTCATAAGATGCCATGGTGCAGATACATTACATAAAATAAAATAAACAAGCATTGCAAATGTAAATACAACATATCTCCCTTTTTTCAACAAAACAAAGTGAGAAACAATAACATAAAATAAAAATACATAGGTTATTCATCATAAAATCTTTTTGGGGGAAATCTAACACAAACAGAACTTTTGACTCTTGAAGCCACCGTATCGTTAAAATGTACCATAGGAGGATCATCTGCTTGTTTGGATATGTTAGAACATTTTGCAACACGTTTGACATTCCATAACCTACCATCTTGGGTTATGACACTGTTGTCAAAAACTCTTACAATTTCAGAACACTTCATGGTGAGACCAGGTTTTTTGATTCTGACCCAATCACCCCTATTGAAATTATGCGACTTAGTTTTCCACTTACTGTCATACCAGCTTTTGGTCTTAATTAGTTTGGATCCAACCCTTTCTTTAACTCCAATTACCATGGGGTCAGAAAATGACTTGTATCTGCATCTCTCTTTAAACCACCATGGACATATCTTAGATGCAGGATCTATGCCTTTTAGAAGCCGGAAAGGACTGACTTCTGTAGAAGTGTGGGGCGTAATGCGGTACAACCATAATTTTTCTCTCAAAAAATGTCTCCAATTTCCACCCATTTTAAGACCATGTGAAACATAACACTCTATTAAAACGTTCCAACAGGCCATTCTCATGTGGTTCATAAACAGAGACTGTATAATGTTTGATATTGTGAATTTTAAAAAAAACTCCATTTCATTTGAAGTGAGTTGTACTCCATTATCAGTTACAAGTGTGGCAGGACACCCTTCTCTGGAAAAAACTTCTTTAAAAAACTCAATAACTAAGCTGGTAGAAGCACTTGATGAAAACTTCACTTCAGGCCACTTGGAGTGATAGTCCACCAAGACAAACGCATAACGAGAATCATGTGGTAAGCACATGAAAGGACCAGAGATGTCAAAAGCAATTTTCTTCCATGGTTCAGTGGGCCATTCAGTACTCTTTAATGGAGGAATATTAACCTTCATCATTTTCTCACTTCCCATACACACTTCACATTCTCTGACCATGCGATCAACCATGCGGTCTAACCCTGGCCCCCAAAAGTAATTTCTGACCAAACGTTTCATAGCTGACCTGCCAGGATGAGATTTATGCGCCAAATCCAGAATAATTTTCTGGATACCAAACGGGGGTACACACTTACCATTGTTAAACATGAGTACACCTTCTAGTTCTAAAATGTCAGAGACTCTATACATTGGCATAAATTCTTCTGCCAAATAATTTTTATCCGGCCATCCTTCCAAAATGTACCCTTTGACAGTTTGCCAGGTGAAATCTTGCTTCTCGCACAACATCCAACTCTCTTCGGAAATGTCTTCAAATGTGCCAGCCACCACATCCTGAATAGTTGTGATTACTTCAGAATCATCACCCTCACTATTCCCAACAACCTGACAAGGAAGTCTGGACTTAAAGACTGCCATGACATTTTTCTTTCCAGGAACAAACTCTGGTCTGAAACAGTATTCCTGCAATCTTGAAGTAAGTCTAGCAATGTGAGCTGTGGCATTCCAGCCACTACCAGGTGAAAGTATGTTTACTATCGGCTTGTGGTCAGTTCTTAAAACAAACTTGTTTCCCCATATATAATTTCGGTAATGCTCAATAGCCCAAACACAAGCTAACAATTCTTTTTCTATCACTGCATATTTATGTTCAGTGTCATTTAGGGTGCGGGAAGCAAAACACACATTCCATTCATCCTTCCCACATCTTTGTGATAAAACTCCTCCAATCCCATACAAGCTTGCATCAACTGTAATGATGCATTCTTTATACATGCAAAAAGGTTTGAGTGTGGAAGCTTTAAGAATTTCAGACTTGATGAATTCAAATGTTTGTTGCTGCTCCAAACCCCATTCAAACACAGCCTTAAGTCATAATAATTTCCTTAGAGGTTCCATTTTGGATGCAAAATTGTCAACAAACTTACTATAGTATTCACACATTCCAGTGAAAGATAGTAACTGCTCTTTGTTCATAGGAAGAGGAGCATTAACAATACCTTCTACATTAGACTTCTTGGGTACCACCCCTCACTAGATAGAGTGTGGCCCAAGTATTCGACTGAAAATTTAAACATTTTACATTTATTTGCCTTAAGGGTTAAACCACTACTTCTTAACCTTTCACATACTTCAATTAGATGTTTGAAATGTTTGTCCTCATTTTTTGAAAATATCAATGTCATCCTGGAAACATTTTACAAATTTATCAAGATCCCTAAAAATATTAAACATGACTTTTTGAAATACAGATGCCGCGGAGGCCAACCCAAACGGCATTCTGGTGAACTGATACAAACCTTGGGGAGTAATAAAGGCTGTGAGTGGTTTGGAAAAAACGTTTGCACCCTCCAACATGGAAACAACCTCATTTATGTTAGGAAGAGGATGACAATCTATGACAATTCCAGCGTTAAGTGCCCTAAGGTCAACACATACCCTCAATTTTTTGTCTGGTTTTCTTACCAAAACAATGGGAGAAACCCATTCAGCTGAATCTATGGGTTCAATAATACTTTCCGACACTGAGTCATCTAACATGTTTTTAAGCTCTTCTCTGACATTTATAGGTACACCTCTTAATTTTTGTTTCACATGAGTGACATCTCTTTTAAGTTTTTTTTATGAGAAATATCTTTTAATTTACCTAGAGTATCTGAAAACACATCAGAGAAGTTTTTTTTTAACGTGGTTTCCTTTTCCGTAGAAATGCTATTCTAATGCACATCCTCGTCAAGTAACACAGGTACGATTGAGCGAGGGTTTAGGATAATACCCAACTTCCATTGGTCCCTCCATCCTAAAACATTAATTCCTTTGACAGCAGTATATCATTTAATGCATGTTTTCCTAGTTTTTAAAGAGAGATTCACATCAAAATAACCAAGCATATCTATTCTGGACCCATCATAACTTTGTGCAATTATGTCAGATTGTAACATATTAGAAAGTGGTAGTACATTACTAAGTTTTTCCTGAAAATATTCATTTGAAATAATAGTTTACGGAGATCCGGAATCAGCCATTAGATCCAATAATACGCCAGAAATCTCAACTACACACATAGGGGATCTCTTACATTGGTTGGCATCAGCATCACTTATGCTAGAAATGTCTTCATATATCGAGACAACAACACCTTTGTTTTGTTCTGTGCATCCACAAGAATTAAATTTGTGCAGGGTGTCATTTGCTTCAGACATGGAAGATACTTTACCTTGTACCGTGACATTGCTCCTTCTTATATCCCTACACGTGGAAGCAAAATGACCTATTCTTCCACATTTCCTACACTCTTTGTTAATTGCTGGGCAACCTCCATAGGAGGCTAAATGTAATCTACTACCACACCTGTAGCACGTTCCTGTTCTCTCATTTCTCTCAAATTTCTTTTGGCTACCATAATTAGGAGTGCGATGAGAATTTTGTCCTGGAAAAGTGTGCTCATTTTGTTTTGTTCTGGAAATAGAATGGTCATTTGTTGTGTTTCTGGACGCTTGACTACACATATTTCATTGGATGCTTCTGTTTTATTGATAGTGGTGTTTTTAAGGGTCAGCATCCATTTTTCAGATTGTTCCAAGGCTTTTGCTGTGGAAAATCTCTTCCATTCGTTGCAAGGCTTCTTTATACGCATTAAACCCTTCACCTTTTCCTTCTAATGGAGGAACTTGAGGTAAAGCCCTGAACACTATCTGACCCTCCAATCCCAGACAATGCAAAAAAGTACTTTTTTTTCTTTCTGCTCCCATACGTTCCCCATCAATAGCTTTCATATAATTTAGAAATTCTTCTTTCCATCGTGTCCAAGGTATTGGTGAATCACCATTGTTCTGAAGAAACTTGTCAGGTGGGTCAAATTGCATATTGTTTGCTTGGATGAGTAAAGCACACAGAGTGACAAAAGGCAGTACAATATAGGTATCCCACAATTTTGTGTAAATATATGTATTAATATATATATATTATTTTTTATATATATATATTAATAACAAAAAAATACATATATATATGAACGTAGAAGTTGAAATACCTCACAGTTGTGTGATAATAAAGATGAAAAGTAACTAAATTCCTGTCAAACAATATTCCTCAAGATACGGATAATAGTTGTATAATTGAAATGACAAATTGACTAAAGTGTATGGACTCTATTGCTGCAGACTTCAATCTATTTTGTCATAGTCCATCTAAATGTCACAATTCTCTTTTGGTATCCCCTTCGGGTATGTACAGTTAACCACAGTCTTTTGAATAATAATAAAAAAAAAAAAAATTTATGAAGAAAAAAAAAAGAGTGAAAATGCTCTTACTTTAATAATTATGAAGTGCGCGAAGAATCTGTTCTCATTGAAAACCGAACCAGTTTCATGTGCCCGGAGAGTGTTCTTGTCATGAGCTGTTACTATGGGAACCGTGCAGCCATTACAAGAACCAAGGAAACCATGGCCGTGACGTAGCGCGTCCCTGCGACATAGCGCGTTACGGTGTTACGTGGTGACGTGCCAATGATGAGGTAGACGGTTCCAAGAAGGAATTCAGCAGACGCTCTTCCGACGAGAGGAATCGAATACTCAAACGGCAAAATTCCACAATAGTGGCACGCGTCAGCACGTCAGCAAAGGTATTTAGTTTTAAAAGTTACTTGCACTGCAAATGTTTCCAAACGAGGGCAGACTAAAAACAAGTAAAATTCAATAACTGGCGCTGTAGACATCTTCCAAAAATCGGGCTTTCACGGAGTGGCACAGTCTCTGAATGGTTCCATCAAAGAAGGCTGTAAATGGGTCCGTCTTAGAATATAGGGTCACAGAACACACAACACCTGTGCTGCTGAAAAAATGGTTGGTAAGGTGTTCTTCATCCCATCCAGGTCGTCACCATTGTTGTAAATGATGATAATAACCCAGTAGAAATAACAAGTAGTTTATTGAGAAGCAGCACAGCAACCAAGACACAACTGGTCAGTACGGCAGGAACAATGCAACTGCCCTCAGTACCTGACAGTGTCTCCAATGTTCCATATGGAACAGGAATGTTAATCATAAGATGCCATGGTGCAGATACATTACATAAAATAAACTAAAGAAGCATTGCAAATGTAAATACAACATAAGTCAAAGAAATGAAGAGTAACTCAGTACAGCCACGTCAAAAAGTATGGACTTAAACTCAATTACCTTGTGGATAATGCCTGATGGAAGATGTGTTCTAGAGGTCAACAGATAGCATGGATATCAAGTTGTAGCACCCCTGGCTGGTCCTTTGCTACATGTGGCAAACCCCTTGCTACTTAAGGTTTCAGGAAGACTGCAGCAGGATCAGAAAGTAAACTGGCTTTGTGCACATTGTGCAAACAGGAGGCTGTTCAGGGTCTAAAGGTGGGACACGGCATTTGGCCTGCAATTGGAGACGGGTGATCAAAGGATGAGTGGTCACTTCCAGTATCCCGAATATATTGATGAAGTTATACTCATGCCATGCAGGAGAGTTGGGTAACAGGGTGGTAGTTATCAATCGAATTTGATGATCATAAAATGGCTAGACAGTCATAGAAGGCCATGGGAAGAGCAAGGGCAATGGTAGAGAGCAAAATGAGAGACCCCGTATTAAAAGAGGAAGGATTTTATGATACCATTGTAAATCTCACTAAAAGCACCAGATTGGAATCAGTGGCACAGCAAAGGCGACATTATACCTAATGCAAGCAAGAGAAGATGGCAAGCTTCTCAGATTTGGGCAGTAAAAGAAACCCGTAATCAGGATGTCTTTCCAAGTCACAGTATGCGCTTGCATCTTACAATTTGCTAGAAGGTGGCACCATTAAAGGGGCATCTCCCTCGTCCTACCATATCTAAGTGGGATCAACCGCACCTGCATTGGCAATCATTGATCTGATCCCGACTCTGAAGGAGATGTCATCTCATTGACAAAGTGGAAGCTGAACCAGTGTGATAGCCTCCAACTTCTCAATGTGTGCATTTAGCGTCTTGGAAGCAGGCAGTGATACAAGGGATTATTGCAGGCAATTCACAAATGGCCATGATTTGTTCTGAAAACAGCGCCTGTCCCGTCGAAGGATAGGCGCTCTTTCTTTTTATTGAAGGCATTCAGTGAATGCGAATGCAGGGAGAGGTTCTTCTACTCCTCACAGGGAGATAGTCACGCAGAGTAAACAGTTGGTGTATGAAAACAAAAGCTGCTTCCGAGAGTCTGTTTTACATTTCTAAACTGATAAAATGCTGGATGATGATAGAGATGATTTCTGTGACCTACCAGAGCAAGGGTGATCTCAAAGGGAGACTACTCTTAGTGTAGGTACAGGCAAACTACTGTTGGCTAGACTAACAACGAGTTATGAAGTAATAGGCAGGTACTGGACAACAAAAGGCCCTACACCCAGGGAAGAGATTAACCATGGTCAAACAACTTCAGGCATGAATTCCACCTACAGTTGTTAATATTTGTCCCAACCAATCTTGAAGATGGCCTATTATTGAAATGAATGTCTCATTGGCTGAATCACTGAATTCCAAGGCTAGACATCTGCTTGAATAACATCCATGACACACACACAGGATCTGAATGAGCAAAACAATAAAGGTTCAAGAGGAAGACTGAAGTAAAATGCTTTAAAAGAATGGATTGTCAGAGTAGCCCATCCCTTGCTGGTTCCTTGAATACTAGTGAGAATCATATTTTCTTACAAAATGTTATAAGAGTTATGGACAAACCAAACAACATTAGTAATATGAAGACAGTCGTTTAAAAAGGGGGTAAGCCTCACTTATGAAGTCCTGATGACGAGCAAGCCCTGAAAGAGAACTTAATCTAGGTTAGAGTGAAGTCACACAAGTCCCTAACCATCTGAGTCTATAAAAATACTTCAACTGTTATATGTAACTAATTGATAGGGGAATGTTTTTACCCATAAATGAGGTAAATTCAGGAAAATATCAGAGATTGGAAGAATGGTTGGATGAATGATAGTAACACAAGATGGAAGGAATACAACATAGGTGGCTCAGCAGCCGGCATTCTTCATTGTGTTTCAACTGCTGAAATATCATTATGGTGGAGTTAACAATAGAAAATCTACACTTGTTTGATATTTGTATTGCATTTATCTCAAGGGATGATATCGTAACATACAACGGCAGCTGGGACCAAGCCAGGAGAGTTCCAAGCTGAGATTTTTGGGCTTACATTGGGGATTAGGCAAGGGATTGACTGAGTGTGGCCTAACTGTGACTTTCTTCCCAGAGGAAAGATTGTCGTGGAAGCTTTGACATCCCTGCAATTACTATTACAGAGAAGAACATGAAAATCCATTTATTCTAGACTGCCTTGAAACCTCTCCGGCGTAGGCTTGAAGTTACCAGATCAAAATGACAAGTTAATTTCATATGTGTGCTTTGCAAGTAGCCAGATATGTTACTCCTATCGTACTAAAAATTGGCTACTAAACCGCAGAATCAAAGGATGATCAAAGATTGAGTCCTAAGAATAAATCCCATCCGATAAAGATAATAATTGTTGACTTTAGAGCTTCAGTCTTTTGGACCAGCATTACAGTAACAAAGATGAGCAGGGGAAGAAATTGTGGGTATTTCTCTGGCCCATTAACAACTTGCACACGAGGTGAACATGAAAAGTAATTTCATGAGTATACAATTAGCTGGAGATCTTCAATTTGGGTGAAAATTGAAAGATCCGCCTGATAGATAACCTTGTTACTGAAAGATCTACAACATTTACTCTGCACCCAAGGGTCTGCAGTAGATGCAGTGCTAATGACTACGTACTTGTAATTATTGGGGATCAGTAGAGGGCGATCAACTTCGAAGTTGTCTGCTGCATTGAAAGTGATAAAAATCCATTTGTTTAGTGTGGGTCTAGGAAGCAAATGACTAAACTACCCAATATAGGAGATCTAACTTCCGGCATTGGCATTAGTAAAATTAACACAATTGCTGGGGTGGGGCGCCTTGACCCTCAAGAGGTCTATGCCAATATTATTGCAGATGATCTACTGTTTCTTGAAGCCTTCTTAAATACAGGTGCCCCGTTTGTTGCTATGCTTGCCGCATATAACAAAAATGGCTGATACTATAGCCAGGCGCCTCATGAGACCCTCGTGTGGATCTAGCGGTAAGAGGGTGTAAATCATAGACAAATGTTGTAATTGTAATGGAACAATTTCTCAGTGAAGGTAGTGTAGTTGATGGCTACGTTGTTTCCTCGTAAGCTGAGGTCAGACTTTTTATCCTGGTTTTTGCACTTCACCAAAAATGAACCATGGCCAACTTCACACATTGAGATGCATTTAAAATAGCCCTGGAGAGCATGCTACTGTGCTCTCCCTCTGTAATAGATTATGCTTTGTTTTGTGCAGTGAGTGAGTTTGTGGTTTTGTTTTATTGTTGTTGCCTACCTCGAATTCCACATACACAAAAAGGAGAGAATGCGATGTAATTGCTAGGAAATGATAAAGCATGTTGGGATGATGAAAATGTTGTGCGTTGTTTTAAATCTAATATAATGTCCTAACTGCCCTTTTCCAACTTCCCATCTTCCCTCCACCAATGTGTCTTCATCTTTACAAACAGTCCACTTCTGGTGGCAGCGCAGGCTCGGAGGGAGCCACCGTCTCCTACACCGTGCAGAAAGAGCCGGTGGCAGACCGCTCAGTTTTGGGACACAACATCAATGTGCTCTGCAGCAAAGTGCCCATCTTGTGGGCACTGGAAAGCACAGGTAAGGGTGATCTGACGATGATCATTTGATTCATTGCAGCTTGTTATCTGTTGTGTTACTCAGTGTTATTATACTAAGTTATGATGATTTGGTTAGTGCTGCTTTTCATCCATTTGGGTGTCCAGGCGCTGGAGCAGGTGTATAAGCATTGGACTGAGGTTGTTGGGAGACAGCTGAGGAGTATTAGTCAAAGAACCAGGAATTTAAACCGTGAGGAGAAGGCCCTGATGTGTAGAGGGAGGTTATTCCAGGTCTTGGGTGTGATTTAGGAGAATGCTAGACCTCCTGTTCTGCTTTTGTTGATGTGGAAGGTGGGTGTGAGGGAACGTGAGGCTGAGCCCGGTTTCTGGTGGGTTGGAGGAAGAGAAAGGTGATTGTTAACATTCGTAGGTCCAATGTTGTGCAGTGCCTTGTATGCGTGTGTAAGGAGTTTGAATTGGCAGCATTTATATCTGACAGCCAGAGGGGAAACAGTCTAAACCACGTAGTCAGTACAACGCATGGCTGAACAACCCAGGAACCTCTAAACCCAGGAACCTCTAAACCACGTATGTGCCTTTACCACGCATTTGCGTGGTTTAGACGTCCGTGGTAGTTAGCGCTCTACTCTGCGGGTCGGAAGTGAGCTGGTGAGTAGATCTGGTAGCTGGGTTGAAAGATAGCTGGTAAGTACGCTTTATTTTTAGGGTGGGAGATTAGGGGTGTCGGGGGAAGTTTTGTGGGCTGCGGGTGGATTGTGGGTAGTTTTGTGGGCTGGGGTGAGTCGGGGTAGTTTTGTGGGCTGGGGTGGGTCAGGGTAGTTTTGTGGGCTTTGTTTTTAGGCTTGGGGGCTGGGCGGTAGTTTTGTGGGCTGGGTGGTGTGTCGGGGTAGTTTGGCGGGATGGGTCGGGATAGTTTAGGGCTCCGGGCGTGGGGCTGGGATGTTTTTTAAATATGGGGTCAAGGTTTTATGGTTGAGGGTGGGAAGGAGTTTTTTAGGTCTGGGGTCAAAGATTTAGGGCTCAGGGCGGGGGTTTTAGGACTCCGGGTGGGTTTTAGGGCTCAGGGCACATGGGGCTGGGGTCTTTCTAGGCCTGGGGTGGGATTTGTTGTTAGGGCTGGTGTTCGCTTTTAGGAGTTAGGGCAAGGGGCTGGGATACTTTTAGGGCTGAGTTCGGGGTAGAACTCAAGGCAGGTATATGGGTTTTAGGACTCATGGTGGGTGCTAGAGCATAATCTTAACCACACATATGATTTTACCAATTATGCCATTACAACTAAATGTGTTGTAAAGGCATGCGTGGTAAAAACCATGTGTGGTTAGGATGCGGTAGTTATTAAGATCGCGTTGGCATGCGTTGTTAGGGAATTCGTAGTTTCAACATACAACCGAGCCATAGCCCTCTGAGATGTGGTGTAATGTGGGTGTGTTGTGGGAGGTCTAGGATGAGTCTTTCTAAAGTGTTCTGGATGGTGTGTAGTTGGTGAAGGAGATGGTTGAGAATTCCAGTGTACAGTGAATTGCCGTAGTCTAATCAGCTTGGGATGAGGACTTGTGTGATGGTGCGTTTGGTGCTTTGGGGTAGCCACTTGAAGATTGTGAGGAGCATGTGGAATATTTTGAAGCAGGAGGAACTGTACGAGTTGATCTGTGTCATCATGCTGAGCTTGTCATCAAGAAAGATTCCCAGGTTTCTTGTGTGGTTGGTTGGTGTGGGTGTGAGTCCAGGCACTGATGACCACGTCTCTGTCCTGGTCATGGCCTTGTAGCCCTGTAGGGAGCCTGAAGGGTGCCTTTTCACATGGATGGAGGGTCCTGTAGATGAAGTGGAGAGAGAGGTAGAACAATGGGATATATGGGTGAGAGGAGGATTGTGAGGATGTTGTGAGAGAGATAAGTGAGCCAGGAGATCAAAGGTGATATAGAGTGAGCGTGCAAAGAGGTAGGCAAGAGAGGTCAGAGGGAGAGCATGGAGGACAGAATGAGAGTGGTGCGAGTGGCGGTGATCTGTGGTGATCAATTAATCAATCAATCAGGATTTATAAAGCGCGGCAAATCACCTGTAAGGGTCTCATGGTGCTGGAGTTGCTAGCTGCTTCGCTGAGAAAATAGTGAAAAACGAGACATTAGCAGGAGAAAGCACTCAGAAAAGAGGGGGAGAGGAAGGAGAAAGCAGTGAAAATGAGGTGAAAGCAGTCGGAAAAAGGGAGAGGAAGGAGCTAAATACGAGTTAAAAGCAGAAAAAACACTCTGAAAAACGGGGAGGAAGCATGACGGTGCAGCAGCATGGGAGAGCTAGGCCTGGGTCCTGCTTAGTGGGGTCGCGCTGTGGCCTCCATTCTGTAGGATCTGGGGGGGAGGAGGGGCACTGGGAGGTGGGAGGTGGGGCTAGGCAGGAGGCCGCAAAAAGTGCAGCAGGCGGGAGAGGCAAATTAGGGGAAAAAACAAGGAGAAGCTGTGAAAAACGAGGGAAAAGGAGTAGAGAACACTCATAAAAATAGGGGAAAGGGAGGAGAAATCAGTAAAAAATTAGACAAAAGTTGGAAAAACAGCGGGGAAGAAGGAAAAGGAAGAAAAAAAATGAGTCAAAAACAGGAAAAATGGGGAGGAAACAGGGCGGTGCAGCAGCACGGGCAAGTTAGGCCTTGGGCTATGTTAGAGGTGGGCTTTGGAGGAGAGAAGCTACAGAAATAGTGAGGAACAGGACCATTGTGACAGGTGGGAGTGGAGATCAGTGTCTCTATCAGAGGGATAAAGGTCCAAATACGAAATATGGCAGAGGTCTGCTTGGTCCCATCCAGGAATCTCCTGTAGCAAGAGACTGTCCATGTGCTTGCAACTTGTGTGTGTGTGTATGTTCGCACTCATGCATGCAAAGGAGGACCTGTATGTGTGAGCACACGTGCATGCAAAGGGGATGTGTGTGTGTATGTAAGTGCATGGACGTGTGTGTTTGGATGGAAGTTTGCATATGTCTGGTGCAGGGAAGCAAATGGGCATCTGATGACCAATGCAGATGGTGACAGTGGGTAAGTATTTGTTGTCTGTACCTGGAAATGTGATGGTGGTACCTAGCACCATAATGGATGTGGATGAGCATATCCGGCCATAACTTGGTAATATTCGCTATGCTAGTCCTGGAAATATTTCAGAATGGGTTGTAGAACAGAATATCGAGCGGTAAATATCATTTTACCACAGTTTCAAGGTCTTAATATCAAAGACAAAAATATTGAAGAGGTAGGTGTATATATAGGCAAGTATAGCTATACTATTCTTAACCCCACATCTCTGTACCTTGAAAAAAATCATATATATATATGTATATATATATATATACATAAATATATACACTTATATATGTATGTCTATATATATATATTAAGAAAATACATGTATGTGAAGTTAAAGTACAGTAAACATATACTTACCTATATGTACTTACCTGTCAATATTTGTATCTTTGCTATTCAGGCCTCAATATTGTGGTAAAATTATATTTACCTTTTGATCGGCCAGACCCCCTCCTTTCAGCATGTGTTATCTGTATTGGGGCCTTAAATATGAGAACCTAGGCATACGATGGTGAAAAAAAATGATTTTATGACGGTTTTTCAACATATTGTGGCATTACCAGGACATGTGTTGATCGGATCTGGGCCTTATGTTGAATATATTTGACTTAAAATGGCAGAACTATGGAGAAGTTTGGTAATGCAACGACAGTGCTAGCGTTTACGTGGCATGGCTTAAGATGTCAGTACCGAATGGTATGTTTTGGGGAGGGACACCTTGGTGTTCTTTGGTGAACATCATATTAATGTTAAGGAACGAATGCTAGGACAACAAACAGCCAGGATTTTATAACTCCATTTTGCAAATTTCAAAACTGGTGGTAGCTCCAAACACTGTCAGGTGTTCGCAGATGTTGCTTGAGACCATGCATGGTCTGCATATTCTGCTTGATGAACTTTCTACGTTTCGGGCTAAGCTGAGAGCAAAACTCCTCGTGGATGATTACATCAAAAGGAGCACTTTTGGGATTCCCCCACTAATACCTTCTCCACCATCACCACCTTTTCCAGGCAAAATTTAGTTGCTAAACATCTTTTTAAGTTTGATGCAGCTCTTTTAATTGGGGCAAACTTGCAAGTCTCCCAAATGAGTTTTTATCCTTAATAAACCTTTTTTTTTTTTAAAGTTAACCGCTTGTTGCAGACAGCAGTTAACCGTGAGCAACATGCTCATGCTGCAGCAACTCATATGTGATCGATAAATTAAATACGCAATAAGAATACCAGCTACATTGTCAGCATCCCTCATTGACACATATACCCTATGGATCCTGCATGAACATAGCTAGAAAGAAACAGTAACATTGCTAGATGGCCCATACAGATGTGCTATAGTCTGTCTAAAGGGCCACTAATACATGGCACTCATGTTTATTGTACTGCTGTCTCCAAACAGGAGTGCAATTCAGACCACTAGCCCTTTATATTAAACGAGAAGTCCTCTGATGTTACACTTAATGGACCACTTGACTCAATGAAAATCTCTTATATAAAAAGTTGAGTATTAACAAACAGGGGGGTGTTATTTGTTCTGTCAGGTTATTTCTGAGCGCTCTCTTTATTTACGTTCTCGTGTGAGCTTAAAAATATATCTGAAACGGTGCCACAGGAGAGGGAGAAATACCCCTAAACCCTCTAGTGGTGGGCCACGGCCCACTATACAAACAGAACACCCTCGCTTTTCTTCAGTTGTTTTGTTATATGGATTTGTTTTGAAACAATATGCTATTACGCATTATACACTGAATTTAACGTGTGCACAGTTTGTGTTCTGTCCAAAAAGTTGAGTATGCACGAGGGACATATACGATGACCAGTTCACAGCAATACTTAGTCATGGTCAATGGTATAACACAACATACAAGTGTCTTAAATGTTTAATAAATCACTGTACATTTATTTGTGCCAACTTCTTTAAGATATATATGTGATGCAATTTGGAAGCCATTATTGCTTATTGGTTTAAGAGTATTTAATTTCTTTGCAGGTTCTCAGTCGCGATCATTTTGCTTTAATGCGTACATCTGCTACAACACTGCGTATGGCCGTATCTGCGGTAATTACCGCAGATGCAGATAAAATGCATCAGATTTGCTTCTTCTCTACTGTCAATTTGTTTGGTGAGCGGCGTCCGGGATTCTACCATTTAATCCAATCAAGACAATCATGGGAAAAAGACTCTTCAAGACACCTCTTGGGATTTTGGAGGAGGTAATATTGCCATAAGGTTGCGGAACGATCTTCTATCGAAGACATCCAAGTTTTCAAGCGTTAACTAGGCCAAGCCTTCTTCAGTGACTTGCCTCCACTTAGTAACTGGCCTTATGCAGTCTCCAACCTGTATCAAGAAACTGTAGTTCCTGGACATGTCTGTAAGATTATATCTACAGTAATTAACTATTAATATCTGTACGTTAGGTCTTTCACCTCCACTTTGGAAACAGTGTATTTCTTAAATAAGAGAAAAGCACTCATGCATTCATGTCAGTAAACCCAACTAAACCGTTTTAAATGTTACGTTTTTTTTTTTTTAATAAATGCTTCAAGAACAGGATAGACCCAGAGATGATGCACACTTTTCTGCTCTTGTAAAGTTTTATCCTGGTACCCCCTGCCATTTGGAGCATTGAATTTGTTCTGTTAAGAGATCATAGCTGCACACATTGCAGGATGGTGCACACATCTAACGTTAGAGCAAAGGCTACAAACAGCTTGACTCTCAAACATTGACTCTCCCAAGAGCATGACATTCGGTGTTTTCAGGGTGATACCATTGACGTGAGTGAAGGTCCATCATTTAAAGGAGGGTTATGCAGGTCTGTGACTAGGGTGATAAGGATGCGAAAACTTAGGTGGATAATAAGGTGAATGTCTTGCAGTGCCTCTCATAGATCCTCCTTTTGCCCACAACAAAGCAGCCCTCAAGTGCTCGTTTATGGGCTAAAATGTGCAGTATACAGAGTGCAGTCTTATGTTGAAATATCAGGGCTTTTCTGTCTTCCAAATCAAATAAGTCCTGTTTGATGTATTACAAATCATAGAGCAGAGCTAAGAACTGAGTGTGACTGCGTATGTGAAGGGTTGTGTTTCTGCAATACTTATTGAATCTTCGATTTGCCATTGTGATCTTATTATCGAGATGTTTGATTAGATTTGTGAACTGCCTGTTTGATCACCATATACCGCTGTCTTTAATGATTGGTTTGCTTGATTTCACCACAGTCATGTTAGATTCATGTTGGCATGGACCACAATCGTTGAATAAAGAAACATTTCCTGGTGATCATTTTTTTGTATACCAATAAATACCTAGATTTATTATATGATGTAAATGTGATCTGTTTCATAACACTGAAGAAGTTATATGGTGTGGATGAGGAATCCACAGAAATATGACTGATCTTCTGGGCATTGTCAACCCAGTTGGCTACTTGGCTAATGCTGAAGATGTGATCTAAGCTGAATTATAACCTACACCAATCAGTCACCAAGAGGGTTGTTCGGTGCCAGAAAAGCCAAAGGTTGATTGGTCAGAACTATTAGAATTGTCTAACAGGAAAATAATGCCTTAACTGCCTGATGAGAGGCAGTCTCGCAAAATGTACAGGTTCAAGATAATCTTAGAATCTTGCTGATATTTTACATTGAGGCAGCATTCTTGATCCTCATTTAATTCCCTGAGAAAAGCTTATCCTATCCCCAGAATCAATAGTGATTTCGTACCCCCCATGGAAGAAGAAACACCGGTGCATGAATGATTTAGAAAGTAATTGTCATTAATTTGGTGGGTTATAGTTTTATAAGCATGCCTGTCCTGTCTACAGAGTTGTAAGGGCAAATATTGCACTGAACAATATGACCACTCTTGCTTTCCCAGATATCATCTGTGGTTACGGTTACTGAAGAACATGTGTATGGACCATGTGAATAAAATGCATCAAAAAGTCTGATGTGAAGTACAGTCCAACACTCTTGAACCAATGGCAGGAGCTACCTAAATAAGTCACATAAGAACTTTAAGGAATTAGAAGGTCTCTTTTAAAACTATCTTCGGAACTGTGTGTTATTTCTTCCTAAGGGGTGTGAAAAGACCGTAGATGGACTTTTTGAAACATTTCAGACGGGTTACTGCATCTCAGGTTTGGGAGTGTTGTTTACAATAAGAGAATACAAATCACCATAAAAGAAAAGAAAATCAAATAGAAAATCTAAAACTATGTTCCCTCTCCCCTGTATTGGTGAACATGTAGATCAATGTAGTTGTTAGCAGGCAGTCACAGCTTGAATCCTTCTTAATCTCCCTACCTCCCGGGTACAATCAAATACTGCACTACCATGGGGCACTGTTCACATTAGGTTGAAATGGAGTCATTCTCAAAGAAAATGATGCACAAACAAAATAAACTAAAAACATATATAGATTTCTTTAACATTTCTTAATAAAACATTAAATAAAACTCTTATAAATAATGCAAGCCTCCTGCTCCAAGCTTGGGTCCTTGAATCCATCCTCACTTCTTAAAAATTTCACATCTACTTGCAGCCTTTAGCCTACTTTATCTTAAAATATCCTCAGTTACTAACAATTGGCTTCTGAAATTCTACACGTATACAATTCCCATCTATATATAGATATTTTCAACTGGCGGTTGCCAGTAGATAGTTATAGTTAGGACCTTGTTTATATTCAAAAAGCGTTTTTTCTTTTCCAATAACTTTGGCGCCAGTTGTTGAATCTTCGCGAAATTTTCAAAACGTTGGTCCCGCTCCGGTCAGTTCCTATCCTGAAAGTGTCGGGGAGATTCGCCAAGCGGGGGCCGAGAAAAAAGGGGGGTCCCAAAACATGTTTTCTCCACTGTTAATTCTCAGAGGAAATTTTAGACACGACTACAGCCCGAACTGCTGAACGGAATTACACCAAATTTGGCAAGAAGGTAGCCCTTGGTCCAGAAAGAGACCTTTTTTTAAATGGTGTAAATCCCTTCAGTAGTTTCTGAGAAATTCAAAAAATAGAGGTCGGAAAATCCTTTTTCCCATAGAAACCTTTAGACACGCTTACAGCCAAAACTGCGGAACGGGATTACACCAAATTTGTCAAAACGGTAGTGCTTGGTTCAGAAAGCGCCCTTTTTTTTAAATGGTGTAAATCCGTTCAGTAGTTTGAGATATTAAAGGAAAAAACCTTTATATATCTGGGCGGGACCTATGCACAAGCACAAGCTTGGCTCTAATTGGCTGCCAACACTTCAATACAGGAAGTGTTGGCAGCCACCTTGGTGCAATGCTTTTTAGGTCTCGCCTAGCGATGCAGCGCATGCGCTGCCCACTACAAAAACACCACTGCACTGCCCTAAACACTAAGGGGCAAATTTAAAAGCCCCTTACGCTAGATTTGCGCCACCGTTGCGTCACTGTTGTGACGCCTTTCCACGGGGGCGATGCGACACGCATCTGCCCATCCGTGCGCCACGGTGCACCGCATTGTAAATGCGGCGCATCAGTGGTGGCGCACTGCCACGACCCCCTACACTGCTCGAACACCACTGCACTGCCCTAAACCCTGAAACACCACCCCCAGCACGACCCCCTACACTGCCCAAACACCACTGCACTGCCCTAAACCCTGACATACCACCCCCAGCACGACCCCCTACACTGCCCGACCACCACTGCACTGCCCTAAACCCTGAAACACCACCCGCTGCACGACCCCCTACATGGCCCAAACACCACTGCACTGCCCTAAACCCTGAAACACCACCCCCAGCACGACCCCCTACACTGCCCGAACACCAATGCACTGCCCTAAACCCTGAAACACCAGCCCCAGCACGACCCCCTACACAGCCCAAACACCACTGCACTGTCCTAAACCCTGAAACACCAGCCCCAGCAATACCCCAACACTGCCCGAACACCACTGCTCTGCCCTAAACTCTGAAACACCACCCCAGCACGACCCCCTACTCTGTCTGAACACCACTGCTCTGCCCTAAACCCTAAAACACCACCCCCAGCATGACCTCTTACACTGCCCGAACACCACTGCTCTGCCCTAAACCCTGAAACACCAGCCCCAGCACGACCCCTACACTGCCCGAACACCACTGCACTGCCCTAAACCCTGAAACACTAGCCTCAGCACGACCCCCTACACTGCCCGAACACCACTGCACTGCCCCAAACCCTGAAACACCACCCCTAGCACAACCCCCTACACTGCCCGAACACCACTGCAGTGTCCTAAACCCTGAAACACCACCCCCAGCATGACCCCCTACACTGCCTGAACACCACTGCACTGCCCTAAACCCTGAAACACCACCCCCCTGTACAACCCCCTACATGGCCCGAACACCACTGTACTGCCCTAAACCCTGAAACAGCAGCCCCAGCAAGTCTCCTTACACTGCCCAAACACCACTGCCCTAAACCCTGAAACACCACCCCCTGCAAGACCCCCTACGCTGCCCGAACACCACTGCCCTAAACCCTGAAACACCACCCCCTGCAAGACCCCCTACACTGCCTGAACACCACTGCACTGTCCTAAACCCTGAAACAACAGTCCCAGCATGACCCCTTACACTGCCCGAACACCAATGCACTGCCCTAAACCCTGAAACAGCAGCCCCAGTACGACCCCCTACACTGCCCGAACACCACTGCACTGCCCTAAACCCTGAAACACCACCCTCAGCACAACCCCCTACTCTGCCCGAACACCACTGATCTGCCCTAAACCCTAAAACACCACCCCCAGCACGGGTCCCAACACTGCCCGAACACCACTGCTCTGCCCTAAACCCTGAAACACTAGCCCCAGCACGACCCCTACAGTGCCCAAACACCACTGCACTGCCCTAAACCCTGAAACACTAGCCCCAGCACGACCACCTACTCTGCCCGAACACCACTGCACTGCCCTAAACCACTACCCCCAGCACGACCCCCTACACTACCCAAAGACCACTGCACTACACTAAACCCTAAATCTACCCCCAGCGTGACCCCCTACACTACCCAAAGACCACTGCCCTACCCTAAACCCAAAAACACTACCCCCAGCATGAACCTCTACACTACACAAACACCACTGAACTATACTAAACCCTAAAACACTACCCCCAGCACGATCCCCTACACTACACAAACACCACTACACTACCCTAAGCAACTACCCCCAGGACGACCCCCTACACTACACAAACAACACTACACTACCCTAAACCCCTACCCTCAGCATGACCCACTACACAAACACCACTGCACTACCCTAAACCCTAAATCTACCTTCAGCACGACCCCCTACACTACCCAAACACCACTGCACTACCCTAAACCCAAAAACACTACCCCAGCACGACCCCCTACACTACCCAAACACCACTGCACAACCCTAAAACACTACACCCAGCATGACCCCCTACACTACACAAACACCACTGCACTGCCCTAAACCCTAAAACACTACCCCCAGCACGACCCCCACACTACACAAACACCACTGCACTACTTTAAACCTACCCCAAGCACGACCCCCTACACTACACAAACATCACTGCACTACCCTAAACCCTAAAACACTCCCCCCAGCACGCCTCCCTACACTACCCAAACATCTTTTGAATAGAATCCTCAAGCCGTCCCTCACCCAGAGGAGGGTGTCCACCTGACTAGACCAACAAATCTTGAAAAGCAGATCAAGCAAAATGGCCATCCCTCCTAACCTCCGGATCCGATAATAATCAAGTAATTGTTAGTCGAAATTATATTGAAAATAATACTTTAAAAATACTTTTATTAATAAATTTAGAAAAACACTTAAAGGAAAACTTTTATTTAGAATTAATTTAAAGATATTTCATACTTTACAAATTACGCCGAAGTCGCGACCCCAGCGTGACTTTTCAAAATGGCTACCGCAATGCATGCCCATCATGTAGGATGCGCGAAGGTTGCGTGACTCCTGTATAATTTTTTTTTAAAAGAATGAATATAGTCTTCCTAACTAAAAATTATTCAATTAAAAAAAAAATATATATATATATATATTTATATATGTATATATATATAATAAAAAACATAGGATTGAGGTACATTAGACTTGCACATTTACATTTAATAAACCTTTCAGATTCACTGGAAAAACCATAGGTTTCAGGCACCTTAAAGTTAGAAATTAGCATTTAAAAAACCATAGAAATTCACTGAAAAAACCATAGGTTTCAGGCACGTTATAGTTAGAAATTAGCATTTAAAAAAACCATAGAAATTAACTGAAAAACCATAGGTTTCAGGAACGTTATAGATAGTTGAACATTTCACTCGTACAAGACCATAGAAATTCCAGCGTTATAGTTAGTTCAGCTAACTATAACTAGCGCCCCCGCAATGCACTGCTGATGACGTCCCATATTACATCATTCATGACATGGTCAGTGACATCACTGATGACATCTCAAATTACATCACTGATGATATCATCCATGTGAAAATCTGATGCACCTCCTCACACCTGAATATAACCTTTGATACACCCACTCTAAAATACAGACTACCATTTTTGAAAAAATAGACACATCAATACCAGTTACTAAATACGCACTGACTGATTCATAGGCCTACACAAACATTCAATCATTCACCCATACAGACACTCATACATGCAGTCACTCATCAATACACTATCATATGCACTCATACACCTATACAGACAATCACACACTGCCACATATCCAGAGTTACTCACACACTTAGTCAGTCATGCGAAGAATCATTCATACTTCCATTTACTCACCTACACAGTTATACAGACACAACCTCACTTATTCATACAGATACTAACACATAATTACTCTCTTGTAGAATCACTGATACAAATACACACTCATCCATGCAGCCACTCTCACAATTACTGAGTCTCACATATAGTTATTTATATACACCATCACTCACATATACTGCCTTTTACATATGTAGTTACTTGCACATGTACCACTGAGACATCCATTCACTCGCCAACACACCCATACATACACTCACCCACCCATACAGCTGTTTCCACATGCACTCTTGAACCCATACACCCAGTGAATCAACCACTCACACATCTATGCACAGAGTCACACACCTCCCACCCACACCCACACACACACACACTCAGGCAGCCATACAAATACTCGGCAAGCAATCAATAACCCATATAGACACTCAAGCAGCTCCTCACCAACCCATGCAGCAGCTTACACAAAACAGACAGACTGATACAGACTTTCACACAGTTTAGTCACTAACCCATGCATTCAGTAAGACACATTTAATCACTCACTTATACAGTCAGTCACATACCTACTAAATCCTCCATACAGACACTTATACACCCACTCATTCCTCAATACAGCTTGGCATATATATAAAACAAAATTATGAGTGTGAGCTTGTATCAGTAATAGTATAAGAGCATCAGAATGTGGTAGTATTTTTATGAGTTAGTGAACCTGTGTGTGTATAACTGTATAGGTGAGTAAATTGGAGTGTGATTAATTATTTGCATGACTGACTAGGTGTGTGAGTACGTCTATGGATGATTGGCGGTGTCTGAGTGTCTATATAGGTGTATAATTGCATATGATAGTCCTGTACTGAGTGACTGTAATTATGTTTGACTGTAAAGGTGAGTGAGTGGAGCTGTGTGTAGACCTAAGAGTCAATGAGTGGGTATGTAGTTATTGGTATTGGAGTATCTATGGTTTTGAGAATGAGCGTCTGAAATTTTGACTTGGTGTATCAAAGGTTATATTAGGGTGTGAGAAGATGCACTAATTTATCACATGGATGACCTCATCAGTGATGTCATCAGTGGTGTCATTTGAGATGTCATGAGTGATGTCATCAGTGATGTCACTGACCATGTCATGAGTGATGTAATATGTGACGTCATCAGCAGTGCATTGCGGGGGCGCGAGTTATAGTTAGCTGACCTAACTATAACGGGGGAATTTCAATGGTTTTGTACGAGGGAAATGTCCAGCTAACTATAACACCGCTGAAACCTATGGTTTTTTCAGTGAATATCTAAGGTTTTTTAAATGCCAATTCCTAACTATAACGTGCATGAAACCTATGGTTTTTTCAGTGAATTTCAAAGGTTTTTTAAATGCTAATTCCTATCTATAATTTATCACTAAAGCTATGATGTTTAATAATTTTCATTGTATTTCAACATTTTTCTATTTGTCTGTCAATTCCTTTAATTATGTTTTTTGAACATTCATTTTTATCACCTTTTTTTAACGTATTTTTTCAATTAATTCTTTTAAAAATTAAAAAATATTATGTTTTTATTGGGGGTTTTTCCAAAAAATTGTTACGTTTTAAAATATATTTTTATAAAATATTTTTTAAACCATATTTTCAAAACTTTATTTTTTATTTCTTTTTCCCATTTTTTGGGGATCCGCGCACCCAATGCGCACCCTTCACGACCTGTATGCAAAAGCATCCTCGTACGGTATGCGTTGGGTACGTGTGTGGTGCGTGATTACAATGCGACCGGTACGCGACTCCAAGCCTATACGCGACACGTACGATGCACGTTACGCGACGCTTGCGCGCTTCCGCGATGCGTCATGTGCATGTATGACGCGGTGGGTGCGCGAATATTTTACATTTAAAAAAACATATATATGTATTTCATGTGAATATTAATTGAAGACAAACTCTAAACTACTCATAAAATTAATATATTTTTACATTTAATCCTATATTCTTTTTAAATTCAATTACGCGGATGCGCGCTGTGTGCGTGCTGCCTATGCGCACGGTGCGCGGATCCCATGTGACCTGAAAAAAAGAGATTTGATTGGTTCATTACACTTCCTGTTCTACCTATTGGAAGACCCCACCCATTTCAATCATTCTTCTTAGACCTTCTTTGGAGGAGCATCTCTTTGCAGAGAAGAAGCTTTTTTTTACTAAGTTTTCACTTAGTTCAAAGTTTTTTTACAAAACAATGGCTTCAGGGCAGGAGGGATCTCCAGCATCTCAACATTCTTCTGGAGATGAATTTCTGGCTGAAGCACCATGCCCAGAAAGATATTCATCCATCGTCTGGAAATTTTTTACTTTTCCAGAGGGGCAATCGAAGACCAATGCCATCAAAGTGACATGCAAGATATGTCAAAGAGTGCTCTCCCATGGCGATCCAACAAAGAAGTACAGCGAGCATGAAAAAACATCTCAAAACCATGCATCCAATAAACTTGGCACGTGAAGAGTGCCAAAGAATGAGAGTTCTTCCTGGACCTTCACAGACATCATCAGAGCCAAGTACTTCCCACATCCATCCATCGGACCAACACTTGGACATCCGTCCTCAGTTTGCCACACTGAAAGTACTTTGCTTGAAGTGTAATGCAGTACTATGCTACGGAGAGCAGTCTATTGACTTAATTTGCAGGATGCAAGAAAGTCATCAGTGTTAGTTTTTTTTTTTTTTTTTAACCCTGAAGTTCATTGTTTTGTTTTTCCAATTTAAAAATTGTTCAAAAAACCCAAAAAAATATATAAAAGAAAAAAAAAAGTTCTTGTAAGAACTAACTTTCCTGGTTTAAAAAAAAGAGCTATATTTGTTTGTAGGTGTGTTAAAGTTTAGATGAATGTATGTGTAGTATGTGATTGACTGAATGAATGTATTAATAGCGTATGGTGAATGAATAAGTGCAGAACTATGAGGAAGTGCTGCAGCATCACACAGTAACCTCTTTAACTGCAGTGTGCTGTAGTACTTCCGAAGCACAGGGATACAACATATGTACATAAATATGTTGCAAATCTATGCTTCTTTCTGCACGGCTGATTAAATTGCAGCCATGTGGTGACACAGGCACCCTTGCACCATAGTGCAAGGATATCTGTGTCATGTGCTGTTTGTTTTTGTGCAGAAAGACACACCTTCCTGCACAAAAACAATCAATAAACACATTTTTCTCCTTCAATGTATGCTGAACATTTTAGCATGCATTGAAGACTAAAAAATGAGGAGAAAAGAAAACAATTATCCTTGTTCTGCTTTCGTACACCAATTAGAGAATGGTGCAGCATTCACACACATATTGAGATCTATGATTTCTGATAAATCTGGAGATGTGTCTTGTTCTATGAGTATTCAGTTCAATCATACACAACAACACTTATAGAACAACCTTTCAACGCAAAGTGGTGCGTATGATGAGGTTGTATTTACATGGAGTAGAAAAAGTACACAGAGCGCCTTTTCCTCTCTTTGTAAATATGAAAGAGTATCTTGCGCAATAACTATGTTACAAAAACTGACATATTTCTGTTTTAAAATTGCTTCCGAATAATTTAAGGTAAGCACAGAGTTTTGTCTGCAAAGATGCTCAAAGAAGAATGATTGAAATGATTGCGGTCCTTCGATAGGTACAATAGGAAATATTATGAACCACTCAAATCTGTTATTTTGCAGGTCACATAGTATCAGGTAACAGAGAGATTTCAAAACTACATCGGTATAAACAGAGTGTTTTTAAAAAGTTGTTCAATCTTTGTAGGTTCTTGCATATCTGCCCATTCTGCATATTTATATTTACTTAAACTTACCTTCAAAGTAATAGAAATTAAAAATGGTATACATTATTTGCAATAAAATTTGATGTAAACTGCTTATATTGGAATTAGGATCTGTAAAGAAAAGAAAATATAGTTATAACATGTAATAATAAATTTTTTACAACACAGCATAATTTCAACAAAATAATTTGTTTGCCTTTTTTGCTGTTCTCAGAATATATTGAATTTCACTAGAAATAGTGATTTCAATCGTACTCATCACTTAACAGCGGGCAAAAACAAAAACAATCAAAAAGATTGTTTATAAAAAACCAACATGCTATTCTCAGTACAATACCACAAGATACAAATGACACATATATAAAATGCTTATGGCTAACAAAATTTTATAAGTTTAACTTATAAAAACTGTAAATGTTGTCGCTTAAAAATATTCACTGAGTCAATGAGCACAAAAAAGACCATAATTCAAACATATACCTTTCCTTGAGGCTAAATGGTATTTTTGCACTCCTTTTTATGTAAATTGTCCAATGGTAGTCCTATTAAATTATAATAATAAATTCCTCAGAGTGAATTATCTTCCTAAAACTTTGACTTTAAAAATATTAGGTAGGAATTTGGTAATTCCCTAGGCAAACATTGTTTGAAAAACAACTGGGAATCATTACAAAGTGTCCAGCCTTTATCACATTTTAGAGTGTAATGTCCAGATGTGGTTGAAGGATCATCATGGAAAATTATTGCAATTGCTACAAAAGTCCTTCCTGATATTGATACTTGTGTTGCTACAAACTGCTTTATTAAAGTATCCAATTTTCTTCCAACAGCTGTACAACGTTGCATCATTAAAATTATGTATTGTCCATATTTTGTTAAAAAAAATTTGGATAACATTTCTGATTTACATTGGCTACACTCCATGTTTTGATTTGCACCTTTAACTAATTTATTGACAGACACTGATTTACAGTCTGGTAATGTTAAATACAGAAATCTTTCAGTGTCTACATTAGTGGAACATGTATACATACAATTTTCACAATGATGTTCCCATTGGTAAGAAAGGCCAAAAATATTTTCTATTTCTTCACCTTCATTTTCAAAAATGGTAAGCATATACATTAAAAATTCCTGAGCATCTTGTTGGATATTTTGTGTAAATTGTGTAGAACCAGAACACACATCCAAAAGATTACGAGCATCGGAAACAGATTGTATTTTACTTGTATCTGTTGTCAATTTTTCATAAACAGAATGCAACAGAGAACAAAATCTTTTTTGCCGATTCTGCATAATTTGTTCTTGCAAACCTTCAAGATAAAAAACAACATTGACCAACATTAGCATAGCAGTTGACACCTGAACTATTTTCAAACTGATAACCAACAACCTCTTCAACAGTGTCCAATTTCTTTTTACTTGCAATCACAACATTATCTTGTTCTATTCCCTTCTCAACACCTTCAGAACAGATACTCTCAAACCTTCTTTTTTAACCAACCACACGCTTTTCAAATACAGGATATTGACCTAAATTTGGAGCATACACCCTTCTTAACCTATTATACTCTTTTGCACAGTTTGCATCTGTAGTAACCTTTGTCTCATCAAAATCAAAATCAATCAAAAACAAACCAGATAATGTTCTGACTCGCGACAAAGCAACATATACCATACCCTCTTTAAATAGAGTATATCCAATGTTCACCAATGCACTGTCTACACTTAATCCTTGAGATTTATGAATAGTCACTGCATATGCCAGAAAAAATGGAAATTGTTTCCTATGGACATATAAATCTTTAACAAGCAAAAAACAAACTGAACAGCGACCAATTTCTTTAACTTCTTCAATCTGATCAAATTTAATTTAAAAAAATTAAATTCCTTCTTTTTTCTGATAATTAACAAAATCTACCACTTTACCCATTGCGCCATTAACTAACCCTTTTTCTCCATCCAAATTTCGCCTTAAAATTACCCGACAGTTTACACACGCATACAGTGTCTTTTCTAAACCAGCTGTTTTAGATATTTTTTTTCTAAAGAATCCAGTTTTGTTTTCAACTTTCCCGTCAAAATAATAGTGATTCCTTCATGCTCTATTTTATCGATGGCTTCCATTTTTATAATTTCTTCATTTTCCAGTTTCAATAGTTCTTCGTTGAATATGGAACACTCTCGCAGTGTTGGCATTAAACAGATCACTGATTTATTT
The DNA here is from genome assembly GCF_964204655.1 of Triturus cristatus. Taxonomy (NCBI): domain Eukaryota; kingdom Metazoa; phylum Chordata; class Amphibia; order Caudata; family Salamandridae; genus Triturus; species Triturus cristatus. Next base: position 304,589,445 of record NC_140583.1, on the reverse strand, counting down.
TCAGCAATTTTCATGTATACTTTTGCAGGAACTACATTTTCATTAGGAAAGACATTGCAAAGTAATCGACTTTCCAAAGCTTGTTTGCCATGTTTTGTAAGAATTTCAATTCTTATATCTTGAAGAATACTTCCATATTCAGCATCATTTGCTTGTCGCATATTTGTTGTCAGTTCTTTGTATTCAAAATTAGTCCAAATGTTCACATTACCAACACTACCACGAGACTTTCTGGTATCTTCATGTGCAATTGTTTTAAATACCGGTTGTCCTTTTACCGGAGTCAGTTGCAATAGATCTCCAAAAACTATGACGTGTTTTCCTCCAAATAACACGTCATACTCTGTTTTAAGAATTCGTTGCATTCTTAAATGCACAAAGGCAAGCATCAAGTTTGAGACCATGCTCAGCTCATCAATAATGAGAAGTTTCATTTTCTTCAAGACTCTTGAAACTTCACAACAAGCTTCTCCAGATAGCTTGTGGTATTCCAATTTGTTTTCATGCTCTACTGGTAGCATTAGTAAACGATGTAAAGTAATTCCTTTAATGTTATGTGCTGCCAACCCAGTTGGAGCAGTGACAACACAAGACAAATGCGACTCAGTTGTTTTCTGCAGATAACTTGTAATTACTTTAATTAAGAAACTTTTTCCTGTTCCAGCTTCACCACTCACATACATTCGGATAGGTTGAAATGATGTACATGAGCACCCTTTCTTTTCATGAAGTAATCCATGGTCAATCTGCTCTTTCACTTGTTGATATATTTGTTTCTGTTCAACATTTAGTTGTTCTTCCAAGTTTCCTAACTATATTACATCTTCTTGAGCTTGATACATTGCTGTTTCCACCTCATTCATGGCAGTTGCTGCTTCATTTTCAACAATTGGTTGTCCAAGTGGATCTTGACTCAGTGCAGCAGAACTTTGACTGTCTTGAGAACTGTCTCTAGCAATCTCAGCTGCAATTGTAGCTTCTTGATCAATTTCATCATTCAACATTTTCACATAATTTGCAAAAGCACTGCATTGTATGCTATCTTTACAAGCATTAAATGAATCTTCATAGCTCTGAAAATCTCCAAGTAATTCCAGTTCTGAACGCCATGGTTTGAACATTTGCAAAAGGGCTAAATAGTAAAATTCCCATTTATCAGCAGTGTCGCAACTCAGTTTCCTGTGATTAATTAAATTTCCTTTCCTTTGTTTCACCAGACATCCTTCTGAACCAATACCTACATATTTTCCATCATTGATGTTCTCTGTAGTATTCCGTTTAAAAGTGTAGTTTTGCAGCACTTCATAGAGACACATTTTCTCAAGATGATGACTTCTGTTCGGGTAATATGTGTCCAACATATTAGTTTTCAAAATATCTGTACTTTCTGGTTCTTTTTCTGCTAAATATTCAATTTCTTGAACAGATTTCAGTACCCGATTTCGCATTCCTGCAAGACCTAGACTCACCCAAATGATTCTTCTACTTTTGGAATATAGACTTGCAGATGATAACCTATCTGAACATTCATATGCTCCAATTTCACGATGCGATAACATCTTCAAACTGAAACTGTATAATTTTTTACTTAGTCTTCTCGTGAGAAATCTCTTCCCACATTTCTTTCAATTCCGTCTTTTCTGATTTAGCAATGTAGGACGTTACATACCGAGCGACAGCAATGAAATACTGAATATCCATGTTAGCATTCCACATGAATAAAATAACTGGATTGTAGTCATTTATGTATTTTGATTCTTCACTTCTATTTAAGTTGTAGGTATTTTTGAGAGACTTTCTTGTGATGGTATGTCACATAGCTGACATAAAACTGTTCATTCTTCCTTTGGATAATACAGGACGTGGAAATCCAAAACGACATTTGGTATAGAACTTGTCCTTTGACTTGTACTTTCGTCGACAGTATTTTCCACATCAACGGCTTTGGAATCGTAAGACTTGTTGTTTTAAGTTTTTATGTTCTTTGCTATTGGGTACAGCACATGTGGCATAATCTTCAATGAAAGACAAAACAGTTTCATCTGAATCTGTTCCAAATTTGGGGGCGTCCTTGATCCATAACAACATATGTATATGAGGAGCACCTCTTGCTTGATACTCCTTTCTCCAAAAGAAATCCACAACTTCTCCAAGAGGACGATTCTTTTTATTGCAGATGAAAGACATCATAGCACCTCTACCACTGGTGTCAACTGCAAACAGTAATTTTTTGCTCTGTAAATAACTCACTTCATTAAAGAAAGGCTCTGAACTGGAACTGTTTCCATTCTCCCCAAAAAATATCAAAATTTTCTTTTCTATTAATTACTCGTTTCCTCCTACTTTTGGCCTTCATTAAATTGATTGGTTTATCTAGTGATCAAATTCTGTTTAATACTAAAATGAATAGTTTCCTTTTTACTTCTAAAGCTTTTTCAACAATGTTTTCAATATGCTTCTTCTTTTTATAAAATAGCGCTCTCTATTTATATTTCTTCACATCTTTCAGCAAATTATATGCTACTCTCTTGTAAAATATTTTTTCTTTCGTAATTCCTTATACTGATTTTGCCTTCTTTTAGCACACTTTGTCTCCTTTGACTGAACATTTGTTTCTTTGCTTTTCCTCTTATTTTGAATTTTTTTTGTAGATGAAACATTCTCAGTGGATTCAGAGTTCTGTACATTCGGTTTCCTCCTACAAACATTTTTTATAAATTATTTGTGATCTTACTAGAAGATGTTTTCTTTTTAGTCACATTATCTTGTACATTCAATACTTGTGGTTGACTTTTCTTCAAGCAATTCTCCTGTCTCTGTTCTTTTTTTTTTTCAGGCATGATTTCTCTATTTTAACGTTGAAAAACAGTATCTGTAAAAAAGAATCACAAATAAAAGTATATTAATAACTTTCAAATTCATACTATTCTATTACTGTAAAAACACATTTTATATAAAAACTGATTAAGAAACTATAGCCATGAAGCACAAGTGTAACGATGGTTAAAACACTACATGCATAGTGCATACTACTTTGAAGCAGTTCATGCCCTAAAGCCTACCTCACTAAAAGAGCACATGCTAACTGACTGAATGATTACAATACTATTAGGAAACAAACTGGGTGTGTGACAGGGTGTTTCCTAGAAGTGTATGAATACTGACATGGATATTGATGGTGTGAAAGACAAGTGTGTAGGTGATTAGAGACCTACATGCATACTGGACACATGTTTCAATCCATCCATATGTTAAGGCCTCTCTCACTCCAATACTATTTGGATACTGATCAAATAATTAGAGTACTGCAAGAAGAGTGCCTGAGTGAGTTTATAAGTGTTCAGGTTTTGGCACAGTGAATGGATTACTCCATGGTGCTGAATGGGTCATTAGAGGACTCCAAGGGGAGTGACAGAGTATTTGCTAGAAGTGTATGAATAGTTACTAGGGAATTGAAGGTGTAAAACACAAGTGTGTAGGTGGTTAGAGGACTGCATGCATAGTGGATAGGCATTTGAAGCAATTCATGTGCTAAGGCCTGGCTCACTGCATGAGTACTTGGTTACTGACTGAATGATTAAAGCACTGCAATGAGACTACCTGGGTGAAAGTATAAGTGGTTGCCTTTCGGTGCAGTGAATGGATTAGTACATGGTGCTGAATGGGTCACTGGAGAAGTATAGGGAGAGTGAGAGAGTATTTGCGGGAACTGTATGAATACTGTCTGGGATATTGAAGGTGTGAAAGACAAGTATGTAGGTGGCTAGAGACCTACATCCATAATGGATAGACGTTTGAAACAGTCCATAGAGTAACACTTGGATCACTGCAAAATCTACCTGACTACTGACTGAATCATTAGAGCACTACAAAAAAGTGTGACTCAGTGAATATTTTTAAGATTTTGGATTCTAGTGCAGTGAATAGGTTAGTACTTACTGCCAAATGAGTCAGTGGTGGTGTGCAATTAAAGTGACAGAGTGTTTATTGGAGTTTATAGATACTGACAGAGAAATTGAACGTCTGAAAGGCAATTGTGTTGGTAGTTACAGGCCTCCATGCATACTGAAAACACATTTGAATCAATCATGTGCTAAGGCCTGCCTCACTCCATTAGTACTTAGGTACTGACTGAATGATTAGAATATTGCAAGAAGCGTACCTGGATGAATTTACAAGTGTTTCAGTTTTGGCGCACTGAATGCTTTACTACATGGTGCTGAATAAGTCACTGGAATACTGCAAGGGGAGTGACAGGATGTTTGCTGAAAGTACATGGATACTCACTGGGGAATTGAAGCTATTAAAGACAAGTGTATAGTGTGTTAGAAGACTACATGCATACTGCATAGACATTTGTAGCCCTCTATGTGGTAATGCATGGTTCACTCCATGAGTACCTGAAAACTGACTGAATCATTAGACTACTGCTAGGAGAGTGCCTGGGTAAAACTGTTAAGTTTTTCAGTTTTGGCACAGTAAAAAGATTAGTACATGGTACCTGATCATTCACTGGATGAGTGCAAGATGAGTGACAAGATGTTTATTGAAGTATATAGATACTGACTAGTTAATTAAAGAAGTGAAAGACAAGTGTGTAGGTGACTAGAGGCCTGTATGCATACTGCATAGGGGTTTCAAGCAGTCCATGTTGTAAGGCCTGGCTCGCTGCATGAGTACTTGGATACTGACTGAATGATAAGAGTACTACAAAGAGAGTGCCTGAGTGAATTTATAAGTGTTTGGGTTTTGGCAAAGTGAATGGTTTAGTATATGCTACTGAATGGGTCACTAGAGGAGTACATGGGGAGGGACAGAGTGTTTGCTTGAAGTGTATGAATACTGACTGTGGAATTAAAGGAGTGAAAGAGAACTGTGTAGATGGTTAGAGCACTGCATGCATAGTGGATAAGCATTTGAATCAATGCATGTGCTAAGGCCTGCCTCACTTAGTTACTAATTGAATATTAACTGAATGTTTACAGTATTGCAAGGGCACTTCCTGGGTAATTACATAAGCAATGACTGCCTTCTAATTCTAACAAAACTTGAGAACAGGAAAGTTTTTAAGCAGTTATGCATATTCAAACATATGAAGTACCCGAAATCTTCTCTCACAGTGGTTCCCAAATGCAAACAGACTCACATTGTGATTCTAGACGAGCAACACTATCCCTAGGACTTTACCAAAACTCATTCACTACTGTGGAACGGGTAAGGGTACTGTACACAACCTACATATTTCAGTACTACACTTTACTGTCAATGCCTGACACATTTTATCAATGCATAAGCTATGACTGGCTTCTAATGCTACTAAAACTTGACAACATGACCGGTTTTAAAACAGTTATCTGTCAGCAAATACACGATGTTACCAAATGCTTCTCTTACAGTGGTTCCCAAATGCACACAGACTCAGTGTGATTCTAGAAAAGCAGCACGATCTCTAGGAGTTTACCAAAACTCATTCACTATTGTAGAAGGGGTAAGGGGACTGCACACAATCTACATATTTAAGTACTGCACTTTAGTGTCAAAGCCTGACTCATTTTATCAATGCATAAGTAAAGACTGGCTTCTAATGCTACTAAAACTTGACAACATGACAGGTTTTAAAACACTTATCTGTCAGCAAATACATAATGTTACCAAATGCTTCTGTCACAGTGGTTCCCAAATGCACACTGACTCACAGGGTGATTCTAGACAAGCAACACTATCCCTACGAGTTTACCAAAACTCATTCACTACTCTGGAAGGGATAAGGGTACTGCACACAACCTACATATTTCAGTACTGCACTTTAGTGTCAATGCCTGACTCATTTTATCAATGCATAAGCAAAGACTGGCTTCTAATGCTACTAAAACATGACAACATGACAGGTTTTAAAACAGTCATCTGTCAGCAAATACATGATGTTACCAAATGCTTCTCTCACAATGGTTCCCAAATGCACACAGACTCACACTGTGATTCTAGACAAGCAACACTATCCCTAGGAGTTTACCAAAACTCATTCACTACTGTGCAAGGGGTAAGGAGACTGCACACAATCTACATATTTCAGTACTGCACTTTAGTGTCAATGCCTGACTCATTTTATCAATGCATAAGCAAAGACTGGCTTCTAATGCTACTAAAACATGACAACATGACAGGTTTTAAAACAGTTATCTGTCAGCAAATACATGATGTTACCAAATGCTTCTCTCACAATGGTTACCCAAATGCACACAGACTCACAGTGTGATTCTAGACAAACAACACTATCCCTACGAGATTACCAAAACACATTTCTTAATCTACGAGTACTACATTTTAGTGTAGAAACATGACTCATTTTGCAAATTCATAAACAATGACTGGTTTCTAATTCTACCAAAAATATAAAAACAGCACAGTTATCTGTCTGCAAACACATGAAAAACACAAATGCTGATCACAGAATGGTTTCTACATGCACACACACTGTCAATAAGATTGTAGACAAAAAAAAGTACTTCCTGCACTTTAGCAGGAGAAATACATTAGTCTGATTAAAATCAAAATAGTCCACATACATCCCCTCACAATTAAATAACTCACTTTTCAAGTTGTTTTGTAGATTAAGAAGTATATCAGTCACACACCAGATTTTCTTATACAGAATCTCTGCACTGTGCACCTGTCAGCAAAACTAATTTTCCATACATATACATGTAAACATCAAATCACATTCCTTCCCACATAAATTCAAAAGCAAACACACATTTCTATTGGTTAAACATTTCAACCCTTTCCAAATGACATAAATTTGAACCCTACCCCCAATCTGCTTTCTACCATAGCAACAGGTCATGGAACACTAAACTGAGCACACAGGTCACAAGTTCAGCACACAATGTTGCTAATCAAAACAGCAAGTGTGCTTGACTTTAAAACATGTCAGCTTATCATATATAATGTTCCTTTCACGCACTTTTTGTTAACCAATAAGAATCATGCGTTTAAAAAACAGAAACATGCACCCTACCTTTCAGTGTAGAAGGTTGTCAAACAACCAATGATTTCTTGTCTCTTTTCAAAACTGCACCTTATCCACCATTTTAGAAAAATCTTACTTTTCAAACTGCCATTTCATTTACAGAGACCATCTGAGTACATCCAGACCTCCCTTCAAGATGCTTAGAGTGTGGCTTTTGGGACCAAAGGTATACAGAAAACAAAGGCATTCACAAAGACCTAGGTTTGCCAAATGTAGACGTTAAATGGATTGGACAGAGAGGGTTAAAGTGGCACCAATTGATGCCATTGGTAAAAACCTTTATGCATATCCAACACCCTGACCTCATAATAGTGCACTGTGGTGGCAATGACCTAGGCACTTTGACTGGGGTAGGTCTGGAAATGCTTATGAAGGACACCTTTGCAGAATTGTTTTCACTTTTTCCCAAAACTGCCTTTGTGTATTCCAACATATGCCAAAGGAAGAAGTGGAACTGGTCCAATCATTTTTGTCCACAAATTGAGAAAGCTAGGAAACATGTGAATAAATCTGTTTCTGCTTTTGTCCGAGACTATAGAATGTGGTCCATTTACAATAACAATCTGCGCTTTCATATGCAAGAGATGTATAGGAGAGCTGGAGTACACTTTACTGATGAAGGAAACAGAGTCTTCCTCAACAACTTTAGGCTCTGTATTGATACTTACTTATAAGTACCAAAAACTCTCAATGAACACAACAGCTCTTTTTAGAGCCACTCAAGAACAAAACACTTAAGATAGATGTTTATCTCCCAAAAATGTCAGTTTTTTTTCCTTGGATCCACCACCAAACGCGTTCAGAACCGCGCACCCAACGCGAGAGAAACCGTGCACCCAACGCGTTGTGATGCACGACTCCTAATTTTACAGTAGAAAAAAAAATAGCCCCTATCACTGATTTTTATTATCCCCGGGGACCCCAACCCCCCGGGGCTTATAAAAAAAACATTGGAGACCGTGGGGGGAGCCCCAACGCCCCCACGGTCCCAGCCGGCTTCCCGTGTCCTTCGGGAGCTGGCATTGCTTTTCCACATGGGGAGCTGCTGACACGTAGCTCCCCGTGTGGAAAAGCAATATCGTTTGGATTTTGAAAGAGAGAGCAGGTTTCGCTTCTCTCTCTTTCAAAATCCTAACGAAGTTTGATATGGGAGGGCGGGAGACTGCCACCCTCTCATAGCAAACAACAGTTTTCTGGGGGTGGCCACCCCAGTACACTGTAGGAGCCAGCCCTGGGGGGTGACGGTCCCCAGGGCCCTCGAAGGCTCCAGGAGGGGGGCGACGCAGCCCCCCTCCCCCTATTACTTTTCTAATTTTTAACCCCCGGGATTTGGCCCACCCGGGGGCTAATTATTAACGAAGTGAGGAAACTCTTGCTTCAGGTTTTTTTTTTCCCGCCCGGATTCGTGCATCCTTCGTGCATTTTGCCGATATAAAAAAAAAAGGGGGTCCCAGTGGGTCCTTCTGGGACCCCCTAAGCAACACTAGAGGGTAAGTGTATTTATACCCTGCCCCTTTACATATTTCACACACTTATTCCCCTTACTTAATCAGCCTCGCTTCTACCGAGGCACAAAATGGCTGCCAACAGTTCCTGGTTTCGAATGTAGACAGACACTTAACAGCCGATTAGCATTCAGCGCGTGATCGGGAGGGTGCGCGCTCGGTTCGGGGAGGGTGCGCGGATCCTCCTAGGCCATAGATATATCTATCTTTTTTAGTCTAATTTTCTCAGGAACTACTGAACAGATTTACACCATTTATGCAAAAGGCACGAGTCTGAACTGAGGACTACCTCTTTGCCAAATTTGGTGTAATTCCGTTAAGCAGTACGGGCTGTAGCTGCGTCAACAGGTCCTACGGGAAATTGAATGGGGAAAACGTGTTTTGGGACCCCCCTTTTTTCTCGGCCCCTATTTGACGAATCACCACGAAACTTTCAGGATAGGAGCAGACCGGAGCTGGTGAAAAGTTTGGAAAATTTCGTGAAGATTCGTCAACCGGCGCCAGACTTATTGGGAATAGAATGTTGTGGATTTCCTATGGAAAATAGGTCCTAACTATAACTACCTACTAGCGACTGCCAGTAGATTATCTATATATATATATATATATATATATATATATATATATATATATATCTCAAACGTTTGCCTACAGCTCAGCCCAACTGAAATAGAATTTGTTTTCATCAATGATGACAGTTTGCAATCGTCTATCAAGGACTGTCCTGTTGACAAATTCTTGGGCGTCCCCTTCAAGTACCATGTGAACAAAAAAGAAGATACTGCCTGGTATCAAATCAGACTGCTGGATAGGAGCCAACAAATCCTCTCATCCACCACATTCCAAACTTCAATGCAAACCCTAGTCCACCTCATTGACAGATGCCATGAGCTGCCTTCTAGCCTTCCTAAGACCACGTTCATCCCAGACGCTCCGTCACCAGGGAAGGGAACGCAACTTAGGGCCTGATTTACATTCTGGCAGACGTACTATTCTCCATTGGCCTGGCGCAGGATTGTACTTCTGCCAGGCCAAGAATACTCCACCCACCAGATTTAGCAGGCGGTCATTTATAAAGGCATCGGCAGGAACCACTGTGTCAGCAGTTCCTGTCAATGCATTTTGCTGTTTGCTGCAGGGCTGTGTCGGACTCATGCAACCCTGAACTAAACAGTATTCATTTATTTCTTTTCGAAAAGAAAATCCAAAAAGGGGATTTTCTTTTTGAAAAGAAAAAAAGTAATGGCCTCCTCTCCATTGGAGGCTTCTTCCACGACAAGGGGAGCATTAGAGTGGTTTTACAGTTCTTTACCGAACGTTTTTACCTGGTAGTGAGGGACAGTAACACATTTTTAACAGGGGGCCTGATATAGAGCTTGGTGGTCGCTTATCAGCTATTACTATCATCACTTGTGGGATTCCCCAAGGATATGCCCTTTTGCCAGGTCTCTTTAATGACTATGTGATCGCCCTGGCTCCCATACTGGATACTCGTAACATATAAGGTTGATAGCACAAAGATGCAGATGAAGCACAAATGTACTTTAAACAGGGGGCCTGATCTACAGAATATCACCAGGTGGTCAACAGTCTAAAGTAAATTCAGTGTTCTGTAGGGATCTCTGCCCAGTTGTTGTGTTTGTTGCATTGAAGTGAATGGAAACCAGATCTCATGTTGTAATACATGTTGGAGAGTTTAGTATTTTTATGTTTTATCCAGGGTTCCCATAGGCTGCGTTCAAGGATTGTAAATAGTATAAATGGCAGCTCTCGTGGGATACTAATTGGAGGAGCACCGACAGTGGTATGGCTGTGCAGGTTTGAGTGGGAACGGCTGAGTATTTCTGCCATTTGCTGTCAATTAAACCGGGAAGAGCAAACCTTAGGTGCTAGGCTTTAGTCCATCTAATCTCCAGGAGGCTGGGATAAGTTGGCATGTGGTAGGACCAGCAGGATTGTTTGTGCCTGGGATTGGACCTTACAGGAATGGTGTCATCTAGAGATCTGACGGGGACCCAAGGACTTGACAGGTCAGCATTAGGTTTGTCATGAGCCACTGGCTGGCAGAATCGTCGGATCCATGCTGGCCCAATGATATCTCTTGTAATGCAGGATGATGTGGCAGGTGAGATAGGGGTACTTGGGAATCATGATCCAGGTACAGGGTGAGCTCTAGTCTGACCCCAGCACACAGCATCGTGGGTGTGTCAGGGAATCACATATTGGGAGTTTAGACTTGCCTAATTGGTGTGCCAGTAAGGCACATAGGAGGGCATTTTCTACACATCACCTCAAGCGAACCCGATGTCTCAGCTCACTGTCCTGATAATCAGAGTGAGGTGACAGAGACCTCTATGTAAGCCAATCTGGGAGGAGAAGGTAGCCCTAATCTAAGCTAAGTTTCAGGGAACATCATGATTACATAGTACTTCAGTGTTGTGAGGGTCATTTTGCTGCACTAAGTGTCAAAATCCATCAGTGTGGAGTGCAAACCCCCACAGCAATGGCCATGGAATGCCTCCTTAACGTACTTCGCGCTGCCTTGCCTTACTCCATATCTATGAGGCCACGCAAAGTCATAAAGGGTGGCTTTGTGTCACCTAATAGATGTGATTGAGAAGCCTGCGCCACCGGATTGTCATAAAAAGTGACACTCTGGCGGCGCAGCCTCTTGTAAATGAGGGCCAGAGTGCTTTCCCTGCTCTCTGTGGTCAAAAAGAGATTATATAATTCTAGACTCTTTGGACAGTATATAGGTCTCACTCCAGGATGTCTAAAGTATTCTAGCCCTACCATCTAACTGGTAACTGGAATCCATCTCATCTCTCCTTCCACCTAGGCTCAAATGATCTGGAGTCAGATCGCTCAAGAAGGATCCACCCACCCTCTTGGCCATCTTTTGAACGAGGCTTCCTAAAGTCCTATAGGGTCTAAAATTCAACTCTTCTCCTCAGCATAGGGAGTGGACTCCTCAAGCTAGAACACGGAAGACCTAAACCTGGCATCTAGATTGAACATATCCACCAACATCTTTCGACATCCAGTTGGTCAAGGGCCCAAGACTTCAAAATTAAAGCCTTTTTCCATCGAAGGAGACGCCTAAAGATTCCAAACTCACATGCTGACACTGACTGTGGCACGGTTGCCTCTGGCTTGTGGATCCACCCTGACTCCTTCCTTGTACTGTTATCCGCACGCACTCATTCGCAGCATTAATGTGCCATGCAGCGTTTGGCAAAACCCTTAAATAAGTAAATAAATGAAAGCAATTTCTTATGTGCCACATCTCTGCCAATAATCACGTTTCGAAATACTTTGCCCCTAACCTCCCCCTTTAGTTGACCTAAAATGTACCCTTTTGCTCAAAATGATTGCTCATACTCACAGTAATAGTAGTGCCTTATTATTGTCAGGAATGTGCATATCAAGTATGGCATATGTACTCTAGGAGAAAGCCCAATTCACGCTGTGTCTTCACAGCGCCTGCAACAGAATGAACTCCTCTTTAGCAAGCATTTGTTTTGCACGTAAGTCATTACAACAAATTGCTTTAGGGCGTGCATTGGCGGACTGGTGTTGGAATTAAAGTCCCTGCTGTTGTGCAGACTGGAGTTGGATTAGTAAATTAAACTATTCCAAAACCAGGCACCTCCTTAAGGCAAGTCGCTATAATGACTTGCGTGGAGAATGAATACGTGCTATAGACGCGTTCGTTCTAATGATGGCTTTCCCAAGGAATGCGTGATAAACGCATGTGGAATACTGTCATACATTGATGAAATGTACCATCAATTTTCTGGTTTACCACAAGAAGAGTCGACTGGTGAGAAACTTTACTTCTCCAAAGGCTGGAAGAATTCCATTGGTGTAGAAAGTGAGAGATCTTGAAATAATCAGCAGGATGTAGACAGACCGCAAAAGGACCTGGTAAAGTCCCCTCCAGTAAGTTATTTTTACTCCGTTTTATTTCTATCTTCTGGTTGTCTACACTTAAAATCATTCGTAATATAAATATATATGTTGTACATTGTATGATGCTTTAGAGGTGCATGCATTCCTACTTTCGCTTTCAGCAATCGGTCTGCAATACCCTTAATAGTCTCGGATGCCATTCGTTTGGACTGGACACAGTTGATCACTCTTGGTTACTTTCCATCATGCCCTTTGTCCTCGGGAATCAGGAAACAGTGCATGGCCTATGGTGTGCCTGGTTATGATGTGCCTAACAAAGGCTATGAGCATCTTGATCCTTAATTTAAAAAAAAAAACCCACTACATCATGCCTCTGTAAATACAAATATCTCTGGGTAGTAGTAGTGATTCTGAAGGATGGATCTGAAAAGATGGGGCTGGAGGTTCTTCTTTGTCTGAAGGCTACATGGTTGGTTTTGTTGTGGGTTATCAGAGGGACCACGTGCCATACTTGAGGTCTTTGGGATACAACGCATCTGCCGCTTTTGAAGTTGGTGGGACTTGGGTAAAGCTTTTTATGAGGGCACTGCCTACACAGGACTGTAGGACTGTAACTAGCTGTTGAAGGGATTTCCATATTAAGGCTATATCTACTAACATGAGCAACTACAATTCCTTGAAGTGGAAGTGTCCCCCTTACTTTTCAACCAAGGCCATCTACATCTCTAAAATACCTCAGTACATATCAGCGGTTTACCATATGCACATCTGGCGCACCGTCTGAGTGAAGCGCCAGTTTGAAAGGAAGTGTGGCATCATGTACAAGTGACGCTGTTGACTTGGTTTTCTTATGCACTAGTACCATCTATGTTTAACTTAGTTTACTTGCATACTATGTTATTAAGGTGTAATTCAACCTCTGCTCCCATGTTAACCTAACTATTTTGTGGTGCATGTGGGGCGAGGGAGATGTTCAGAGTGTGAGGATGATCTTGTAATCATGACTCCACACTCCAAGCATGATGCCTGACGAGCAGTCTATGTACCTCTTCCTATTATGCAGAATTACCAGATGGATTTCTACAGCGCTAACACCAGGGGCACCAAACTGACCCTAAAACCAGTGAATGCGGCTTTTCAGCAATGGAACAGGCAGCACAGTGCACACATCATAAAGTGTTAAAATCCTTCCTCCAGCCCAGTCAGTATGGACGCTATTGATGCTGTTCAACAAGCAGAAACATGGACCAATAGACGCGCACAAAAGAAAACCTGAGGCTTTCAGATTTTATGTTAGTGTGCGTCTCGGAATAAAACCCGCTTGCTAGGCTGCTAGGGCTATTGGGGACTCTATTGCAAAGCTGGGTCTTATAGATGTATGCTGTTCTAGATCGATCGGCACAGGAGGCTTCACACATTACTCTGCATCGCATGACATCCACACCAGAATTGATTACTGGCTCATCTCCAGGTCACTTGCGCCTCGGGTGGTATCTTGCAGACCGCTCCCCCACTCGTTGTCGGATCACTCCCCAGTGTTACTGGACATTAGCATTCCCCCCAAGAAAAGTTCTCCTTTTATGTGGAGGTTTCCCACATACTCTTTATTAGACTCTGTTTTTATAAACGGATCTAGCCACTGCGATTGAAGACTTTTTCGCTGCAAATGTCGGCTCGGTTGACCACTTCTCTATGGTGTGGAAAACACTTACAGTATTTATTAGAGGAGTTACTATTTCTAAGAATGCCGGCCTACTCCGATTGTTGAGAAACAGATTGACGTTGCCTGAGGGACAATTGGCTCAGATGGAGCTGCTCTTACTAAAAGGACAGGACGATCAGGTCTTAGAGAATACAAAAAAAAAAAACACTAGAGGAATATCATGAAGTAGCAGACCGCGAGGTGAAGCTTATCGGCAAGTATGCCACAGCTAAGGTGTATGGTGAGGGTGAGAGACCTGGCACAGTTCTCGCGGCTATGCAGAGGCGCCGCAGAGAAGCCACCTCGATAGTAGAGATGCGAAATGAAGATAGGGATATGCTGCGTGAGCCTCTGGAAATCGCAGACTGATTCTGAAGATACTATGCGGAACTGTATAGCACCAAAATTGTCATTAGCAGGACTACCTAGAACACATACAAATGCCATGGCTCACTAACACCCATAGAGAGCACCTTATGGCCTCTCTCGAACCAGCTGAAATCCGTAATGCACTCCAGTCTATGCGAGATGGTAGCGCCCCTGGCCCAGATGGGCTCACAGTGTCCTTCTATAAAGCATATCAAGATTTGCTCATACTGCACCTCGTCATGTTAGTTGAAGAAATGGTGGAGGGAGGAGTAATGCCCCCTCGATGAGAGAGGTGATGAATGTGACCTTGCTGAAACCGGAGAAACCTCCTAATGAATGCTTGTCCTATAGACCGTTATCACTTTTAAATGTTGACACCAAACAATTTGCCAAAGTATTGGCGGACAGACTTGCCCCCCTGGTGCCATACTTGGTGGGCCGCTGGCAAGCGGGTTTTGTTCCAAGGCGCACACGAACATATAATCTGAAACCTGTGTTTGGTTGGGTGCCATTGAACATACCAATCCAGAGGTCAAAGCAGCCATTGTCTTCCTAGACACGGAGAAGGCATTTGATTCAGTTGAATGGAAGTTTATAAAGGCAGTCCTTCTCCAGGTTGGGTGGGAGATGTTTTTCTTAAATTGGTCGCCCTCTTATACAACTCGCCGGTTTCCAGAGTCGGAGATGCTGTCACGTCTCCTATTGCGATCTCAAGGGGAACGAGACAGGGCTGCCCGTTGTCTCCCCTTTTGTATGCCATAGTGGCGGAATTTTTGGCATGTGCCCTACGTGAGTACCATGGGCATAGAGTTATTTGTTTCCCAGGATACAATCTCATTCTATCGTCATATGCTGATGACATGTTGTTGTACATCTGAGACCCAGGCAATAACTTAACGCTGTTCTTAACGAGGTCATTAGATTTGGTGCAGTATCAGGACTTAAAGTTAACTGGGCCAAATCTGTGATTTTCTCTCTAACCCCGGCTATGTCCCCGATGACACTAGATTTTCCATTTCAATGGACCACTGACCCCGTACGTTATTTGGGTATACAAGTACACACGGACTCGGACCTGGTGATTAGTGAGAACTCAGGGAAGGCGATCTCCCAGCTTGAAGAAGATGTTGATCACTGGATTCGCCTCCCTCTGTCGCTTATGGGCCGCATTTCTCTCATGAAAATGATTTTCCGACCCAGGTTTTTGTTTTTATTCCTAAACATACCAATAATACTTCAGAAACCTATATTCCAGGGTATCCAAACGTCACTAATTAAGCTCGCTTGGGTGGGGAAGCAACCTAGAGTCAGTTGGAGCACCCTTACATTACCATACAGTATGGGCGGCCTCAAAGGCCCAATCTAGAATTATATTATAGAACTGCACAGAGTACCCACGCCCATTACTGGATTCATGGCCCACAGAATCTCCCGCACTTACAGATCGAGCGGGTAGCAGGGGATTCTCTTATTCTCCCACAAAGGTTGTTCGCTCCCCCCATTAGGTAAATTGGTACACTGGACTCTATTAATTCAACTGTACATGCGTGGCATTATTTATTAAACAGACATGCTGGGGTGCTTATGTATTCTCCCCTAATACCCATGGAGTGGTGCCACTGGCTTTCAGTGTGCATGGAAAAAGAAGTCATACAGGCGGTGGCGAAACTGGGCATACACAAGATAGATGACTTATTTACAGATGGGGGGCTGCGGGAGTGGGCGGATATTGCGACTGGGGGACAGGCTGTCACTCTCCTCACGCAATACCATTGTTACAGAGTACGACACGCTTTACAAGAGTTACTTGGAGAAGACCTGCAGGAACCTCCGGAACTACTCACTCTGACTTATGTGCTGCGCTCGGTTTCCCCTACAAAGAATATCACCACTATGTATGACTTGATGCAGGAGTCTAAGAGAACGCAGTACACAAAGGTCAGGCTAGAATGGCAAGGTGACCTGCGGATAGTATCAGATGACAGTACCTGGAGGCACTGCTATGAGGCGACCAAGCACATCTCACTCAATGGTAGGCATCGCCTCATCCATTTTAAATTCCTGAACAGGATCTATTACACACCGGAGGGGCTATATCATTATGGCCTCAGAGATTCAGCGGCTTGCTATTGCCGTGGGATGGATAAAGCTGGGCTCCTACACGTGGCTTGGCAATGTCCAAAGATCGCAGATTTTTGGGAAAAGATCATTGGCACACTTAATGAGGTTACGGTACTTACACTAGCATCAGACCCGTTACACTCTTTATTGGGTTTCACTAAAAACCTTTAAAAAGATGTTAGACGGCTTTCTGTCAATGGGACTGCTTCTCGCTAAGCAAAGAATTGCAATATGTTGGGCTAAAGGAACCCCCCCCCCCCCCCCCCCCCTAAAATAAAGGATTGGTCCAGGAATATGCTGTACTGTAACACACAATCTGAAATTTACAATGAGTTATTATCGCCACAGAGTCGCCCTACAAATTTCTGGGGATTATATCAACAGTATTTAGTTTGCAAGGAAACTGGGGAAGTGGAAGGAAATGTGGCTGTTTAGACGGTGATGAGATCTTAATTGCTTTCTCGCTTATGGGTTGGAGACACGTGTAATAAGCAGGGAGGGATGTGCTTTATGTTACAGATGAAGCAGCGTTTAATTTGTATGTATACAGTTGACGAATAATGTAATACCATCACGAGTACTATTATATGTATGCTATTCCACAACTTGCAATGTGTTGATACAACTGACGGCCATGTTATATAATTGTTATATACTGTTCTATAATGTTATATACTGTCATGTCCTAATGATGTAATGTAAAAGCTTTAAATTAAATATTTTTTTTATTAAATGCAGATAGAGATTTTGATAGTTTTAAGGTTAGTTGAATAGCCCTCCATTGGGGGTGGGGAGTTCCCACTCTGGTTTGATTTTGCACATTTGTGTTGATTCACCCAGCATAAAAGGCAATACGAGAAGCTTGCCTTATGTGTCTTTTATAGATTTTTATTGTCAGAGAAGACCTTGCGAAATCTATTTGCCCACTCGCTAGGGCGAGTCAGATTTTATCAGGGCAAACTATTTTTATGACCTACTGGATCGGTCTGGCGAGAGAGCTCGAGCTGAAAGGACAGGTGCTCTGTTCATTGAGAAAGTGAATGAGCAACAGAGATGCCTTTACATTTTGTTATTATCTTGTCACATTTGCTTTGTGTTCAGACAAATGTCAATTTGTCTTCTTACAAATTGTTGCATATTTTATCCTTAAGATTGGTGTTTACTTTTCTTTCTCTGACTGCAAAGTTAGAGGATTGTGTAAAGTGAGCTGTCTGGAAATCGTGCTGGGCACCGAATATTTAAATAACTTGTCAATAAGCCAGCAGGCGTCGATAGTTGCTTGTTGGAGATAAGATGTTGGGGAGTGGGGCATAGCAGAAGAAATTTGATTAAACTAGTGAGGTGGGATGAAAAGCTGGAGGAAGACCTCGATCTCCGGCAGCTGTTGACCAACAAGATGCAGTTTCCGCCAGATGAGCGCACTCCTTGAATGGGTCTAGCTGAGATGATATTTCCCTGGTGTACCATTGGGAGATTATAGGTATGTATGGGTACTAGGGCTCCCCAAATAAATGGACATATAAACCAATGTGAACTCCTCAGAAGAAAAGGGCTCCCCTAACCGAGGAAGCCTGTATATGATGCTGGGGTATCATTTACAGTTGTTGGTGGATGCATGAGTCTTGTGAACGTGTGGCCTTCCGCTCCGATTAAGGGCTGGGTGGTAGTACTGGATGGTGACACTGGGTGGTGGTGTGAGCAGAATGCAACAATGGGGAACACCCTTTTCTTGTGTTTATTTAATCGGGTAGCCATCTTTCTCACAGAAAAATACAGCCCATTCGTGTATATTTTGCGTTTGTGGAGAGACCCGGAGCAGGTACTCGAATAAGTGTCTGTGTAAAATCCTTTGTATTCCTTTTTAACAAAAACATTTTGCATGTATTTGGTATGAAAATAGTTTATGAATAGTTAACGCAACATTGCAATTCTTTTCACTCGCTGCTTTAAGTTTATATTTCAAGGGGGAAACTTAGCGGAATTTCATGATTTTCCAATTTTTTTGTACCTGTCTTGGCATAAGAAATACTGGTCAGGTGCAACCCTACTCTTTGAAATCCTGCGAGCCCATCATTTCTTGCATTGGTAAAGAAATCCAGGAGATACAGGGGTTTGCCAACAGCAAGACATGTGACTAAAAATCATGAGTTCTTATTTCCAGATCCTAAGCTTTGACCATTAGATCATCTCTGGTAAACAACGAGGCTGTTACCACGCAAGTTGTTATAACAACGCATGCGATGTAACAACGACTACCAGTACAACGCAAACCATTATATCGCATGCGCTTTTAAAACGCATGCGATGTAATGGTTATCCACATCGTTGTGTGAAAACTGAGCAGTTCCGTTGCCTCACAATGACGTGCACCGCCCCTCTGTCGACGCTGGAACCAGGCGAGAGGAACCACGAGGAGAGAGAGGTAAGGGGGATTTAGAGGTAAGGGGGATTGTGCTTGGCTGGGGGTTACTTTTTGAGGGTTTAGGGTAGTGTCAAAGTAGTGTAGTAATGTTTGTGTAGTGTAGGGTTGTGTTTTACGATTTAGGGTAGTGTCGAGGGGGTCATGCAGTGTAGAGTTAGAGTGTAGGGACCGGACTGTGGGTAGGGGGAGGGTCGTGCTGGAGGTAGTGTTTTCGGGTTTAGGGTAGTGTTGTGGTGTTTGTGTAGTGTAGGTAAGTGTTTTGGGGTTTAGGGTAGTGTCAAGGGGTTCGTGCAGGCTAGTGTTAGAGTGTAGGGGCTGGATTGGGGGTCGTGTGGGGTGTAGTGTTTTAGGGTTTAGGGTAGTGTTGTGGTGTTTGTGTAGTGTAGGGTAGTGTTTTAGGGTAGTGTTGTGGTGTTTGCGTGGTGTAGGATAGTGGTTTAGGGTAGTGTATGGGGGTCGTGCAGGGTAGTGTTAGAGTGTAGGGACAGGACTGGGGGAAGTGGGAGGGTTGTGCTGGGGGTAGCATGTTAGGGTTTAGGGTTGTGTTGTCGTGTTTGTGTAGTGTAGGGTAGTGGTTTAGGATTTAGGGTAGTGTCGGGGGTCATGCAGGGTAGTGTTTGAGTGTAGGAACGGACTGGGGGTAGCGGGAGGGTCATGCGGGGGTGGTATTTTAGGGTTTAGGGTAATGTTGTGATTGTGTAGTGTAGAGTAGTGTTTTAGGGTTTAGGGTAGTGTAGGGGCGTCGTGCAGAGTAGTGTTAGAGTGTAGGGGCAGGACTGGGGGAAGGGGAAGGGTCGTGCTAGGGTTAGCGTGTTAGGGTTTAGGGTAGTGGTGTTTGTGTAGTGTAGGGTAGTGATTTAGGGTTTAGGGTAGTGTCGGGGGTCGTGCAGGGTAGTGTTAGAGTGTAGGGACCGGACTGGGGGTAGGGGGAAATTCGTGCAGGGGGTAGAGTTTTAGGGTTTAGGGCAGTGTTGTTTGTGTAGGGTAGTGTTTTAGGAATTAGTGTAGTGTCGGGGGTTGTGCAGGGTAGTGTAGTGTTACTGTAGGGAGAGGACTGGGGGTCGGGGGAGGGTCTGGGAATTAGTGTAGTGTCGGGGGTTGTGCAGGATAGTGTAGTGTTATTGTAGGGAGAAGACTGGGGGTCGGGGGAGGGTCGTGCAGTGGAATTACATTCGGAAATTAGGGATTAGGGTAGGGTAGGGTAGGTTGGAGTCCCTTACCTTGCAAATGTTTACCATGAGTATACCTATACCACGCATGCCTTGGCGTTGAAATGGCATGCATGGTAAAGGTATAGTTGTGGTAAAATTTTGTGTTGTAATGGTACTCGTTGTAATTGACATCGCCTAGTAATACCCGCATTGTAAGGGCATGCGTGGTATTTCTATGCGATGTAACGAGTGCTATTCATAAAAAGCAATATTTGACAGCCTGCACTGCAGCGCTGTGTTGTATGTGTGTGGATGATGTATTATTATTTTAATCCCAAAATAGCAACAGGGGAAATAGGAACAGTATTTGTGGTACTTCGAATGCTACAAGAAGTAACACACAATTGGTGGTAGTTTACAATATACAGCGAATATTAATATGTCTGCCAGCCAGTCCATTGTTTGTGTTAGTGGCATGTTTTAGGGCAGTAATTGCTATTACAGAGAGTTGTTCAGTCGGTCATCCGATTATTAACAGCTTATTAATGTCAGTCATACGGCATCTGCAATACCCAAGTGAAAGAGGCTCTGGAGAAGACTGAAAATGCCCTGCAACAATGGAAATGAAAAACGCTAACCTAACAATACTTTGTCACAATGTATGAGAGGCACATAACAATAACACAATAGAAAAAGGCAATGAAACCTAAAATCAGGGAGAACAACAAAACAACCGACACTCCCTCCCTGTTGTGCCCAGGTGGACACCTAGGCACAGCTGGAGACCACCTTTGGCATCCAGCAGGAGGCAATGCCCCAGTGGCTACCCGTCGCCAGCGTCTGAGGTGAGTTGGCAGCAGTCAAACCTGAGTTCATGGAAAATGTTAACCGGCGCTCAAAATTGTTGCAAATAAGGGAGGAGCCCACCTGGCTACCACTCCCACGATATCGTTCCTGCACAATAAAAGTGTGCAATCCCAGGGAAGCCTAACCTGCTATCACCCTGAATCTGGGAAGCAAAAAACTGCTGCTACTCTTAAACAAGGGGCTACCTGCTACAACCCAACCTTGAGTAGGAAAGTCCTCAATCAAAACTCACCGAAAAATGTTGAGTCTGGGAATGCCTACTGACCTCTGCTCCAGTCAATGGATGGAGTTGCTCGAGTACCCCACCCAGTCAGCCGGGGACTCTTCGCAGGTAACACAGGGGACTGCAAAAGTTTGCCCTCTTTGGTAAGCCATCGGCGAATGGCTACTGAGCACCAGAGAGTCACTGCTTGCAAGGAAAAGTGCAGATGGACGCCATCTCCAGCCTGTAGGGGTGAAGGTGTGGCGCATATACTAAAATGTAGAGCAGAGTGCACATTAGAGAGAGGAGCAGAGTTTGGCAGCAACACCAGAGGTGAACACCACAGACAAAGTACCACAGTGAACACAAATAAGTGAGGTCTAACCTCAAACAGTGGCACAGTCTGCAGCTGAGTAGTGTCAGGCGGAGTAATATATTATCAAAGCCACGAAAAGGAAGCAAAAGAAGGTGATCAGGATACCTGAGCGAGAGAAGCAGGAGCCAGAGATATGACACAAAACCAACTCACTGCAGAGTCCTCCAGCCACAGAGCGGAGGGAGAGAGGGAGAGAGAGACAGAGAGACAGAGACAGAGATAAGGAGTCATCAAACCTCAGACCTCCGTACGAAGCTGAAGGGCAGCAGTAGGGCGGTAGAAGTCAGTGATCCTGCAGCCGCATTCTCACAGTAAATGTGGAAGCTGAAATAAAGAATAAGCAAATAATACCACAATACCAACTCTCTGTCAGCACATATGATTAACAGAATTTATTACAGGTCAACAAGATAATGCAAATACATGCAGCACGGAGACAGTCAGCATAGGCGCTCAGCGTCCAAAAAGGTGATGTTTCTGACAGCTTTTATTGGTACAAACCACAGAAGGAAGGAGCGTCACAATGCATGTAACACGAATTAAGCGTTGGATATTTGTCCAATAAGGGAAGGCCTAAGCTGTGTTATACCATTTATGGTCCGAGATATACTGTTGCTGATTACGTGTCCTGAGTATGCGGCAGTTTTGGGACTTTCCACTCTAATACAGTGCATCAGCCTCAGTACTTTTCCATAGAGATAATTGCAATATCATAGCACGTAGCAGAACTATTTCTAAATATGATGTGCTGAAACACTTGAGGCTAAGCTAGCATCATGTGCTGTTCTAATGAACTTCTTGAGCAAGCCTTGCGTTACAAGAGCAGCTTTACTTCTGAGCTGTCAAAAAGTACAGGCATTTGTCTGATGATTTTATGTCAACTTTACGAAGGCCTGAAACCTTAGGCATTTGGTATCACTAAGAAAAGATGGTTGCCACATTACCCCATCTGATAACAAATCACTAATTCGCATCATGTTTCATCATCATTTCTGGTCCTTCATAACGTAGATTTGTGATGTTCAGGTACTGTATATCTTGGCACACAGCATGTACAACTGGATGCAAGAGCTGCACAACATGCAGGGCAAACCTGGATCATTATGCACAGGGTGATCCATGCTGCTATCACTATAATGATCACCTCCAATATCCATGATCGCCAACTTCCCAGCCACGTCATGACTTTCCCACATGGTTCCTGCGTGTATGATGTGTGCTTCGTCCTTAATTTTATTTATTGTATGTATCACTGTCTATATTGCGGCTTTTATCAGATATTTATGAACAGCACACCTGTTTGATGATTTGGCAGACTCTGCCCTCTTTTGCCAAAATGATGTCTAACGCAACCCTGTTCTGTATTACTACCGCCCTCATGGCAGTCAGTTCTTCAGTGATGTTTCCTATGCCTGCTGCTGTTGATTCAGCCAGATCATCAATCATCCTTGCTAGCTGATGTATCTTTAGAGTTGTGTATACTATTCCTGCACCAGGCACCATTACCCCGAATACTGTCATGACGTCATCTACTCATTCTGCTATTCTTATAGCTCTCCCTGGCCAGTGGCCTTGGTGTTCAATCTGTACTAGGTCAGTGAGGTGGGTCATTCGGGGCAGAATGGATGCAAGGTAGTAGCTGCCATACCATCCTGGGGGCAGATAGAAATATGACCATTGACAAAGAACAATCCTTTGTACCCCACTAATCCTGGTGAAGACTGCTGATCACTTTTCCTAACCCGTGATAGTCTTGTTGTGTGTGTGCAGTTTCTTTCACCAACGAAAATAGGTGTCATTTCTTTTTCCGCTGAAATTACCAGTATTTTGTTTCACCTTTCTTCACATTCTATTAAACCTTGCCCACCCCTTTCCACCCCTTTCCTGTATAGTGCACCCAAATGCAACACATTTCTTCCATTCCTCTCTTCCTTTTAGAAGCTGCTGTATCGTGCATCTTCCCTCTGGTTGCACCAGTGACCTTACTGTCTGCTTGGGTGGCGCTACCTTGTCATTTTGAATGCATGATGGTTCAGTAAGTTGTTGTTTTATCCTAAATCTTTGTATTTTTAGCTCACCTCCGTTATCCTTTACCTACCATTCCCAGCCAGCCCTTTACTTCCACTCCACATTCCTGGATGTCTTGTCAAAGGTGTCTAATACCACCTGATCTCTTTTAGTTGGCTGCATGTTCATGCAGGGCACCCTCTTTGTCCTAGGCACAGCTGTTATCTGTTCAGTAGCTGCCTCAATCTTCCTGGGGGGCGCTACTGCTATAGACATGTTATGCTGCCTAAGGAGCATATCCCTCATTAAAACACACCCAACATAATTGTATCACATTATAGGTCATGCAGTTTTCTGTTTCTGTTGGCAGGTGTGTGCAAACATAACATTCAGATATGTTCATAATGCGTACATAAATTTTTAGCATTTCAACATATTGGTTTCTTTGATACTCGTCCCACAGTTCTCTGTCCGCTTCTCCTTTAACCTCAACCTCCCCCAGATTTTCTTGTTCTGTTGCGTTTATTTTCCCCAAACATTATCATTGAGTTGCTCCGATCTCCCACCTGACCATTAGACTGGGGATAATATTGCTGTCCGCACGCTGGCCACTTTCTTTCCTCTTTCCTCTTTCCTTGTTCTTGGCATTGTTCTAGCCGTTGTTGAAAGTTTTTGGTGTTGGGAATGTTCAAAATCTGTGTGTTGAGCAGGAGGTCTTTGTATCTCAGTAGCAGGTCCTGCACTCCCATTGAGGCAGGTGCCAACAACATTTCAAAAGAAACCATCGGTGCTCTTATTGTGTACCGTCAGAGGAAACGCAGGGGTCCTTGAAAAGATGATATCTGAAGGCCTGCCCTGCCGTGCGCCACAGGGAGCTGCATCTGTTAAGTGGTGCTTTCTGTTGGAGGCCTGGCTTGTGGCAAGCAGGGATCTGCCTCTATGAAATTGAGGGGGTATTCTCAAGAATGTGTGATAACCATTGCAAAAGTAACATAACGCAACTTCCAACATCGCAGTCTGTTGTGGGAAAATTACACCGTGTTAACGAAGCATTCTCAACACGGCGGCACCACGGGATATTCCCCAGATAACGCGTCAAATGGGCGTGTTAAAATCAACACCACGCCACAAAAATGCGAAACGCCAACGCCAAAAAAATTGCGATGAGGCCAATCACGATACAAAAAGCAGCGAGAACCAGCGGCAGGGCAGCAAATCCCACACGTCTGGCAGGAAAATGCACTATAAAAGCAGACCAAACAAACGGCGAGATGACAAAGAACGAGCACAACCCCACAGCTGTGACGCAGAACAAATGACCATTGTCCAAAACAGAGAGGCAGTCCCCCACAAACAGCCACAATGTACATTGACATGCATTCAGTATGTAACCAGCGCCAATGCGGACACAAACGTTGGAACACACTGTGAAACCGCATCTCCTCTTCACATTGCAGAGGGACAAACAACACCCCCTGAACACCGACGTGCCATGTCTATGACCAAAAACGAATTAAAGCATGGACCAATGTAGGGGCAGTGACTCCCCCCACGCACGTCGCCCATGTCACGGGACTTGAGTCACAGGGTGCATCCCTGCATCATGGCGGCACATATCAGAGCCCAAAAGAAGCCATCTTGTCACTTGTACACTAATAAATGGAAATAATGCCTCGGGACAAATAATATAACATATACTTTGGTGAAAAGATAGATGAGTTATCTCTTCCACTGAGTTATATTCTTTTCTCAAAAAACATATTTTATTGTATTCCACATAGACGTCAAAGGCAGTTCCAACAAAGAAGTAATTTTACTTTTAGGCTGTGTATGTGTAAGTATATTTATTTTGTACTTGACATCTTCCACACAATTATATAAAGACCATTCTATTATATATATATACACAAACATTTACAATATTTACAATACTTACATACATAAAAGAAAAAACTGAACACATACATTTTTTTGTTTTGCACCTTTCCAAAAAATGCCCTATTTTTCAATTAGGATGCCTATAAAATTATTTTGCTAAAGCATTCCTTTACATAGAAGATCTCGAAGTGTCTCTTAAAGAGTGATCTTCTATGTAAAGGAATGCTTTAGCGAAATAATTTTGCTAAGGACCCTCACAATGTGACTTCAACCAGAGAAGAAATTGTCAATGATGTAGTCCCTACCGGCAATTCCTGCTGCGGCTGCAGTGGGGTGTGGTCCACCTGCCTCATCTTCATCATCATCATCTGGTGCATTTAGCACTCGTATCCATGGGGCTCTGCTGCGTACACATAAGATGTGCAACACACAACATGCAATGATCATCTTGCACACAATGCCTGGGCTGTACAGGAACTTTCCACCTGTGACGTCCAGGCACCTGAAACGTGACTTCAACACGCCAAATGTGCACTCCACGCTGCCCCTGGTGCGTTTGTGGGCCAAATTGTACTGCCTCTGGGGCTGTGTGTTGGGGGCTCAGAGGGGTGTCATCATCCAAGCGCAGAGTGCATATCCTTTGTCACCTGTGACAGTGCAGAGAGACATGAGTCAACAGTTGGTTCTGCATGATGTGTTGGCAGGCTCACTGGTTCATTGGTGTGTGATATGTGTGACTTAGTGATTCCTGTATGACATGTACTGCGTGTTGCTAATTAGCTGCATCACTGTGTATTACGTAGCCTCACTGCTGCACCTCCCCTCCTGAGCACATTCACTATTGTGCGCAGCGCGATTGCATCACATGCACCCCTGTGGCAAACCATTGTCATGCCTGTCTGCGCATGTCCACAAGCACGACTATGACACAGTGATGATGCTGTGCAGAATGTGGCCGGCCACGTGTGTGTCGGCCCATTGCAAAGACAGGGCTGACACAGATGTAGAGTACCTGCCTGGCTGAACCAGACATGCAGTTGAGGGTACATCTTTGGCTCATGCTGCGATAATAGCGACACACACAACAGTTGGCATGTGTGATCTCTGACCCAGAGCGGGCATGCCCTCCCCCATGTACCCCTTTGGCCAAGCACGCACACAGGGGGCATGCCACATGGCAACATTGTCGATTGCGGGACGGGGGCGCAGACACTACAACAGAGACACACGTATCAGCCTCAATCTTGGCAAGGCCAACACTGCACCACACCCAGATCCAAGTGTGGAGTAGCCACACCCCTACACAGTACTGTCGTACGCCTGTCCAACCTGCTTACGCTCACAGGGAGGTATGACACAGTTTCATGTCCCAGGTCTACACCACTGCCTGCGGTGACATGGATGCGCACATTGTAGAGAGCACAATGTTATGTGAAATGACCCCTGTCTCTCATGCATACATAATAAACACATGGACACACTGAGTGAGTTAGTGGGACTGGCCACGGGCACGTGCGCCCGGCCCCTTTTATTGCCAGGGTCACATCTCCAGTGACGCCTGCGCTGGATGGGTGTTGGGTAGTGTAAGCCACCACTCAGGGGTTGGTTGGTGCTGGCAAAGACCAAAATAGTGAGCAGACAATCAGCAGTACAGGGTACGTACATCATGGGTCCCTGACTTGAGCAGCACAGAGTTTATGGCCCCGGATGCACTGCAGCCGGCACAGGCACACCGCAACGGGACAGTGACTTGTGGTGCACTGAGGTAGTGCCACGCAAGCTGAGCGTGTACTCGTCGATGTCCAAGGGGAATTTCGCGGAGGGTTGCGGAGGACAGTGGAAGGTGTCCTTCCAGGGCATGATAAAGAGGGCAGAAACAGGCAGATGGCGGAGTTGAATGCTACAGACCCCACTTTTCCACCTTGTCAGTATCAGCTACATGTAGATGAAGACAGCCTCCAGCCCATGGGCTCAGCCGCCACCAACGTCCAAACAGAGATTGCCCATGGATTTCAGGGCACACACTGAGTGGCACCAGAGCTGAAAGGGGATGCAGTCTGCAATGAGGCCTGTACAATGACATGGACTCTGCTATGTAGAGAGAAAGACTCCGTTCAAATCATGTGACCTACTCCACCACAGTGTGTGCCAGAGGCAGCGGTCAGCAGGGACCCACAGCCACGTGTGGTAGGCATGCGCTGCACAGAGTCAGTGGCACCAGTGCAGTTATTGGTAGTGTCCCATCACCTCCGTACAGGTGAGCCTTTTCTCCTCCGGACTGAAGCGTGTCTTCCTCTTACTTCTCTCCTTGCGTACTGTGACATGAGCACTATCATAAAGAAATCAAGACTCAGTTTCAAAAGTGCGACCTAGTTGGACACAGTGTTGGTCAGAGGCAGCGGTCAGCGTGGGCCAACCGCTGTCCAGCCATCTCATCCTGGATCTCTCACACACGATGTTAAAATGGCATTTGTATTACATTTGTGGGTGACATAGGTAGGGGCACCAGAGCTGAGCGGGTGTGCAGCCGGTGAGGAGGATGTGTCCTGCCTGTGACGTACTGCATTAGATTGGTGTGAGGCCTGCAGGACCGCAGTGCAGGCCGAAGGCCGGAGTCAGCAAGCACCCACAGACACGTTTGGTGGGAGTCCTATGCACAGACTTGGTGGCACCACATCGGAGGGAGTATAGTGACATGAACTTTGCCTTAAATCATGTACTCTGCCATGGTGTAATCAAGACACAGTTCCAAATGTGTGTCTTACTTGTCCGTTGGGTATGCCGGTGGAGTACATCAACCAGAAAGGAGTTCCGCAGGCCTGTTTCGCGGAGGCTGTGAGGGTCTGAGGAGTCTGCCGAGGTCGGGGGCCTCGGGCTTGGAGCTTGCACCGGCACGTGGTGGGCCCTCTTTGACATACGCCGGTGTCGGCAGGTGAGCAGTGATGCCTGGATGCACAGGGGCGGCCAGGATGGTTTCGTGGACCAGCGGCCCGGGGTGAAGCAGGCGCACAGGATCCCAGGCAAGACCGCTCACGGCGTAGGCCTCGTGGCGAGGTGAGAGGCGCCACCCTGGCAGGAACGTTGGGCATTTCGGAAGAGGACCACTCCCAGAGCTACGTGCTTTTTATTCACACCCCTACACTGGCCTGGCATACGCCAGACCAGCCCACTCCTCATGCTTACAGGGGGGGACGTAACAACCTACATTTCCCCCCCGCAACCATGTCACCCCACTGGCTGGGGTGACATGGTTGCGTCCACTGTCCACTACACCAAACACCAGCGGTGTATGTCGACATGGATATGTGTGTGGTATGCATACTGCAGTCTGTCCAACACATCCATGCCACACTTGGTATTGTGTGCAGTCTCATTCATCGGTCACATCGCCTTCTTCGCACATGCCTGGTTCCCTCCTCTTCCCACATTCTGCTAATGTGTGGCTGAGGTGCCATGCCGTTGATGGCTCATGTACATGGCTAGGCCAGGTTCCCTCAGTAAGTTGTGCTGTCGTGTCTCGTGGGTGGGCATGCTGTTTGACATGTTGTATGTGGGTGTGGAACGTGTTCTTTCCCAGCATTGTGAGTTGTATGATTGTGGAGTTGAGGTGTGTGATATGTGCATTTGGCACTTACCAACGAGCACTGCATTACCGTATGTGCCATCCTGGAAGCGCTGGTTGATGATGGGCTGTCTGAAGATGTATGAATCATGCACACTGCCTGGGTAGTTGGCGACGACATTGGTGAAGAGTCCCCGGTGGTCCACTATTGCCTGCACATTGATGGAATGCATGTTTTTCCTGTTGCGGAAATTGTGAGCAGTGTCGGCAGGGGGCACAATTAGGACATGTGTGCAGTCTATTGCCCCCAACACGGTGGGGAATCCAGCTATGGCGTAGAAGCCTTGCTTGGTCTCCAGCTGTTCCTGCGCAGTGTGGGGGAAGTATAGGTACTTGGGTACCAAGCTGATGATGGCATCCAAGACAGATGTGATGTACTTTGATAGGGCTGGCTGTGAGACTCCTCCGACTCTAGCGGTTGTTGGTTGGAAGGTACCAGAGGCCAACAGGTGCAGCACAGCCAGCAGATTTGTCTGCTGAGGGATGTTGGTTGTCCGCTGTGTTGGTGCAGTCAGCCTGTGGGCAATGATGTTCAGGATGCGGAGGATGGTTGTCCTTTTGAGTCTGTAGTGGGCAATGACCTACTCTGGTGTCATGTCTGTGAGGCTGATGGGTTTCCTGAAGGTCTGCAGTCTGTGTCTGCGCTGCCTCTGTGGTGGTCCGGGGGGTGGTGCGTGAGGGGTCCGGGGGGTGGTGGCGGGCCTGGGGGTAGTGGCGGTGGGTGTTGTGGGCCTGTTGGGGCTCCGAGCTGCATGATGAGTAGCTCCATGGCATCTGTTGTCCTTCAGGTGTGGCTGTGGGCTGGGCTCCCTTTTCTGGTTCCGGCTACCGTCCGACTTTACATCAGGTCAGGGCAGGTGTTAGTTTCCTGCTGCTAACACGCCCTCTAGCATGTTTTGTGGACTTATCGCCGATGTGGCTGGTCGTTGAGAATGTTGGGGAGTGGTGTTGTCACGGCTTTTGGCAAGGGAACGCCTACTTTGTATCTCATTAGCGATAGTTGCCGGGGTCATCTGTGGCGATGTTTTTAGCGGCTGCTATCGCAGGTAAACTGGTGCTATGGGCTGTTAGCACCAGCTTGTGAATGGGGCGATATATTTATTGTGAATTTGGCTGTGATAAAGTGCCGTTAACTTGGCGATTGCTCCTTAAGAATATGCCCCTGAGCTTGCTGTTGGAGGCCTGACCTGCTGTGAGCAGGGATCTGACTCTCCTCAAATTCTTCTTTGCTGTTGCTTGTCTGCTGGAGCGAAGGTTGTACCTGCAGCATGCCTCAGATGCAGCTGGTGGTGCAGGTGGAGCTTGCCCTTCTTGCTCCTTCCTTGCAGTTGGAGCTTGCTCCGACCCTGTTGCTTTCTTGGTGTGGGAGATGTGGATCCAGGACATCAGCCCCTCACACTTGATAGCTGTTGCAGGCGTCAGGACAACCTGGTAAGGGCCTTTCCACTTTGACTGGAGGCAGTGTCATCTGGTGTGGGCTTTTATCCAAACCCAGTCACCTGGCTGCAGGCCACGTGACGGTGGGGTCGCTGCTTCTGGAAGGGCCTGCAGGACCTGGTGATGAAGATAATGCAATGTCTCTGTTAGTTTCTTACTATAGCACAAAAGCAAATTGTCTGCTATTGACATTGGAGCAGTGGCCATGTGGCCATGTGGCCTGGAATGTTCATCGGGCAGTTGTACCAACATTGTGAAAACAATCTGATCTTGCCATCTCGGCCAACATGTGAGGGAACATGGAAGGGACGTGCTATAGAGAAAAGCATTGATGAAGGCAAACATATTTTACCACTCAGACCTGTCTATAACCCCTCCTTTGTTTGAACACACCCTCCCTCGACAAACTCACCCTTTTCATGTTCTTCAACCACTTTGAATGTGCATAGGATCAAAATGTTGTGAGTCATTCTTTAGATGAATGTCCCTGTTTCCACAGAGAAAAATGAGAAAGGAATACACACTATGCTGGGAATTATCCAAAGACTTGAGCTAACAGCAGGACTTTATCTCGAGATGGGTAAGTCTATGGTCTGCCTTGACATCTGCCAAAAATCCTTAAATATTTGGCAAATCAATTTCTTGGTAAGATTCCTGTTGTGAAGGATACTCCGGAGACAATGTGGATATAAACAGTTAAGTGACTTTATTGAAGCACAACAGCTAGAGGTGGACCAATCCGTTCCTGGCCAGTAGTCAACTGCCCCTCCAGGAACGCATGACTTTAAACAATGCTGTGGAATTTCACAACTCTTAATACTTTGTCCTGATATACTCGCCATTTGAGTGACCCCCTTCACCATACGATTAGCCCTTTCAATAATACCATATCCCAGAGGTTTGTATAAGGAAGTACAGTTTTGCTTGATACCATGCCCATGGAAAAACGTTGTCATGTTGTGAGAAACCAACTGTGCACCATTGTCCTTTATAAGAATAGACAGGACACCCTCTACCAAAAACATTTTTCTTAAGGTGTGGTTGGTGGCATAGGTGGTGATCTCACTCATGAACTCCACACGCAACCATTTGGAGAAAAAATCTATACGCACCAAGGCATATCTACAATCATTCCGTATTTCTGACATGGGCTCAATGAAATTGACACACACACTATGCCAGGACTTTCCTGGAATCGTTATGTGCCCCATGACAGATTGTGCACCCACGTGAAGTCTTTGTACACATCGCACCACACAACCTATTCAGTAACCGGGTCATCCATGCCCAGTTACAAAATTGTGATTTTAGACATCGCTGTGTCAAGCTTTGTCCCAAATGGCTTTCATGAGCATTTGCTATAAGCTTAACTCTCAAGCTCATAGGAGGCACAAATCTCTCGCCTCTCATCACTATACTGTCCCAGCACATAGACAAATCCTCCAACAACTTGATATGAAGTGGCATGGTGACTGAAACAGAACTCTCTCTCCTTTTCCCATAAACCACCATGCGCATAACCTCCTTAAGGACCTCATCAACATCTATAGCTTGATACCACTCCTCTTGGGGGAAGGTACTAGCCCCTTCCCTTACAATTTCCTGCACAGAAGCAACAGCTCCCTCAATTTCATTATCAGTCACAACTTGACCATCCACCAATTCCCAACTCACTGACAATCTGGATAGATGGTCTGCTTGCAAATTCTTCTAACTCTGAATGTGTTCTATCATATAACGGTACTCTTGAAGCCTGGTAGCAAGCCTTGCCAATCTTGCCATACCTTTACCAGCCCCACAAGGGAGACGTATGTTAACTATGGGGTAGTGGTCCGACCTTAGATCAAAGTGTGTGCCCCAAACAATGGTCCTAAAATACTCCATACCCCTTGCTGCAGCCAAGTCTTCGCTCTCAATCACCAAATATTTTCTTTTGCCATTGGTTAGTGTACCGGGAGGCAAAAGCCACAGTTTTCTCACCATCACTGTGCTTCTGAGAGAGTATGGCACCTATCCAAGTGGCATTTTCATGCACTGTATCAATAGATTGAGTTTGATATCAAACGGCACAAGAATGCCAGCCTTACAAATGTCTTTTATTATAGATTTAAAACATTCATCTTGCTCTTGCGCCCACACAAAATTCTGACCTTTCCTCATTAGTATCCTTAACGTCTAAGTCTTCTCAGCCAACCTGTGAACAAACTTAGCATAATATTCAATAAGTTCCATAAAGGATCTGAATTAATCCTTATCTTGGGGACGTGAAACCAATTCAATTACCTCCAACAATTCTTTTTTTAGTTTGACTCCATTGGCTGACAGAGTATATCCGAAATACTCAACATGCTCTTTCAAAAAACATTTGTCTTTACGCAATGTGATTCCCACTCCTGCAATGTAAGGCCTGCTTCAAGGCAATGTTATGTTCCTCAATGGTCTTGCCAAAAATCAAAATATCGTCCTGAAAATGCAAAAAAAATTTAAACCTTTAACCACTTCAGAAATCATGTGTTGAAAAACGCTCGCCGACAATGAAAGTCCGAAAGGCATGCAAGTAAATTGGAAAGTTCCCTCCATCATGATGAACGCTGTGAGCAGGTTGAAATCATCATGAAGTTATATCTGATGGTATGCGCTCTTTAAATCCAATTTAGAAAAATACCCTCCTCCTTTCAATAACAAAACAAGTTTATTAATATTAGGCAAAGGATACCTGTCTGCTACAATGTTCTGATTAAGTGATCTTAAATCTACACAAAATCTCAAATGCCCATCAGATGTCTGTGTAATCACTACTGGAGACACCCAACTGGATGCTTCAACAGGTTGTATAATACCTTCCCGTAACATTTCCTGAATTGATTTATTTACTTCATCTTGGGCGACCGCTGGAAATCTTCTGAGCTTATGCTGAACAGGAGAAGCTCATTTCTTCAGTACCACCTTGTGGGCATACCCCTTCAATAGACTCAGCATCTCACTAAATACCTGTTTAACTGAGTTCAAGATCTCGGTGAATGATTCACCATCCACAACCATCACTTGGGATGGAGAACACGGGTTAACAATGATAAGTAGATCATACTGATGTACCCACCCCAGGATCTGTGGACCATGTTCTGCTACATACACCTTGTGTTCTTCTTCCCTCAAATGCAATGTGAGCATCCATATATCCTACAATATCAATAGTTTCACCTTGGTACCCACCTGGTAAAATATCTTTGGGTTGAAGGGCACTGCCAACACAATGTCGTTCGCAACACTGACCTAGGAATTATTGTATGCATAGACCCAGTGTCCAACTTCAGCTGCACATCACAACCATTTATGGTGAACATCTCCTTAAGTCTATTCCTCCTTTGACTCCTTTCAACACTCTCTCCTTCATCACCTACACTCAAAATCCTGTCACACAATTCCATCGGCCAGAAGCAATCTCTGCTACTGATGCTACCTTACCACGGCCACCTGTTATACACAACCCCCCGAAATGACAAGTGCAGCCACCAATTCTGCATTCCCTGTTGTTGGCAAAACAATATTTTGAATCAGGAGTAGGGGTGGCACTCCCACAACGATTACACCCTTTACCAACTTGTTTGACTGAATCATTGTTTTTACTAACTCTACTATTGGCTTTTGATGTAATGACTGTCTCTGCAGATTACTACTGCCAATAGTTACAAATTCCAAAAAGCAGTAACTTGCACCTATTCAAGGAGTACATCTATAGGTGCAGATTCACTACTTTATTGGAAAGCTAGTCACTTAAAAACCCCTACTGAAATGAAAATGATGGCAATAATCAACACAGGCATAGCAGAACAGGCCCAGGGCCCCAGATTCAACTACTAAACCAAGAGTGCATTTGAGGGGTGTCACACCACAAACACCCCCACGTTAAGCTAAGCCCCTGCCAGTTCCACCTGGGGCTGGTAGGTCTCTCTGGCAACTCATCACTATGGTCACGTACAACACAGTGGCCTGGAATCCCTGCCCTGGGATTACTTAATATAAATGTAATTTCACTATATGCATCCTTCTTCAGCTCTGATACAAGAATCCTTGATGGTGGATTTGTCAAATAGGTGCATGTGGGCAGGACTCCTTGGGGGATATTCTCAAGAAAGTGTGAAAACTACCGCTAAATCAGCTTAACGCAACTCTTCATATTGCAGCCTATCGTAGAAAAATAACTCTGTGTTAACGTGGTATTCAGCACGAATCCGCAAAAATGCGAAACACGAATGCCAAAAAAGCTGCGATGAGGCCAATAGCGATACAAAAAACAGCGAAAACCAGCGACAGGCCTGCAATTCCCACACGTCATGCGGAAGAATGCACCATAAATGCAGAGTGCAAAAACCGTGAGATGACCATGTACGAGCACAACCCCACATCCGTGACGTAGAACAAATGACCATTGTCCTGCATCACATAGGCATCTCCTCACAGTCACAATGTACGTTGACATGCAGTCTGCAGGTAAACCGCGCCAATGCAGACACATGGATGGAACACACAGTGAAACCGCATCTCCCGTTCACATTGCAGAGGGACAAGCAACCCCTCCTGCACACAGATGTGTCATTGCCATGATCAATCAATCATGAGAGCACGGACGAATGTAGGGGCAGTTTCTCCTGCTTACGTACATGTTTCCCATGTTGTGGAACTTGAGTCACAGGGGGCATCCCTGTATCATTGTGGTACATAACTGACCCAAAAGGAGCCCTGTTGTCACCTGTAGGTCACAAATGGCAGCCAAAATGGAATGACCTTGGACACATGTGAAACGGCGAAGAGTGGGATACCCTACTAACTGTGACACACAGGACTGGCAGTTTAAATACGTGACACCCCAAACAGTCTCTCTGCACAGAGGTGCCACATCCACCATCCATGAACACATCTTAAAATCGTTAACAACACATGTCTCACTCACACTTGTCTGAGTGATGTGCCTGTACAGATGAGTGACATGCACTTAGTAAATGTAATTTTTTAATGCATTTATTTGCACATCCTGTGCCTGTGGTTATTCTGTACTGTCCCATGATTGCCAAGGACAGTCACAATGTGACGTGCTCATCTGAGGAAATTTGCAATGATGGTGTCCCTGCGGGCTATTCCTGCTGCGGCTGCAGTGGGGTGTGGTCCACCTGCCTCATCTTCATCATCACCGTCCGGTCCCTCTGGAACTGGTATCCATGGTGCCTTGCTGCGTACACATATGTTGTGCAACACACAACATGCAACAATCATCTTGCACACAATGTCTGGGCTGTACAGGAGCCTTCCACCAGTGACGTCCAGACACCTGAAACGTGACTTCAACACGCCAAATGTGTGTTCCACGATGCCCCTGGTGCGTTTGTGGGCCGCATTGTACTGCCTCTGGGGCTGTGTGTTGGGGGCTCAGAGGGGTGTCATCATCCAAGCGCAGAGTGCATATCCTTGGTCACCTGAGACAGTGCAGAGAGACATAAGTCAACAGATCGTTCTGCATGATGTGTTGGCAGGCTCACTGGTTCATTGGTGTGTGATACTTGTGAGTTTGTGACTCCTGTATGACATGTACTGCTTGTTGCAAATGAGCGGCATCAATATGTAGTACGTAGCCCCACTGCTGCTCCTCCCTCCCCCCGACCCTATTCACTAGTGCGCGCAGCGCGGTT
Organism: Triturus cristatus; assembly: GCF_964204655.1. Classification (NCBI taxonomy): domain Eukaryota; kingdom Metazoa; phylum Chordata; class Amphibia; order Caudata; family Salamandridae; genus Triturus; species Triturus cristatus. The sequence goes on along the minus strand of NC_140583.1, from coordinate 304,553,160 downwards.
GCATCACTTGCACCCCTACGGCACACCATTGTCATGCCCGTCTGCGCATGTCCACAAGCCTGACAATGACAGTGATGTTGTACGCTGAAGGTGGGCGGCCACGTGTGTGTAGGCCCATGGTATGGACAGGGCGGACACAGATGTAGAGTACATGCCTGGCTGAACTCGCCCAGCGGTTGAGGGTAGACCTTTGGCTCATGCTGTGGAAAGAGCGACACCCACACAACAGTTGGCATGTATGATCCCGGACCCCGGGCAGGCTTGCTCACCCTCATGTACCCCTCGGCTGAGGCTGCACTCCTTGGGCATGCTACATAGCAACATTGCACAAAGCGTGACGGGTGGCGCAGACACCACACCAGAGACACATGCATCAGTTACCTCTTTGTCAAGGCCTAAACTCAACCACGCCTAGAGCCACGTGTTGAATGACCACACCCCTGCGCCGTACTGCCATATGCCGGTCCACTCACGCTCACAAGGGGGTCCGACACAGACACAGACACATGTCCCAGGTTGACACCACTGCCTGAGGTGACAAGGTTGCGCATGCTGTACACAGCATAATGTGATGTGGTATGGCCCGGGGCCCTCATGCATACATAATGGCCACGCGGACACAATGAGATAATTTGTGGAACTGCATACGGGTACATGCCACGGCACCTTTTATTGACAGGGTCACACGTCAAGTGACACCTGTGCTGGATGGGTGTTGGGCAGTGTAAGCAACCCCTCAGGGGTTGGTTGGTGCTGGCAACAACTAGAACAGTGATCAGACCATCAGGAGTTCAAAGTACAAACAGCAAGAGTCCATGACTTGAGCTGCACAGAGTTAGTGGCCCAGGATGCACTACGGCCGGCACAGGCACGCCCGTAAGGGACGGTGACTTGTGGTGCACTTAGATAGGGCCACGGGAGCTGAGCGGGTCCTCGTTGATGTCCAAGGAGAATGTCGCAGAGTATTACGGGGGACAGTGGAAGGTGTCCATCCTGGGCATGATGCAGAGGGCAGAAGCAAGCAGAAACAGGCATTATGGAGGAGATGAATGCTACAGTCTCCTTTTTCCCACCATGTCAGTATCCGCTACATGATGAAGACAACCCCCAGGCCATAGACGCCAACAATGTTTAACTGGAGAGTGCCCATGACTCCCGTGGCACAGAGTCAGTGGTACCAGAGCTGGAAGGGGATGCAATCTGCGATGAGGCATGTACAATGATATAAACTCTGCAATGAACAAATCAAGACTCAGTTCCAAATGTGTGTCCTACTCGACCGCACTATGTGCCGGAGGTAGCGGTCAGCGTGGGGCAACCGCTGTGCAGACAGCTCCTCCTGGATCTCTAACACACGGCGTTGGAATGGTATGTGGAGAAGATTCCTGGTTGACGGAGGTGGAGGCACCAGAGTAGAGCGGGTGCGCACACTGCGACAATGCTGTGTCCTGCCTGGGACGGACTGGATTGGATTTGTCTGAGGCCTGCTGGACCGGTGTGTAGGCCTAAGGCAGGAGTCCGCAAGGGCCCACAGACACGTGTGGTTGGAATGCTATACACAGAGTTGGTGGCACAACATCGAAGGGAGTATAGGGATTCAAACGATGCCATGAACATGTTCTCTGCCATCGTGTGATCAAGAGTCAGTTCCAGATGTGTAACCTACTTGTCCGCTGTGTATGCCGGTGGAGTGCGTCAATGGGAAGGGAGTACTGTGGGCCTTGCTCGCGGAGTCCGCGATGGTGTGAGGAGGTTGCCAAGGTCGCGGGCCTCAGGCTCTGGAGTTAGCACAGGCACGTGGTGGGCACACTTGGAGACACGCCGGTGTCGGCAGGTGAGCAGTGAGGCATGGATGCGCAGGGGCGGACGAGACTGGTTCGGGGAGCAGCGGCCCGGGCTGCGGCAGGCACACAGGGTCGCAGGCACCGCCGCACATGGCGTCGGCCTCGTGGCGTGGTGAGAGGCGCTGGCCTGGCAGAGACGTTGGCAATTCTGGAAGAGAACCACACCCAGGGCTACGTGCTTTTTATTCACAAAACTATGCTGGCCTGGCGTACGCCGGGTAAGCCCACTCTGCACACGCTTAAAGGGGGGACGTGACAAGCTACATTTCCGTGATCTTCCCCACTGGCTGGGGTGACATGGTTGCATCCACTGTCCACACAGTACCAACACCAGCATTATATGTCGAAATGGATATGTCTGTGGTCTGAATACTGCAGTCTGTCCAGCACATCCACGCCACACTTGGCAATGTGTGTATTCTCATTCATGGGTCACTTGCCTCCTTCGCACATGCCTGGTTGCCACCTACCTCCACATTCTGCTGGTGTGGCTGATGTGCCATGCTGTTGGTGGCTCATGTACATGGCTAGCCCAGGTTGCCACAGTAAGTTGTGATGTTGTGTCTGGTGGGTGGGCATGTTGTTTGGCATGTTGTATGTGGGTTTGTAACATGTGTATTGCCAGAGTTGTGAGTTGCATTATTGTGGATTTGAGGTGCGTGGTGTATCCATTTGGTACTTACCAACGAGCACTGCATTTCCGTAGGTGCCATTGTGGAAGCGCCGGTTGATGATGGATTGTTAAAAGATGTACGAGTCATGCACACTGCCTGGGTAGTTGGCAACGACATTGGTGAAGAGTCCCCGGTGGTCCACTATTGCCTGCACATTGGTGGAATGCGTGTGCTTTCTGTTGCGGTAATTGTGTGCTGTGTCGGCAGGGGACACAAGTTGGACATGTGTGCAGTCAATTGCCCCCAACACGTGCGGGAATCCAGCTATGGCGTAGAAGCCTTGCTTGGTCTCCAGCTGTTCCTGCGCAGTGTGGGGGAAGTATAGGTACTGGGGTATCAGGCTGAGGATGGCATCCAGGACAGGTTTGAGGAACTTGGATAGGGCTGGCTGTGAGACTCCTCCGACTCTGGCCGTTGTTGGTTGGAATGTCCCAGAGGCCAACAGGTGCAGCACAGCCAGCAGCTTTGTCTGCGGAGGGATGTTGGTTGTCCATTGTGTTGGTACCGTCAGCCTGTGGGCAACGATGTTCAGGATGCGGAGGATGGTTGTACTTTTGAGACTGTAGTGGGCAATGACATACTCTGGTGTTAGGTCTGTGAGGCTGGTGCATTTCCTGAAGGTCCGCTGTCTTTGTCTGCGCTGCCTCTGTGGTGGTCCGGGGGGCAAGGGGGAATCTGGGGTGGTGGCGGGGTGGCGGTCCTGAGGATGGTGGCGGTGGGTGTTGTGGCTCTGTTGGGGCTCTGAGCTGCATGATGAGTAGCTCCATGGCATCTGTTGTTCTTCAGGTGTGGCTCTGGGCTGGGCTCCCTTTATGCTGCAGGTTGTCGTCCGGCTTTGCACCAGGTCAGAGCAGGTGTTAATTTCCTGCTGCTAACGCATCTTATCGCATGTTTTGTGATCTTATCACTGATCTGGCTGGTCGCTGAGAATGTTGAGGTGTGGTGTTGTCGCGGCTTTTTGCTTGGGAACGCCTACTCTGCATCTCATTAGCGATAGTTGCCGGTCTCATCCGTGGTGATGTTTTTGGAGGATGCTATCGCCGGAAAACTGGTGATATGGGCTGTTTGCACCAGCTTGTGAATGGGGCGATAAATTTAGCACGACAATGGCTGTGCTAAATTGCCGATAACTCGCCGATAGACCCTTGAGAATATGCCCCCATGTTTCTAGGTCTCACCTTTTACAAATTATTTTATCAAGTGATGAAGCGTGGATATCTAAACCTCAATCTTTTAAGTCCCAAACCCGATACCTCTTGCACTGACTGATCATTTTTTGATCCCCATGACTCTTAGGGCACATGAATCAACCCTATCCCTAAGTGTAAGGTGGTAGAAGTACAACATTGGTCTAAGCTTAACTGGGTTAGCTAGAGACACACTCTGAGCCTAACATCACCTGAAGTTGTCAATAATATGATCTCAAAATGGTTGACCCATTCCCTAGACCAAAACATTACCCTAAGAAAACGTAAATTAAAAATTCCAAGAACAAGTATGCAGCATGGTACGCCCCTCATCTTCGAATGTTACAAAAGGCTGCAAGGTTGCAGTGAATGCATGGAGATAAAATGTTTTTTCATTTTGCCCATAATTTTATCGAGAGAGAGTGAGGATATACCACACTGAAATTCGACAAACTCATGATTACTCTTTACTTGGAAACTGGTATAGTGCCCCTACCCTGGAATGTTGCGATGGCTAGAGCTGACCTAAAGAATCCTAACCTAGACCCCGAGTGTCTAGGGAATTCTCGCCCTATCTCGCTGCTTCATTAGCAAAAGTGACAAAAAATATGTCAACAACTGTCTATCAGATTTCCTAGAAGCTAACTTCATTTAGCACCACATGCAAATGAGCTTCCAGCCCAAACACAGCACAGAATCTGCTTGTCTGGATGTGGTTGAGGAGGCTAAAAGGAGACTGGATCAAGGAGCTATGGTGGCTATCATATTATTGGATCTCAGTGCTGCCTTCAAGACCGTTGGCCAACCTTCACTTCTAGATAGGGCTGACAAGGCTGGATTTGCAGAAAAAGCCCTGGATTAGGTTCCTTCCTTCCTGGGGGAACGAATATTCCTAGTCTTTGATAAGGATTGCTCATCAGAACCTATGCCTGTCATTTGTGGGGTCCCGCAGGGGTCCTCGCTCTTTCCGACACTTTTTAATATATATTTGCAACCTCTGATGGACATTATGTATCTCTATAGTCTCCTATGCCAATAACACCCAGCTGGTCTTCTCTCTTGCCCAGACTCGGATCCTTCTTCTTCCGCATGATACATTGCCTGGAGCAGGTGGCAAGCTGGGTGAACAAGTCGTGCCTTAAACTCAATGGAGCTAAAACAGAATTATTGATTCTTGAAATCAACCGCACCACTCAACAAGACCTGGGCTGGCCTTCTAGCCTCCGCCCCCGCCCCCCAGTCCTTAAGGCGGACATAAAAAAAGGCAAGGGATGTGACTAGAAAATACTTTAACAATGGATGCCCAGGCCACCAAAATATCTGCTAGTTGCTTTGGAGTGTTGAGGATGCTGTATAAGATTCTGCCTTTGCTTTCACAGAACTCAAGACAAGTGGTGATACAGGCCCTTGTTTGCTCCCATTTAGACTATGGCAACTCACTGTACCTGAGGTCTCCCAAAGGAGTGATACTGAATCTTCAAGTCGTCCAAAATGCAGCCCCAAACGCATGCTACTTGGAATCCCTAGATCACAGTCAGTTAAATATGGCTTGAGAGGTCTGCACTGTCTCCCGATCAACCACAGAACTGATTTTAAGTCACTGTGCATTTTCGAACATGCTCTACATGGCCAAGGCCCACCGACTTTACATCAGTTTGCCTCTCCCTACATCCCCAGTAAACCATTTTGAACCTGGTATTACCAGTTGGTGACTGTCCTCATTGTCAAAAGAGCTAGAAATGGAGGACAGTCCTTCAGCTTGAATGCAGCTAAGCTCTGGAATTTCCTCCCTCTAGCTATTCGATTGATAGATAAAGAGCTATGTTTTTGTAAAGCCCTTAAAACCTGACTCTTTAATTAGTAACTGCCCCTTGTTGTCTTCCCCGTTCTATATGGTGCAGCCTCCCTGGCCTAACGCTAGTATGCCTTCGGGTCGCAATGCGTTTTACAAATTCTTTAGTATAGTAAATCACCAAACAAATCCCCCAACTAGTCCTATGGACCTTTGATAGTCGATTTGAAGTGTTGTGAGGGAGCTAGGATCAGAAATATATGTCTATCTCTGTGAAACCAATGGGACTTCACAATGAATGCCGAGAATCGGTTATCTCAACCATGAAGGTTTATTTGAAAACATCAATGTAAACAGTATATATGCAAAGCAGGAACAAATTAAAAAAATATAACAATAAATTTGAGCGGCTGAAATGTTTGAGTAAGTAAGGAGAAACAAAATAGCACCAGCGAATATGCAGAGGAAACAGATTAACCCATTCAGGTGTTCCATAAAGAAACTTTCCTTTCTAGTCTGAACATAAGGGGAACTGTAGAAGGGATTTCTAAAGGGGAAGCATAGAAGGTGTCAGCATGGGATCCATCTTTAGTAGAATTTCAAAGGAAATGAAAGTGCTCAGCATGAAGCTTTACACTCAGGAAAACCCAGGAGAGAGAGATCTGCATCCTCTCAAAGTCAGGACGAAGTCTGTCTAACTAATTATGAAATGCAAACTAAAAATACACCTTACAGTTTCCAGAATATCCACATCTCATTCCCACCACTGGAAGCCAATCCCATAACCGCATCTGGTGTCATTGAGTGTTGTACCCTCCTGATACATCGTGAACAGAAGGCTTTCTTTCGCCATCCTTGCTCTACAATAACAGCAGTCCAATCCATAACAATAAGCCTTTCCCTAGCTAATGAGAAGCACAATACCACACATGCAGAGGAGAGAAAACAGCATACTGGCAGCATTAAAGCAAACATTTTCAGCAAAGGCTTAATATCAAGCTACATGAATTCAAGAATCAAAATGGATGCACATTACAGTATTATAAATCAATAATGGAAAGCAAAAAAATCATTAAATGTGAAATGAGTATGGTTACATCAGTCTATTGATCAACCTAATACAGTTATATGTGAACTCTTAGTGATCGTAATGATTATATGTTATTAGTTCATGTAAATGTGCCACACATGTTAATGAGGTTAATGGGGATAAACTACGCTAAAACGGACACTACGGGACCCAGACCCAACTATGAGCTACCAAAGGGGTCATCTTATGAATGTAGTCACAATAGCCCTTAAAACTGAAGCAAGGTGTGGTACCAAAATATAATTGTCAGATTAATGCCTGAAACATAAATATTATCTCATAAGCATCATCTACAAAAATATTGCCCAATGGAGTTAATCAACAAAAACCTTCGCCCAATGGTACAATATTTTTGTAACTGATATTTGGGACACAATGGGGCATATTTACAATGAGATAGAGCAGTGCCGCAAGTAATTTTGCAGCGCTGAGCTGTGTCATTTAAAAACGAATGGATGTGCCGCATTTACAAGCATATGGCGCACGCTTGTGCTCTCCAGTGGACTAGTGCTAAAAAGGCAGCTGAGCGCCAACGCAGGCACCCTTGCACCATGATGCAGAGATGATTGTTGTGGTGCAGGAACGGACACCTTGCTGCACAAAAACAATCTTTAATGGCATTTTGCTCCTTCTATGTGAAATGCAGAATGCAGCACACAAAGAAAGAGCAAAAAATGAGGAGAAATAAAAGTATTTCTCCTCATTGCCTCACTTTAATGCCTTCTCTGGAAAGGCGTTAGATTTTGGCTCTTTCAGCATTCAAAGGGGACGGGAGGCCTTTGCTCGGTCTCAACCCAGCTGGGTTGAAAGGTTTAAAGTGGGCATGTCTGGCTGTCCGTCGCAAGACCACTGGCCAAAGAGACATGTGCACTTTAAAGTGCCCAGGCCTTCACTCCTCTCTGCTGCTGCCGGTCAGCAGCAGCCCTGCACCCATCCTGAGACTCAACTCGACATGAGGGATTGCAGAGTCAACGAAAAATAAAATGGTACTAATGTTGATTACCATGTTATTTTTCATCTGGGGTAATTTTAGTAGTGGGGTGACACTCTTCTGTCTTAATGGAGGAACCGCCCCGGTAGTAAGTTACAATACTTATAGGCCAGAACAGAAAGTAAACAATGATGTTTTGCAGATCTGTTAATGAAGTCTGACACAGTGCAGCACACATGCAAAGTTGGAAAAGAAAGGACAAATAAAAACATTTCTCCTTTTATTGCCTGCTTTCAAGTGGTGTTAATTTCTGATGCAAAACTCTGTCTACTATTGCTAGTAGAAAGGGTTTTGCATCAACCATGGGTGGTTGCATGGGACCCCCAAGTACCACCCATGGAACGGCCCCTTCACTCTGTTTTACATTACTTTTGGGCAACGCTGTAGTACAAAACAAGTTTTGTGCTGGAAAGTAGATAACAAAAAAAATCATTTTGCTCTGGTTTGCATCACTTTTGGGACGCAAACACAGTGTAAAATGTTTGTAAATCTGACCCTTAGAGTGCTTTAGATCACAAATATATTATACAGAGAAAATGAGTCAAACAAGTATGTAAATCAATTTATAAGAAATGTGACTTAAGATAATGAGAACTACATGGTGTAGGAGTCACATGTTGTCCAGTATATGTTAAGACTGCTTAGTCTGGAGAAACAAAGGGACAGATTAAAAATGTTTTTATGATGAGCAGTAAAAGGAGACAGCACAACAGTGCCATATATTAAAAGATATGGTGCTGTTGCTCTCCTCCCTAGTGCTGGCGTACCTTAGGCCAGGGCCGGCTTTACTGCGGGTGGCACTGGGTGCAACAATCTTTTTTGTCACCCCACCATGAGCTTCTCTGGATCCCCTCACTAACACCCTCCAACAGTGCCCCTCATCTCTCCATAGCCTTTCTCTTACATCCATTTCAGTTGTTTTAAGGCACTGGTTGGGGTTGGATTCAGTAATTGGAATCCACTGAGCTATCCATATAAAGTACAATTCTTTAATGTGCATGGTAAGCATTCTTTGCAGCAAACATGTTAGCCCTCTGCTCTACCTTATCATGAGTCAAACTGTCACCTATCCGGAAGCACTGAAAGAGGGGGATGGAGGAGCCCCTGACCTCTCTCCCCTGTCAATATGTGGTATATGCAGCAGGGACGATTAAAGCGGTAACCTGCCTATACAGGCGTCTTACTCAGGAGCTTAAGTCCCCTTTGGAAAGACTACGGACCAAATGGGAGGCGGACCTTGGGATACCTAATGAGGAGAGACCATGGGAGGTTCTGATGGAGCGGGCGTGGAAATGCTCTAGAAATGCGAGATTTCAGCTGATACAGTTTTATGTCTTCCACAGGGCGTACCTCACCCCGCACAAAATTAACAAATTTTTGGGATCACGCACTGTCTGCCCCCGCTGCAAATCAGAAAATGCAGAGTTTTTTGCATATGTTTTGGGAGTGCCCATTATTGCATGAGTATTGGGGGGAGGTAATGGCTAAATTGGGCGACACGACGGATAGGAGCATTGATCAGACCCCGGGGTTTTGCTTACTTCACTGGTTTCCCCACACTGCCAGTAACAAGGTGACTAGTAAATTTATTGACTTGGGACTAGTCCTAGCTAAGCGAGAAATCACCAGTCATTGGAAAGCGGCCACGGCGCCTAACGCTGCGCATTGGCTGCGAGAATTTACAAAGTGGGCCGACTGCGAGGGGACTCTCAGACTTCAAATGGCCCAGAGAGCCGATAATGACAAAATGTTGACTGCAGCCAGAGCGTGGGTGGCGTTGGTGGACCTGCTTAAGACATCGGCAGCTGACAATAACTGATCTCCTTCACGATGCCACTAGAACACACGCATGGCTGACCTGCCCTTCCCGAGCGGGCAGCAGGGTTAGAGGATAGCGGGTCTTGAGTGGCAACTACTGTTCATTCGCCCCCTGACAGTACGATACCAGTGGTCCAATCAGCGGGGCTCATCAGTGATACTGAAAGATAGCGGAGGGAGCGACATGTCTGGCAGTGGGGGGGGGAGTTGGAGGGGCTGGGGGTGGGCAGAGGGGGTTTTGTTAACTTGTTACTTATTGCGGAGGCTTGCAGCGAGGCCTCGTAGGACACTTTTGACCTGGATACTCCGGATGGGACTATAGGCCGTGCCTAACCTGACACTGTTGAGGAAGATATGGGTTTGCAGGGCCGACGGGGGAAACAGGGATAGGGGGAGTGATGGTCCTTCCAGGTGCCTTTGATATCGCAGGGGGAGGATGGGATAGAAGCATGGGGGGTTTAAGGATAGACCCTGTCTTATGGTGGGGATGGTAGAGGGAAATCGATATTACGGAATTTGGTCGGGGTGACTGGACAGGAGCCCTAGAGGGGGTGGTTTATTTAGGCACGGCCCATCTCGCAGTAGTCATTGTGATGTTCACTGTCTTATCGTAATAAACTTGCAATAAAGTTTGTTTAAAAAAAAAAATGAGTCAAACTGTCACTAGGCAATACTGGGATCTCTCTTTAGCAGGAATATGAATCACCAGAGTTATATTGACAGTTTTATTGCTGCCTGAAAACTGCTGGATTCACCAGTAACTCTGCAGCAGGTGCTTCTAAAACCAAAGTTATTTGTAAGCAAAGCACCCTTAAAGTCCGTGTCAGGTGCGGCTGCACTGATCACACCACCCTCAAGCTGGCCCTGCTTTAGGCTGCCTGACGCCAGTTCACACCCCCTTCCATCATATTGCAAGGGTGTCCAGCATAGGTTTTATACCTTCCAGCACACAATTCTAAGCTTTTACAAAATGTAACACCTTACCACTTTGTATGTGTGCTGTATGGTGCAACACACATGCAAAGTTAGAAAGGGTTTCAAGAAAATAATTTTTTTCTCCAACTTTACTCCTTCCCTGAGGAGGAGTAATTTTTTTAATGACAATTCGTTCTGCACAAAATTAATAGATAGGGATTTGCGTCAAAATTAATTGGTGACTGCATGGCAATGTTGTCCAGTAAATGTAAATGTCCAGTATTTGTAAAGCGCAAACAATTGGCCAAAGGTGTCAAGGCGCTGGGGGCCATTGGGAAGATTAAGCAAGCTATTGCCCAGAGTCCATGATGCTGGGCTGATCTGCCGCCAGTGCTGGGGATCGAACTGTGAGCCCCCAGGGTCTGAAGTCAGTCGCCCTGGCCGCTGCGCCACACCTCTTTCACGTTCATGTGCCACACATGGTATGCCTCGGGCATAATGCTATTTTGTGTTACTTAAGGGCTATTGTGCAAGGCAATTCAGGATTTGCATTGGAAAGTAAACACCAAAACAACACTTCACACCAGGTTTGCATCACTTTTGTGATGCAAACTTGGTACTTATTGTTGGTAAATGTGCTCCTTAATCTATCAATCAATCAATCAATCAATCACGTCATTTGTATAGCGCACTACTCACCCGGGAGGGTCTCAAGGCGCTGGGGGAGGGGAAAGTTACTGCTCGAACAGCCAGGTCTTGAGCTGCTTCCTGAAGGCGAGATGGTCTTGGTTTCGCCGAAGGTGGGTGGGGAGGGAGTTCCACGTCTTGGCTGCCAGGTAGGAGAAGGATCTTCCTCCGGTGGTGGCTCTGCGGATGCGTGGTACGGTGGCGAGTGCGTGGCCGGTCGATCGTAGCTGGCGGGTGGGCGTGTAGAAGGTCATGCGGTCGTTGAGGTACTTGGGGCCCAGGTCGTGGAGAGCCTTGTGTGCGTGGGTGAGGAGTCTGAACGTGATTCTCTTGCTGACGGGGAGCCAGTACAGGTCTCTCAGGTGTCCGGTGATGTGGCTGTGTCGGGGGATGTTGAGGATGAGTCGGGCGGAGGCGTTCTGGATGCGTTGGAGTCTTTTTTGGAGTTTCGCTGTGGTTCCGGCGTAGAGGGTGTTCCCGTAGTCCAGTCGGCTGGTAACGAGTGCCTGGGTGACGGTCTTCCTGGTTTCCGTGGGGATCCATCTGAAGATCTTGCGGAGCATGCACAGGGTGTTGTAGCACGAGGATGAGACGGCGTTGACTTGTCTGGCCATTGTCAGGGAGGAGTCCAGGATGAAGCCCAGGTTGCGTGCGTGGTCCGTCGGTTTGGGAGCTGTGCCCAGGGCCGGGGGCCACCAAGAGTCGTCCCAGGCGGAGGGTGATGATCCCAGGATGAGGACTTCCGTCTTGTCCGAGTTCAGTTTAAGGCGGCTGTTCCTCATCCAGTCGGCGACGTTTTTCATCCCTTCGTGTAGGTTGGCTCTGGCGGTGGTGGGGTCGCTGGTGAGGGAGAGGATGAGCTGGGTGTCGTCGGCGTAGGAGATGATGTTGAGGTTGTGCTGGCGTGCGATGGCTGCGAGGGGGCTCATGTAGACGTTGAAGAGGGTTGGGCTGAGTGAGGATCCTTGTGGTACGCCGCAGATGACTTCGGTGGCCTCGGATCTGAACGGAGGGAGGCGGACTCTCTGGGTTCTTCCGGTGAGGAACGAGATGATCCATTCCAGCGCTTTTTCTCGAATTCCGATGTTGCTGAGGCGCTTCACTAGAGTTCGGTGGCAGACGGTGTTGAATGCCGCAGAGAGGTCCAGGAGGATGAGGGCCGCTGTTTCCCCGTTGTCGATCAGGGTTCTGATGTCGTCGGTCGCTGCGATCAGGGCGGTCTCGGTGCTGTGGTTGGCCCGAAACCCGGACTGCGAGGGGTCGAGGGATCCGTTCGTCTCGAGGAAGGCGGCCAGCTGTTTGTTGACGATCTTTTCGATGACTTTGGCCGGAAAAGGAAGGAGCGAGATGGGACGGTAGTTCTTGAGGTCGGTGGGGTCCGCCGTTGGTTTCTTCAGGAGGGCGGTCAGCTCGGCGTGCTTCCAGCTCTCCGGGAAGGTGGCTGTGACAATAATTGGCGTGTTTTACTAATAAAATTGTATTGGTACCTAAAGGTACCTTTTTTTAGCTACCTTTCAATAATCAAAGATAGAGGGGGAAACCAATAAAGTTTTCAACTAATGTCTTTCAATTTGATATGCAGCACTTTGAAGCCAGTTCACAGGGCAATGCGCTATGTTAGAAGAATGCGTACTTATAAAATACAAGTAGCAAAATGATCTCTTTGACAAAGGTGGTAACCTTCTGAGCTATCTACATGAAGTATTAATCTGTGAACTGCATGTCATATGTTGTGATTTGCAGCAGGAATAATAACTCTCTATGCCACTACATCATGAGTCATAACAGTGACTAGATACATGGCAGATCTCTTCAGGTGCATGAACTAGCAGAGCTATCATTTTGTAATCATCCCCTGCACATACTGAACAAGCTCTGCAGGCTGCTCTTTTCTTGGTTCAGCATGTCATGCAGAGGGCGCCCCCTTGACCTTGGCGCCCAGTGCGACTGAGCCAGTCGCACCACCCTAAGCCGCCACTGAGACCCCACGTGTATTTATGTACCAGGTACTGAAAGCCGGTCGTACCTTCATATGCTTTCAACACAGCTTTCTTTTCGCTACTCAACAAGACATGGCTCAAGTCAAGCTGGTGATGTCACGCTGGGCTGTTTCAATAATAACTAATTGGGCCATATTATCAAGAACGGGTGTAACATTAACGCTGCTTTAGCGGCAGGAAACTGCCGCTAAAGCGGCGATAACCGGCTTGATAATATGCTCGTGAGAATTCCAATAGAAGCCCAGGTTTTATGTCCTTCCCACCAGAACCTGGGCTTCTATTGGAATTCTCACGAGCATATTATCAAGCCCCTCATCGCCACTTTTGCGGCAGTTTCCTGCTACTTAAGCGGCGATAATGTTATCGCCCGTTCTTGGTAATATGGCCCATTGAGATTTTTTTTGTAAGTTGGGAAATTCCCCTCCCCCTTCCATAATGGAGCTCTAAACTGGTTGTTTACTGAGCTGACATAAACTATGCCCTGATATGCCCAGCAACAGCAGACACATGCTGGTTGCTAGCTGAAGTACGCCGAAGGGAATAGTGCAAATATGCAGACTATGCTTCATGTTACACTCCTTGCTGAAACAGTCAGCTGATTTTCTCTTTTTATGGGGGCTGCTACAGGTGGGGCCCACACGCTCCTTATGCCGAGCCACTTCCGCTGCCATCACTTCTAGAAAACTAGATATATTATATAATAGAACATAGCATATCGTAATATAATATGATATATCATAATATAATAAACATAACACAACATAACATAATATAATATATCATAATATAATATAATAATATAATATAAAGTCAATATTGGGAGGCTGCTGATCCCTTTATCTGGGTACCTAGTGTAAATAATCGAACACTATTCTTATTTGGCCGTGGCAAGGGCTCTCATACCCCACCTGCTGATCGGTTTGCAGGGATGGAAGGATCCTCTGAAGGAGGGAGAGCTGCAGCTCGATGCCCTTGGCTGCTATGTTGACAAGAATGGGGGGCTCTGGGAGTCAAACATGGCTGCCAGATTTCCGGCTTTTTCATGCAGTGAACGGTGCAGCTCCTGGAGAGCTGGGCCCCTAGCATGGCAGTGAGGCGGATTCATGAGCTCCCATTAGAAGGCTTTTCCTTCAGCTCCATTCAGGGAACATTCCTTCATCCAGAAGTATATGGCGCAGATTGGCGGAGATATTGGGCTGATTCTCGGCCCTTTTAGGTCACTGGAAGTAGGTTTAAGTCTCACCATATGCATTTGTAGGGTAGCCTGGTCCTGCTTAAAAGTTTAACAAATTGGAGCAAAAAGGGGCGGGCCTTGGCTCACTTCACGTGATACCTTATGAGCGATGGTTCTATTTTCTGTTATTCACACATGCTGGCTGCAGTTCAAGAAAAATACTGAATCCATTCCAAGGCAGAGCCAATAAACCTACACCTTAAATTTACAAACACAATAGTTTGAAGCAGTATATAGGTTAAAAACACACACACACGCACACACACACACTCACTCACTCACTCACTCACTCACTCACTCACTCACTCACTCTCTCTCTCGTCAGCAATGACAAGCTTGAAGTCAATAGTTAGACTTGTTTACTTTTTGGATTGTGAACGTGGTATTACAATGGAAATAATATCAATGCCAGTAACAATGAGCTTCTGTAATTTCATGAACATTTCAGATTTTTTAGATGACTCTTAAAAACCCTGGGGCATATTTACAATGAATTGGGGTAGGGTAGCTCTGCCCTAAGCATATTTGAAAGGACAGAAATGCGCTGTATTTACAAGATACGGTGCATTGCTGTCCTTTCGGCCAGCGCCGGCAAAGAAACTTCAGTCATGCGCCCACGCAGTTACCCTTGCACCATTGTGCAAGGGTGTCTGTGTTGTTAGCATGATTGTTTTTGTGGTGTATAGGGCACCTTCCTGCACACAAACAATCACAAGAGGCGTTTTTCTTGTTCTATGTGTGCTGCAAAATGCAGCACAGGTGGAAAGAGGAAAAAACGAGGAGAAATGTAAGCATTTCTCCTCATTCGCCTGCTCTTGGGAGATATTAGAAATGGGGGTCTCTAGTTGGCAAGGGCTTGCACCTTTGTCCAAATAGGGATCCTTCTTCCTAGTCAAGATAAGGGAGTTACACTCCTAAAATAACCCCTGCTCACCCCCTTGGTAGCTTGGCACGAGCAGTTAGGATTATCTTAGAGGCAGTGTGTAAAGCATTTGCACATAACCAACAGTAATACAGTGTAAGCACTACAAAAGGACACCACACCAGTTTAGAAAAAATCAAATATTTTTATATACTTAAGACAAGACCAAAAACGATAAAAATCCATAATACAGTACTTAAAAATCTGCAGTTCTCAAAATCTGCTTTAAAAACAGTTTCTTGATGTCGATAGCTCCGTCCGGGGCTCTCACAGTGTCGTGAGCAAACAAATCCAAACAGTTTAGGCTGACCGCGGCGTCGAGGGCCAGCTACGGTGTCGGGAAGACCCGCAAACAGTACCTTTTAGAAATGCAGGGCGTCGATGACCTCTCGTTGAGCTTCCGAAAACACGGTGTCCGCAGGCGTCGGTTCCAGAGGTCAGTGCAGGAGTTGCCAGGGTCCTCGAAGTTACACGCGTTGCAGGTCGATCTCCTGCAGTGCGAAGTGCAGCGGTGCGGCGTGCGGTGCCCTCAGGTCGCGGTGAGAGCAGTGGCTCGGTGGAAGCGTCAGATGGCGTTGTGGGTGAGACCAGGGTCGTGGCGCAAGATGAAGGCGGTGCTTGTCACGGTGCTGACAGGACACGGTGCAAGCAGCGTCGTCGTCGTTGCTGAAGCGCTGACATCGGCTGCCGAACTGGAGTCGATGGCATTGGCGTCGGTAGGCCAAGGCTGCGGTGCGGGATGAGGGTGGTGCGTCGTGTATATTTACGAGCGGTGCCCTTGAACCATGGGGCAAGCAGCGGAATCGACTTCAGCGTGGAGCGGCGGCATCGAGGATACCAAGACGTCGTGGTGAAGCGAGGCGGTGTGGAGTGCGGTGCCCACAGGTCGCCGTGTGAGCCACGGCTCTGTGGCAGCGTCAGCAGGTGTCGTCGGTGAGATCAGGGTAGCGGTGCGGCAGTGCCCTCTGCAGTGCCTTCAGGACACGGAGTCGGCAGCAGGGTCGTAGACGTCTTCGAGTTGCTTTTCTTCTGTTGCAGCACAAAACACACAGTCCCCAGTGCTGAGGGCAGAAGAGCTTGAAGTCTTTGCTGGTCCTGAGACTTATTGAACAGGGGGCAGGCTCTACCTCCAGCCCTTGGAGAGACTCACAAAGTATATTGCAGAAAGTTCAGCACAGTCCTTTCACTGCCCAAGACAGAGGCAGCCACTGCAGGCCAACACAACAAAGTGGTAGTTCCTCCTCACAGCTTCTCCAGCTCTTCTTCTTGGCAGTCTTCTTGATCCAAGAGAGTTCTAAAGTTCAGGGGTCTAGGCCCCAATATTTATATCCCAAAATCCTTTGATCTCTTAGGCAGAGAGTGTTTGTGCCAAGCCAGAACCAGTTCTGCCTTCTCTGGTGTGATTTCCTGGCGGGAGGTGGAGACTGCATTGTCAGAGGCCGACCAGGCCCTTTGAGGTGCAAGGAAATCTCCTCCCCCTTTCCCCATTGCAGCCCAGGTCTATTTAGCCCTTTCCTGACCCACCTAGACTATCTGGAGCCACTCCCACTCCCCCAGCCTTCTGTCATCCAAAACCCAGACAGGCAATCCACATTCCAGCAGGGGCACACGGAATGACTGAGCAAGAAAATACCTACTTTCTAAAAGTGATATTTTCAGACACAGTGTGTAAATATCACCTTCACTAAAAGATGCATCTTTAGATTTTCAGTTCAGGCCTTCTAAACTTTATTTTCCCTACCTAATTTCCCGGGTCAGTCATGTTTATAAGATGTCATAAACAAACTTTCCAATGGGGAACAGGTAGCCTTGCAATAGTGAAAAACTAAATTGGCTGTAATTCACTATCAGGACATGCCACACATACCAGGGCATGTCCTACCTTTCACATACACTGCACCCTGCCCACAGGGGTACCTTGGGCCTACCTTAGGGGTGCCTGACATGTACGAAAAGGGAAGGTTAGGGACTGGCCAGTGTGTGCACTGGACAAGTCGACATGGCAGTTACAAACTGCGCGCAGACTCTGCAGTGGCAGGTCTGATGTACCTTTTCGGGGCTACTCACGTGGGTGGCACAATCAGTGCTGCCGGCCCACGAATAGCATTTGATTCACAGGCCCTGGCACACTCAGTGCACTTTACTAAGAACTGACAAGTAAATCAAATATCCAATCATGGAAACACCAATCTATAATACACTTTACCACAGGAGCACTTGCACTTTACCACTGATCAGCAGTGCGGAAAGTGCGCAGAAACGCTTAACCAGCAAAAACAGAGTCCAAACCGGGAGGTCAGAAAGCAAAAACTCAGGGGAAACACGCCAAAAGATGCCAAGTCTAACAGGAGACATTCATTTTTGGAGCTGCAGCAGATTCACACTATGTTATAAATCTGGGGTAGTACCAGAATCCATGGATGTTACGTCGATGTTACGTGGGAACACCTAAAGCAACACCCATGGCACGCCTCTCTGCCAGAATGTAAGGCAACACAGTTACTTGCGCTGCGTGGCCTTACACCTTATCTACAAGGCCATGAAAAGACACACAGGGTGGTTTTGCGTGGCCTATCAGATATGGGCCTGTACTGTGCGCCACCAAAGCATGAAAAAAAGTGAAGCTCCGGGGCGCAAGGGGCTTGTAAATATACCCCCCACATGGCATTGAGTCCCAACAGACGTCCACAGTCAACAAGCAGGAGAATGTGGTGACATATGTAACTAGAGAAAACTCCTCGTCCACAATTCTTTCTTACTACCTCAATGTAAGTCCAAGACCAGGATGGTGTTTAGTGTGAGAAGGCAGAAGGGTGAACATCAAAAGGCATACAGGTTCCCTTATTGTAAGGATGAGATTTTGGCAAACATCGAAGCAAAGCTCCTGGCCAAAATGCTTGTCACTATACTGAAAGGGCAGGGCTTCCTAACCCATTGAATTCTTTGGACCCTCACTTAATCATTACTGAAATCTGTGACCACCACATTTACCATCCGGCTGTGTTAAGCCACAAAATGGCTTAGCGCGGCGTTGGAAACATGGGCTTGCATAAAGCACCACCGGCGCGTCAAAAAAAGTGACTCTCCGGTAGCACGAGGGGGTTGTAATTATGCCCCTGCGTTTGCTAGGAGCCATGATAAATATAGAACTGCAGGATAAGTAGGGCATATCCAGGGTCTAAAAGTCTCTGCCACTCAATACGCCTGACCTCTTTGCACAGCTGAGAGAAAATGGGGTCAGGTCATTGGGAAACCTGAGGAGGTGGAGCAAGGCCAGCAAAGATGTCTCCATGCACTGTGGTCATCTTCTCACACCTTAGGCGAATTACATTTATATCCTCACATGGTCTATTTTCTATGGTAGGTGGGTAGAGTATCACCCCCCAGTTGCCCACGGTGCAGGAACTCATGGGACACCTCGTTGCATATACCTGGACCGGCCAGTTAACCACACTTTACTGGCAGGAAATTCATCTTGAACTTGGAAGAGTGGTGGGACCCCCGTGGCACAGAACCCTAAAGTAGACATTTTGTGCATTATGGACAGCTTGGAAACACGGCAAGCTCAAAGAGCCTTGTGGGCAGAGGACTCCTAGTGGCTAAGTGTGACATAGCACGGAAGTGGAGTGCACTGTGCCAGTGGAGTGCCGGTGATCCCCCCGCACTGGCCCACTCACGCAGGGGTATGGACAACTGTACATCGACAGAGAAAACTGTTTATAAAGGAAGTGGAGGGAGGTATAAGGAAATACCTGAGAATCTGGGTCCTCCGGTTGGTGGGAAGTAGGCGTAATGGGCAGGAATGAAAGATGCAAACTGAGTTGTATATCAACCGTAAGTATTAAATTTGGGGGGGACTGGAAGGGTGGGGAGCTGGAAGGGAAAGAGGTCAATGAATACTCCTTTGAAATGGCCTACCATGTCAAAGCAGATATAAGACGAGTGAATTAAGGGGGACTTTCCCGAAACCGGTCCCAGGATGCTTGTTTCCGGTCCAGGGAGGACCTGGCTTGGCACTTCGGGCTGGACTGTTCCCATGAGGCACAGGGTCAAGACTGATTTGCATATAGCTGTGTCTGAACTGGGGTGGAGAAGTGAGCTAAACAACGATGATGGATTCAACCCAGATCTGTGAATGGGGGTGAGTGTTTGAAAAGTTCCAGCACTCTGTCCGTCATCTCCTTGTGTGGACTTCCCCATCTCAACATAAGGGGTCAGCTGTTACAATATGGATTCCCTGAGAGGACGCACTCACCCTGACTTCCCCAGGCCATCCCTGCCCCTGAT
The DNA here is from genome assembly GCF_964204655.1 of Triturus cristatus. Lineage (NCBI taxonomy): Eukaryota > Metazoa > Chordata > Amphibia > Caudata > Salamandridae > Triturus > Triturus cristatus. Next base: position 304,533,719 of record NC_140583.1, on the reverse strand, counting down.
CACTGTCCACCATCCAAGTAGAGGGCATCACTGAGCCATCACCTCACCAGGACACTTTCTCTAAATATATAAAACGCCCACCGTTTGTTTGGTGCCCATCATGTTATCTCCTGTGTGTTTACAGGTTGTTACGTCTTTTTTGCTAAAGAGGACGTGGTGGGTTGAACTGAGGAGATGTTGAGTTGGGTCTTTGGAAGGCCCTGTGAGGAACATTAGGTTAATGAGCCTTTTGTGGTTTGTTGACTGGCCAGTAACCCAACCACCCTTCACAGCCCGCAACTAACACAGCTGCTGTTTTTGGAAGTCAAAGCGGTGCCAAGGAAAGTGGAGATCAAGGTGTTAAGGCTTTGACTCTTTTGGCCTAGTGCCTAGCCAAGATGTGGTACGGCCACCAGCTCACAGATAAGGGAAAAGTAAAATGCTAGGACTGTGTGCTGCTGATCTGCGGGACGTAGCCTGGGGCTTGTTTTGTTAGTCAGGTGATTATCGCAATCTTCAGTCTATGATCCAACATTTGTGAGTTTTCTAGGTGTTAACATTCCACCGCATTGCTTTAACACTAGCATTTGAGGGGAGACAATTGCATTGTATACAGAAATGAAGCTCCTTTATAACAGAATGAAAACAACGTTTCTGCCATAGTTCACCAATACTGTACCTACTGTACGATGTATTTAGAATGAAATGATTGTCTACTAACTCCCTACATTGAAGTAGGTCAACCAATTCTGTCCTGAATGACAGTCAAGCATTTTCTTGTGGTTATGAGTAACTTTTTTAAATGCCGTAAGCTGATCTAATCAATAGCTGGAGTGGTTTCCTTTACCCAAATTATTGGATGGTTTAACTATTTCCACTAGTAAAGAAGTGCCAGGACTTTGCAACAAGCGTGTTACACTCTGTGCTGAGACATGGCTCCATCAGAGACATAGATGCCTGGCAAAGCATATTCCTATTAATGTTGGCGAAGATGCAGACCACAAGAGAAGATATCCTTTATTACAAAAGAGTTTGCTAAGGCTTGGGGTAGAGCGCAAGAAAAGGAGACGGCACTGCTGCAATAATTACTCATGGTTTCCTGAACCCAAACACGCATTCACAAAAATATTTGTGAAAAACTTCAGGATATGTCAATATTATGCTTCTAAGTACCTTTCCCACATTCGCTAATCAGTGATATACAGTGAAGAAGCAAGCCCTGACAGAAAATAGTCAACAGTGCTAAGAAACGAGAACATTCAGTTTTACTGCTGCAATTTGAGCAACCAGACAAAAACAGAGGGGCACCTTCCCTTAATCAACACTGCTGATCCATAAGGCTCATCCATGCAGTCTGGCTTGAAGGGAAATGATGGCCCAGAAAGTAGCCTTGCCTCATCACAATTTTTGTTTCACTTTGGACAGGGCTTGATCTGTGTCCGTATAGACTCTGCCGTGGGCTACCACACCAAAATGGAAAAAGAGTCCCAGCCTGGATTACATCAGCCAGAGCGTCCAAAACCCGAGTATTGAAGCTCTCTAGCAGGAATGTTTTAAGTCCTAGGCAAGTCACTTTTTTGCTGTGCTTCCAATTTTACTTATGTAAACATGTAACTACAGCTTACTGACCAAAAAGCATGTTCTCAACAACCTCTGCCATCAAATCATGGTTTCTGTAATGTGGTCTCAGCAGGGTCACGCACACCATTACATTGTTTGAACCACTCAAGGTACTTCTCTTTTTAGAAGTAAGGGTAATTAGAGATGATGGGAAGTAACGAGAAACAAAATAAAATCCTATACTATTTTCAAGGAAACAATTGTAGATACATGGGACAGCCTTGAGCAGAAGTGACATTGAAGAAAGTAGTTAATAGATTCTAAAAGGACAAGGAAAGACACAAGGAGGTAAAATCAATAAGTGGACAAAGGTATGTTTTTTTAGGTTTCACCTGCACAGCGCTTGCTAAATCTCTTGTAATTAAAAAAAAAAAAATCTTGAAAGGGGCTTAGAGCCCGTCCATTACTTACCATTGGTTGACTGCATGGCTCATGTTCCTGCTTATCATTGGTCAGCAGCATCAGGGTAACTTCATCAGGTTTTACTTCCTCTTTCTTCTTCCTGACCTTTGGTGTTCCTAGGAGCTTGGTCCAAGTACAGTTTTCTGTCAGCAGCCAGTGTCCTTCAACTGACCGCATGCTTCTTGAGGTACTTTTTTTTTTAGTTAGGGTCTAGCATTCCATAAAAGTGCACGTTTTCCCTCCTCCGATGCACCCCATCCACATCGTTCCATGCACCAAGAGCACCCTGCCCGACGTTGTTGTTTGCACAGCCCACACGCACGCTCGTGAGCACTAAAGTAAACATTGGTAAACCTGGAGAGGACATTCATTTATTTATTTATGCAATTATATATAGAGCGGAAAGGTGTCAGAGCGGTTCATAATAGAACCAAGTACGTTACAAGAGGCGATTTGCAAACGTACACGTCACAGATACAAATGGGATAGTTGAAAAAGTAAAATAAAATAAGAGTGTGGCACCCGTGAGTAAATAGCAGGCAGGAAAGAGATCGCCTTGTTAAGTTCGAAAAGCTTTAACCTGCAGCCGACCTCTGTTTCTAAGAAAGCATGTCCCATTCCTCCCATATTTTATGCTCTCCATAAACGTCTCTTCGATGAAACCCGTTTGTTTGAAGAAGGCACACGCTGCTCTTCCGGCCAAGAAGAGCACTTTGAGGGATTTTTATTTATTTATTTAATGCGTTTTTATATAGCGCGGACTTCACCCGAAGGTGTCAGAGCGCTTCACAATAGAAACAGTAATGATACATAAGGAGACAAATTACAAGTGAGCATGTTACACAATCAAACGTTACGTTACATGAGGCAATAGTGACAATTGTGCAAGTATCAGGAGCAAACAAAATACAAGAGGTAGCAAACGATACGTTACAAAAGGAACAAGCATTTGCAATGCAATAGGCCTCGCATTTATGCAGTTTGAGCTATTGGCATTGTAAATGAGAATGCCCTTTAAATATGTTTTGATTTTCAAAACATAAATAAAAGGCATTGTCATTTACAATGCCAATAGCTTAAACCTGCGTAAATGTGAGACCTATTACATTGCAAATGCTTGTTTTGACAGTGCCCGGGCCAAATTGTGATCCCAATCTGACCCTGCCTGGCTCCTGAGAGGCAAGGAAAGGACCGGCAGCCCGGGTCCAGGGCAGGGGAGGGAAGCCACTCCTCTGATCAGACCATTCACTGATCTGCCAGCTGCTCCAACACCTTCCGGCTGCCGCTTCTCGTGCCCTACCATCCAAGGTGCTGGGTTCTTAATGCCAGAGGAATAGAATGTTAGAACGTTTATGAATTAGAAAAGTGGTATTCGAATGTTTCCTTTGGAACAGTGGCAGTTGCTGATCCCTGCCAGGGCTACTGGGCGCTCTTTGATGCTCATTAAAGACTTCCACAGATTACCTTTGGAGCTGCCTCTTTTTACAAGCACACAGACAGTGCATAAATGCCTTATTTGCATGACCATAGTTGTTTGAATCGCGTAGCTCGTCATTGTGCTGCAGCACCCGATGTGTCATTTCTCTTGACACTTCTATACTATTCACTTTGACAATATCATGTTTAGTGCAGTTCTGCGAGTGCCTGATACAGCCACTCTAGAGTCTAGACGTTGAGCTGGCAGAGGGCAAGGTGGCAGTGCATGGTGAGGGGAAACACAGGGCTGGCAGTGCACATCGGAAGCAGGCACTGGGCTGAATTCTGGTCTGACACTCTGTGGGACTGGTACCATATATAGATAACATGCAGAGCACAGGGCTGGCCGCCTCTGGTGCAGGAAACCAGGGTTCGAGCCTCGAGGTCGCGTCCATATCCTGTGATTCTGGGCAAATCACTTAATCTCCCCGTGCCTGAATGTGTAATGTAAATACGGTGCTATGTAAAGCGCTCCAATACCTTCGGGTCGAGTTCGCGCTAAATAAATATGCCAAAAAAAAAAAAGCCTGGTAGTATGCAAAAGTGAGGAGTGTCAGGTAGGCGGCAGAGCACTGCATACCGGGCTGAGAAATGTGCTACTTTGTGGTTGCCAGTGTTCAGGGTTGGCAGTAGACCGAACTGGCAGTGTTCACACCTACAGAACAGAGCGGATTCAGGCCTTGGTGGACAGCATGTGGCTTCTCTGCTGCATAATGAAGTTCTGCATGGCTACAGAAGAGGGCGTGGTCCATCGGCTAGATTGCCGACTTTAATGCTGGAAACCAGGGTTCGAGCCTCGGGGTCGCGTCCACATCCTGTGATTCTGGGCAAATCACTTAATCTCCCTGTGCCTGAATGTGTAACGCAACCGGTGCTCATGCAAAGCGCTCCAATACCTTTGGGTCGAGTTAGCGCTATATAAATCTGCCTTAAAAAAAAAAAAGGCACGGCTGCTCACTAGGACTGTATGCGCAGCGAATCAGCTTGGCGGTTGGTGCCCAGTTTACCTGTGCACGTGCCTGTCAGAGCGCACGTGTACTAGGAGGGCTGATTGCGCAAGAGCTGCCCTCCCTAGGGCTGCCGACGCACAGGGTTCTTTCTCTGTGTGTAGGACTGCCAACAGAGCGTTCTCAGAGGACATCTTTATTTGTAAGGCTGCCATTGCACGGGGCTTGAAGTGCACACGGCACTCACTCACAGGGCATCCTGTGTCGAAGATACCTGTGTGCAGGGATGGACGTAAGCTCTTTATGCAGGGCATACATCTGTTAATGTGACAACCTTTCCTTAGTGCGTGTGTAAAACGGCACGCACACACACTGCTGTTAACGTGCAGTCCTGTCAGTGCACGGGGCTTTGTGCAGGCCCGGCCACTGCAGAGAGCTCTCTTGTACAAACATTGGGAAAAAAGGGCGTCACTGCAGGATGAGGAGGATGGCGCTTGGGTGGAATGCAGAGAGTGGAAAACAACAGCAGCCGACTAGGAATGAGGAGTATTTGAACTGAATGCGATGGTGAACAAAATTATGTTTTTTAGTTCAATTGTTACCCAACATGGTTGTTCTGCCCTCGGAAGCCTAAAGAGGAAATCAACATAGAGCCTCGTTAAACCGGCAGCGAGAAGAGCCAAGTTCTGGGCTGTTTACGGAAAGTTAGAGACAGGGTTGAAAGCAGAGGGCATGGAATTCCAGTCGTGTGCAGCCAAGTAGGACAAGGCCGGCGGAGCGTGGCGCGCGCGCTTGGCGGGGGCGGGGGAGCGCATTCCAGGCGAGGGAGCGGACCTTTTGAAGTGCGATGCCAAACGGATTGCATGGTGGCACGATGCGCGTGATTGTGCACGTGCTCGCCATGCAATCCGCTTTTCGGAGCACTTTTAAATGCCCCTTACTATAGTCTCGCTTTGCGATCGCTTACGCGATAGCAAGGCGAGACCTAAAAAGTGACGTGTGCAGGTTACAAGAGCATACAGAGTACACATAGGTAAAAAAATTGCAATAAATGGCAGACACTCAAAACACTAAAACAAAAGTTACGTTACATGAGGCAGTGGTGGCCGTTGTGCGTGTATCAAAAGCAAACAAAATACAAGGGGTAGCAAACGATACATTACAAAAGGAAGGGTACTCAAACACCTCTGAGCACTCAAAAAATCATGTTGAAAAAGTTCCAAAAATTTGAATCATCAGTTGATAAGATTCATCCGCTGTTTATTCATCAGGACAGCAGTTCAATACAAGCGCAGCCGACACGTGTTTCGTAAAGTCATATCAGACTCACAATTTCTTCAGGGCTGCAATTCAAAGGCCAAATAATACATATAAGTACTGCACTCTAGGAGTATAGCATTCTAACAACACAGTTCAATTACAGTGAAAACACCTTCAACACTCCCAAGTCCCAGAAATGTGGTGTAAAGTAAAGATGACATAGACCCCTCCAAGGACATGAGTGAGTCACCCAAAAGAGTGTAATATGTCCAAATGACAGGCAAAATATCCGCATGCCAAATGTATTCTCATTTCGTACCAAATTAACATAACATTTATTGCCCATATTGATGTCAAATAGGCCCCAAGTAAAGAAACCAGAAATTAAAAGTGATGTGACTCAAGTGGATTCCACGTCATACCTGAAATAGCAATTCTTAGCGCTCCTTCAAGTCCACAAAAAGAAACATAGGCCAACTGCACTACTCCTCACCGTAATAATAGCTCTCCAAATTTCCATGCAATAACGGAACACGAGTACGTGCCCTGTAAGAAGAGTCAAAAGCGCACCATAAGTCACCAAATCCACTATTCAATACTGTTAATTATACTCGCAGCTTCCAGCCTACTCACTCACCCACGGTAACTCCAATCTTCGTTCAAACTGGTGGCGTCCACACCGGGCGCCATCTTAGAGTGGCTTTTTATGTGCAACAAAAGTATACGCCATCTTGGAACGGGCAATATTCACCTACCCCCGTTCTTATCTCAATGAATGCCAAAAGTCCTACACTTCGCGCAGGATTCCAATCATACACGATTCAATTTTAAATCAGATATCGCGCGCAGTGGTCTTGTTATCCAGAAAGTCATCTCTGACCACACAATCGCTAATGATAATCTTGCTCAGTACCCCGCTTCATAACTTATCTTCAATATGAATGTCCATATTGCCGCAATACCGCGATGTTGAGACGGCTGGAGATCACGTGACTATCCTTCAAGATGCTACACAAAGTCCATATGCCACCGCACCTTTGGAATACAAAATAATTAGTTTGCTATAAATGGTATGACGCGGTCCCCACCCCAAGACCACATCTCTGAACAAAAGTATATCTAGTCCCCTCCACCAGTCCATGAGAGATGTGATATAGAGGTAGGAGTTCACAGTTCTTAATTCAAATTGTCCCAGTTAAAGTATAGTATCTGTAACTTGTGACAATTTTTTTAAACTATTTAAAATCATACAACATCACATTCCTTACACTGGCATTGAACTAAACATCTGCCCATATATGTCAAAATTCATAACGCAACTTTACATATTCATCATCTTGCAAAAAATTAAAAACAGTTCATTTTTAAAAAGAATTATTAACACCGAAAATTTTCCATCCCATTCAAAAGTCAGCTATTAGTAGTACTGCATTCCTATACTGATAATCAAGAATATAGCATGTACCAAAATTCAAATCAGTAAAAATTGACACTCTCATTTAATTCATCTGCCTTATTCCTGTCCTAGAAAGAATTCATATTCGTGATCATGATTAAGGCCGTACTCTTCCGCCGTCCAGCGCACATGGTTCTGTGCTTTGCAGACAGTCTCATGTTGCCACTGAGAATACTTTGTGGTAAAGAAAAGCAAAACATGTTCTGGAAAGGAAGCTGTCACTACTGGACGTGATTAGGTTTCACTGGCGACGAGGAACGGAGGAACCGTCGCCGGGGTGTTTTTGGCCGAGCTTTGGGTGAGCGGTGCAGCCCTGAAGGAGCTCTAGGATTGTCTCTTTGACTTCAAGCATTGCTAGCTACAAGCCCCTATTGTTCTGCTCTACAGCAAACACGCGTGTCAGCATTCACAGGCGTGTCATATATTTAGATTCGAATGGCATGTTGCACATGGGGATGTTATGAATATTTAAGTGTGTGAGAAATCCTAGGCTTGCAAAAAAATTCTCTACCTTCCTCTCTTGATGAGGCGTTAATTAGGCGGGTGCCAAGAGCTATTCTTCTTTAAAGGTACATTTACAGCCCACTTTACACCTTGCAAGGTAAAATGTTTATTTTAGTGCTACAGAAATTGGCGTAGGTTACATGCATGGTGCTGTACGCGTTCTGCCCACACTTCATTGTGTTATCATTTACCACAGACTGCAGCTCCTATATATAACTTACCAGACTTACAGAGAATATAGATGCAAATAATGACCCCAAAACGTTTCATAGGAATCTATGGGAAATAAATACAAGCATACAACTTAATGTGCCAATCAGCATATAGAAATGATTGTAGCATTTTCACAATACCAGAGGATCATAGAGGTGTTTCTCTCAATAATTTCCTGAATCGATACCTGACTTAATCTTGCTCTTTAACCTCCAAAGGTGACAACCAGATACCACGCCCTTCACCTTCCCAACCTGCTTTCTTTCAAAATAAGACAACCCCCCCCCCCAACCGCAGACAGATTCTTAGTTCTTTACAGATAATTGGCGACTGGCAAATTTTGGTCAAATGGTTTCCATTCAGTAGTACATGGCTATTAGAATTGTCAATGACGTATTAGTCTCGAGCTTTTTGGAAGTCATACACATCATAGCTCTTTTCTTTTTTATAAAAAAAGCATTGACAAAGTTAATAGATCTGGCATAGGCAAAACCTATTGGCGTTGCCAGTGCATGTTTACATTGTGTGCTTTAGTACAGTGCATACATTTACCCACTAGGGATATCTTGCGCTAGCACATGCAAAGGTCACAAAACGAACTGCTACAGCAGTCACTTGCTGCACAGAATAGGAATGAGGAAAATAGTCAAGTTTTAGCAGTTTGAGAAATTTGGTCAAATTATGGGCCATGTGTATCAAACTCTGATTTTGTGATTCTCAAATTGCGATTTTTTGCGAATCCCTATTTGAGAATCGCAAAACACTATGTATGTAGGATTTGCAAATAATTTTGTGAATCCTACACATTCCTTAATTGCGAATTGCAAATTGCGATTCGCAATTAAGGAATACCTTCCCATTCATTCCTAGAATAGGAAGACATTCTCAATTTGAGATTCTCAATTAGAGAATCGCAAATTAAGAATGCAATTTCAAGGGTGTCTGGGTGTTAAAAGGACACCCTATTGCACCCCTGAAATGTGCATGTGTGCATATGTGGCACACATACATGCCCTAAGGGCATGAATGTGTGCCACATGGCACTTTGAAAAATGCCAAAAAGTGCATTTTTCGGAGAAATCGCAAATTAGCACCAACTTGAAGTTGGTGGTAATTTCCGATTCCTTACGTCCAAATTGGACTTTTTCTGTGCTTCTTACATTGCATTTAACTTCAGGAATAGCAATTTGCGATTCCTTAAATGCAATCGCAAAATAGGGAATTGCAAATTTTGCGATTCCTTATTTTGCGAGGCAGTTTTTCTTTCATACATACCACTGAGCCCAATTGCGATCACAAACGCCAAAATTCAGCGAATTTCGGCATTTGCGATTGCAATTTGGCATGATTCTAATGGCCCTATATTCCTTGCGAAGGTGAAACAGCAGCCGGTTCCTCCACATTGCCGCAACCACTGAAAAGGGTCATCTTTATGTGAAATGTGCTAATCTTGCGTAAGGATCTTCCACTGGAGCACAGATCTCTGATGGAATATAACACTGAAAGGAGCAATATTCCCCTGTGAAAGAGATTTTTGAAGAAATTAGGTAAAGTAGTGCAACTGACATCACATTTTCATGTAAATTTGCTAATAAACTACAATGTATGACAGGGCACTATGAAATATTCTACTGCTTCCATGGTATGCCAACCCCTCCAGCGGCTGCTTGTCGTATTGTGTGCGCGCTGTTATTACGGAAATCGTGTGGGCAGTCGGCAGCGTTAGAGCGCCGGGGCCGACTGGAAGATAAGCTTAAGTAAACAGCGCGCGGTTCGTAACGTGCGCTTTGGGGCACAGGTCCTGCTCGGTTTCAGAAAGTCATCAGCTCATGGTTAATGCTGGTTTGTATTTAGCTAAAATCATCCTTTTAGACACGCAAGCATTGGGGGCAAAGTAATAACTGTATAAATCCCCAGGAGATTAGGAGTGAAGGGCTAAAGGCTCCAATTGTACTGCTGTACCTGCCGGTTGGAGGAATGTGATTGCTTGAGCATCTAAAGATTTCTGTTCAGGTAGATCGCTTTAAGATTAGTGCGTAAAACCTCAGCCAAACGCTGTTTGTTTTTTGGTAGGTTTGTATTATTATGAGAGTAGCCTAACGGTTAAGGTCTGAGACTCTTACTCCAAAGGTGATATGTGCAATTCCATTTGAAGGCTGTTCAGGTTGATCTCTGTTACACTGTGCCATTTGAATGTGGATCATTGTATTATTGTGAGGGTAGCCTGATGGGTATGGTCTGAGACGCTTACTCGCAGGTGACACGTGATTGAATGTGTATGATCAGCTGAACTCGTAACATATCAAGTCAAACATTAGGTTGTATTATTGGCTGTAGGCGACTACACTCAAGGTTGCTGGTTCAAGTCACATGACCCTGTGCAATTAGCATTCTCCACTTATTTAGCCTTTGTGAAATCAATTTTCACCTTAACACCTTCACGGTTAAGGGGTGCAGTTGACTGAGAGTGAGTACATTATGGCAGGGAAGGCTAAAAGGGGGGATCAGGGCTCTCGTATGGAGAGGCTGTTAGAGCATATGATGAAGAAAGTGACTGAGATGGGGCAGGATCTGGCTAACCTCAGGGAGAAAGTGGAGGGCCAAGAAGGAGATAACGTGCCTCCCAAGGGTGTCCTGCCCCCAATCCCCAAAAAGGTTAGGACAAAAAAGCGTGTGCCTAAGGGAAGGCCTCCACTCGCTCCCCAGACCCCGGGAGGTAACGACCCAGTGCCACCTACCCCATTGTCTGTACCTCTACCAGAGCCAGTGTGCCCATTGTCACCGCTCCCCGCAACAGCCCCGCCAGTACCTACACCACCAGGGGCACCACTGATCCCACCCCTGCACCCAGAGCCACCAACGATCCCCGTGGTTCCAGTGCCCCAACCCGCCCCCCTGGGGTCGCCAGTCCTCGCCGTCCCGGTCGCCGTTCCTCTACCAACACCCATGGGGGGGACTCCACCGGGGGGGGGGAGGGGTCCCTCAGGATGTAGTGTCACATTTAGCGGCAATTTTGCCATGGTTGGGGAAGGCAGGCATTCTCGCCCCAGCAGTGGGAGTAAAAGAGTTGGATACCGATGCTTTAGCTGAAGCAACGCGAATTGTGCATGAATTCAATGCAGGGCCCAAGGAACCAATCAATGCTGGGCCAGTTGCACCGTTATCTGTCATTTCAGGGGGGAGTTCCGGCACTCTCGAGAACAAAGGGGTGTCAGTCCCCAGTGCGGCGGCAGGGATTCAGCCAGAGGCACCAGGGACAACGGTAACAGGTAAATTGCCAGCATTACCAATGTTGGGCGTGGGCGAGGCCAGCTCCGAACGAGAGTTTTTAGGCAGGCACGTGTCTCTTGAGTTGAAGAACAGAATTTGGGCTGGTGAATATATTAACATGTTTTCGTTACTGATCTACGAAAGGGAGAGGGAGGAGTCAAGGAAGAACAAAGATTATATGCTCCCCAGAGAATGGGCCAGTGAGATGCTGAAATATAGGGTGGAAGAGAACTTACTCAACTGGATTAGAGCCTTTTCCATATTTATGGCAGCTACAGCGGAGCATTTCCCAAACTTACAGGCACAGATGGCCTGTTACCAGAACAGGATAGTGCTGGCCCACGATAAATTCGCAGGCGGAGGGTGGTTAGTTTATGACAAAAATTTCAGGGTGGCCAAGGCATCCGACCCAACACTGTCATGGGACCGAATTTACACTATATCTTGGTTGGATCTTTTCAGGGGCGAGGGACAGGGGAAGACAAAGAGTCAGCCCCTGCAGTCAGCTCAGCCTTTTCAACCCTTTCGGTCACAGGGTAACGCAAGCTACACCACTAGTTCAAGCAGTAATAGTGGAAGGAAGGGGATGTGCTGGGACTTCAACAGGCGGACTTGCACCAGACCACAGGGGCAGTGCAGGTTCAAGCACGCATGTTCCATTTGCGCCAACCCATCCCACCCCGAATGAAAATGCCTCAAAAGAGCAAAGGATAAGGGTAGAAAGAAGCAGGAGTGAGACTGTGTCCCTGCTCAAAGTACAGTCCCCCATCGATGTGACGGCTCTGACTCCATGGCTCAACAAATACCCATGCCATCTTACGGCGAGAACTCTGTTGGAGGGTTTCAGGGATAGTTTTAGGATACCAGCCCCTAACTATATGGGGTCATCTGAGTGCCAGAACCAACTCTCTGCCCGGACCAATCCAGGTATAGTCTCCTCAAAGATTGCCAAGGAGTTGCGCCTGGGTAGGGTGGCGGGCCCTTTCAAGTATGTGCCGGTTCAGAACTTTGTGTGCTCCCCGTTGGGGGTAGTCCCCAAAAAGGTAGAAGGGGAATTCAGACTAATACACAATTTGTCAGCACCCAAGGGTAATTCACTGAATGATGCAATTGATAATGAGTTGTTCAGTGTTAAATACGCATCCTTTGACCAAGCGGTGGAGATCCTCAGGGGCTTGGGCCATGGTGCTTTGATGGCAAAATCTGACATAGAATCGGCCTTTCGGTTACTCCCGGTACATCCGGATGATTACCACCTGCTGGGTTTTAAATTTCAAGGGAGTTTTTATTTGGATATGTGTATGCCAATGGGCTGCTCTGTTTCATGCGCATATTTTGAAAAATTCAGTTCATTCCTGGAATGGGTTTTCAGACAGAAGACAGGGCACCAGTGGGTCATGCATTACCTGGATGACTTTCTTATCCTGGGGACACGGGGCTCCCTGGAATGGGGGTGGGTGCTGCAGGAATTTTGCGCTCTCATGCATGATCTGGGGGTTCCTTTGGCTCCGGGAAAGACAGTTGGCCCGGCTTCTACGATAGAGTTCCTGGGCATTGAGCTGGATTCTGTTCAGAGATGTTTAAGGTTACCCATGGACAAAGTCAACAAATTCAGGGCTGCTTTAAAACTATGCTTGGGCAAACAGAAGGTCACACTACACCAGCTGCAGCAGACAGTATGGCAGCTTAACTATGCTTTAAGGGTCATTCCAATGGCTAGACTTTTCTCCAGATCCATCTCCCAAGCCATGGCGGGCCTCAAGGAGAAACATCACCACACAAGGCTGTCCGCTGAGGTTCGGCAGGACATGCAGATTTGGATGGCATTCCTGCAGGACTTCAACGGCAGAGTAGTGTGGCCTGGTCCGCCCACGGCGTCCGCGGAGTTGGGTTTAATGACTGACGCCGCGGGCAGTGAGAGATTTGGTGCCATACTCGGTACCAAGTGGGTGGCACAATGTTGGCCACCTTGGTGGGTAGAGAATGGTCTAACAGGTAACATTGGGTTCCTGGAGCTCTTCCCCATATGGCTGGCATTGACGGTATGGCCTGAACAATTGCGCAACCAGTCAGTAGTTTTCTGGTCAGACAACATGACTGTGGTTGAATGCATCAATCAGCAAGCAGCCCAGTGTAAGATGATTCTTAGCCTCTTGAAGGTGATTGTTCTCACATGCATGAAATTGAATGTGCAATTAAGGGCTAAACACGTGCCTGGGGTCCTTAATCATGCTGCTGATGCACTTTCTCGCTTTAAGATGCAGGTTTTCAGGGCCCACCTCCCGGCAGCGGCAGAGTGTGCCACCCTCTTCCCAGAACAACTCTGGCAGATTGGTGCCCCCACCTACCGGACCTTATGGCAGACAGCCTAGCACCCAGGACCAGAAAAGCATACGAAGGGGCGTTTTGGCAATATTGTTCTTTCTTGGGTGCAGGGTGGGCTGAGCGGTGGAATGACACTGGGGCACTCATTGCATACTTGGGTTGTTTAAGGACCAACGGGCGTTCGGAAGCAGCAGAGAGGAGGCAGGTGGCGGCGATCTCCTTCTTCGCTCAGATCTGCGACAGGGGTGATCCCACCAACAGTTTCACAGTGAGGAAGGCTCTGAAAGGGTGGCAAAGCCTCCAGGGGGCGGCCCCAGACACAAGGCAGCCAATTGGGGTGGACCTTCTGACGTCAATACTAGCAGCCCTCCCCGCAATTTGCAGCACATCGGGGAAGTGCGGTTATTCACGGTAGCCTTTTCGTTGGCCTTTTACGGCGCATTTCGAATTGGTGAGCTAGTGGCACAAAACAAGCTAGACATACACGGCGGCTTGCAGTTTGAATGCATTAACATCAGGTTCGACACCCTACTAATATCTATCAAGAAGTCCAAGACCGATCAGGAGGCCCGGGGTGATGGAGTAGTTCTCCACCGGGCTCAGGGTTACCCATGCTGCCCTGTGTCACACGTTGAGAGCTACTTTCAGGTTAGGCCACTTAACGTAGGGGGGCCTTTCCTGATCCATGCGGATGGGGTCCCGCTGACACGCTTTCAATTCAAAAGGGTGCTGGACATGACAATTCTGAAATCAGGTCAGAATCCAGAAAGGTTTGGTACCCACTCCTTTAGGATAGGGGCTGCCACTGAAGCAACGGCCAGGGGTCTATCAAACAACGATGTACAGAAGATAGGGAGATGGGTGTCCAATTGTTACAAACGTTATGTGCGCCTACACATGCTGTGAGTGTGAGAGCCACACAGCGCTGATGCATTGTTTTCTGCTTCCATTACAGTTTCTCAAGCCTGTCACGCAGGGGAGAAACTCAAGACACTGCACCAGCATCATTCAACAACTCGGATGTCAACACCGCGGAAGGAAAGGTTACAGACTGTGTGGATCATAGGCCATTCATATGTAAGTCGTCTGTCTAACCTTTTTTCTACAGGTGATTATAGGGAAAGAGCACGGCAGGCAGGTTTTGAAATAGCATGCCATGGAAAAGGGGGGCTATGTTTTGATCGGTTCAGGGGTATCGTACTGGACCTGTTAAAGAAAAGGGGTCCGCCCCCTAACATAATCATACTACACTTGGGGGGGAATGACTTAGCAAGACTGGGAAGAAGGGGGTTGGTGGAAACTATAGTCACTGAAATAGGCTGGTTAGCTAAGACTTGTCAGGGCTGCACCACCGGGTGGTCTCAGATGATACCCCGATTCCAATGGAAGGGGGGGAATCTGTAAAGGCTTTGAATCACTCTGCAAGGAGAATAAATAACAAGATTGAGAGACTTTTCAGGGCTCCTCACTTACAGACCATCGCCCATGGATGCATTAGGGGTGATCCGTGCTTCTTAAAAGACGGCGTTCACTTATCCCAAGTAGGTAACAAGGTGTTCCTGGAGAATATGTTGGCATGGTTGAGCGGCCTTAGTCGTAAGGGATGACCTTTCTAGTGAGCACAGTGGGGGGGCTAGATAGTCGGTCAACTATGCTAGCCTGTGGCGGTAAGGTCATGATTGGTGAGCAGTAAATTTAAGGTCCTTAGAGGGCGGCGCCATTCCCGAATGGTGTCGCACAAGTGGGAGGGACAACTGGTCTCTCCTAGAACTCCAGGGGCAGTTGGGTGCGGAGGAGGAGGGAGTCACGCTTTCTCTAGGCTGATTGGCCATCCCGCACGTGCACAACGGCTGCAAGGGCCCCTTTATGGAGATCAGGTATAGAGCGTACGGGGGTAACCGGGGGGGCGGGGGGGAAGTACCCTCACGGTGAACGGGCGCTCTGCACATGCGCACACCGACTGGAGGGCGTGGTTAGAAATTGATAAGGATCTGATGCCAGTTACTTACCTTGCCGTAGGCTCTATTAGGTACGCAGAAAATACAGTGTGTAAAGATTATTAAAGATATGTCTAGATATGGATAGGAAACCTTTGTATTAGAGTTATGTTAAGGTTAGCCATCGGATATCTGTACTTATCAATTGTAATCAGTGTAAAGTATATTTTCTGCTACATTTTGTAAATATTGTAATTATGATTAATGTGTATTAATTGTATATAATAAATACGGCCGGGGGGTGTCACACCCCCGCATCCAAAAACTTCTCTCCTGTCACGGGTCTTGAATGGGGAGGTGGGGGTGTAGGTAGTACCTGGCCATATATTCTGCGGTGTTGGATCCATCCTATTATGGTTCTACAAACTGGGCCAAGAAGAAAAAACTACACAATTCAATTGGCATCTCAATTAAAGGTTATATGATCAGTTATGATCTTCAATAAGGCACTACACCTTCTCCTGGTACTCATTCTCCCTTCTAGCAGATGTCTAAAGTCTATAGTTCCGCAGGATGATGCAGGCATAGGCATTAATTGGCACAAGTGCAGGTCGAGTCTATTAATCCCACTGGTTAGATGCACAAATTAGTTCCACATTTCCCACCCCAGACATTCGAAAAGTCTTACGTCTTCCCCTGCCTGCATTTAGTCCCTTGTTCCATTCGCACACTAAGCCCCACTTTACCTGATTGGCTGTTATTGTAGATCTAGTTGTGTGGCAGGAACAGTCTGTGTCCCCCCCTCTTTCCAGCAGAAGCATTTCACAGAGGGCCTCGGAGGCAACCTGCCTTTGGAGCAGAAATTGGAGTCAGTGTAGCAGGTCATACGCAGCAGTACTACATCCTCTGCAGATGAAGCCCTCCAGCTCGAGCGCAGACAGGCACCCATGTGTTTTTACTTGTGGCCTCCTGGTGATTCAACAGTGGTGATGTGTCTTTGGAAGTTGCGTCCATCCAGGCCAGTTGGGCACGTGCTGCATCCTTGATGCAGGTCTGCTTCGCCAGCAGAGGCCGCACCAGCTCTCACACCCATGGTGGGCTGCCAGATGACACAATGGTGCTCACACTTGCAAAGTCTTGTGCAGTGTGCATGGGAACCAAGCAAAGAAATCAGGGGACAGCGTGACAGTACAGGCTTCTCCTACCTTCACTCTCTAAGGCAGGCAGCTTTCTGTGGATGTTCCTCACGCTGGGAACATGCTAATTATCTACTTCTGGACAGTCTGTCCTCCTACAGGGTCAGGCATTCTCCTTCCCTCTCACGGTGGGCAGACTTCTAGGCGCACAGACCCCCGGCTCCTCCAGCAGAAACTGCAGACCTCAGCCGATGCCCCTCACCTCTGGGAGACTGGCTGTCATGAAGCTACAAGCTCTAGTCACATAGTAGTCCCCTGAGTACTCTGTGGATCATTCCCTTCCTTACTCATGAAGAACCTTGAACTGGAGCAGACTGGGGGAGGGTTATTGGATCCCACTTTTATACACATTTTCCAGACTGGGGGCGTGGATTCACTGTCTAACGATTCTGAATCGGTCCGGGGTGGTTCTCTTTCAAATTACATTGTCTGTCTGCCTTAAGACACAACCTTTGTGATTGCTCTCCAGCAGATAACGATTGGAATGGCTCTAAGCAGGAGCTTCCATAACAAGAGCAGAATGGAGTGTGACATATTTGCACCTGATGTCAACTGCCTTCTAAATTTGAACAGAAGATGCAGTCCCACCCCTCGCCCCTATCATGTACCAAATGACAGTGTTCAGGAAGAACTAATCAGCAGCTCTTTGCTAACTGGGTTCTCATTTAATTTCTAAGGGTAGCCCTGTTTACATCCTCCTCACTTCCGTATTCATATCTCCACCTTCCAGCCACAGGAGAATGCATGCAATACACATCCACTGCCTGAAGAAGCTATGTCCTTCCTCCTCCCTGTGTCATGCTAAATCAGGGACATTCAAATGGGATCCAACCAGTCCTATCACTCAGATTCTCACAACATACTTGAGACCTACTACCATACATATGGTGTACATTCGCTGCACATACACGTACTCAACATGCACAAGCAATGTCAGTGCATGAGTATGGTTTTCATACAATGGAGGAACTTGACATGAAAGGGACCAGTAGGCTCACCTCTCTTTGACATAGAGAAAATGGCCTGGTCCAACTACTGATTCACAAAACATCTGCCACCATCAATTTACGTGAAGCACACAGAAAAAGACAGGAGTCCAATGCCCCTATAAGTACACAAGCTTGGTGTGGCCTTCCTCATAAAATGCATATACAGCAGTGGCATCACTCAGGTTACAGACATATTCAATCAGGTTTCTTGTAAAGCGAGACTACTCACCCGTTACGGTCTCAAGGCACTGTGGGGTGGAGGGATCTGCAATTCAGTCGAAGAGCCAAGTTTTGAGGTCATTCCTGAATTGAGGCAGCAACGGTGTAATTGCCTGAGATGTAGATGCAGGGAGTGCCCGGTCTTTGCAGCGAGGTAGTAGAAGGTTCTTCCTCCAGCCAAGGTCTTACGGATCCATGGGATGGTGGCCAAGGCCGGTTGGGCGGAGCTGAGATGTCTGGTGGGTGTGTAGAAGGGGAGGCGGTGGTTGAGGTATGCAGGGGCTCTGTAGACATGCATGAGGTGCTTAAAGCTACTTTTTTTGTTGATTGGGAGCCAGTGGAGGTCTCTCAGGTGACCGGTGATGTGGCTTCAGCAGGGGATGTTCAGTATGAGTGTGGCGGAGGAGTTCTGGATGTTCTACAGTTTCTTTAGGAGTTTCTGGGTGGTTCTGGCATAGAGTGCGTTGCCGTACTGCTGCTGTCAAGGGCAGGGGTGACCGTTTCCTGGACTCAGTGGGGATCTACTTAAAAATCTTCCTTAGCAGACAGAGCGTGTGCAAGCAGGAGGACGAGACTGCGTTGATTTGGCAGTTTATTGAGAGTGAGGAGTCTAGGATGATGCCGAGTTTTCGTGTGTGGCCCATGGGTGGGGGTATTACGAGGGATGCAGGCCACCAGGAGTCGTCCCAGGCAGAGGAGTTGGAGCCCAGGATGAGGACTTGTCTGAGTTGAGCTTGAGGCAGCTGTCCCTCATCCAGGTGGCAACTTCATTAATCGTACAGATTAAGGTTTCAGAGTGCGTTACTGATTATCACTCAATTATCGGTCTTAAATACATATTTGGAAATGCAGTAATTTGGTTCCTAAACTTAAACTTGTCAGTTGAATGCATTTTGCTATTAAATTAATGCTTTTTTGGGGGGAATATTCACATTTATTCCACCACGCAAAAGCTTGTATTATTCATGAAAAAAACCTCAAGATATTTGCCCTGAAAAACCACTTTTTAATTTTTTGTAAATACAGTTTTGGTAGCCAAACGTCCGTTTTTTTCTAAAATATTGTGTATGTTTTCTAACAGTAACAGTTCTGCCAAACAGATATATTCTACAACTCCACAAATAAGTACATTGCAAGTAGTGCTTATTCCAATCAAATGTGTACTCAATGATTCCAATTATTAATGCCTTAAGTTCATTAGTGTCATAACACTGTAATGTCCAAACACAAGAATCCAGTCGAATTGTCAATTGGATTTTTTTAGCAATTTTTCTTTGTTCTTTAGTCTTCTTATCTGTATAAAATTCAGACATTACATTGAATACATTAATTAACTGCCGGGAACCGTTCTTTGAGCTACGACGAACATAGCGCCACGCAGCAGTCCTCACCTGGCTCCAGGGCTTGGGGGTAGAGTCGCTGGCAGTCTCCCTCGCCGCCTCCCGTTGTACCGAGGCCGCCGCGGAGGGGGACTACAGCCCCCAGCAGCCATCCAGAGACCCGCCCAGATCCGGCGGAAAGCGCGCCCGGAGGCGCTACTTCAGTCGAGGCTCCCCCGGTGGAGCGGGGGAACCGTTCTTTGAGCTACGACGAACATAGCGCCACGCAGCAGTCCTCACCTGGCTCCAGGGCTTGGGGGTAGAGTCGCTGGCAGTCTCCCTCCCCGCCTCCCGTTGTACCGAGGCCGCCGCGGAGGAGGACTACAGCCCCCAGCAGCCATCCAGAGACCCGCCCACATCCGGCGGAAAGCGCGCCCGGAGGCGCTACTTCAGTCGAGGCTCCCCCGGTGGAGCGGGGGAACCGTTCTTTGAGCTACGACGAACATAGCGCCACGCAGCAGTCCTCACCTGGCTCCAGGGCTTGGGGGTAGAGTCGCTGGCAGTCTCCCTCGCCGCCTCCCGTTGTACCGAGGCCGCCGCGGAGGAGGACTACAGCCCCCAGCAGCCATCCAGAGACCCGCCCACATCCGGCGGAAAGCGCGCCCGGAGGCGCTACTTCAGTCGAGGCTCCCCCGGTGGAGCGGGGGAACCGTTCTTTGAGCTACGACGAACATAGCGCCACGCAGCAGTCCTCACCTGGCTCCAGGGCTTGGGGGTAGAGTCGCTGGCAGTCTCCCTCGCCGCCTCCCGTTGTACCGAGGCCGCCGCGGAGGAGGACTACAGCCCCCAGCAGCCATCCAGAGACCCGCCCACATCCGGCGGAAAGCGCGCCCGGAGGCGCTACTTCAGTCGAGGCTCCCCCGGTGGAGCGGGGGAACCGTTCTTTGAGCTACGACGAACATAGCGCCACGCAGCAGTCCTCACCTGGCTCCAGGGCTTGGGGGTAGAGTCGCTGGCAGTCTCCCTCGCCGCCTCCCGTTGTACCGAGGCCGCCGCGGAGGAGGACTACAGCCCCCAGCAGCCATCCAGAGACCCGCCCACATCCGGCGGAAAGCGCGCCCGGAGGCGCTACTTCAGTCGAGGCTCCCCCGGTGGAGCGGGGGAACCGTTCTTTGAGCTACGACGAACATAGCGCCACGCAGCAGTCCTCACCTGGCTCCAGGGCTTGGGGGTAGAGTCGCTGGCAGTCTCCCTCGCCGCCTCCCGTTGTACCGAGGCCGCCGCGGAGGAGGACTACAGCCCCCAGCAGCCATCCAGAGACCCGCCCACATCCGGCGGAAAGCGCGCCCGGAGGCGCTACTTCAGTCGAGGCTCCCCCGGTGGAGCGGGGGAACCGTTCTTTGAGCTACGACGAACATAGCGCCACGCAGCAGTCCTCACCTGGCTCCAGGGCTTGGGGGTAGAGTCGCTGGCAGTCTCCCTCACCGCCTCCCGTTGTACCGAGGCCGCCGCGGAGGAGGACTACAGCCCCCAGCAGCCATCCAGAGACCCGCCCACATCCGGCGGAAAGCGCGCCCGGAGGCGCTACTTCAGTCGAGGCTCCCCCCGCGTCGTGGGACGCGCGCGGGCGTCGCCGGGCTGAGCCCGGGCAGAGGGCGGGCCGTCTGTGGCCGTCAGGGGCAGACAGAGGCAGGGCTGGGCCACCCCCCTTTAGTGCCGCGATACGGACACTGTGTGAAGGTACTGTGACTATTGCAAGCGGTGGGACTTTGGTACTTTGGTATTTTGTTGCACGCTGTGGACAGACATACCGTGGCACTAACTGGGATCTGGATATTGTAGGTCTGAGGAGAACACGAGAGGATTGTTAGAGTAGATAACTGTTTTTGATCTATCATTGATCTGTAGTAGTGTGGTATTAGAGCGCCCCATGTCTAAAGCTAAACCTTCCTCGGCTAAATCAACCATGTACAATTATCTGGTGAAGATGGTTGATAAAATAAATCAAGAGCGGAGAAAATCATTGGGGCGGGTGGAGGTTATCGATCCTATTCTTTTAAATATCAACCCTCCTACCCATCCACCTGCTAAAGATAATGCTAATGTTAATAATGAAATTAATGATCGGATTCATGATACGGTTGACCTTATTGTGGTTGCCCCCGCAGATGAAAATAACTTAGATGACCCCCCTTCTGAGGACCTAACATGTACTGCAGACCCTTCAACTGCTGTTTCAACGGCTACCACATCGCAAAGAATATTACGCTCCAGCCGGACATATAATAAGACACACAATAAGATTGTGCATTCTAAGAGGGGGGGGGGGCGAGCATTACCTAAAAGAACTGATCCTCTAATCTTGAGTTCTGCCCAAACCCCTACCGTAGCGCCGGATAGTAACCCGGTCACTATCGAAAGTGGTCAGTTGGATTTCCTAATTAGTATGTTTGATGCCAAGTTTGATTTATTAATCAAACCTTTAATGAATAAATTAGATATGGCAATTTCTGAGGTGGCTAGAATAGGAGGTCTGTTAGAATCTCATCTTAATGCGGGCACTGGTACTAAAGCGATCGTTGAAACCACAGTAAATAGCCATGCTCTCCGACAGACCTCTGAGTTAGTTAAATCAATGGCCAACCCCCCTAAGACATCATATGGCGCACAAGGTAATGAGAGTAGAAATGCCATTGATTCTCTGCAGACCTTAGATCAACAAAGATTGCCATATACCCCCACTGTCGAGAATCAATCTGGTCCTGGTGTAAAAAATACTGGTACCTCTAGACCCGACTTGCCCCCAGCTTGTGCCCCGTTTGTGGCGGTTCTTACCAATGTTCCACAAGTTAAAGAAACTGGCCGTAACTATAGCGAAACCCATGTTTCTTTGAAAAATAAAACTGTGGATTGGTTGCACCGGGAATGCGGCTTTCCAGTAGTCTTGGCAAAGGATATCATAAGTACTAGAAGAGTCAATTGGATTGGGAGCTCGCGTAAGACTTGTGGGGGTGACTGTATTATAGTTAATTTCCGTAACCCCCACCTTGCTTCCACAGCTTTGTTAAGAGCACAATCCTCCTCCTCATTGGACCAAGGGATATCCCTCCGGCCTCTAGGGTATTTCTATAGGCACCATAATACCCGTCCAAACATCGTATATACTGGGGCGAGAGAAAGAGTTAAGCATGTTTCCCCTGGTCCTATCTTCACTACGGCAAACCGTTTTGAAGCATTGAATGATTGACTGGGGTCAGATCCGTCTAAGTCAACTATTGTGGCTAATATCGCGGGAGGTAAGAGAGGGATTGTTGCAGTGAGGGTACCTGACACAGTGGATGCCAATGGGATTGTTATTACCAGTGGTAAGATTGGCTACTGTGAAGGAGAGAATTGTGCCCCCTTGTCCGGTGACCAGCCGCGCAGTCCCATACCTTCTGATCTTATTAGTCCCTTTCCTTGTCTTAGATCCCGGAGGCAGAGGGTTTGCTCGATCGCTAGTTGGAATATTGCTGGACATTCCTCTAAGATCACCTGTCTGGGATGGGTAGAATTTATTAACACTTTTAACATCTTATGTTTTCAGGAAACCTGGTGTGTCGACCCAATCAATTACAATGGTTTTGTTTCTTATAACCTACCAGCCGTGACTTCATCATCGGGTAGAGCTAAGGGTGGGTTATTGGTTTTGATTGCTGTAGATATACCTATCAAAGTCAAAAAACATGTTTTGGTTGGTACACATTCACAGGTTTTATGGCTTCAACAGGAGCAGGACAGGAATATCCTTTTAATTAATTTTTATAACAAGGTCTTCGACAACTCAAGGTACCAGGTTGTACTTGCATTGGAATCCGCCATGGAAGATATTGTAACTAAATTTGATATTGTCTTTGATATCATCTGGGTGGGAGATTTTAATACAGTGGTGTGTCCTCTTGCCACTCAAAGGGTATGTGGCTTTACTGACTGTTGGGGGGATGGTGCCTTCCACTTCCCTCACAACTCTTATGGTAATTCACTGAACAAAGTTTTAACAACATACGACATGGAAATATTGGTTAATCAGACTAATAACTCAGGTGAAGTTGTCCCCACTTATACGGGAAGGAACGCCAATACAGTGATTGATTTTATCTGTATATCATCTGGTATTGGCCCAAGGTGTTCTACCCCCGTGGTTGTAGACAACATAATTAGTGATCATAATTGTATCACTGCTGAGATAACCTTATGGAAGGAACGACCTGCGTTTATCCCATGCATTATTACCAATATTGAGCCCCATCGCCCTAACGGTATTCGTATCAGATGGAAAGGCAATAAAGCGGACATTCAGTCTAATGCCATTGTGTCAAAATGTCTTACAGAAATAGTTGCAATATTAGAATGTGAGGAGGGAAACGCCGAAATTATGCATACTTTTACCAATCTTAATTTAACTATAGACAGCAACTTCACTATATCTCATAAGGGTAGGAAACACCAGCTTAAGGGATGGTTTGACCATACCTGCACTATTGCACTTAAAAGGCTCAAAATAGCACTGTCAGCTGAGAAGAGAGATATTGGAACCATTAGGGAATTACGAGGGATTTACCAGACCGCTATTAAGTCTAGGAAAACTGAACTTAGACAAGAGGCTTGGGATAAATTGGATCAAGCAGCCTCTACAGCGGATTCTTCTTTATTTTGGGCAACAGTTAATAGTCCCTTTTTGAAGGATGATAAGATCCCAGAACTAACAGCAAATGTCAGTTCGGAGAGTTGGGTCACCCATTTCTCCCAGATTTTTGATTCGACCAGAATTGGAGAATTCTATGACGACAGGTGGCCTGTTATATCCTTGGATATTACTACTGCCGAAGTGTGGGATAGTATTAAATCCAGCAAGGGTGGGAAGGCCCAGGGACCTGATGGGGTTCCTATTGATGTATACAAAACTGTACCAGAGATATGGGGCCCACTGCTTACAAAGGTTTTTAATACTGCCGTACGCGCCGGGGTTCCACACACTTGGGAAGAATCCATCATCGTACCAATCTACAAGAAAGGAGACAGGGGGGATGCAAAGAATTACCGCCCAATTTCCCTCCTGGACTCCTCGGTGAAAGTCATGAGCCGGGTACTTATGGTAAGGTTAGAAGAATGGGCCGAGTCCAATAATATCCTGGCTGATTCCCAATACGGCTTCAGGCGGGGCAGAGGAACATTAGAACAATGCCTCAACCTTGATTTAATCATAGGCAAATATACTAAGGCTAATAAAGGATCTCTCTATCTCTGCTTCGCAGATTTGAGTAGTGCCTTTGATATGGTGGATCACAGCATCTTATGGTCCACGCTATTGGAAATGGGGGCCCCAGAGGCTATTGTTTACTTTTTAGCGAGACTTTATGCCAAATTAAACTCTAGTGTTCGCTATGGTCAGGCCGGGGAGTGTACCCCTAAGTTCAGTGTTAGACGGGGAATTAGACAAGGGTGTGTGCTTGCCCCTCTACTTTTTATTCTTTTTATTAACAAAGTGGACACAGTTTTAAAAGAGATTGTGGCTGACGCACCAAAAATCAATGATTTCAGCGTTCCCGTACTTCTTTACGCGGACGACGCTGTAATTTTGTCTAGGACCCCTATTGGCCTACAACGCCTGATGGACAGGTTCCTGCTGTTTATTAACGACAGAAAGCTGTTGATTAACAAGACTAAAACCTTTATTATGGAATGCGGTGCGGTATGTAAAAAACCTCATGCCTATTTTTTAGAAGGCCATAAGGTATCAACAGTGGAATCTTTTAATTACCTCGGCATCACCTTTTCTAAATCAGGCAGCTGGACCTGCGAGATTAATAATGTCCAGGCAAGGATGGCAAAAAGCTCGCATGGGGTGTTTAAATTCGCTACAAACATTGGTGATAAACGGATTAAAGATATGCTGACGATCTTTCAATTGAGATGTTTATCTGTGGCCCTTTATGGAGCCGGAGTGTGGGGGCATACCAAGACAGGGAACCTGCAAGTGGAGGAAAACCTCTTTCTAAAAAGGTTGCTGTGTTTGCCTAAATCTGCTACCAATGATTTGGCTCATAGAGAACTAGGTATCTCCCACCTCTCTGATTTATTGGCACTAAGGCCCCTAATGTTGTGGCGTTCTGTATGGTTAAAAGAAGAGACCTCCCTAAGCAGAGCAATTATTGGAGATTGTCTCTCCATTGACGGCCACCTAAAAATTCCTTGGATTAAATATGTCATAAACTGTTACTTCGAGATTTATGGTATTAGTCTTAAAGATGACTGTAACGCCTCCTCCAGTCTGTCTAAAAAAGTGATGAAATCGTTTTTTATGAATTCTATGTTAGAGCAAAGGGAAAGGACTAGTAGTAATTTAAGTACATGTATGTTTTACAGCAGATTCTGTGAAAACGAGGGTTTTCAGCCATATCTGAGTCTAGTTACTCGACCCTCCCACAGGTATGTTATTACTAGATTAAGGTTTGGGATAGTTCATCATTTGGTGGCCTACCCGTGTATTAAAAAACACCCGGTAGGCCCATGTGATAATGTATCAGCTCAAAGCACCATGCACTTTCTTCTGTCATGTAACCTTTACGATAATTACCGTCAAGCCTATCTTAAACCTATCCTTTTAAAATATGGAATCAGGAATAGACAAGATGCCATGAAGCTGCTTTTTAAACCATACCCTGATGTATGCTTTTTTACTGCAACCTTCCTCCTATCAGCTATCAAAGTAAGGCCTGGTATGCTTTTTTAATTATTTAAATATCTTAAATCATGTAACCTGTCTACAATTTTTATTATGAAATGTTTATTGTATTTGTTGTGTATTTGTTTTGCTTTTATGGACTTGTGTTTTAAGCTCCGAATAAAGCCTTATGAAATTAATGAATCTTTTTTCAAACACGTTTCGTCCCCATGGGGACTTTCTCAAGGCTGTAAACAATAAATATACAGTTTGTTTTTATTAATGCAATAGATATAAAAAGAATTAAAAACAGAACTCATACTTCTACTCTGGCCTGATTTTAGAAGATAAACCGCCAACAAGACGAATAAACTGACTGATCCTTTTGATCTAGATCGAAATGAACTTACCAAATGATTTAGAATCATTATGTTTCCGGAGCATAACTAATCATTTGGCACATAATTTTCCCGACATTGTCAAATTACATATTCCATACAGTCTGTTTGGCACACCGTTTTGTTAATTAGATATATCATTTCATTTTTAACACATTATGGCCCACATGCATCAAAGCAAAAGCCAGTCGCAAACGGGCAGATTCTCAGAATCTGCCCCTTTGCGACTGGGATTTTTGCATTTGGGATGCATCATCCCAAATGCAAAAATCGCAATTTAAGGAATCTCTAAATTGCAATTCCTTAAATTGCTATTGCATTTAAGGAATCCCAAATTGAGATTCCTTAAATGCAATGCATGAAAGTTAAAAAATTAGCGATTTCGCTTATAGGGGGAGCAAATTACCATGAAGTTGATCTTCATGGTAATTTGCAAAACTTTGAAAAATGCACTAAAGTGCATTTTTCAAAGTTCCATTTTACACACACACATGCCCTTGGGGCATGTGTGTGTGCAAGATGTATTCATATGCAGATTTCAGGGGTGCAACAGGGTGTCTTTTTGACGCCCTGGCACCCTTGAAATAGCATGAGCAATTTACGAATTCTCTAATTGAGATTAGCAAATTGAGAAAGTCCTCCCATTCATTCCTATGGGCCTCTAGGCCCATAGGAATCAATGGGGAGGTATTCCTTAATTGCAACTCGCAATTTGCGAGTAGCAATGAAGGAATTTTTAGAAACCGCTATTTTGTAAGCGATTTCTACATGCATAGCCTTTTGCTATTCCTTATTAGCGAATCCTTATTTTTCGCTATTAAGGAATCGCAAATGGCATTGTTGATGCATGTGCCAGTTAAACTTTTAATTTTCCGTTTCTTTAATTTAGACAAATAAGAGGTACTATTTCCTCTATGTTTTATTAATCAATAGGCTGAGCTCTATGTGTCTAATTGGTCCCACCTTTTTCACACCGGGCAATATTAGCGATTTAAGATGTATCACTCACATTGATAGTATGATTTCCTAATGCTTAATAAATCCAAAGTGGTCTCACAATAATTCATTTCCACTTCATCTAACACAACCCATCCTATTTGAGATGCATATTCCCTGAAAATGTAGGACATACTGCATTTGTTCAAAGCAAACCTACGTGGTATCATTTAATTCCTACATACATCCATCGAGTGCATTGATCTATGCCTTGCCTAATAGTACAGAAAAGTACCCATTTTACATTTATATAAGGCATAGCATGGAAACATAATACATCCCATTATTGTTTTCATATAAAAAATCCTTTCGCATGTATCCAATTAACTCATGAACCTTTGAAACAAAACACATTTATATATTGCTATCCTTGTCAGAACGCACCATATTAAAAAAATCTTTATTCTAGCCATAATTTATATTTCTAATATCGTAGGATAGCAAAACTTAGAGAGAAGGGAAAACAAAAAGAATAACTTCCATCTCTGTTGTTTCCCATCCATATTGTTCATGATTCCCACATGGAAATGATTCTAGAATAATAATTCAATTACATACACATAGAAATGATTTCCGAATAATGCTTCAATTGTAAAACTCATTGGCAATCCTGAGGGGACAGCGGCTCTCTTGGCCATACATTATTTTTAAGCATATCAACACAATGCACGTTGGTCAATTAGGCACTCCTAAATGGATCCAAAATGGTCATTCAGCCCCACACTCCGCGGGCAGGCCATTAAAAATAAGGATTACAAATATCCTATGGCTGTGCATTGTAATGAAGTTCACAATGGTAAAGCAAACAGTGATTTGGACCAACATTATAATGACAAAGATGAGCAGGAGGCCAAATTAAGGGTGCTTGTCGGACCAATCAACAACTTGCACACGAGGTGAACATGAAAAGTACATTTATGAACTTACCATCAAGCGGAGATCTTTGAGTTGGGCGCACAGCAAAAGATTTGCCTGAGAAGATGACTTTGGTTCTGAAAGATCTACTACTTCTACCAAATGTATTTATCCTGCATTTAGTGTCCAAGGGCCTCCAGTAGAAGCAGTGCGATTGACTTCATGCTTCATGATCGACTTTGTGAACAAGAGTGATCGGCTTTGAAGTTGTCTGCTGCTTTGAAAGTTCTAAGAATCTGCCTGTTTAGTGTGGGGCTAGGAAACCAAATGATTAAACAACCCAATATATGAGATCTAACTTTCGGCATTGGTATCAGTAAAATTAAGACAATTGCTGAGAGGGTGGGAGGGGCGCCTTGACCATCAAGAGGTCTTTGCTGATATTATTGCAGATGATCTCCTGTTTCTTGAAGCCTTCCTAAGTAAAGGTGCCCCCCTTGTTGCTATGCTTGTCGCATATAACAACAAGCATTGAAAATGCAATAGGTCTCGCCTTTGATTAAGTTAAAGCTATTTGCTTTCCTAATAGCATCGTATAGCAAAGCAAATGGCGTTAACTTAATGAAAGGCGAGACCTATTGCATTTTTAATGCTTGTTTTTTAGGGCTACTATTGATTACATGAGGCTGGCAGTTTAAGCTCCAGCACCTTAATTACCAAAGTATATTTATGCATTTACGTATTTTCTGCTGCATGACACAGGTATGAAAACGTGTGTATCTGCAACACAGATACGTTTTTAAGATAAAGGACAACTGTCAATTTGACTCAGCTCCTCCGCGACCTTCAACCCCGTGCAGCTCTATCGCAGTGGCATCTCCCGAGCTGTGATAATGGCTAATTACATTTCCAGAACTGACCGTGGGCTCTTTGTAACATTTCACTGCAAACATACTACAGGCTGCTAATCACAGTCGCCGAATTTCGCGTTACAGTCACTCCCTATCACCGGGATGCTGGATGTTCAGCCATGAATTTCATCAAGCAAAACACTGCATCCTTGGACTTGAAGTCTTTTTTTTTTAGAAACAAGTGGGCTAATGTCCCGGAAAATAGCGTTTTGCAAGAGGAAAGCACCAGTCAGAAAAAGTTGTGGCATTTAGTTATATGTTCTGTTTGTCCCACTTTAACAGATAACAATTACAGAAAATATAAAGTGGCTGGCCAACCCCTTCACTGCCTAGTTCAGTATATTGTCATTTAATAAAAATGTTTTTTGGTTGTGTTAGTTTCTGAACCAACCCTATGCCTGTAGCACCGCTCTTGAGGTATATAGAACCCGAGAACCCGGGACCACTGGCGAAATCCCAGTCAGCCCAATGAAACGCGTAGCAGAAAGGATTATGGTAAAAACTCAATTGGCGTTTAGTTTGAATCGTGGGGATTACATAGGATGCAAATAAGTGCTTGAGGTGCTGTACCCTGCTGCCCTCATGTTTAAGACCCGATACACACCACTGGAAGGCTGCCATTAGATGGAATAGTTGAAAAAACTTCCTAAGCCTAAAAGAACTGGAGAAGCGAAGGCACTCCCGCCCCTTCCCCGAGGTGTTGCTTAACATAACGTAACATAACATGTGTATTTGTAAAGCGCACGTTCACCCAGAGGTCTCTTGACGCTGAATAACAGATGTTCATGTCGCTTGGAGGGGGGTCTGCTCAGATTTAAAACAAAAATACAACTCCGAGTTCGGGTGCCTTGCAGCTCTGTAAACCTAAGGTAGCTCTTGCCTAAATGTAGACGGGGGCTGTAAGGGCACAAATCTTTTAGGTATCACCTGAGCCAGCGCTTTAGCGCTTCTCTGGCGAGAGTTTTAGTAAGCGGGATTTTGAAGTGCAAACTAGTGGCTTTTGCAGGCCTCTAGCTACAGTGCATGTGCGCCGCCGGGCGCGCGCACCATTTGTCCGCCTGCGTGATCACTTTCGCCACCGCTTTGATGTTCTCAGTGAGCCGCGCGGCCACTGAACATCAAAGCGGCCGCGAAAGTGCTCACCATATGCTCTGCTCGCATCTCCCGCCCCCCTTTTCTGAACATGGTTCGTGTGCGCTCGCTTTTTTGGTGGCTTAGCTTCAGTCGCTTGCACGGTGCTGCTTTGCACGTTTTTCGTCATGCACATTAAACTTTTAAATGTGATCTTTTTCAGTGTCTACATTTTTTGTTACATTGCGCTCACTTTTCTCACCTCGTCAGTTTTTTTACTTCTGTGCTTTATACACTGTACGCGTATCTCCCTTCTGTGCGTACAATGTATATGCATTGTACAACATATTTGTATACATTGTTCTATATATGTGCCTCACCACTAATGTGTGTCTTTCCAACATCAAACATGTATCCTCTAACAAACGTAGCTTTTACGCCTACCTATATGTAATCCAAATGGCCATATGTGCTTTGTATATTCTTTTACATTCTATTGTTCATGAGCGCCTTTTACTTCACATATAATGCATATGTGTTCAGTTAGCTGCAGTGTATTTTACTTTGTTGTCTATCAGTTAAAGTACATAAAAACGTGAGTCAATTATTATTCGTGTGTATATTAATTTAAAAGGCAACTTCCCACTCAATGCACGTGGTCTAGGCAGCTGCAGTTACTTTAGTGGTGCCCTTTGTTGCCTTAACGACCTCAGCGCCCTGCTGTCACTGATTTGCATCCCACAGATGCTGCAGACGATTAGATTCCTGTCTTTCTCGGTTGGCTTGTTTACGACTAATTAGCCCGGCCTGGTTCCCTTTTTCAAGTGTCTGGAATTTCACAGCCGTTTGCTCAGACTCCTGCTCTCCCCTGTGTTCGTGGGACTTAAGATGTAGCACGATTATTTATATATTGTTTTCACTGTAATCTTAGTCGCTTCTATGCGTTCGTTTTTTTAGTCCATGTGAACAGTTTATTTATAACACTTGAAGGTGATATAAACTGTCTACGCCGCAGGGTCCCCGCACTGCCTGTCTTTGTGCCACAGATCCTGAACCTGACGTTTTAACAGTCAAGTGTCTCTTATTTTATTTTATTTATTTTAAAAGTTTTATATAGCGCTATCTTGACCCGTAGGTATCAGAGCGCTTTACATACATACTGTAAAGAACAAGCATTGGCATAGCCAATAGGTCTCGCCTTATGGACCTTATAGGTGTTTAGCCATGCAACAGTTGCATAACTAAACACTTATAAGGTCCTAAAAGCGAGACCTATTGGCTATGCCAATGCTTGTTTCTATAGAGGTCTGAGGGCATAAAGGCGCGTTCTATTTAGTCGACCATCAATATACATACACATCCAACAAGCATTTGCAATGCAATAGGTCTCGCATTTACGTGAGTTTGAGCTATTGGGATTGACAATGACAATGCCTTTTATTTTTGATTTCGTTTTGAAAACATAAATAAAAGGCATTGTCATTTACAATTCCAATAGCTTAAACTCGTTTAACTGCGAGACCTATTGAATTGCAAATGCTTGTTCGGATTGCTCAGAGAGGGCGGCTTTGATGTGATTTGTTTTCTCTTTGCTCGTTTGTTCCCCTCCACAGACCCCAGAGCTGCTGGGGCGGAGCAGAGCGTGTTCGGCGGCGTCTATTCTGGTATCGTACACTGACCCTAATAGTTGTCCGTGTGACTTGCGGGCTGCACCATAAAGCGCACTGGCCCCGCGTCAAGGAAAGCTGTCGTTCGAACGTAGATGCAGAATTGCGGGAGGGGAAGGGAGCAACCCCTGCAGCTGCTTGCACAACACCAGTCCGGCAACAAATGCTCTTCTTATGAAGATCACAACCGTCCTGAGCACCCTAAGGGCTCCAGTCATTAACACAGGGGGTGGTCTTTTAAGTACTAAGGAAAACATGCCGGACTCTGATGTGGAAGAATCTTCCCTCTTCACACCCCCCTTCTGAAGGGGATGTGAAAATCAACACGGGCCAGTGTATTTTTTCACGCCTAGAAAAAAAGCAGCATCCTGAAAGCAGTATGGTCATCTTTTCCCCATTAAAAACGTGTTTTAATGCTGAGCACGATCGTCTCTTTCCTACACGCGAGTATCCAATTTTGCTCCTTGTGTTCCCGTACAGTGTGTGCACTTGGCAGCGCCTGCTCGCTTGACATGCAAATGCCACCTTCCTTGTTTTTCAGTGTGAATGGGAATTGGGCGTAAGGCGCAAACGGCGCGCATTTGTTTCTCTGCATATGGCATGTGCAAAGTGTACATTTGTCTGCGGGTGCTGCTATTAGTCATCCGTACATGGCATTTTTTATTCGTTTCTTTCCCACGCCCTCCTCTTACGGAGGGCGTACGGGGTGCTGTCTGCTGGGTGAATGTATTACCACCCACTGGCTTGAAGGGGAAGGAATCACAGTCTTACTTTCCTGACATGCCTCTGACTACTGTACCCCACGTCTACACCGAGGAGCGGTAACGCTGGCACGCATTCAGTCGCCACCCTGATTTACAATTCTTGGAAATGTCCTTTTCTTGTGCAAGAACAATGATTGCCTGTCAACCAAACCTTCCACCCAGTTCTGTGCACCCAAATACGTCCTGCAACCCTCTCCTAGTGCACTCCCATAATTGTTTTCAACCAACGGCCTTCTTACAGAAACCGTGTTGCCCCTTCTCTGTCCGTTGACCACTTTTTCCTCACACTGTGAGACAGGGCTTGAATACCCATTTCAGAACTGCCCGGGTTCCGTTTCTGTTCCCCACTAGACAAACACAAAACAAAAGCACCGCAACCCAGATATAATTGGACTGATTATTAATTAACTAACTGCAGTTCGCGTATGGAATGGCGGTTTCATTTGCAGCAGTGGAGCCGGCCTTTCCCATCATGCACCTCTTGGCCCCGGTGGTCTTGATGCATCTTTAAACGCCGAGTGCTCTGTGAGCTGGGGCGTGCTCACTCAGATGGAAAAATGCATCTTCGGGTCTCCAAAGCTGCTCTCTCTGCAGCAGGAGCGGAACTGAGATAGCAACTCTTATTGCAGCGCAGTCACCGGGGCATGGCAGGGCACCGGGCACACCCAGCACGCCGAAACCTCCAGTACTAAGCAATCGCCGTGCACATCGTGCTTAGCCAGGGCTGCCCATGTACAGGTGAGGGGTGCCAATGCACTTTCAGGGTTGGAAGTGAACCTGCCGGTGGCCATGGCAGTCAGTCAGACAGTGTACATTACAGGGGTGCCAGCGCATAGCTCAGGACTGCCATGCACATGCAAAGAATGTCAGCGCCCATGGTGATGATGTGATGGGCACACCACAGGCCGCCTGTCACAGGACTGGCTCTTCATATCTCAGGCCTGTCAGCGTCCTTGACGGCTTTCAGTGCACTTTCCCCGGACTGACTGTGCACATCCCAGACCTTCTAGCGCCTATGATAGTGCTTTCAGTGCACAGCATTGGGCCAAGAGTGCACACAGCGCACCGCTCTGCCACTGCACCTCTCAGGACAGCCAGCGCCCAGCACAGGGCTGCCAGCGCACGTCCCAGCGCTACTAGTGCCCATAAGAACTTCCAGTGCACACCCCTGGCCTGACAGTTCACATCCTATGGAACGTTCCACGGCTTGCACGGATTGTCAGCGCCTATAAGAGAGCTTCCAGGCCACAACCCGGACTGACAGGGCACCCTGTGCCCACCACGGGCCTGCCATTGCACAGCCAAGAATTGTCAGCGCCTCTAAGAGAGATTCCAGTGCACATTCTCGGCTGACAGGGCACATCCTAGAACAACCTCTGCCCATTACATGGCTTCCGCACCTCCCGACTACAGCCCGCCCACTTCCCTGCGCCCCATAGTTTTGTGACGTGCAGCCACGCACTGCTCCTTGGTGTGAACTTCCAACAGCCAGCCCGAGCCAGCGATTTGTTAAACTGAAACCCGCGACGATCAGAAGCGGCCCTCTAATTTAACATGACAAATTGCACGTAGACAAAACAAGGACCAGAAAATAATTTATGGATTTTTTGCGATGTTCGGAGCAAAGTAATGCAACATGAATTAAACATCCGAATGCGAGCTCTATCATTCGTAATATCCAACTATCGGCTGTGCTATCACACCCACACTATGAAACACCGGCGCACAAACACGCACACAGAGAAGCACATCTTCAAAGTGATGCCCGCTTCACTGTGACACACAGCAACACCCAGATAGAGCAATGCAGCAAGACAAACTTAAGCCCACATGCACACCAAAAGATACACACAGGCGATTGCACACTTTAAGAGACGCAGATACAGAAACGTAGAGCTACATTACAGCTGTGCACAATTGTATGCATGGATACATACACATGTACATACAGATACATAGTTGCAGAAACATATATGCACATATAGAGCTACATACAGATCTACACACACACGTAAATATTCTCATAGAGATGCATAAACAAGTACACGCACGCAGCTATATATTTATATACAAATATGTATATAAGTACACAGATGCATGCTGGCAAAGACGCATTGCACAAACTCAATTTTGTTTAAAGAACACTTTCTTCCTGCAGTCGCCTCTGTAAATGAACATATGTACCAATCAGCATGTTCTGCTCCTACTGTCACCAAAACACACTCACGCAGACCTCCCAAACGCTGCCAAAGCTTACGGTTTCCTTGTCTTGAAAGTGAAAATGTGTTACCCTTGCCACACAGCAAGTTTTAACCGAGCTTTATTTAGCACTCATTTTGACGAAGAAAAATGCTCTAGTTGCTTGTATGGCATTCCCAGTCAAAATATGACGCGCTTATTTAAAAATACGTGGGCAGTGAACGCCATATGCACGTGGTTACAAATTCGGATGTCCTCCCATTGTCAGACGTCCATCACTTATAGATTTACCAGTGCTTCATTCCTGTATTTAAAAAGTGCACAGCTATAAAAAGTGTGAGTTATGTTCACCCTTTTCAAACACTGTCACCAGATTAATGGAAGATTATGTTTTCATTGTGATATGCCTTTTTGAAAAATGTTAAAATTGCTTCAGGCAACCGTTCCAAATGCTCGCATTAAAAAGTACTGCATTTCCGTAAACTGCTTGAGCCTGTCAATTATCTGAAGCCAGATAGTAAATAACAGGAAGCAAATAGTTCACATCGGGCAAATAGAACAAGCATTGGCCGCTTTCGCAGCGATCACCCGGGAGTGGTGTGTGCGTGTGTGTAGCAGGAAGTGGGATAAAGGAGGGGGTAGCATGGTGATCACTTTCGCGGGCGCTTTGATGTTCTCAGTGGCTGCGCGGCTCACTGAGAACATCAAAGCGCCCGCGAAAGTGATCAGATGGATGACAAATGGTGCGCGCGCCCAGCGCACATGCACTGTAGCTGGAGGCCTCAAAGAAGCACTAGTTTGCACTTCCAAATGCCGCTTACTAAAACTCTCACCAGAGCAGCGCTAAAGCGCTGGCTCAGCCGAGACCTAAAAAGGGTACACCACATTGTGCCTCGATGAGCACAGCATGTCTAGAAGCAGCTAGACTACCCATGCAGAAATCTACTGTTGGCGAAATTGGTTCCTTGCTGTTAGGAAAAACGTATATAACAGGAAGAGGGGTGGCGCCGCGGCCAGGGCGACTGACTCCGGAATCTGGGGATCACGGTTCCATCCCCGGCACCGGCGGCAGATTAGCCCAGCACCATGTGACTCTGGGCAATAGCTTGCGTAATCTTCCCCACGGCCTCAAGCGCCTAGAGACCCTTAAAGGGTGATGGTTTGCGCTTTACAAAATGTGGATTATTATTATTACTTCACAACAAGACTACAACTGAATATTAAGAACCTTGTGAGATCGAGAGTGGGAGGGGCGGAAAGATTTAGGCTACACCTCTATCCTTGTTCAAGTTGAAAGCTTTACAAACGCAACAAAGTAATCACAAAATGAACTACATATCAGGGGGGAAACACATACCTCCTGATAAACTGAACAGGCAAACAACTGAATGTGAGTAGAACGTTTTATACACAATGAAAAACATAAACACATAGCTGGACTAGGCAGAGTAAATCAGAATAAAACCTCTGTACATGACAAACAAACCCAATACAGTTGAACTAGAAAGCATACACTCGAAACAAATAGTATCTGAACACAATGACCCTACTCAACGCACATAGCTAAAGTAGAAACCATACGCCCAAACACACCGTCTGCACACAATGAACACAGCCAATGCAGGCAGCTGGCTAGTCTAGACAGCTCACAAGGGAGCCGAGAATCTGCCCACGATAAAGAAACTAAGCACAGGTAAACTAGACAGCAGACACCCGAGTAGATGATCTGCACACTACGAATAAACCAAACACCTGCAGCTAAAATATCCCACATACATCCGAGCACAGCATCTGCACCCAATTAATAAACGAAGCACAGGAAACAGAAATAGACAGCACAGCATCTGCACAGAATGACATATGCAAATATACTCAGTTGGTACAAGCAATCTACACCCAAGCATTGGTACACAATGTAGAAAACTAAACGCAAGAGGCTGAACTAGATAGCAACACCAGATTAGCATCTCCGAACAAAACCAACACAGGTAGACAAAGCAAACATCAGACGCTCGAGCATACCATCTGACGAAACCCAACACAGGTATGGCAATTAGACAAGATACACCCGAGCAGTGCTTCAGTACACAGGGAAGAAACCAAACACAGGGGGCTGTAAGTGGACAGCAAAAGAGCCTCTGTCATGAACAAACTAACACACCTAGCCAAACTAAACAGCATACACGCCGGCATAACACCTGTACACAATGAAGAAACCGCACATAGGCAGCTGAACTAAACATGTTGCACATGATCACTGCATCTGCACCCAGTGAAGAAACCGTACACACGAGCTTCTGGGTTTGATGAATAGGCCAAACAAAGACAAATAAGCCATGCAGAATATATATCCGAACAGAACACCTGCACGCAGTGAGGAAACTGAACAAAGAGAACTAAGGGGCATGTCAGCAACAACCGGCGATAATTATCGCTAAGCGCACTTAGCGCTAGGATAATTATCGCCGGCTAGCATGGATTTTTATCGCTGAGATAGCGTGCTATTAGCAACGCTTATCTCAAAAGCGATAAAAATCCTCACGCTGACTGCCTAACGTGAGATTATTGCTGGAAACCCATTGATAATCTCACGCAATGTGGCGTTAGCTTGATGATAGGGACTCACAAACTTAGCCATGATATCCACCTTCCATAGGAAATCATGGCTAAGTCAGTCCTGAAGCAGGCGTAAGGAAAGTAGTGATAACAGGGGTTATCGCTACTTTTCCTGCCACTGTGCTTCATAGCGTGGGGCTTGATAATAGGAGAAATGTCGCTTAGCGACATTTCTCCTGTCATGTACGGTCAGGAACGCCTACTTTGCATCTCATCAGAGATGCAAAGCTGGGCGTTAGGAATTCCTACGCTAACGCAAGTTTACATGCGTTAGCGTGAGCTTGCTAATTAGGCGATAAAATTATCGCCGCTTTTCAGCCGAAAACGGCCGCAAAAGCGGCGATAATTCTATCGCCTCGCCTTGCTGATATGCCCCTAAATGAGGAGGTACCAGGTCAGACAGGCGCGCAACACCCATTGGACTCAAAGGGCTTCAGCACCTCCCCGTCATGTGTGGCAGCCCGGGATGAGGCAGCTTCCCGGGCATACACACAGCCGCACCCGAGCACTTCACAGGTCTTTAAAAGACCATTTGCATGTTAACGAGGCCTTGCTGTTGTTTCACCCCTTCTAAGAGCCCCTGCAGCTCCACTCTGCCTATTGCTTAAAGATTCAGCCCCCCCCCCGAAATCAGCTCCACTCTGCCTATTGCTTAAAGATTCATCCCCCTACCCCGAAATCAGCTCCACTCTGCCTATTGCTTAATGATTCAGCCCCCTACCCCGAAATCAGCTTTACTCTGCCTATTGCTTAAAGATTCAGCCCCCACCCCGAAATTAACTCCACTCTGCCTATTGCGTAAAGATTTTTTTTAGCCCCCCCCCCCGAAATTAGGCTCTAGTTGCGCCTTTGAGGTCAGAGGATGGAGAGCGGAAACATGTCTAAACAGCGGAGCAGAGCTGCCAGCAACGTACCCTGCACCATATAAAAGTGACATTACTTCCCCTCGCATAGTGCCCCAAGTAAAAGGCAACCAATTACTGCTGGGGTGAGCTTGCCAAGCACTACCATGGGGAGCAGGCTCCTGCAAGATGGCGGTTTCACAAAGCCTGAGGGTTGTGAAATGGTGTAATATTGGGAAACTTCCTGCCACAAGCCTAAGGCACATTTCCTGAAATACATGAATCGCGCAGGCGTAATTTATAAGCCTCTTTTTTGGGGGGGGGGATATTTCTTTTAACCAATCGCCGGATAGGTGAGGCGGTACAACTTCTAAGCCCCTCCCCATGCCGAACCATAGCTTGTCAATCACTATGAAGTAGCTTTCCCACTGACTCTCGCTGCTCCATATGTTGAAGTCGGATACTCTGGAAACCAAAGTTGAAGCAATGGGATTTGTAAGTTCTTCTGTCGGGAGGAGGGAGGTAAGCTCCACTTTGAGGAACCCTCTGCTCTGCGCTTGATGCAGGAGTTTTGGCATAGATTGCATTTTACGTTGCTAAGTGCACGCAACCTAGGCATGATTTTAGCCACGCTTTTCTGACCATTACACTATTTGCGATCCTGTGTCCCAGAACGAAAGCATGTTTCTGGTGTGTTCCTGAGGTGCATGTAACGATCAGCAGGTAACTAGTAAGCGCCTTGGACATTCGCTCTAAGACCCAAAGTAGGCAAATCCAAGCGATCGTGCCAAGAAAGCAGACCTTGCATTTATTTCATTTATGATTCCAACCGGGGGGACTAGGATGGGTCAAGCAGCCGGGTCAGGACGCGGCTACAGCTCAATAAAAAAAGCTGGCGGCGTTGTGTGGAAAACATAGTGCGTCCCAGCTAATTAAGGCTAGTGTGTGACGCCGCGAGTGCGAGATCCAATCCTGGTGGGAGGGGCTAAAAGGAGACAAGGCGGCAACAAGGAGGGACTAAGAAGCCTCCTTTTCAATGGCGAGCCTGCATTTTGCATGCAGGATGACGCAAAACGAAGCGCACCCATGGAAATTGCAGGCGGAGCCGCCAGGCGACTTCTAGAATTGTATCGATTCCAAGAAGCCTCGTAAGACGAGAGCAACGCATGCGCTGCTTACGTCACGAGACCTAAAAATGGCAGATACTATGTTCAGGTACCAAACCAGACCCTCGTGTGGAACTGGCCTTAAGAGGGTGTAATTCATAGACAAATGCTGTAACTGTAATGGAACAATTTCTCAGTGAAGGTAATGTAGTTGATGGCTACGCTGTTTCCTTGTAAGCTGAGGTCTGTCTTTTTATCCTGGTTTTTGCACTTCTCCAAAAATTTACCATAGCCAACTTCATCCATTGAGATGCATTGAAAAGAGCCCTGGAGAGCATGCTACTGTGCTCTTCTTCTGTAATAGATTATGCTTTGTTTTGTCCAGCTAGTGATGTGGTGGTTTTGTTTTATTATTGTTGCCTACCTTGAATTCCACATCCACAAAGAGGAGAAAAAGGGGAAAATGAGGCATAAGTGCTAGGACTACTATGCACTAAGGCATGTTCTAATGATGATAACGTTATGCACAAGGTCGGCTTTAGCGTTGATGGCACCCAGTGCAGCAATCTTTTTTGAGGTCCCCCCTCCCCATGATTTCCTTCTACAAGGACTCCCTCACTACCACCTTTCAACAGTGCCCCACATCTTTTTATCGCCCCTCTCTAACATGCACCCCATCTCTTTTACAGCACTGCTCACTGCTCATGCCAATGTAGGGTGTACATCACACAATGATTAATATATGCGTGTAAATCGGTCTATAGGAAATTTTACATTACAAATTGTAATAATCACGTCAACCATATTGATAGGCATTATGTTTTAAGTGTTTGGTCTGTAGAAGCACAACTCAGGGTTTATAATGTACCACCATGGTTCAGGTTAGCTTTACTAATAAAAAGTATTTCTACTCAAAACGACCCTTTTAGCAACATTATCATCAGCAAAGACTGAAGGAACAAACAAAATATTGTAACCTATACCATAAAGTTAGCATGCATCTCTCTGATGACAGTTCATAGGTCCCTGTAGCAGGATTGTAACTTATGAACTGCAAGTAACAAAACGATTTTGTGACAAAAGCAGTAACCCACTGAGCTATCTACATAAAGTACAGTTCTGTGATCTGCTTGGTATAAATTCTTTACAGCAAGACCATTAACCCTATGCGCTACTTTATTATGAGTCAGAACAGGCACTAGACAAAACTCTGATCTCTCTCAGGCAGGGACATTTATCACCAGTTTTATCTTGACATTTGCTTTGTTGCCTGAAAACTGATGGCCACACAAGGAGCGCCTCAGCAAGTGCTTATAAACCCATAAGTCATTTCTTAACACATTGCCTTCACCCCCTTCCTGAACTTAGTGCCAGGTGCAGCTGTACCAGTCTCGTCGCTCTAAAGCAATAGTCGAAGAGCCAGGTCTCTAGCTTCTTGTTGAATTCAAGAAGTGAGGAAAATGAGGCACTGATGTGTAGAGGAAAGTAATTCCAGGTGTTGGATGTGATGTAGGAGAATGCAAGCTCTTCCATTCTGCTTTGCGAGCGGAAGGTGTGTGAGAGCGAGAGTAAGGCTGTAGGTGGTTGTTCAGGTATTGGTAGGGCCAATGTTGTGCAGTGCTGTGTATGCGTGTGAGGAATTTGAATTTCCAGCAGTTAAAGGAGCCAGTGGAGCTTTCTGAGATGTGGTGTAATATGTGTGCGTCATGAGAGGTTGAGGATGAGTCTTACTGCGGCGTTCTGGATGGTCTGGAGTTGGTTGAGGAGATGGTTGGAGTTTCCAGCATACAGTGCATTGCATTAGTCTAATCTGCTTGTGGTGAGGGCTTGTGTGACAGTGCATCGAGTGTTCTGGAACAGCCACTTGAAGATCTTACGGAGCATGCAGAGTAAATGGAAGCTGGTGGAGATAACTGCTTTGATCTGTGTCATTAAGCTGAGCTTGTCGTCATAAATAATTCCCAGGTTTCTTGCGTGGTTGGTTGGTGTGGGTGTGAGTCTGAGCTCTTTCAACACCTCTATCCTGGCCATGACCTTGCAACCTTGTAGGCAGACTGGAGGGTGCCTGTTCACATGCATGGAGGATCCTGTAGATGAGGTGGAGAGAGAGGTAGAACAATGATATATATGGGTGAGAGCAGGATTATTTTACCACAGTTTCAAGGCCTTAATACCAAAGACAAAAATGTAGCTGAGGTATTAGTAAAACAAAAAACCCTTTTCCAATGGAAACTAGTTCCTAACTATAACTACCTACTGGCGGCCGCCAGTAGGAAATATACATATAGATAAATATATATGTATTCCCTTATCAATCCCTAAACTCACCCACCCCTAAACCCTAAAAATACCCTTACCCGCCCATAAACACTAAAACACACTTACCACCAAATACCCTGATCCACCCCTAAACCCTAAAAATGTAATTACCACTAAATACCCTTACCCACCCATAAACCCCCAAAATACACTTACTAACCAATAGCCTCCCCAACCCCTGAACCCTAAATATACCCTTACCTCCTAATACCCCTACCAACCCCTAAACCCTAAAAACACCCTTACCACCCAATATACTTACCCACCCAAACCCTAAAAATACATTCACTATCCAATACTCTTACCCACCCCAAACCCTAAATATACTCTTACTATGCAATACCCCTACCCACCCCTAAACCCTAGAAACACATTTACCACTCACTACCCTTACCCACCACTAAACCCTAAAGAATTCTCTTATCATCCAATACACCTACCCACCAATAAACCCTAAAAACACCTTGACAACCCAATACCCTTACCATCACATGAGCCCTAGAAATACCCACACCAACCAATATTCATACCCACCCTAATCCCTAAAAATACAATTACCACCCAATACTCTTACCCACCCCTAAACCCTAAAAATACCCTTGCCATCCAATACTCCTACCTACCCTTAAACCTTACAATCACCCTTACTTCCCTATACCCTTACCCTCCCCTAAACCCTAAAATCTCAGATACCTGATTGGATTTGGGTCAAGTTCGCGCTATATAAAACTCTGGGAAAACAAATACCTTTACCCACCACTAAACCCTAAAAATATCCTTACCACCCAATACCCACACCGACCCCTAAAAATACCCTTACCACCCAATACCCTTACCCACCCCTAAACCTAAATCACCCTTACCACCCAATACCCTTTACCACGCCTAAACCCTAAAATCACCCTTACTACCCAACACCCTTAACCATGCCTAAACCCTAAAAAATACCCTTACCACCCAATACCCCAAACCCACCTGTAAATACTAAAACCACCTTCACCACCCAATACCCATACCCACCCCTAAACGCTAAAAATTACCCCTACCACTCAATACTCCTACCCACTTCAAACTTTAAACTCACCCTTTAAAAAAAAAAAGAGGCGCGGTCTCCTGCGCTTCTTTTGTAATCAGCTACAGGGTGGGCCAGGTCCCGGGAGCATTTGGAAAATTAAGGAGTGGGGACGCACATGCCCCCTCTGCTAGGGCTTATATATGCTCTGTACCACCACCTCCATGGGGCATGTAAATTGTTTAAAAAAAAAGGGGGCCTCTCAGACCCCACAGGCCCTGGGGACACCACCTCCCCGGGGCCACATAAGAAAATTAATTGGGGGGCCTTGTGAACCCCGTGCCCCAGGGATCATCACCGGGATTGTTTTATTTGTAATGGGTGGGGCCTCAGGGACCCCACTGGTCCCTAGGGACCGCCATCTCCCCCGACCAAAATAATTAAAAAAAACAATGGGAGGGGAACCACGCAGACCACATTCCTGGGCCGTTCTCTGCCCCAGGGGCTCCCACCTCAAAAGGACAGGCCCTACAACAACGTAGGGAGGCTGCACAGCCCCTCTCCTGGAGCCATAGATGGCCCTGGGCCGACTCCTGCTATGTCCTGGGGTGTTTGCTGTTTGCTGTGGCTTGAAGCGAGCTTTACACCTCCCGCCAAGTCACAGCAAAAGCTCCGTTTACAGCAAGCGAGAGCTGACAAAATGCTCTTGCTTGCTGGAAGTGGATCATTCTTCTGTTTCTCTGCCCACTGTCGAGCAAGCAGGGAAACAGAAAAATTGCGTTCAGACACAGGAAGCTACATGTTTAGCAGCTCCCTATGTATGAAAGCAATGCAGGAGGCGGGGAGGTGACATAGACTGCATGGGCATTCAGGCAGTCCCAGTGGATACTGGGTGCCCCAGGAGACATGGCCGGGCCTCAGGGGATAGGGTTCCCAGGGCCGAAATCAGACAGAGGAGGGGGCCCCTAATAAAATTAGGGGCAGATTTCCAATAACTGGTGCATCCCTGCATATCAGCAGGGATGCGCCAGTTATTGTGCGTCACGGCTCCGCCACCATGGATGCGCCACATTTACAATGCGGCGCACCATGGGGCAAAAATGGACAGATGCGTGACGCATCTGCTGCCATAAAGGCGACGCAGCTCCAGCAAGGCTCGGGGGTGCCCTATCTTTAAAATGCTGCGTCAATCCTTACGCCTGCTTCAAGCAGGCACAGGGTTTTGACGCAGCATGGCCTTAAAAGTGGCTGAGTGAAATCTTGTAGATTTCACTCAGCCGCTTTTCAGAGGCGTTCCTGAGCCGGAACGCGCCCCCCGCGCAAGACCGCCTACATGTGGTGCACGGCTTTACAACGTGACGCATCTCCCAGATGCGTCATGTTGTAAGTACCCTGCTCCATGGCGCTGGCTTTACGTCGCCTGCTGCATCACAAAAGTGACGCAACGGTGGTGTAAAAGAGGCGCAAGGGGCTTGTAAATCTGTCCCTTCATTTTTTACAAAAAGTCCGGCCAGGGGGAAGTTCCGGAGGCCGTGCCTCCTTTCTTAACCACTGTTCATAGGGGCCTACTTGTTACCTCCAGTAAGTCCCACACAGTGGGATTGCTGAGAGTTGGTCAGAGGACCTTTTGTTTTCTCCACCACTCTGGAAATGCGCCTCTGGTTGCACTACTGGTTGGGGGATGAAATCCTCTTGGTTGCTGAGGGTCCTTGAGGGCCAAGAACTCCTCCTGCTACCTTCAGTAAGTCACACAGCGGGATTGCTGATAGCTGGTTGGAGACTCCACCCCCTTTCTCCACCACTCTGCAAATGTGACTACTAGTTAAAAAAAACTAAGAAATTCATTGAAAAAGCTAAAGGTTACAGGGATGTTATAGTTAGGAAATAGACTTGAAACAAACCTTAGAAAGTCATAGAAAAAAAACAAAGGCTACAAGGACGTTATAGTTAAGCTCAGATTTCACTCATCCAAAACCATAGAAATTCACCAGTTATAG
The DNA here is from genome assembly GCF_964204655.1 of Triturus cristatus. Taxonomy (NCBI): domain Eukaryota; kingdom Metazoa; phylum Chordata; class Amphibia; order Caudata; family Salamandridae; genus Triturus; species Triturus cristatus. The sequence continues at coordinate 304,489,151 of NC_140583.1, read as the reverse complement.
TTAACTGAGCTCACCATAACTTATGCCTCTGCAATGCACTGCTTGTGACCTCTGTTTCATGAGTGGTTTGTAATAAAGCAGTCATTTCCCACACTCTCGAGTGCAGGCACTTTTTCTTGATGAGGAGGAAGTATTGTTGATATATATGTATATCTGTATATATACCTATATATATATATATTCACTGAATTCAGGGGCGTTATAGTTAGCTGGACTTTTCACTCGTACAAAAGCATTAAAATTCCCCCGTTATAGTTAGTTCAGCTAACTATAACTTGCGCGCCCACAATGCACTGCTGATGACATCACATATTACATCACTCATGACATGGTCAGTGACATCACTCATGACATCAGTGATGACATCTCAAATGACATCACTGATGACATCATCCAGTGAATGTGTATGTTTGTCGTTGAAGGGTTTAGATTGAGAACAGGAAGAAATGGCGCTCTTGCATGTACGCTTGAAGTTTGTGATGAGAATGAATGTGCACGGTGCAAAACAGGTCAAGGGGAAACAAACCAAAGGAAAAAAACCCTTTCAAATGTGTAGATAAAGATCTACACAGTGAATATAGAACAAAGTCCTGTGGATACGTATAAAGATGGTGGTTTTAGTGTAAAAACCAAAGTTAATGATTTCTTTCTGCTGAAATTATGGAAATCGACATCAGAAGTAACATAGATGAGGATTTAATATCAATCCAGATCAATACCAAGAACAACAAGCCAGACGACACGTGTTTCGTCACAACGTGGTACAATTGTGACTCTTCAGGCCTGGGAAGGACACAAAATAAGCAAATAAAATAAAAACAAAATTGTTTTTTGGCGCATAGGAAACGAAATTGAAAGTGAAAAAGGTGATGAAAGGTGAAAACCTCAAATAGCGTGGAGACCCTATGTTGTGAGAAACACACCATATTGTTGACTTCACACTACACAGAAAAAAACAAAAAAAGTGTAAAAACGTTGTGAGATGGTAGCGCGTATATATTGTTCTGAAAAGTAAAGGGACAAGAAACATAGAACATGAGCCCCATCTGGAGCAATACACATTTGAAATTGAAACATAGGTGAAGACTAAGAATGTGTGAAGAGTGACTTGGTGCGAAATACATGAGAATTGCAGAAAGCTTAATTATGTATACCGCATGTCATGAAGAACGTTATTCAGAAATGTTCATATTACAGTACGAGGAGATAATCAATAGCATAACTATGGTAGATGAGAAAAGTTGCTCCAAAATGAATGACATAACATTTGTTACAAAACATAACGGTACTGTGTGGACGAGTTCAAACGTAAAGACAAAAGGTTGGAAAAGAATCAAATTTGTATGTTTTATCCGGACACAAAATACCGAGTCAAAATTGGGGTAAGAGATTGCGCATGTGTAAAGCAACAGAGAAACAATCGACATGATATCGTAGTCTTGATAAGGTAAGCAGATGTATAAAAAATGAAGACAGGATGGAAAGTAACAGAAATAGACTAAACAGAGTAAAGAGTTTTATAATGGCGCTCAATAAGCAGAAGCAAGTAGGGAATGAGATAACTAGAGAAAATCAAGCAGTATTCAAAAGTCGGAAAAACATGACAGCTTGAGACTGAAATGGTGTTGACTGATAAAGGAAACCTATGCATGCGTTCAAGACCCAAAGTAAATGGAAGGTAACGAGCGCAAGGGCCCTTGGGTAATGCAAAGCAAGCAAAAAATATATATATTAGGATCTACCTGTATGTATGGTTCAAAATAAGTTGCGATAACGGTGATGTTTCAGACCCGGCAAAAACGTGGGTTAAAATAGACCAAGCGGGAAAAGGAGGGATAACCTTTCCCTACGTCCATAGATAAGAGGGCGTAAATATTTCAAGACGGGTACGTCTGTAATGGAAATCTGGGAAAAGGGGAGAAAAAGGGGGACAAAATAATGTGGATCTAAAAAATGTATAAGTGGCAGCATGAAAAAAGGCAGGGGCGGCCAATAAACGGCTTACCTGTGTTCCAGAATCCTGGTGGTAGGATTCAACTAGTCCTGTACGGGCTAATGGAGGTGCACGATATGGGAACCGGAAGTGAAATAGAAAAAGGAGAGCGAACACTAGAACGTAAGGAGAACTTCCGGTTCAGAGAATGTGTTTTTTTCTGAAAATTACATATATTTTATATATGTATATCTCAAGGTCGATGGAAGAATAAATGGGTATATAAGTGTCTACATGGATGATTTGTTTTTGAAAAATTGATGTTAGTGAACACATGGCTCAGTGAGTAATGTTTAAATATGTAAATATCTGTATCAGTCTCTCACTTTGTGTATAAGTGGCTGCATGGGTTGGTGAGTAGCTACATAAGTGTCTATATAGGTTATTAGTTGGTTTTTTGAGTATCAGTATGAGTGTCTGAGTGTCCGTATGGTTCGGTGAGGGGGTATTATGTAGTGCATAGGTGCATGAATGAGTGACTCACTGTTTGTATGTGTTGAAGACAGCATGTGTGCAGGACTGTATGAGTGGATGAGTGTGTGCATGGGTGTGTTAGTGAGTGAATGACTGTCTCAATAGTGTCTTTATGAGTAACTACATATGTTTTAAACTAGTATATGTGACTATTGGTGTATATAAGTGAGTATATGTGAGAGTGAGAGATTGGAAGAGTTCCTGTATGAATAAGTATGTGTTTCTATAAGTGATTGTTTAAAAGACTAAGTATGTGTAAGTTTCTGTAGAAGTAAGTGTGGTGGTGTGTGTATAACTGTATATGCAAGTAAATGGATGTTTGATTCTTTATTAGCATGAGTGACTATGTGTGTGAGTAACTCTATGAATGAGTGGCGTTGTGTAACAGGATGTATAGGTGTATGAGTACATATGATGATTGAGTACATGTATGAGTGACTGTATAGGACTGTTGGTGAATGAGTGGATGTGTATGTGGATCTTAGAATTACTGAATAGGTTGTTGTAACTGGTATTGGTATGTCCATTGTTTTGAAAATTGTTGATTCTATTTTTGAATGTGTGTATCAAAGGTTATATTGGGGGAGAGGCGGTCTGCCACTCTATCACAAGGATGATGTCATCAGTGATGTCATTTGAGATGTCATCAGTGATGTCATGAGTGTTGACACTGACCATGTCATGAGTGATGTAATATGTGACGTCATCAGCAGTGCATTGCGGGCGCGCGAGTTATAGTTAGCTTAACTAACTATAACGGGGGAATTTCAATGGTTTTGTACGAGTGAAAAGGCCGGCTAACTATAACGCCCCTGAAACCTATGGTTTTTTCAGTGAATTTTTAAGGTTTTTTAAATGCTAATTCCTAACTATAACGTGCCTGAAACCTATGGTTTTTTCAGTGAATTTCAAAGGTTTTTTAAATACTAATTTCTAACTATGCCTACAGAGATAGGACATGTGAAGAAAGAAGAAAAAACGCACAGAAAAAAAAAAAAGTAATGCAAAAAGAAGCAACAGAAGTCCTCAAAGACGAAGAAAAGTGCAGGAAGAAGGATAACGTGCAGAAAGAACAAACAGAAGAGCAGAAAGAAGCCTTGTTGCAAAATCATCCTGTACCCTCAACTTTTTCAGACGGATACAGGTGGTAACTGAGTCTGACTAACCAGTCCTAGAGCCAGTGCTATGTTAAAAGACACTCAGAATACAGTGAAAACACCTACATACACTAGGGAACACTATGCGTTGGGGTCCCCCTGTGATTAGCATGACCTCCTCTGTACGCCCCTAGTATATAATAGGGCAGGGGATTAAAACTACCTCTTAAAATGCGCCAAAGGGCGTGTTTGCACACGTCACCTCAGGCCCCGTTCCCTCCCTTCCCCACTGTGTAAACACGCCCTGTGGCCGTTTTAAGTTGGGAGATTAAGTCCCCTTGAATCCTGAGAGTCCCTAGGGTCCAACTAGACCACTGGGTACCTCCAGTAAGCGCCACAGAGCTGCATTGCAGAGAGATGTAAAAAGGGGCACGGCCTAGACCACCTCTCTGCAACGCAGCGCAGTGGCGCTTACTGGAAGCACCTGGTGGGCTAGTTGGCCCCGAGGGTCCCTCAGGATTGAAGGGGAATTATTTCCCCAACTTGAAACGTGCCACAGGGCGTGTTTGCACACATTAACTCGGGCCCGTCCCATCCCTTCACCACTGTTTAAACACGCCTTGTGGCCGTTTTTAGTTGGGTGATTAAGTTAATTTGAATCCTGAGGGTCCCTAGGGTCCAACTAGCCCACTAGGTACCTCCACTAAGCGCCACAGAGCTGCGTTGCAGAGAGGTGTAAAAAGGGGCATGGCCTGGACCACCTCTCTGCAACGCAGAGCAGTGGCGCTTACTGGAAGCACCTGGTGGGCTAGTTGGCCCCCAGGGTCCCTCAGGATTGAAAGGGAATTATTTCCCCAACTTAAAACGCGCCACAGGGCGTGTTTGCACACGTCACCTCAGGCCCCGTCCCCTCCCTTCACCACTGTGTAAACGCGCCCTGTGGCCGTTTTAAGTTGAGAGATTAAGTCCCCTTGAATCCTAAGGGTCCCTAGGGTCAAACTAGCCCACTAGGTACCTCCAGTAAGCGCCACAGAGCTGCTTTGCATAGAGGTGTAAAAAGGGGCGTGGGCTTAGAACACCTGTCTGCAACGCAGCTCCCTGGCGCATACTGGAGATACCTGTTGGGCTAGTTGGCCCTCAGGGACCCTCAGTATTGAAGGGGAATTAATTCCCCAACTTACAACTGGCCAGGGGGCGCGTTTGCAAAGTGCTGCAAGGAGGGGGCATGGCCTCCGGTGCAAGGCCGATCTTTTTTTTTTTTTAAGAAGGAGGGCTGTGTGCCCCCCCCCCCCCCCTTCTTCTTCCAATTTATTGGCCCTGGGGACCCCATCCCCCAGGGCCTGCGCCATCATTTTTGTTGTGGAAAAAAATCAATTTGGAAGGGGGCCGCGTGGCCCCCCTCCCAAGGCCTTAATCGGCCCCGGGGACCCCAACCCCTTGGCCTTTTAAATAAAAAAAATCTTTAGGAGGGGGCTGCGTTGCCCCCCTCCTCAGGCCACTTATGGCCCCAGGGACCCCATCCCCCGGGCCGGCCTTTGTTTTTTATTATTTAAAAAAAATGTATATTTATAGAAACACCTAGGACATGCTGGACAAACCGTATGTACCTATCACCATGACGATTTGCGTGATATTCATTAAAAGGCGACTATGCATACAATGAATCCACGTGGAATGTATTTACACCGCTAGTGAAGCTCTGATGTGTCTGACGCCCTACAGTGCCTAATCCCGGCGCCCCCGCCGGTGGGTACTCTCCAAGTAGACACCCTTGTCGTTTATTTATACAAACATGGGTAGCTATTGACGGGCACATTTAATACACACGCACACCAAGCCATTCAAAGGGGATTCGACAAAAATTCGTCCAAACTATGCAAAAAAAAACCCTCACGGTTAATTAAACACACATCCTCCGCCGGATGTGTAATACTTTTTATTTTACTCTCTGGAAAGGAGACGAACCTCACTTGAGAGTCACAGCATGCCCCTGGCTGAGCCCAATGCTGTGTTACACCCACCAGTGCCCGCCGAGTACCACACACCTCTGTGTTGTATTCCACCAGCTAGTGCGTATGCTATGACACTCTCTAGCCCATGTGCACTGTAACACCACCCCGTGAATATGTCATGCCACACTTGCCTTCGCACGGGTTATATTGCCCCATCTAACGTGCCTTCCCCAATACCTATGTTATAACGCACAGCGCTATGCCATACATATTACAATCTGGGATCCATATCTTTGTCACAGTGCATATGCAACGTTACACTCCCCAGCACATATTTTATATTACAACTTTAGAGACTAGTTAGGTTACACAATACTGCCCTGTGCATATTACAGTCCAAGGCGCATATCGGATAGCACGCGCTAGTGCCTGTGCGCTCTCCAATGAATCTGTCATTGCGCACAATGTATTGCATATTATATTTCACGCCCAGTTCATCTTATATCACACCTTTTGGTGCATAGTTTATACCATATACTATATCTAGTTTTCATTTTCAATCATGCTCTCAGGACTATGTTCTATATAACACTGCGTCCATCTACCCTTTTCACGGGCATTACATTTTGCGATGGGGGGTGGAGGGTCAGGGGGTGTTTCTGCCAAGTGAGCCCGGAGTCACAGTCACAAACGTCCTCTTCTTCCTGAATAAAAGTGAGGTTATGCTGCATACTTTTTCATATTTTAAGTAGTTCGCACAGACACACATTTTAAAAACAATAAAGTTCCTAATACCCACCTTCTCTGAACAGTTTGCTTGCTGCCCCATCCACCTCTTCCCTATCCTCTGTTGTCTGAATCCATGGACTAGCCTCCTCCCTCCTGCCATGCATGGTCTGATGTGCTGCCACTGCCCTCCATTTAGCATGATGTACCAGTCCACTCCTCCTGCCCTCCATTGCCCAATTCTATGGCCCATCATTGACCTCCTGCTTAGCCTCTGTGCTTAGCTTGCTGCCCCTATTCTCCTTCCCCCTGCTCTCCGATGTCTTTGTGCATGCCCCTGCTCCATCCTTTTTGCCCACCATGTTCCATGGACCTGCCACTCCTATCTACTCTGAGTGTTCTGTTGAGCTGCCACTCCCCTCCCACCTGCCTAGCATTGTCAGATGACTGTAACCTGTCCCTGCCACCTCCACCCTGCCTGTCCACATGCCATGCCCCTATCCCCTTCCTCCTGTCCTCCATGGTCTATTTTACTGCCACACCCTTCTGCCCTCCCTGGTCTGTTGTGCTGCAACTGCTCCTCCTGCCTGCCCTGCGCGGTCTGTTCTGAGGCCCCTTGTTGGAAGGCGAACCCTGGGGGAGTCGGAGAGACCACCCAGGGGGGCCCCCACACTGTACGAAGTAGCCGAGCGCTGCTGAGAAGCCTCCTAGGAGAGGTCCTTCTCCTATACCGTACCAGCACAGTAACACCACCACACAGGACTCGAGGATGTTTATCACGATGAGCAATTCTTTATCAGCATTTAGGAAGTTACGGTTATCGATATATACAAGGGGGGATCGAGGGATCCGCAAGAGTCTCAAAGTCTTTGGTAGGGACGGGGTAGCGGGACAGTCTTTGGTAGCAGCTGGGTACGAGGGTACCTTAGGCCCAGTTCTTGTTCCTCAAGCTGGAGGGACTCCGTGTCCCGGAGTGGTCGAGCCGTGACGGCGTCAGCAGGGCTCTGGTGATCAGTTCGTGGAGCTTGAGCCGTGACTAGGTCAGCAGGGCTCTTAAGGTGGTTCAGTTCAGCTCGAGCCGCGACGACGTGAGCATGGCTCTGGGGGAGGCTTCAGCGAGGTTGGGCCGCGACAGCGTCAGCAGGGCCCCGATGTTCCGTGAGGTTCCTTGTCTCAATAAGGTGGAGCCGCGACGCAGTCAGCTGGGCTCATGGTATAGGGTCAAGCAAGAGTTCTTCTCCGTAGGGTCAGCCACGATTCCATCAGCAGGGCTCCTGACTCCGGGATACAACTGCTGTTCCGTTGCGGGGTTACCCCAGATATAGGTCTGGAGCCCTTTGATGTCCGGACACTTGCGCCTGGGGGGGGCGGAGAGGCCGGGCTGGGAGAGGCCAAGCGCCCAGCGGAAGAGGCGCCAGGCCCGGAGAGGCCGGAGGACAATCGCACCTAGGTGTGGAGGGACGGTGGGGGTCCCATCGGAACTCTCCTCCTCCGGGAGAGGTGAAGTGGCCATGTGGTGCCCCCTGGCCAGATCTTGGTGCCTCGATGTCGGGGCTTCGCTGGGGCCGAGGCCGGGGGGAGCCGGGTTGCGTGGGCTGGTGCGTGGAGCAAGCATGGTGGGAACCCCGAAGAGATGAGGGGTTCCTGTGCGGCCTGGAAAAGGGGGCCGCTGAGGCGGGTGTAGGCAAACGGGTACAATCCAAGGGGGACCTCGAAGGGAGTAGGGGTCCCTGGCGGCCTGAAAGGGCGGCCCGTGTAGGCCGGTGCGGGGGACGGGCACAATCCAAGAGGGTTAAGACCACGCCACGAGGCCGGGTCCAACACCCCTTCCCCTGAACTCTCTTGTCTGTGCCCAGGTCCTGACCCTCCCTTCTATCCTCCATGGTCCTTTGTGCATGCCCCTGCACCCTCCTTCTTGCCCATCATAGCCATTGTGCTGCCACTAACCCTCCCGCTTGCCATGCATGATCTTCTGTGCTGCCATGGCCCCTCCCACCATCCCTGTGTGGTCAGCTAGCTTCCTCTGACCCCCTCCCACCTTTCCTCCATGGTCTGTGCCATCATAGTCTCACTGTTGCTCTCCATGGTGTGTCTTGTTTCTACTGCCCATCCTGCCTGACCTCCATGGTCATTTTGCTGCTCCTGCCCTGCCCCTTTTTCCCCAGCCCTCTGTTTCCATGTGCAGGCCCCTATTCCCTCCCTCCTGGCTTGTCTGTTCCACTGTAATGCCCCTGATCCGTCCCTCCTGCCCTTTATGGTCTGTTATGCTGCAGCTTTCTCTCCTGTCTGTCCATTATGGTCAGCTAGCTACCATTGCCTCTTTCCCCTCTGTTCTCTGTTGTCCATGTGCATGGTCCTATCCCCTCCCTATTGCTTTCTATGGATTGTTGTGCTGCACTCCCGTCCCGCATGCCCTGTGTGGTGTATTGTGCTGCTGCAAACCCTGATGCCTGCCCTGTAGGGTCAGTTTGGTGCACCTCTCCATGTCCCTCCTGTCCTCTGTTATCCGAGTACATGTCCCTACCCAAATTCCTCCTGCCTACCATGATCCAATGTACCATACTTGCGAACATTTTGAACTTGGTAAGAGGGAGATTTTGAAAAAAAACGGGGTATTGATTTTCCCCTTTGAGTTACATTGAAAAAGAGGAGATTGTAGACAGGAGACAGATCAAATAAAGCCCATTTGAGCTTAAAAACATTGGACGTTTCCTGGCTGAAACGGGTCTGTTGGCATGTATGGTTGTACTACCACTGCCTCTTCCTTCTGCCCACAATGGTCTATTATATTGCCACAGCCTTTCTTGCCAGTCCTGTATTGTTGGTTTGTTGCCCCTGCCCCCCTTTCCACTGCCCTCCATAGTCTGTTGTGCTGCCACTGCCCTTCCTGCCTGCCCAGTGTGGTCAAATTGTTGCCTCTGCACTCTCCTACCTGCCTTCAATTTTCAGAGTCCGTGCCCCTGGCCTCTGCCTCTCAATAGTATCCCAATGAACAACTAGATTGCTAATATTCTATATTTATTACAAAAGTGTGGAACGCCTGACGTCATCTTGATGTAATCAAAACTGTAATACCTAGAGCATTTCTTTTAGAAATTACATATATGAGAGGGTCTTATTTGCATCAAAATTATGGTTAGTGCTCTAAAAAACTAAAATGAGGACATATTTTCTGAGTTTTCAAATAGCGACAAAGAACTTTTAAATTATTTGTAATTGTTAGACCTGACATCCTTGGCGTGGGTTTTTCCCCTATTTTTTGCCTCTACTACCTGGATTTTTGATGCTGTGCTGGATTTCGTTTTTGCTGGTTTAGATGCTTTGGACACTCTGCCACTGCTAATCAGTGCCAGAGTGTAAGTGCTCCCTGTGTAAAATATCATATTGATTGGATATACCTGATTGGCATATCTGTATCACCATGAAGTCCCTAGTAAAGTGCACTGTGTGTGCCAGGGCTGGTGATGACAGATGCTACTAGTGAGTCTGCAGCGCTGATTGCGCCACCCACCTGTGTAGCCCTAAAATGGTGTCTCAGGCCTGCCACCGCAGGCCTGCCTGCAGTCCCCGGACTGCCATGTCCTCCTGGCCAGTGTCCACACTGACCGGGCCTAACCCTTCCCTTTTTATACACGTCAGTCATCCCTATGGAAGGCCCAAGGTACCCCCCTGGGCAGGGTGCAGTGTATGTAAAAGGTAGAGCATATACTAGTGCAGGTATCATGCTCTGGTAGTGAACAGCGGCCATTTTGTGTGTTCACTGCTGCAAGGTTATCTTGCTCCATAGGCTAACATGGGGGAGGCTGGTGCCAATGGCTATCCGCCTATCTTCTCATAGGAACAAGATAAGACATGAGTGTTTGATATCCCTGAGCTCAGCATTTAATAACACATCTTTTAGGAGAGGTTGTTTTTAAATCCTGAGTTGGAGAATAGTACTTTTTAGAGAGTAGCTGTTCTCTTGCCTGACCATTCTGTGTGCCTGGGCATGCTTGTGGATTGACTGTCTGGCTTGAGAGTGACAGGGGCTGGGGATCCCCCAGGAGGTTGGCTGAGTCAGCCCTTTGCTGAATGGCGACATTTGCAAGTAGAGTGGAGGGAGGAGATAGCACCTGGGAGTGAATAGGGCTGTGCCTGCCTGCCACACTGCTGGCTCCACCTCCTGCTGGGCGGCTGACGACTCTGCCCCTCACTCTGAAAAGAAAGCAGAAGCCAGGAAAACAAAGTGCTCCAGCAACACCCAGAACTGGATCAGACCGGGCTCAGGACCCACTTGCACAAAGACTTCAAAGACTTTTAGGGGTATAAGTACAAGACCCCTGACAACAGATTTTTAGATTCTACAATCAAGAGGAACCTCTGCCAGAAGAAGGACCGCTGAGGAACTGAAGGAAGATTGCCTTGCTGTGTGCTCCAAGGGCTGACCTGTTCTGCTGTTCAACTGAAGGAGAGAAGAAGGGCTTGCTGTGTGCTGTGCCCCTGCCTGCTTGTACTACCAAGACTTTGCTGTGTGCTGTGTCTGAAACTGAATCTCCAAGGGCCTGAGAAGAGCTGGCCTCCTGTCCTGGAACCCAGGGTTAAAAGGTTCCCCAGAAACTAAACTACGCTATTAAGATCGCGCTGTATCGGCCAACGACTGCTGAAAACTCCCGATCGGTGTGCGCATCGACACACGGCTTTTGCGAGGGTCGGAGGACTGTGTGGCCTCCCCTCGTGAATCCTGCCTTGCACCATCAACGGAGACCCTGAGGGCGGCCCGGCCGTGTCCAGCACCCTCTAATCCCTGTTGCCATAAGAGTTTTGCACCGTCTCAGGGCCGCACATCGCCCCGCAATCTCGCCGTATCTTGCCAGCGCTCCCGAGGCAAAGATCGAGCCCGCTGTCCTCTCATTGGTTGAGAGGATCGAGCCCCCTCACTAACGCCACGCTGGGATTGGCCAGCGTCATCGAAGCATCCTGAGAAGCCGCTGCCCTCTCATTGGTTGAGAGGATCGAGCCCCCTCGCTGAAGCCGCGCTGGGATTGGCCAGCGACATCAGGACGTCCCGAGAAGCCGGCGGAGTGGTGCCCGAGTCACCTGCGTGACCCGTCTTCACCGAAGGAGCCGCGAGAGCATTCAGCGTGTCCCCAGCCTGTGAACCCAGGAAGAGAAGGGCCGCACTGCCTTCCCGCCGCTCGTTGGATTGTCGAGAGCGAGCGGAAGGGCGGACGTGACCGGCCAGGGCTGTCAAGGAAGAATATGCCCACGCTGAGGCTGCAGCATAACGCGCACGGTGAGAAGAGCTGACTGGATATTACAGCCCTGCTGTAATACCCCCTATGATAGCAAGTAGAGACTTGAGACTTGAGACTGTTCTTAACATAGAAGAAACTTCCTAGTAACCTAGTGCAACCATTAAGCTTATGTGCAATTACCCTGTAAGTGATCGTCTTTTCTCCTGCTACACTAGATAAAGTTATATTTTTGATATACTCACCTGTGTGGTCTATGTTTGTGGTGTACTGGGGGGGGGGTCATTGTGGTTGTTACGTGCAAATACTTTACACATTGCCTTGGGGATAAGCCTGTCTGCTCGAGCCAAGCTACCTAGAGGGTGAGCAGGGGTTATCTACCGTATGTGTCCCTGTACCCTGACTAGAAGCAAGGGTCCCTATTTGGTCTAAGGTACTTACCTCTGCCAACTAGAGACCCCCAGATCTAACATTGGTGGTCAGCGGTGCGGATTAGAACCAGTATTTGCACTTGACCTGCAGTGATTCTTTGTACATCACTAGTCTAGTTAGCAGTTGCATTGCACAAAGCTTTTTGAAACCTATATTTGGAAGACCTAGGAAGCATCATGTCTCTGAATGGAGTAGGCGAGGAGGAAGAATTGCAATTCGAAGTAAAGGAGTTGCTCACATATAAGAAGGAGCGACTAAAGCAATTCTGCAAGCAGCTTGGATGCCCAGTGAAGGGCAGCGCTAACAAGGAAGAGCTACAGAAGACTCTAAGGGCCTGGTGGGAGGCCAAAAATGGCGTGACAGAGGATTTGACTGGAGAGGACGGTGCACAGGAGCATGGATTTGGATCCAGTGATTTGCCAGTGAATAGGCCAGCTTCTAGGGCTGGCAGCACCCCTTCCAGTAGGGGCCTCTCTCCAGAGGAGCTGGAGGAGAATCAGAGGATTAGGGCCCATGAGATTGAACTTTTTAAGCTCAAAGCTCAAGCAGAGGAAAGAAAATTGCGCCTTGACAGTGAGAAGAAGGCGGAAGAGAGGAGGAATGCTCTCGCTTTGGAAGAGAGAAAACTCCAGTTGGCTCATGAGTTGAGCATGAGGGAGCTGGACATTAAAGCTAAACAGGTGGAGTCCAGTCCTTATGGTGGCAGCGCACAACCAGTACAGGCGGGTAAAGTATACATACCAAAAGATTTGTTGCAGTATTATCAGAGGGGTGAGGATATCTATGCATGGTTTAGATCCTATGCGCTTGCCTTGAAGATGAATGAAGTGCCTGAAAATAGTTGGGGGGCAGGTTTGTGGAAGCATTTTGAGGCCTCTGGGAGGGATGTCTTAGCACCCTTAGAAGCAGCAGGTACCTTAACCTACCCGACTATGAAGGAGGCCTTATGCCTCAGGTATGGGCTTACACCAGAACAGTACCGCCAGAATTTTAGGAACTTCAAGAAACTTGATGCAAGTACTTGGGTGGAGTGTGTGAGTATGTACACTCGTGCACTGGAAGGTTGGATAAAGGGCAGCAAAGTTACTGATTATGTGGGGTTGTGTCACTTGATTAGTTGGGAGCACTTGAGTAGTCTATGTGTTCCAGAGCTGCGCCAGCATCTTTTAGACAGCAAGTTAACTGATCCCAGTGAGCTTGCTAAAGAGGCAGACCGCTGGACTAGCACCAGGGTCAACAAAGGGGTGGTAAGTATCCCAGCCAAGGGTGGACAGGGTCCCCAGCAGAAAGGTGGGGAGGACAAGGGTAACAATAAGGAGTTCTCTAAAGGGCCCCAAAACAGTTCCCAGGAAAAGGAGTCCCAAGCCCCCAAGCCTAAGAAGTCTTGGCCCCATAAGGGCAGGCAGGATAACAGACCACCGCCTACTTGCTATGCTTGTAGGGAAGTGGGGCACATTGCCCCTAAATGTCCCAAGAAACCCCCAGCACCAGCTGCTGCTCCAGTCCCAGGGTTAGCTAGTGTAGCTTTGGGAGGGGATTTGATTTCCAGTGGGGAGGAGGGATAAGCTATGATGACCCTTGTCTCTTTAGGAGACCAAGAGATGGTCCAGGATACCTTGATACCCGCCAACACTAAAAAATACGGGCAGAAGGTGACCATCAATGGGAGGGAGATAGAGGCTCTGAGAGACACCGGGGCTAGTGTGACATCTGTCAGGTGTCAGTGGGTGTCTGAAGAGCAAGTCATTCCCAATGTACTCCGCCCAGTAGTGGCAGCTGACACCTCAGTGCGCCTCTGCAAGATGGCGCGTGTTCCCTTTACATGGGGGGGGGTCTCTAGTACCTTGGAAGTCTGTGTCAGTGATGCCTTGCTGGTCGATTGTCTGTTGGGTAACGACCTGGAGAGTTCTCCATGGAAGGACGTAGAGCACAGAACTCACTTGGAAATGTTAGGACTGCCAGCGTGGATCTGTGTATCCACACGTGCCATGACAGCCAGTAAGGGTGGATCAGTAGAACTGGAGCCTGGAACAATGGCCCAGGAACCTGCCAGGAGAGGAAGGGGCAGAGGGCGCGGGAAACCGGCCCCCACTGTTCCCACGGTCCAGGAGGAAGCAGAACCTGAGGGGGATGCCCTGGAACCTACAGGGGAACAGGTGGCCGAACTGGGGGAATTGCCTGAGCTGACCCATTGGCAGCAAGAGGGTGGTCCCTCCAGGGAGAAATTCTGCCAGGCTCAGAAGGAGTGCCCTTCTCTCATTGGTGTGCGGCAGCAGGCTGCAGACCAGGCAGCAGGCCTAGGGTCCAAGGAACATTTGATTTACTGGGAGGATGACTTACTTTATAGTGAGCCTAAGTTTGCTGAGCCCGGTGCAGCCCGTGTGCTGGTGGTATCCGAGCGCTTCAGGAACTTCTTACTGGGTCTGGCTCATGACGTGCCTCTCGCAGGACATCTGGGGCAAGACAAGACCTATCACAGGCTTGTCACCCACTTCTACTGGCCCCAGATGAAGAAGCACGTCAGTACCTTTTGTAAGTCTTGCCAAACATGCCAAGCCAGTGGTAAGAGCGGAGGAAAGTGCGTGGCACCCCTCCAACCTTTTCCTGTGGTGAGCACCCCTTTTGAGCGGGTCGGCATTGATATCGTAGGGCCCCTGGACCCCAAGACTGCCTTAGGCAACAGGTTAATCCTGGTCTTGGTGGACCACGCCACCCGGTACCCGGAAGCAGTCCCTCTCAGGACAATCACAGCCCCCGTGGTGGGCCGTGCATTGATGGGGATCTTTTCCCGCGTGGGGTTCCCCAGAGAGGTGGTCTCCGACCGGGGTACCAACTTCATCTCTAGGTACATGAAGTCTCTGTGGGAGGAGTGTGGGGTAACTTATAAGTTCACCACTCCTTACCACCCTCAAGGAAATGGGTTGGTTGAAAGGTTCAACCGCACCCTGAAAGGTATGATTATGGGCCTAGCGGAGCCCATGAGACGGACGTGGGACGTCTTGTTACCATGCCTGCTGTTTGCCTACAGGGAGGTGCCGCAGAAGTCCTTAGGGTTCAGCCCCTTTGAGCTGCTCTATGGCCACCCTGTTAGAGGACCTCTCACACTGGTGAAGGAGGGGTGGGAGAAATCCCGTGGGAAAACCCCCCAGGATGTGTTTAGCTATGTGCTGGCCATCCGCAACCAGACACAGCGCTTCAGGAAGCTCGCTCAACAGAACCTAGAAGCCAGCCAGGAGGAGATGAAAAAGTGGTACGACCAGAATACCACTCTGGTAGAGTTTCATCCTGGGCAGAAAGTGTGGGTGATGGCGCCGGTGGAGCCTTGTGCGCTCCGTAACAAGTGGACCGGGCCATACGAGGTGGTAGAGCGCAAGAGTGAGGTGACCTACCTGATCAACATGAAGACTCCTAGGCAGCCCCTGAGAGTCTTGCATGTGAATCGCCTCAAGCCCCACTTTGAGAGGTCTGAAGTGTCAATGCTCATGGCTACAGATGATGGTGGGGAAGAGGATAGTGATCCTCTCCCTGACCTCCTGGCAACCAAAGAGCAAGACGTGTCAGTGGATGGTGTGGTCCTCTCGCCCACCCTGACCCCAGAACAGCAGAGAGACTGTCGCCAGGTGTTGGGTCAGTTCGCCTCCCTGTTCTCCCTGACCCCAGGTATCACCAATTGGTGCGTCCATGATGTGGACACTGGAGATAGTCTACCTGTGAAACAGAAGTTTTACAGAGTAGCTGACAAGGTCAGGGCCAGCATCAAGGAAGAAGTTTCCAAGATGTTGGCGTTAGGGGTAATTGAGCCCTCCAGCACTCCCTGGGCTAGCCCAGTGGTCCTAGTTCCCAAGAAAGCTGCTACACCCGGTGACCCGCCAGAACTTCGGTTTTGCGTGGACTACCGTGGGCTCAATGCGGTCACCAAGACTGACGCGCACCCTTTCCCCAGAGCTGATGAGCTCGTGGATCGGTTGGGAGCTGCCAGGTATCTCAGCACCTTTGATTTGACTTCGGGGTACTGGCAGATTGCCTTAACTGAGGGGGCAAAGGAGAGGTCGGCATTTTCAACACCAGAGGGGCATTTCCAGTTTCGCGTCATGCCCTTTGGATTGAAAAATGCCCCTGCCACCTTCCAGAGACTGGTCAACCGGGTACTGACCCGGCTGGAGCAATTCAGCGTCGCATACTTGGATGACATTGCTGTGTTCAGCTCCACTTGGGAGGAACACTTGCAACACCTCTGTGAAGTGTTGAAGGCTCTGCAGAAGGCAGGCCTCACTATCAAGGCCAGCAAGTGCCAGATAGGGCAGGGATCAGTGGTGTATTTGGGACACCAGGTAGGGAGCGGCCAGGTGGCGCCCCTACAGGCGAAGATTGATACCATTCTGGCTTGGGAACCCCCCAAGACCCAGACAGAGGTGAGAGCCTTTCTAGGACTCACCGGGTATTACAGACGGTTCATTAAGGGATACGGCACCATTGTTGCTTCCTTGACAGAACTAACCTCTAGAAATCAGCCCAGGAAAGTGAATTGGACCGAGGCCTGTCAAACTTCTTTTGATGCCCTGAAAACTGCAATGTGCACAGCACCCGTGCTTAAGGCACCTGACTTTTCCAGTGAGTTCATAGTGCAAACAGACGCTTCAGAGCAAGGCGTGGGAGCAGTACTCTCACAGATGGACGGCGAGGGCGGGGACCAACCTGTAGCTTTCATTAGTAGGAGGCTACTCCCCAGGGTACAGAGGTGGAGTGCTATTGAAAGGGAAGCATTTGCTGTGGTCTGGGCCCTGAAGAAGCTGAGGCCCTACCTGTTTGGGACTCACTTCCGTGTTCAGACCGACCACAGGCCCCTCAGATGGTTAATACAGATGAGGGGTGAGAATCCAAAACTGTTGAGGTGGTCCATCTCCCTACAGGGAGAGGTGTGGCTCACTGGTTAGAGGCGGCAGATCCGTAAGCAGAGAATCGGCCAGGGACCAGGGTTCAATTCCCGACGCGGCAGGGTCGTGGACCAGGGTCAAAACGGACTCGATAATTCTCGCCTCAGTACCTACTCTAACCAGGAACACACTCGGCAACTCTGGACATTAGCTTGCCTCATCTCCACAACGGCCCCCCACATTCGCCGGGGATGCCTGGTTTCACCTTGGAGATACCCTGGAGGGACCATCTCACAGGGATAGCCAGGACGGGTTCCCCAGCGGTCTACAGCGCCAGGACGCCTCAGGGCAGCAGTGCGCTTTACAAGACACATACATTTACATTTACATTTACTTCACGTTGGAACACCGTCCCGGCACAGAACACGCCAATGCTGATGGTCTGTCCAGGTCTTTCCGCCTTAGTGATGAGAACTCCCAAGAGAGTGGGTAGTTCTCCCCACTTTCAGCTGGAGGGGACACGTGTTAGACCTGACATCCTTGGCGTGGTTTTTTCCCCTATCTTTTGCCTCTAGTACCTGGATTTTTGATGCTGTGCTGGATTTCGTTTTTGCTGGTTTAGATGCTTTGGACACTCTGCCACTGCTAATCAGTGCCAGAGTGTAAGTGCTCCCTGTGTAAAATATCATATTGATTGGATATACCTGATTGGCATATCTGTATCACCATGAAGTCCCTAGTAAAGTGCACTGTGTGTGCCAGGGCTGGTGATGACAGATGCTACTAGTGGGTCTGCAGCGCTGATTGCGCCACCCACCTGTGTAGCCCTAAAATGGTGTCAAAGGCCAGCTACCGCAGGCCTGCCTGCAGTCCCCGGACTGCCATGTCCTCCTGGCCAGTCTCCACACTGACCGGGCCTAACCCTTCCCTTTTTATACACGTCAGTCATCCCTATGGAAGGCCTAAGGTACCCCCCTGGGCAGGGTGCAGTGTATGTAAAAGGTAGAGCATATACTAGTGCAGGTATCATGCTCTGGTAGTGAACAGCGGCCATTTTGTGTGTTCACTGCTGCAAGGTTATCTTGCTCCATAGGCTAACATGGGGGAGGCTGGTGCCAATGGCTATCCGCCTATCTTCTCATAGGAACAAGATAAGACATGAGTGTTTGATATCCCTGAGCTCAGCATTTAATAACACATCTTTTAGGAGAGGTTGTTTTTAAATCCTGAGTTGGAGAATAGTACTTTTTAGAGAGTAGCTGTTCTCTTGTCTGACCCTTCTGTGTGCCTGGGCATGCTTGTGAATTGACTGTCTGGCTTGAGAGTGACAGGGGCTGGGGATCCCCCAGGAGGTTGGCTGAGTCAGCCCTTTGCTGAATGGCGACATTTGCAAGTAGAGTGGAGGGAGGAGATAGCACCTGGGAGTGAATAGGGCTGTGCCTGCCTGCCACACTGCTGGCTCCACCTCCTGCTGGGCGGCTGACGACTCTGCCCCTCACTCTGAAAAGAAAGCAGAAGCCAGGAAAACAAAGTGCTCCAGCAACACCCAGAACTGGATCAGACCGGGCTCAGGACCCACTTGCACAAAGACTTCAAAGACTTTTAGGGGTATAAGTACAAGACCCCTGACAACAGATTTTTAGATTCTACAATCAAGAGGAACCTCTGCCAGAAGAAGGACCGCTGAGGAACTGAAGGAAGATTGCCTTGCTGTGTGCTCCAAGGGCTGACCTGTTCTGCTGTTCAACTGAAGGAGAGAAGAAGGGCTTGCTGTGTGCTGTGCCCCTGCCTGCTTGTACTACCAAGACTTTGCTGTGTGCTGTGTCTGAAACTGAATCTCCAAGGGCCTGAGAAGAGCTGGCCTCCTGTCCTGGAACCCAGGGTTGAAAGGTTCCCCAGAAACTAAACTACGCTATTAAGATCCCGATGTATCGGCCAACGACTGCTGAAAACTCCCGATCGGTGTGCGCATCGACACACGGCTTTTGCGAGGGTCGGAGGACTGTGTGGCCTCCCCTCGTGAATCCTGCCTTGCACCATCAACGGAGACCCTGAGGGCGGCCCGGCCGTGTCCAGCACCCTCTAATCCCTGTTGCCGTAAGAGTTTTGCACCGTCTGAGGGCCGCACATCGCCCCGCAATCTCGCCGTATCTTGCCAGCGCTCCCGAGGCAAAGATCGAGCCCACTGTCCTCTCATTGGTTGAGAGGATCGAGCCCCCTCACTAACGCCGCGCTGGGATTGGCCAGCGTCATCGAAGCATCCTGAGAAGCCGCTGGCCTCTCATTGGTTGAGAGGATCGAGCCCCCTCGCTGAAGCCGCGCTGGAATTGGCCAGCGACATCAGGACGTCCCGAGAAGCCGGCGGAGTGGTGCCCGAGTCACCTGCGTGACCCGTCTTCACCGAAGGAGCCGCGAGAGCATTCAGCGTGTCCCCAGCCTGTGAACCCAGGAAGAGAAGGGCCGCACTGCCTTCCCGCCGCTCGTTGGATTGTCGAGAGCGAGCGGAAGGGCGACGTGACCGGCCAGGGCTGTCAAGGAAGAATCTGCCCACGCTGAGGCTGCAGCATAACGCGCACGGTGAGAAGAGCTGACTGGATATTACAGCCCTGCTGTAATACCCCCTATGATAGCGAGTAGAGACTTGAGACTGTTCTTAACATAGAAGAAACTTCCTAGTAACCTAGTGCAACCATTAAGCTTATGTGCAATTACCCTGTAAGTGATCGTCTTTTCTCCTGCTACACTAGATAAAGTTATATTTTTGATATACTCACCTGTGTGGTCTATGTTTGTGGTGTACTGGGGGGGGGGGGTCATTGTGGTTGTTACGTGCAAATACTTTACACATTGCCTTGGGGATAAGCCTGTCTGCTCGAGCCAAGCTACCTAGAGGGTGAGCAGGGGTTATCTACCGTATGTGTCCCTGTACCCTGACTAGAAGCAATGGTCCCTATTTGGTCTAAGGTACTTACCTCTGCCAACTAGAGACGCCCAGATCTACAATAATCTTTATGTTTTTTTATCCAGTTGACCACTTGATTAAATGTTGCACTTAGGGGAGAGGATGTGGTGTTACTTCCAGAGCTGCAGACTTTGCAACTGGGGAACCAGGTTGGAGTTTCTGCTTCAGCTCAACATTCTGTGATTCTGGTCAAATCACTTAATCTCCCCATGTCTACAACCAAAATGAATGTGATTGTGTGTGATGTAACCAATGCTCATGTAAAGCACTCCAATACCTGACAAGTCTGCACTATATAAAACTGCAAATACACAAAAAATAAGTGTTTTGCACACTTCTGTCATTGGGCTACATGTGGGATACATCTGGGTGATATTTGTACTGCATTTGGGCTCTTTTGTCCCTGGTGGCCATCTTGGGAGATTTATTTGTTATGATGTTTCCTAATTTCCTCATTTACTGCAGTCTCCTCAGTAGGAAATGCTTTCAGCTTTTTACTTTGATTCCATCAAGAAGGTATTCAGATATGTCACACATTTGCCATAAATTCTGAATGTTAGCACTCTAGTTGCTCATTAGATCACTGTAGTAAAGCTACTGGTCACCACGGAAGTCTGCTGCTGGTATTAAAAGTGCATGCTTCAGTCTGCATGTCAGAATTTTTTTATGAAATAGAAGAGGATTTGAGAAGTCAAAATGTGCCCTAATTTTACTTTCTGCGCACTAATCATTATTTCTATGGCAAAATGAACCCCCTCATTTTGTTCCTTTGTAAATTAAATGTTTTAAGTGTTACCACTTTATTCTAATCAAGATGGCTTCAGGTGTGCCATACTTTTGTCATAAGTATGACTGTTAGCGCTCTAGTTGTTCGTTAGAACACTCTGGGACATTCTGTCATTGGGCTATACTTGGGCTACATCTGGGTGATATTTGTGCTACATTTGGGCTCTTTTGTCTCTGGTGGCCATTTTGGGAGACTTATTTGTTATGAAGTTTCCTAATTTCCTCATTTACTACAGTCTCCTCAGTAGGAAATACTTTCAGTTTTTTACTTTGATTCCATCAAGAAGGCATTCAGATGTGTCACACATTTGCCATAAATTCAGAATGTTAGCACACTAGTTGCTTATTAGATCACTGTAGTAAAGCTACTGCTCACCAGGGAAGTCTGCTGCTGGTATTGAAAGTGCATGTTTCAGTCTGCATGTCAGAATTTTTTAATGAAATTGAAGAGGATTTGAGAAGTCACACAAAATGTGCCCTAATTTTTCTTTCTGCAGCACTAATCATACTTTCTATGGCAAAATGAACCCCCTCATTTTGTTCCTTTGGAAATTAAATGTTTTAAGAGTTACCACTTTATTCCAATCAAGATGGCTTCAGGTGTGCAATACGTTTGTCATAAGTAGGACTGTTAGCGCTCTAGTTGTTCTTTAGAACACTCTGGGAAGCTGCAGTAGAACACAAAGGAATCAACTGACAGTCTCTGCCCTTGTTGGATGTACATGTTTTACTGAGAATATCAGACTTCATTCTCACATGACGAGAAAGATAATGTGAATTTACAGAAAATATGCTCTCAGTTTAGCTTATAGATCACCTTCCAAACCTCTGTTGGAAAAGCATGAGAAAATAGTTTTCTCTCAAACATGATTCATGATATCACAGCAGAAGGCTTTTTCACATGGTAAGGTCACCTTAGAACACACCACAATTCCTAAAATGAGTATGGTACCATCAACAAATGATTTATAATGTAACTAAAGTCTTAAAACCTTCTATTAACTGCAATGCTTTTTAATGAGGTGCTATCATGTATATTGGTCCCAAGATGGCTGCCAACACTTCTTGGATGAAGTACTGACAGCCAATCAGATCTCACGATGAGATGTGTGATTAGGCTCCGCCCAGATATAATCTATCTTTTTAACTCTAATTTTCGCAGGAACTACTGAACGGATTTACACCATTTAAGCAAAAGGCACGAGTCTGAACTGAGGAATACCTCTTTGCCAAATTTGGTGTAATTCCGTTCAGCAGTTCGGGCTGTAGCTGCGTCAACAGGTCCTATGGGAAAATGCATGGGGAAAACGTATTGACCGCTTGACGAATCACCATGAAAGTTTCAGGATAGGAGCGGACCGGAGCTGGCCCTAAAGTTAAAAAAATTTTGAGAAGATTTGTCAATCGGCGCCAACGTTATTCCAAATAGAATGTTGCGGATTTCCTATGGAAAATAGGTCCTAACTATAACTACCTACTGGCGACTGCCAGTAGGAGAGAGAGAGAGAGAGAGAGAGAGATATATATATATATATATATATATATATATATATATATATATATATATATATATATATATATTACCTACTGGCGGTCGCCAGTAGGTAGTTATAGTTAGGACCACGTTTCCATAGGAAAACCTCAACATTCTATTTTGAATAACTTTGGCGCCGGTCGACGAATCCTCGCGAATTTCTCAAAATAGGTGGGGCGCTACGCTCCGCTCCTACCCTGAAAGTCTCGGGGGGATCCGTCAAGCGGGGGCTGAGATAAAAGGGGGGTCCCAAAACGCGTTTTTCCCATGCATTTTTCCATAGGACCTTTAGAACGAGCTACAGCCCGAACGGCTGAACAGAATTACTCAAAATTTGGCAGAGAGGTAGTCCCTAGGTCAAGGAAGTGCCTTTTGTAGGTCTGGTGTAAATCTGTTCAGTATTTCCGGAGAAAATAGCATTTAAAAGCATATATATATATATATTCGCGCAGGGTGCGCGCACCGTGCGAGCACCGTGCGAGCACCCTAACGTGCGCGAGCGTAATTCTGATTGGTGGTTACATGTTAGTCAACGTTCGAATCGGTCGAAATCAGGAAGTGTCGGCCGCCATTTTGTTTGTTTTCAGTGCGAGAGTGAAAAAGGAAGGTGGCGAACGTGAAAAGGGGGCAGGGTAGAGAGTTCCTGACCCCCTAGCCTTTGTCAGGGGGTCCCTGAAGGACCCCGAAGGCAAAAAAAAAAATTTTTTTTTTTTAAAAATCGCGGGGGTGCGCGCACAGTGCGCGCACCCTGAAAAACAAAAAAAAAAAAAAATAATTCGCAGGGTGAAAACCAAAAAAAAAAATAATAATAATTTTTAATACGTAGTTTATTGTAAAATAAATATATAAAAAATAATACATAAATAAATTAGCATTTAAAAAACCGTACAAATTCACTGAAAAAACCATAGGTTTCACACACGTTATAGTTAGGAATTAGCATTTAAAAAACCTTGCTAATTCACTGAAAAAACCATAGGTTTCACACATGTTATAGTTAGCTGGACACTTTACTGATAAAAAACCAATGAAATTCCCCCGTTATAGTTACTGTAGGCAACTATAACTCACGCGACCGTAATCCTCTGCTGATGACATATGTGTCTTTATGAAAAAAAAATATTTGTAATATATGTATAGCTAAAATTTAATGGAAGAAGACATGGGCAAATAAGTGTCTAAATACAGTATTAGCATCAGCAGAGGATTGCAGTCGCGTGAGTTATAGTTGCCTACAGTAACTATAACGGGGGAATTTCATTGGTTTTTTATCAGTAAAATGTCCAGCTAACTATAACATGTGTGAAACCTATGGTTTTTTCAGTGAATATATATATATATATATATATATATTTATATTTATATATATATATTAAATACAGGAGCATGACCCACTCGCTGCTGACTTGCCTTCAAGGAGATGCTAATATAGCGAAAATAGCAGCAGCCTGGAAGGGATTTGGTGAGAATGACTTTCTGCACCAATCGTTCCGGAGGAAAAACATT